>NC_061801.1:26295451-27495451 GCF_021462225.1 Girardinichthys multiradiatus
TAAATCTCTGGATAGTGACTTACCACTTAGGAACTACACTATGCAATGTAAAATCGGTATGCAGTGCAATGTATTAGGTTACTGTTTTCCCATTTATATATGTGTCTTGTTTAATTAGCAATGGAGTCAAAACCCATATCTGAGAATAATGCCTCACCCCCATTTATTAAAGTAGTTGCAGATCACTGAACAGTTGTCATGTTATTAAACTAACAGTGGGATACATAACGGAAAGTGGATGACAGCCAACGCTAACATTAAGTTATCCAATAGTGATTTCACACAAGAACCAACGATTAACATCATATTATTGCGGAGATGAAAGTAAAAATGTTAGCTGTAGCCCTTCTATAGAAGATGGAAAGAGTGAATAAAACAACTGAAGCGAAATCTACATCAGTATTTCTGTTTATGTACAAGTTGTGTTAGCTCTGCTGCAGGAATTAAATATAGCTTTTAACTTGCACGAGCCATTACTTCAAAATTTGTAAAATTCTTTTATTTATTTATTTCTGCTTTGTGGCAGAAAATTACTGCAGTTGTGTTCAGTTGGTTTTAGTACCAGTATTGCCGATTAAAAGCTACCATGACAAAATTTTCTCTGGCAATGAATGCGCAACTTGGGATGCAGGAACAGCTCTCTGTTGCTTGTTTTTTATAAAATCATTGTAGCTACTGTTGTCACCTTGTTGTTTGCAGTTTTGCTCATCATGTAATCAATTCAGTTTAATTCAATTCAGTTTATTTATATAGCGCCAATTCACAACACACGTTGTCTCAAGACACTTCACAAAAGTCAGGTACATACATTCCAATTAATCCTAATCATTGAACAGTGCAGTCAGATTCAGTTATTTATTCACATTGGATAAAAAGTTTTTCTATCTAAGGAAACCCAGCAGATTGCATCAAGTCAGAGATTTTTAGCATTCACTCCTCCTGGATGAGCATGTAGAGACAGTGGACAGTCACTGGCATTGACTTTGCAGCAATCCCTCATACTGAGCATGCATCTAGCAACAGTGGAGAGGAAAAACTCCCTTTTAACAGGAAGAAACCTCCAGCAGAACCAGGCTCAGTGTGAGCGGCCATCTGCCAAGACCGACTGGGGGTTTGAGAGAACAGAGCAGAGACACAAAAAGAACAAAGAAGCATTGATCCAGGAGTACTTTCTATGGGAAGGAAAAGTACATGTTAATGAATGTAGCTCCTTTAGTCGTTTCATCTAGAAAGAAATAACAGATAAACTTTGAGCCAGTTTTCAAGGATAGAGTCTGAAAGAGAGCAAATATAATCAGTTACAGTAAAAGCTCAGTCAATTGCAATATCTAGGAGACAGAAAGGGTGAAACACTGAAAGACAGGGCCAGGTGGATCATCTGCAGAAGATGAGCATTAAGTTGTTGTCAGCAGAAGCTTGGACAATGCCCCTCTCCAGAAAGGTGTCACAGGTAGACACAGAGTCAGGCCAGGTGTAGCTTCTAGGAAGAGAAAAGAGAGAACAAAGTTAAAAGCTGAAATAACAGCAAATAATGCAAATTAGGAGAGTAGTGTGAGAATGTAGCGAAGAGGGTGAAAGTGGTAATTATGTCCTCCAGCAGCCTAAGCCGTTGAGTAGTGATGTTTTGTTATGGCTTTGTTCAGCTCGGTTTGTTTCCTCAGTTTTTTAAGAGCTGGGCCCAATCACCTTGTTCTGTAAAATTAAGACATTGAAAAAAGAAAAACATCTAGGTAGCTCAAAAACATTTGTTATTCAGCTAGGAAAATATTAGGGTCATATTAGGGTCGTGTCTTAGAATTCACTGCAACACATTACAAGACAGAATTCATCTTTATTAAAATTTAATTCATGCAAATATTTTTATTCATCTTGGCATTGCAGGGTAGAATTTTAAGGATAACAAACAGATGTCTGGCTCAAGCAGAGTGGGGCTTGAAAGCTGTATGAAAGCATGAAAGATACTTGCCAACCTCAGCTTATTATTTTCCACGGTGATAGCAAGAAAAAATAAAATCATATATTGCATTTTTGCTGTTGAACAAACAGGGAGAGACATTGTCTTGTATAATGTTGCAAGGAAACACATTCCTTTTTCTTCAAACTACATTACTTAACTACCGTATCTTGGTCTCATATGTTTCACCTTGACTGTGTATACATTGAGACTGTGTGTGGTGATGTGGAATGGGTAGGCATGGTTAGCTGATTTCTTCTCTGGTTCAGAGTCTGTAAAAATCTTTATGCAGGACAAAACAAGCATTAATACAGACTTGGTAAACTTGTTTTATTAATAGTCTTCATATAAAATTTTTTGTAGTTTCTGTTTATGTCAGTTTGCGACTGAGCAACCTTTCAGGTTTGTTTTTTATTACTGAGTGTATTTTTCTAAAGGCTGAGTAGATAATCCTTTCTATATTTAGAATAACCTTGGTAATAAGAAACAACATCAAAAGAATCAGTGCACTTGTTGTCTTTGTGTTACGGTCTTAAAGCTTATTCTTACTAGATACATTTGATCGATTACATTATTATTGCTAATTTAAAAAATAAAGAGTAAGATTTGGCATTCAGATTATATGACCCCTTTAACACTTTACTTGTGAAACTGTTTCTAAGTAACCTCCTGCAAGGACTCTGGGTTTGCATGCAATGCCAGCTATCAAACCACTGTTCCTGTAGTGGTGAGTTTACCCCCATTCGTCAACTGCATGCCAACCACACGATCAATTTAAAACATCAAATTGAAACTCACTTATTTCTAAAAAGAGTTGCTTAGCACACTAATCATGAGGACTGTGTCTCAATATGTAGATTAAATTACTGATTACTATTTAAGGTAGAATGTTTTGCAAAGTTGTAGGCTCCCTGCAGCAATACATGATGGACAGAAAAACATAAAATTAAACTTAATATTCAGTGTATAAAAAAAGTATAATTATATAAAAATATGTTATTGTTGAATCAGATTAATAGATATGCAGAACAAAACTATTTGCAGGTCATGGCATGCACATCCACAGAATGTTTGCCCATATAAGATTTACTATGAAAACTGATCAAGACTTTGGTGTTATATGTAATTTCATGTTGACCTTGGCAGTTATTGTCCATGCGCAGTGACTCTCTGTAGATGTTGAGGCCATTAATGTTATTCATCTAATGTGTGAAAAGAGCTTAAGTGTGACATTGCATGTTCTCTATTTAATCAAAACCAGCAATAATGTGTGACATCAATACAGAAAGGTGACTGAGTGAAAGTGGGATTTATAGTTGCATACTGACTTTTTTAATTTAAATAGACAGTTCTATGCAGGAATCAGGGTTAAATCAAATCTACCAGGGGGAGAAATTGACTTCAGAGAAAGGCCTCTAGTATGGAGCTTTTTTGGTTGGGCCTCAAACCAAAAGTGGAGTTTTTATGATAGGTGGGTGCAAAACATTTGTTATTGGTTAAGCATTCCAGCATTTTCTCCCAGTTCTCATTTTAAGCTCCCCAAAAAGTGCAAATTATCTGTTAACTCTAAATTGTGCAACATAGCTTAATGGTATCTTTGTTTACAAGGATAACTTTTAAACCTTGACACTGATTACACAGTGTTTTACAGTTCTTCAAGTCTTCAAAAACATAAAAAATCATCTAACCTTAGTAGAAATATTAACTGAACAAATTAAACAAAGCACAGACCGTGTTTTTTGGGTCTGTGGAGGGAGAGAGAGCAATGACACACTGAAAGACATTTTTAAGATTTTAAACTGGTAATTTTAGAGTGCTTGAAAGCATTATGTTCCAATATACAAGTGAAAATAATCAGAACCCACCAGGTTTATGTATCATTGCCAGATATTTACTTTGAAAGAAATGAGGCGGGTACAAATGCCGTTGATTTACTCCACTTGTAATTGGCAGTAGAGGCAATTGGCATTAGCAGCCTTGTTTTTATCGTGGGTTTTGAAGAATGTTTTCAGATGTGGTCAGTTCATTGGAATCTTTTCATTTGGTCTCCATCTTCTCAGGCTGCATTTGAGTCCGCCAAAACATGGTTGGACAGTACACCAGTGCTGGCTGTGCTTAACTTTGAATGTCGCTTCAAACTTGAAGTTTCTGCAGGCTTCTGTGGCACAGGAGCTGTTCATATGCAGGATGACAAACAAGGTATTAATCATCCCATCTGTTACTTTTCAAAAAGGTTTAACAGACATTAGTCTTCTTACAGAACCATAGAACATGAAGCCTTTGCCTAGTTAGTTGCCTTACAGCATTTTTAAGTTTATATTAGATCAACTGAGAAACCTGTCCAAGTGTTTACATATCCCAAACTGTTAGTGTTTCTTTCCCATAGGCACAATATGTGCCCATCTTTGTTGCTGCAAGATTTTAATTTGCAGATTAATTACAAAAAGCGTTTGGGACTACGTTTTAGCTGTTGCCCTGTCTAGATCTATGGAAATTTCCCTTTGAATTAACCATTTAAATGGTCTTTGTATGGGTGGGATGCCCTTTTTGGCACTAGTGTTTTTCCTTTATATTAGAAAGGTAGCTTTTTGTCATTTGTTTTATTTTATTTTAAAGAAGTTTGATTAATATTCCAAATAGTTTCCCTTTGTATTTTTTATGTTAGTCCCCCTGAAGCTATACACAGCTAATTTTCAGAGCAAATCAGAAAAGAAAAATAACATTTTGGAAATAAAGTGTTAAAACGCTACAACTGTGCTTGTGGCTGCATGAGGTCTGACAAGAATGGATCACCTTTAAGTCTTGGCAGCCTTTAGACAGGCAATAACATATCTTTAAGGCTCTTATTGTGAAGGTTTGTTGCTGTAAAATACACTCTTCTCCAACAATTTCAGACAAAAAAAACAACTTTTTTATTTTTTGGTTCTCCTATCAAATATGAGTAGACCCTCAGATGCAATGCCAGGAGTCTAAAAAATTTGGCAAGCTGGTAACAAGGTAAACAGACAAACCAGACCAAGTGTGCAACCATCTGGCAAAATTTTTACTTACTTAGTGTTTGACGCTATGCAGTCAGAGCCAGTTGGAAGAGAGGAGTGCTTGTTTTTTTCCTTCTGCATACAGTGAGAACAAGACCATCTTAAAGCCTTCCTTGTGCAGGTATAAAGTCCAAAATCCAACTGCCTTTAATGCTTTGTGATCTTTGGGGGCTGAACGATATTTGCTGTACTTTCACAGCCATCTGCTTGTGTCGGATTTGGTGTGTTGGAGAAGAATGTAGAGTTTTTCATAGCACTGTCACTAAAAATGGTTTTAATGGTAATTTAATTTGGAAAATGTCAACCTGATAAAACTAATACAATACTCTTATCCATGGCTATCATCAGTAGTAATTGTTTTATCCTTATTACAGAGAAAGTTTAAATATACTTGACCTTGTTTTCTTTTGTGGGACTATGGTATAAATGGCAATCAATGCAAAATGTTTTTCTTTGCAAATCAGTGACAAGCAGCCATGTCATATAATTGTTAGCTTTTCTAGTATATCTGAGCATCTAAAACACATCTCTTTGATTTGTTTTATTATTATTTTGAACTTTTATTGTACCAAATGAGAATGTGCATCAAGTCCCAAGTCTGTTTGCAAGAGAAGGAAGTGACCTTACTATGAATCCATTCGTTAAGCTAAAGGAAAAGAAGGAAAATGAAAAGGATGTCAGAGCAGGACACTAGAACTGCAATGCATAAGAAGTGCCTTGCACGTGATCCTATGATTTCCCGGCTTTGGCAGATCAACAACCCATTTTACGTTCTGTTATCATTATATCACCTATCTCATGGTGAATCAAGGCATCATAAAGTACTCTAAAAATGGTTTATACCAAGAGTCTAACATTAGAACATTAAACTTGTCTTCTATGCAAAATTCTCTGATTTTCAACTCTGGTATTTTCAACTATTCTTTCTACACCTAATTTACTAATGAGACAAGTGTTTGAAACTGAAAATATAAAATATTTTCTCTTTTTTCTGTGTTGGCAGGCCTCCTGTCCTCGGAGAGAAATCTAACAAGGCAAGAAGAAGATCAAACTAAACAGACTAAATATCAAGCAGAGGTGCATGGTTGCAACACAGCACAAGAGCCATGTGGGAGGAGAGTGATTGGGATTTCATATTTGCAAGCAGCAAGTCCAAGTCCTTTCTCTACTAACATACAGTAACCTTTCGCCAGGCCGTCACCAGTGCTTTTCCTCAGGGGGAGCCCCTGCTATGTACCCCAGCTCTGTTGGCTTCAGCAGGCAGTCTAACCTCAGTGCCAGGCACTGTGTGGGCATCCCACAAGTCTGGGTTCTGCCTACACAGAACTCACAGACTGCCACTGGAGAAAAAGTATGAAATACTCCTGGGTCACTCCTCTTTGTGGTGGCTTTGCTGTCTCGTGTTAAAACTGATCCGTAGAAAATATTTGCCTACATCCATCCCTGAATCCTTGCACTCTACAGATATACTCTCTAGCTCCTCCGCCACCTCCTTTTGATCCACCTCTTCATCATAATTTGTTTTCCCATCCAGCAGCAGCACGAGTTCCTTTGTGCTAACGACGTGGTGGAGGACCATGGGATGCCGTCAGAGCTCGGAGGAGAAGGAAGCGGCTCGGCGCTCGAGGCGGATCGACCGCCACCTGCGTTCAGAGAGTCAGCGGCAACGGCGTGAGATCAAGCTTCTCCTGCTGGGCACCAGCAACTCTGGCAAGAGCACCATTGTTAAGCAGATGAAAATCATTCACAGTGGTGGCTTCAACCTGGAAGCCTGCAAGGAGTACAAGCCTCTCATCCTATACAATGCCATCGACTCTCTCACACGCATCATCCGGGCCCTCACAACCCTTAAGATTGACTTTCACAATCCTGACCGCGCCTATGACGCTGTTCAGCTGTTTGCCCTGACAGGGCCGGCTGAAAGCAAAGGGGAGATCACTCCAGAGCTGCTGGGAGTGATGAAACGTCTGTGGGGAGACGCAGGGGTCCAGGAGTGCTTTCATCGCTCCAATGAATACCACTTAGAGGACAACACTGCCTACTACCTAAATGACCTGGACCGCATCTCTGCACCTGAGTACATCCCCACTGTAGAGGACATCTTACGCTCCCGTGATATGACAACAGGCATCGTGGAGAACAAGTTCACCTTCAAGGAGCTCACCTTTAAGATGGTAGATGTGGGTGGACAGCGATCAGAGAGAAAGAAGTGGATTCACTGTTTTGAGGGCGTGACTGCAATCATATTCTGTGTTGAGCTGAGTGGCTATGACCTAAAGCTCTATGAGGACAACCAGACGGTAAGAAAAATTCATGTTAGGGACCCATTTTTACACTTACTGAAACACAGACAGATGTTTATATACACTCATCATGACAAGTTTGAATATATTGTAGATTTTCTCTAATCCACACGTGGCCAAAATGATACATAAAGGTTTAAACGTATACATGCCCTCCCACTGATATTTAGGTAAATGTTTCTTAGCAAGTTACACAACAACTACATGTTTTTGTAATTATTAAAAAGCTTCTGGGCCTATTCTGGTTAGAATTGTCACCACTGTTCCTAGTAAGATTGGTAAAGTCAATCTAAATGGGTTAGTTTCTGACACAGGCAAGACATTACAGCATAGTCCATATATAGTGTTAGTGTAGAAACTTAATCTTAGCATGAAGGTGTCCATTTTGGAGCAGAATCTTTCTTTCTTGGTTGGCTCTCTCTCAGTCCTTGATAATATGAAAGCTTCATTGTGGACAGGAACACTGGGGTTCCAACATAAAAAAAGTTTCTCCAACAGAACAATGATTCCAAACACACATCAGAACTTGTTTTGGACTGAATAAAAGGAGCCTAACACTCAGCTTCTGCAATGGTCTTCCAGAAGCTGCAATCTTAGTCCTACTGAAAATATATGGTCTATGCTTAATAGCTTGTGTCCAGTACCCAATCTAAATAAACCAAACATTAGTAGGGATGTATTTATATACTTCAGCCTATATTTATAATTTTGACCATTGGGTATTAAAGGAAATTCACCAAAAATAACACTTGGGAACCCAATTCTTGTTTATGAAGTTCAATATGTGTATGTAAACTTTCCACCAGAACTGTATATTTATATGAAACTATATGTTTGTGTCCACTTTCTTTAATGCACTTACTGCTAAATCACTATCTGAACACAGCTAAAGGTTCTCAGTACTAAACAACTGATATCTGGAACAAGTGATTTCATATTTCTCAGAAGGAAGCACGCTGTATTCTGCTGTGCCATTTCCTCTCTGTAGATCCCCTTTTACAATACAAACAACCCTGCTGTGATCACGCTGATACACGGGAACACAAAAAGACTGTTTTCTGCTCGGTGCTCATTTCTGTCTCATGTAGGATTTTTGTAGTAGTTGATATCACATATTTAGAGTTTAATTTGCTTTACTTTTGAAAGTAAAGCAAATTAAACTCTAAATATGTGATAAATATAACTTCCAGATGTATCATTGAATCTTATGTTAGGTGATTGTGTACACAATTTAAATATTATCTTTGCTTTAATTTGCATTGTTAGGTGCAACAACTTGGAATAAAATGAGCATACTAATAAACAATTTGTTTCTAAAAGTTACGCTTAAACCTCTAGAAGTCATGATGACTCACCATGTTACTACAGCAAACATGCATTGTAGCCACAGTAAAGTGGCGTTAGGGGATATTTATTTCATGTTACCACATGAAACATATTAGATATCTAAGTTCCTGAGCTCCAAGATGTTTATTTTCTTTATTATGATAATTAGTCACAAAAAATCAACATTCAGCTCAATAAATAATCCCTGAGTTAGAGCAATAAGAAAAAGCATGACAATCAAGCTCTTTTACATACTGCAATCACATGAATGGAAACACTTGGAGCATTGTGCCTGACTATCAATAGGCCACAACACATTTCCCAGAAGAAATGTGCCTGCCCCGTGAAACAGGCTGGTACTGGAAATCAAGCAAATAATGTTAGCTGTTGCTACAGGACAAGGATGAGATGGTCAGTTTTTATGAGGCATCTGAGAAGTAAGGGTAAACATGCAAGGAAAAGTTTGAGATGTTTAGTTTTAAGGTCACACTTAAGTACATGGGTGGTACAACAGAAATAAAACCCTTCAAACCTAAGCTCGTTTTCTCTTATTTTTAACAGAAAAAAATTACCCGCTCAGAAAAAGAGAGTAAACAAACAATCAAAAAACCTTTAATGAAGCAGGTTTGGTAAAAGAAGGTACAATCTGTCTACTTGTAACTTCACTTTAAAATGAAACATATTTAATATGCTAACAGGTATCTCCATGTTTGGAAAAAAATTGTATATATGGAGTGTTTCACTCTGATTTTATTTGCTTTAACCTAATGTTAAATAGAAAGGATGCACAAATAATTAGCCTGTCCCACAAATTTCACTGTTTACCACTCACCTTAGAGAATACCACTAGGTGGCACTTCATCAATCACCCAGTGACGTTTATTATCTGTGTCGATTATTAATACTTGGAAGTCTGATTTTCTAAATTCCCAGTCAAAAATCCAACAAGAACGTCTCCTGAAGTTGGAGGTGATGTCAATTCTAGATATGGGCACTGTGGGTCCCCACACAGTAACAGGCACTAATAAAAGTCATCAATCGGTTGGTGGACAATTTTCCTATTTCATATTTGCATTTCCATTCAATTGGAAGTTTACATTGCCATGTGTTGCGCCAAGTGTAAATGCTGTAAAAAATATTACTGTACAATGCATTTTGCTAATGATGCAAAAGTGATTGTTTTCTTATAGCGTATTGAACCCAAATATGTAAGAAAAATACATTGCTATTGGCTTATATTTCTAAAATCATTTAGCACAGCAACATATAACCAATACCACTGGTTTTTTGACTTTCAACTATTACACATTCAACTTGGGTGTGATGTACTTCAAAGATAAGTCAAACGCAGCATGTATTCCTGTAGATGTATTTAACTGCAATACTAGACTGTATCAGCAGTTGAAAAATGGGAATTTAGGATGCAATGGCTTGCCATATAGCCACTACTTGATAAATGCAGGTTGGATCCATGCTTTTGTCTTGTTCAATCAAATTCCAGGCAACGTTTTTCCGATTTAAAATTGTCTGATGCAAAACTTGGTTAAGACTGTTGGATATTTGAGCTACTGTTGAATGGCCCATTGCCCATCTGCCCATTCTCCTCAGACAAACTGCCATTCGCTGTGTATTTTCTCTTTTTCTGACCATTTGTGTTAATCCGAGTGAGAAGTTGTGTGTAAAAATGCATATTAGCAATTTCTGAAATTCTTAGACCAGCCTGTTTGGCACCACAAACAAGGCTTCATTCAAAGTAACTTAAATCTCCTTACTGGCCTATTCTAATTGCCCAGTTTGATCAACAAGTCATCTCTGCCAGATCTAGAGCTCTAAATACTGTACCTCCATGTGATTGGTTGATTTATTTGTGTTGATATTCATTCATTTTATAGTCTTAGGTGCTAAAACAGGTTTTGTCATGCAGGCGCTTTACAAAGATTTTTACAAACTTAACAAAGGCAGCGCTCTGCTTGACACCAAGTTTAGATTTCAACCATATTCTTGTTAGCAGTGGCTGCTGCTTTATTCAAGTGTGTTAGTCAAGCAAATGCAAAACATCGTACTCGAGAAAAGGCGATACTCTTAGGAAGCCAGAGTGGTTCTGGTTCTTGATTCTACAATCTACAGTTTTACTTCAAAAGCATACCTGGCCTGCAGAGTGTACAGAACCATGTCATTCTTTTCCTTAAAAATACACTCAGTGGCTCCTATGCAATCCATTCAGGAAGTCCAGTGTAGTTCAATAACAATTTGAATGCCTTTTCCTTATCCAAAGTTTTTTTTTAAATAGGAATGTAGCTGGGGTGTTTTATATGATTATAAAATACATATGAATTATGAAATGCTTTTACTTTAGCCTGTTATCTTAACAATGAATGCTATTTTAAAACAGTTATGGAATCTAAACAATTTCCCATTCATACCATTCCTATTTTTCTTATCATAATGTTTAAGAATAGTTGGACAGATATTGCATCACATAGATAGTGAAGGACTAACATAAAATTTATTTTGACAAGTTACAACTACAAAACGTACTTTTCTTTCCGTTTTCCAATGGCACAATCGCAATTAATTTCTTAAGCAGCTCCTGTATCCAGGATTTACCCTGATGTCATAGAGTTGACTCTGGAAATAGCTGAAACTTTGTCCTCACTGAATACCAATCTGGCCTGACAATTTATGGACTACTTGGATAAAGCAAGGCGTAACCAGGCTGGAACATGAAATCAATTAGTTGTATAGGTTAAAAATAAAGTCTGAGGAGAAAATGCAGTATGGTGTTAATTGGGTTCACAGAACAAAGTGTGAGGTTGTACCTGTGAGAATTAGCAGATTGTACAGGCGCCGTGTAGCAACGGGAGTTAGCTGGTGCAAGAAAAAACTTTTATAATTCACACATAGGTGAATGACAAAAAAGGAGCTTCTAAGTACAAGGAGACTTACATTATATGTTAGCTAAGATGCAAGAGTCTGCTATTTGTTTTGCAGAGATCCTATTGATATTCATGCAGCTATTTATTTTTGATGTGCACAGGTTCTTACATTACTTACTTATAAATGCTTTGTGATTCAGCTGCATTAAGCATTACCTCAGTAATCAGATGCATTTTGGTGAGAGAGCTAAGCTTCATCGAGTAAATGATGCAGGTTAATTAGCTGAAGTCTCTCACCAAGCTCGATTGTTGTTAGGTAAAGGTATTAATTATCAAGCACCACCAAAATTAAATGAAAAACTGATGAAAGAATGGCTCTGCCAGAGAGAAAATACTTAGTTTGATAATGTTTCTAAGATGTTAGCTTTCATGGATACAGTGGGGAGTTAAGAGAGTTAATGTTGACTGGTGTTTTTCTGAGAAACATATTTCTAAGAAAATTAATTATATTTTCAATCCACTCTGGCTGTCAAGAGTGAGGCAGACAGACCGATTCAACACTTGGCAGATTTGTAGATAAAGACCAAAGATGTATTCACATCCTTTTTTGCAAGATAGTTTAAAATAAACCACAACACTAACTGCATAATGCAAACTCAAAGCCTTTTACTACAGTTAAAATGTATATTTAACAGTTCAAACCATAAAGGTAAACATTTCAGAAATGTGAAATACATGTAAATTAAATATAATTGTTAAAACGTTTAAGAATAATGTAACTTCATTCAGTTCTTTATTTATTGATATTTAATCTTTAACTCAATCAAAATGCAGACATTAGCTGATCAACAGTTATCCTTAAGGTATGCAGGAAGGATGATACTATGCATTTTTTCAAATATTACAGGTATAAACATTAAGGGGCAGATGCACATGATTATTAGCGCATTTTTGAGATTTGCAAATCTCAATCTGCACATGGTTCTTATGCTGAACCAAGACGGAAATACAAATCTTGTCTAAAAATCTCTTCGCTCTGTGCTAATGTAGTTTGTCCCCATCTATAAAACATTAGAAATGGATTCAAGGGACATCTACCTGTATTTATGTATATTAATGTAAATTGGAACCAGAGTGAATAACTTTGTGAAACTAGTGCAGAAATAAGACAAAAAAACAGATGCAAACAGCAGAAAAATGAATAGGAATAAAACAGAGCACCTTACACCACTTTGTGAATTCCCCCTTCAATTCATACGTAATTAACTTTCCAGTTTTACTGGAATTGAAACTGAGTAATTTCCCTTTTTCTTTCAAGTTTCAAAATAAGTAAGTGCTTTGAACCTAATATGTACAAACACAACCTGAGATATGATAAATCTAATACAAAATAAATCACGAGGATTGATTTTGAGAATTGAATTGTTCATCTAATAGGAGTAAAGTCCAGTTTTGGTTGAAAATCTGTGTTTTACCCTGTAGAGGAATTTATTTTATTTTATATTCATGGCTAAGAACCATAACCACTCATTATTTGAAACTTCAAAGAACTCACACCAATTCTAACCCTAAAATGGTACTTGTGCTTATCAAACACTGTTTCCTGAGCTGAAGCATCATGTCTTGCGATCTTTCAAAGTCTTTGAAGGGCAGCAATAAAAAAATATTTTTTGTTAGAAGCTGAGATCTGACTGTTCTCAACAGTCAGATGGACTTAAGCTTGACTTTCTTATCTTCCCACTATTTTGGTATATATCAATAAATATGAATAAAGATCAATGCACTGAATTAAGCTGCATTAGCAAGGGCTGAGTTTATCAAAATCTATAAACACCATTTGCATCTTTATTTATAAACAGAAATAGGTCTTTTAATGTCACCAGCTAGTTTTAATACATCCTGTTTGAAAATGGATTTGTAGCTCCCATTTGTAGTCCTGCTGCTCATCTAAAATAATCAGTTATCAGAAATCCCTGTTAGACTTTATTAGAGCGATCACAGACATTGATTGTTACCTGAATCAGTTTTTATAAATCTGACAAGTGATATTAACAATAAATCTGTTTGTTGGGAAAACTTATGGCATCTCTCTGCATTCTGACCTTCTACAGAAATTATGTTCGTATGAAAAAAGACAGGGTTAAACATTTAGTGGAAGAGACAGGGTATAATGGCAATGGTCTGGTTATCTCAAAGATGTCAACTCGAGTCATGTGACTTGGACTTGTGTGCCTTTACTTTGGACTTGACATTCTCACACTACTCTCCAATTTTGCATTATTTGCTGTTATTTCAGCTTTTAACTTTGTTCTCTCTATTTTCTTCCTAGAAGCTACACCTGGCCTGGCTCTGTGTCTACCTGTGACACCTTTCTGGAGAGGGGAATCGTCCGAGCTTCTGCTGGCAACAACTTAATGCTCACCCTCTACCGATGATCGACATAGCCCTGTCTTTTAGTGTTTAACCCTTTCTCTCTCCTAGACATTGCGATTGACTGAGCTTAACTGTGACTAACTGTATGTGCTCTCTTTCAGACTCTAACCTTGAAAACTGGCTCAGAGTTTATCTGTTCTTTCTTTCTAGGTGAAACGACTAAAGGAGCCACATCCATTAACATTTACTTTTCCTTCCCATAGAAAGTACTCCTGGATCAGTGCTTCTGTGTTCTTTTTGTGTCTCTGCTCTGTTCTCTCAAACCCCCAGTTGGTCGTGGCAGATGGCCGCTCACACTGAGTCTGGTTCTGCTGGAGGTTTCTTCCTGTTAAAAGGGAGTTTTTCCTCTCCACTGTCGCTACATGCATGCTCAGTATGAGGGATTGCTGCAAAGTCAACGCCAGTGACTGTCCACTGTCTCTACATGCTCATCCGGGAGGAGTGAATGCTGCAAGTCACTGACTGGATGCAATCTGCTGGGTTTCCTTAGATAGAAAAACTTTTTATCCAATTTAAATAAAAAGCTAACTCCGACTGCACTGTTCAATGGTTAGGATTAATTGGAATGTATGTACCTGACTGTTGTGAAGTGCCTTGAGACAACATGTGTTGTGAATTGGCGCTATATAAATAAACTGAATTGAATTGAATTGAATTGAACTTTAATATTTTTATTTTTGACTTGACTCAAGACTTGGGTGGAAAGACTAAAATTTACTTGTGACTTGCCAAACACTAGCTTTGTCCCACCTCTGGGTTCTCTGACTTTGAAAAACCAAACTGGTTCTGAATTAGTTTTTTTCCCCGAACCATTAAAAACTGGTATTAGAACTGACTCTGGTCTAGCACTAGATCAGCTTCAGTGGAAAAACTCTTGTCATTTAACATCATTGCCTTGTTTTGTCCAGTAATCATTTTAATGACCCCATTCTTCCTAGCTGGAGACATGGAGACACAAACAAAAAGCAACGTCCATCTGTAGGAAAACGACACCAGTTCAAACACACAAAGTCGCACAAGAAAGAAAACAATTCACAATGATTATAGTACATTTACCCATAAGCTCATTCCCTGATGCATTTTCCCTGTCCCATCCCTGTCTTCATAATGAATCGGATGCCATGGTTACTGTTGCTAAGAAACAGGCCAGTCAAATGCTCCTAATCCTAGCGCTGTTGACAGTGAGCTGCGACAAGGAAAGGGAGGATGAGAAAGGGAAAACAAGTGGATAAAGACTGCATGTGCATACATGTATGTGCATGTGTATGCATCTGTGAAAGTCTAATGGGTGTGTTGTGTTGAATGTGGAGAGCAGATTTATATGCAAAGTTGTGTCTCCAAAACTGCAGTGAATGTAGTGTCTGAAATAAAAACGAAAAAGCAAGGATGTGATGTTTGCAGTTATTTGAGCTTCAATTTGGCAAGAATTACCTCTGACCGAAGCTTCAGCATTCTATCGACAAATTTTTGGTTATTTATACATTTCTCAGAAAAGTCTTGTCACACGAGACACTGATGTTAAATAAGACGTTTTTTAGGGCAAATTAATGTGCTTTTTGGTTCAGTCCGCATTGAAGACAAAGGAAACAATCATCACATGTGCTCTAGCGGGTTTTCTGACAAGTAATCAGTAATATTACCCTCTAATACAATCAGGTTCTGCAACAAAATTGAAAAATATTGACAGGCTAATTAATTTCAAAGAGACAGTTCAGTGGATCCAAAGTCTAGGCTTGCATTTTTAATGGCAATACTTCAGAAAGGTTTGTTTTAGTCAAAATCTCAAATGTTAATAAAATGCACCTGGAAGTGTATTTAATTACAGCAGCTACAACAGCTTTACATGTTACATGTCATTAGTTTCTCCTACAAAGCTTGGCTGTCATCCACCATAATCTTTTATTAGTTTACATTTGTACTTCAGAGGATATGTCATAACCTTCTTCTTATGCAATACCAAATCAAGATAAGGCACATGCACAGCTCAGAGGATTATCATCTGTAAGTCTCAATGAAACCATAAACATGCAAATGTTAATCAAAAAACATAGATTTCATAAAAGCACGTTGCCCCCACAAACCTAAAACAATGTAAAATAATCCAGATTTTAGAGCTTATGTTTTCAGATCTTCATCCTGCAGTGTGGCTGTCGTATGTTGAGACATTGGTAAAAAAACCCAAAAAGAAGCAGAACAAAGATGAGAAATCCTAAATAATGCAGCTCTCATGTACAATTAGTTTCCTGTTAAACGCAAAGAGGCCTGGCAGCATTTAGAATGAGCCTCGATGAATCACGCAGGTGTGGCCGCACACTTAAAAGATTTGTTTGTATGGAAACAAAGCATTGACATTGTGATTAACTTCTTCATTAATACGTAGGCTTAATTAAGGCCCGTGCTTCTCTCAAGTATGATGTGGGAGTATATGCGCGCATGATTAAATCTGCAAATCAGTTGGTGTTTGAGTCAAAGAAAGGAAGGGCTGCATGAATTAGCGCTCCTGTGTCCCCCCAGCCAACCTTTTCCTTGCACTCCCCATTAAGAAATCTCACTGCACAAGTGTGAAGTGGCCAGCTGAAGAGACGAGAGCCTCCCTGGGCTCAGCTGGCTGTCTCCTGCTATACTCTCCAAGCAGTTGCAGTCATGTTTTGACACCCTGGAAAGAGGAAGAGCGAGGTCAAACAGCCCAACAGCATTTTGTGTTGTATACATTGTTTAGGACCCAGTCTAGCCCCCTGGGGTTACACACTGATACAGCTTGTCTTCCAGCCTGATAGGATAACCTTTTGTGGGAAAACCATAGAAGAAGGCTTTTTAATGTCATGATGCAGAGTGGATTTTGCACACCCTCTATTTTGCAGAATTTTGCCTCAGATACATCTCAAGAAACAATGTTAGAGCAGCTACTGAAAACTGACCAGGCAAACACAATCAAAACATGACTTAGTAAATTATTGTTTAGTATTGTTATTAATAATTAATTGTAGGCTTACGAAGAATGCTTTTACACCTGGACGTCTGGGGGACTCATTACAATCGGGTGGGGAATGCTAAAAAGTTTCATACCTTCATTTGGTTAGGTTCACAATCGCATCGCAGTTTTGAGAACAAACCAGTGTGCTTCGGCAATGCTATGTGGTCACGCTTTAATAAGAAGCAGTCAAGTGCAACAAGGAGGCATGGCAATCTGTTTTAACATTTAATCAAAAAACGCACCTACCTCTAATTCCAATTTGAATTATGATATCTGAAATGTCAATCTCTCCGAGTAAAAATTTAAGCTATTCAAAATTTCCATTCTACATTTGTAAATAGGTGCAGCAACAAACCTACAACACAAAGATGAAAAATATGATGTTTCTGCCCTAAGAAGGATAACATTTGAAGTATCTGAAATGTGCATTGTGGATGTCCTTATGGATATCTGAAATATTAACTGAAAAATGAATTTGGTTTGAAGATCATTCGAGTGTATTAAATGTTAAATGTCTTTCCACAAAGGAGGCAGCAATCTATCCATCTGTTGCTCTGTACTCAGGGATCACATGCAACGTTAGAAACAAAATGATGGAGATGGATCGCACATACGGCAAGCGAAGATTTTTCAGATCACATATATGTCTATTAATCATATGCATTATTCATATGCATTATTCATATGCATTGCTTTCTGTCTTTAGTTCAGTGGATAGTCTAATTGTGTTTTGCTTCACTTCCAAGCAAACTGAGACTCTGGTTGTTGTATGGAGGAGTTCTGATGACCTTTCACACCTGCCCAAATGAAACAAACTGAGGAAAGAAACTCTGGTCCATTTAATGCAGACCAAACAGCACTTTAAGAAATATGACTTTTTGTTTAGGGTATGTTTTTTTGGACTAAAGAGATGGCTCAGATCTTTTTAAGCGAGGTTCTGTTAAAAGGTTGTACGTAAATGTCTTACTGCAGACACCTTTCTTGATTTCTTCATTTAAAAAAAGTCTAGATTAGTCCTGCAGCTAGTCAGGGATTGGCTAAGACCATCTTGAAAACCACTCTAGTGTCAAAAATGTCACAGTGGTTCATGAAACATAATTTTATGAACCTCTGAAGTAATTCATGATTATGTACACAGGAAATAGAGGCTGGAAGCAGTGTGCCACTGATAATCGTCCTGTAAGAAACACATATTGTAAATGGTGGAGTTCTTCCAGTCAGAGGATCTACCTAATAGAACAGTAAGGCAGTGTAATAATCTATAAAATAGTGTTCACCTAAACCATTATAATACTTTTGCTTTTACAACTCTTTACGTTCATTAGAAACTGTTATTGTGACCAGAACTTCTAGACTTATACTAAACTAAGATGCCAAGAGAGTTATCAACTGTAGGTAAGATATTAACTGCTCATAGCTTTTTAACAGAACCTCTCCTAAAAAATGAGAAACATTCCAAATAACAAAAAGCCCTGCTTCTTTGCAAACTTCCAAGAATTCATTTTAAATCTGTATTTCCATTTAATTTCACTTTCACAGTTTTCTTAGATGTGTCTGTTTCATTCACCTCTGCTTTTTTCATAGCAGCAACGTTTTCCATCTGTCCAAAAATAATGCGCTTACATCATTGAGTAATAAGCATCTCTCTTTTTTTCATTTGTTTTTTAGTAGTGCACATCTTCTGATTTGCTTAGAGCATGTTGTTTCCGTAACCTTTTAAACAGCAGTCCTCCATCTGACATCTTCCCAGTCACAAGCTGCTGGCTAGTTGCCACATGCCAGCAGCTGCCCTGAACAGTTCAACTTTCTCTTCTTCTGTTTTCTCTTACATACATTCAACATCACATGAGCACAGGGTGCATGGAGGCTCACAAGGGCATGCATTAATTCACATTCTCACGCAACCAAAGGGATGCTCACAGGGTGATAATACTCCAGGTGAGATGTGGAAATCTAACTCAAAACCATGTCTGCATAACATTTGTAATATTTTGAATATAGCGAAATCAAATGAGAGACACGTGACTGTGTCAAAGTTGTTCATAGCTAATAATGTAGCCTCCATTCGTCCGTCTGACCATCCATGACATCCCAACAGGGTCACTGATGCCCATCTTCATCTGTCTTTGAGAAAGTGTAGGGATACACTCTGGGAAAATTGTCGGTCCATTATAGGGCCAGCAGAGTAACAGATAACCATGCACAGACACTTAAGTACAATTTAGAAGAACTTAACATGCATGTTTTTGCACTGTGGGAGCAAACCAGAGTCCCTAACAAAGGTGTTGTGCAGGTTCACTCTTTGCAAGAAAAGCTTGAAGTTCAGTTCGCAGAAGTTAAGAGTGAGTAAATCATGTTTAGTTCCATACGTGTCACTTCACTGTTAAACTGATTGATTTTACAGTCATGTAAAATGTGTTTTTAACATATTTGAACATGTGAGTTTTTGTGAAATGTAGAAAATACCTTTTACTTTCTGAAAATGTCAAGAAAAATGCAATTTCAGATGAGTTATAAATTGGGACACCTCCACATTTATTCCTACTTAACCTAAAAAAGTCTTTACCTGCAGCAGCCTCCTGCTACTGTTGATATGAACGTGTATCACTCTACAATCAAAAAGAGACTGCGCAAGTTTAACAAAGATTGGAGGTATGCAAGGAGAAACCCTTTGCTCTATAAGGAAACAATAAGGCCAGACTAAGGTTTGCCAGAGAGAAAGTAGATGTAAATCAGGACTTGTAAAATAACGTTCTTTAGACAAATGAGTCTAGAATTGAAATATTTGGACAACAGAACAGAGGAAGAACCAAGTACCAATAAATTCTACCATGTCTTTCTTTCCTTCCTTCCTTCCTTCCTTCCTTCCATCCATCCATCCTCTCCCTGCATTGTGATCCTCCACAAGAATTCAGAATACCACAGAGGGAGGATCAAATATTTACTGGATGAGATGCTTGTAATGAAGCAATAATGTGACACTTAGCTGGCTCTCTGGCTGTAAAAAAACAAAAACTAATACTTTTATAAAACCAATTCATAATTGGATCAATATTATCTCTGGTAAAGCCCTGGAACTGCTTTGGTGGAGAAACATAATTAGAAACAGGCCATTTAAGTAAAATAAAGTTAGAACCTGTTGTGTTATATCAACAATACTTATGATGGTCCCACTGAAAATTGAGAAACAACAAAAAGTCTCAAGGATTTTCTTTCTTTTCCTTTTTTATACCATGTCTGCATACTCTATCTCTGAATTTCTACAGGGGGAATGCACACCAGGAATAAAACTTTGATGTGTAAGATGTTGATTTTTAAAATTACATTTAAGCAAAGGTGAAAAGCATGCAATAATGGGTAACAGGTCTCCAAAAATACTGGAGAAGATCATACAATTTGATTTGTTCATAACAGTCTGACTGCTTGGCACAAACCAGACCCTTCTTCTTTTAGGGAAAATATTGTGACGTTTTTTGCAACCTTCCAAATACTGGATGTCTATGAAGATTTTTTATAACTGTTTGAGGTCAGCCCGTCCTGATCGTTTTTGAGCCTCAGCAAGTTCACAGAAAATGTGACTTGTTATCCTTTATGCAAATTTAGCGTAAAAAATCACTGATACCTTTTAAAACCACTGATAAAAGTGATAATGTAGACATTAATTCAGCTTCCACTTTTCAGCCCAACCTTATTTTCTTGCTGTTCAGACAAAAAATTATGTTTAAATTACTTTTCAATGTCCTTTTTAGTTTGTCCTAAAAAAACAAATTGTTAAATGTTGCAACAATGAGCTGCTGTCAGTTTGTGTTCCTCAGGTAAAAAACAGCCTTGTTAAGTTTAAAGTTCACATATTATATTTGCAGTTCTCATGAACATGTGCATTTGAACTTGTTTGTGCAACAAACTGCACGCAGGCAGTGAAAATGAGCGTTACCCTCTTTATCTTCTGTTCAAACAGTCCATTCAGGTTATCTGCCTCACAGCATCAGTTGTGAAAATAGTAAATAACACGTCCTCTTTAGCTGATCATTTTACAATAGCGGACATGCAGAAAATGGTTAAAGATGTAGTAAACACTTTCACAGGAGAGAGAGAGAGAGTTCAAACTGAGGTCTTGGTCTATCTGAGTCTTAAATCTGTGTTGACACAACAGACGATTTGTGCATTTGATTGGTCAAGCAAATTTCTGTGACGTGTGAGGCTGTTTTCTTTTTGTTTTTGATCCTGACACCTGGTGGAAACCTTAAGTGTCTGATTGGCTTACCTGAATGTCAAACTCCATTGAACATGATAAACTGTGTTGATCGGAGCAGAACCTTGCATTTCCTTTGAAACTGCTTTTCCCTGTTCTTATGTCTTCTGTTTCCGTGCCCACACAGAGCCGCATGGCAGAGAGCTTGCGTCTGTTTGACTCTATCTGCAACAACAACTGGTTCACCAATACATCGCTCATCCTCTTCCTCAACAAGAAGGACTTGCTGGCTGAGAAGATAAAACGCATTCCCTTGACAGTGTGTTTCCCAGACTACAAAGGCCAGAACACCTATGAGGAGGCAGCCGTCTATGTCCAGCGGCAGTTCGAGGACCTCAACCGCAACAAGGAGACCAAGGAGATCTATTCGCACTTCACCTGTGCTACCGACACCAGCAACATCCAGTTTGTGTTCGATGCTGTCACGGACGTGATCATCCAGAACAATCTGAAGTATATTGGGCTATGCTAGGACCTGACACTGGGTGGGAGGTGCGTTCAGGTGGATTTTGGCAGCGGGTGAAATGCGGGCAGCTCAAAGGCATTTGGCCCCTACCAGCGGGCACCATGTTAGTCTGTCTGCTTTCAACGAGGTGCAGCAGAGAACTGAAGACAAAAATCTGTATTAAGAAGGTCAGGTTGGATTATACTGTAGATTCAAAAGAGCTGCCGGGTTGTGGTTGAGATGGGAATTTTTACCCTATGTGTTTGCACTGAATTTAAGTATGCAGAGACCCCACACATAAACACACACATGCACACATACATCTTTATGGTTTGTTCCCACACAAGGTATTTGGGTCAACTCTCATTTGACAGAGCGACACTGGATATCCCAAGATGACTTCCCTTGTGAAATCTGAGATTGAGATCCAGGTGTGTACTGGCAGTTTTGTTCCCCTGTCTATTATTTGCCTGAGTCAATTAATGCTGCTTTACGATAAATAATCTTGACAAATCAATGCTGTTTTGTGGTGGGGGAAGCTTCACCCATGTAGTAGGAAACAGAGTGCACCCGATGAGGTGTAAAGCGAGTCTCTGTTTCTGAGGGGGAACAAAGTCAGATGTGATGTCACAGAGTTGCTGCTGAAAAAAGCAAACTGTCACAACCTAAAAAAAATGGGCGAAACTTATTTTCAGCACACAGCAGTGCCTTGCAAAAGTTTGGCTGCCTCTTGAACTTTTTTTTCACATTACAACAACAAACTTCAATGTATGTCATTGGGTTTTTATGTGATAGATCAGCACAAAGTAGCACATAATTGAAAAGTGAAAGAAAAATGATACATGGTTTTCAAACGCATTATAAATAAGAGTATAGTGCCTTTGTTTTCAGCCCCTTTTCCCTAAATAAAATCAAGTATAACTAAAACCCTTCCGGAGTCACTCAAGTAGTGAAAAGAATAGGGTTGTATAATTAAATACCACTAAAAGACATATGTCTAGCATAGGAGCCAGAGGTTTGTTATACTACTGATCAGTTTGGCTAATAACTATCTGACCACCATTCCAGATGGCCAGTGGGTCCTTAAATATTAAACATTTTATATGAAATATAATGGTATGTACACCCACCGAACACTGACTTATACATCCTTGATCCTATAATATGTGCGCTTTTCAGAACAGGACTGCAATAAAAGCAACACATACTTTGAGGATATCACATGATTTCATGTTCCACTAAAACCCAGTAATTTCTTAATTTTTAGACCCAGCATGCAAAAACAGCACCAATAAGACCAATAACCTTAATAGAATGGTCAGGGATAAAGCTGTGGGGACGTTTATCCCAAGCTTTCTAACATCTTATGGGGTTCAGTCTATCTTCAAAGACAAATAGTATAGTACAACTGCAAACCTGTCAAGACACTTGGTGTCACATGGTGGTCACAACATAATGCTATTTAGAGTTGATGGAGAAAATGAATAGAATTGACTACAGACCAATACTGACCGAACACCTGTTATTAATTTAGACTCTGGATGTGAAAAGCTGGTGGTGGCTAAAGATTCAAAATACTTGTGGCTGAAATTTGTTCTTGGGGGGTTGCGCACTATAGCGGTAGAGTGGGTGCCCCATATACAGACGCTATGGTCCTCGATGCAGCCATCCTGGATTCTAATCCCGAACACTGAGAACTTTGCTGCATGTCTTCTCTCTGCCCATTTCCTGTTTGGTAACTGTCAATAAAGGCCATGAGTACCACATAATCTCAAAAGAAAAAAAAAAGAAATTAGTTCTAAAAGTAATGGCCCAGGAGGCTTTAATGACTTTTGAAGGCAATTAGTTGTGCCTCAGTTTAATTAGTGGTGTCTGAGTAAAGGGGTTAAATATAAATTCACAAAACACCTTTCATATTTTTGTTTGTAAAATTTTTTGAGAACCACCAAAATGTTACTTTGAAATCATACACTACATTGTATTGGTCTATCAAATAAAATCCCAATATACATATGATTGCGGCCATTAATAAAAAAAAAAGTGAAATTCAGGAGGTAAAAACACATTTGCAAGACACTGTATTTCTGGTCTTTTCTCCGGTTGAACTTCTAATGTTGTTATTTTTTTCTCCCTCATCTTTTATTTAATCTTTTTGTGCTTTCAAAAGAAAAAAAAGTCACATAAACCTGCTCTTTAAAGCAGACCACTGACTTAAAATACCAGACGTATGTTACACTCAGATAAGTAAAAAAAAGTATTTATAACCATTCCAAAAGTCCAACAAGAGACAAAAAAATTGTGCCAAGATCAGTTTGTAAATAAAACCAGATCCCATACATTTCTTTTCTGTTTTGTTTTTATGGAAAATAAATTAAAACATGCATGATTTTGTTACTTTGGGATACTAATATATATTTTCTTTGGGATTATGTTTTTTTTTTTCCTTCGGGTTTAAATAATATGTTCCCAAAAACTATATATAAAGTCAAACACTGTGTACGATTGTACAGTTCTCAGAGAGAAATCTATTGTAATAGAGATTTATGAATATAAAAACGCTGAGAAAATGTTTTGATGTTGACGAAGATTACAGTGATGTAATGACGACAAAACACTCTTTTAAGGTCATTGTTTGAGGACAAAGTGGATCAAAGAAGAAGAATCTAAAACATCATAAAACATATCTTGAAAGTTCAATCTTCCTTACATGATCTAAGTGCAAATTGTCAGTCGCTATGATGTAAATATACTGTAAGGTACACTCTTTGTTCTAACAAATGAAAATAAAGGATGGGTTGGGATACTGTCTGTGACATAAAGAGATAGCAAGAGACAGACGAGGAAGATCCCTCGCATCTCTTCCCTCTATCTTTTCGGCTCAGAGAACAACTCGGCCAAGGGCTTCGAGCTTGGCTTTACAGGATGTCCACTTCAACAAAAATATGAAAAAAACAAAAAAATGAGATATGAAATTTAAAAGGACGATAACTATGAATAAAACAACTTATGCAAATTTTTATGGTGTAGTGAATGTGTTTTGTGGGTGGTTTTTGTCTCACTTCAGCTGTTCTTGTTTCACTATAATTATTCATAAAAATAATTTGCAACCTCCTAAGTCATCGTATAAAAGAAGGGGGTGTTGTGGGGGGTTTGTCCTCTGTGTACAATGTAGCCATTGGACCTAGAAAGCTTTGGGCATGAAGTATGCAATTAAATTACTCCTGAATGAACTTGGCCTCTGTGTGGTGGGATGACAGGATTCTGCTCTAATTAGTGTATAAACTCTTGCTGACCCAATAGGTCACCCAGTAGGTCTGCCAGTTCACAAACGACTTTTTCTAAGACCTAAACCTTGCAAGACATAAATAAGAGCATAAATAGAAGAAAGACTAAATATCAGTGCTCAACACTTTCAGTAAATTCATCCATCATTGTAGTGACTTAATCTTACACTGAAAAACTTTAAAGATGTCAGGTTGTGCTTCTTGGAGTAGGATCTAAATGCAGACAGGAGCAGAACGGTGAATAGAAAAAATGTAATAAGTAAAAGGCGAAACCTTATAGGCAGGCATTAGGTGGGCAAAACATGGAGCAGAGGCAACAAACAAGCATGAACAGGAGCTGATATGGCATGAAAGAGCAGTCATGGAAAGGCGTGGCATGGTAAACAGTAAACTCCAGTAACGAGTAAACAGAACAGGCTATGTTCATGTGGGCCGAAAAAAGCTGATGGAGTCAGTTGTTGAGAATAGAAACAAACCATGACAGGAGGTGAAATGAACCCATTACAATAAAAACCAAAAAATAAATCTAAAAGTAAGAGAACTAAAATGCACCATAAGCAAAACAAGTAAGAAACAAAAGGAATGAACTAACTCACCACCTGGTGAACATAAACAATCATGATCAGAGGCAAGACCCAAAACAAAACTCAAACACCTTCAAATCATGACAAAAAAATACTTTTTTTAAAATATGTAACTACATTCATTCATTGGATAAAAAAATACTTAGAAATATTTTGTTTTTTACTGAATCACAAGTTATTCATAATACTAATTTCAAAGCAATGCATAACCTTTTCCTTTTTTTCACATTAATTCACATTACAACCAGAAAATCTGGTGCATTTTAATAGACAAACCATCCCAAAGAAGATCATTACTCTGGATTTGAAGGAAAATGGCATGACAGAAATCAGCTAACGAGTAAATAGAGTCCTCCTGTGTGTAATTTCATCTCGTTATAGCAACATCTGGGCCCGTATTCACAAAGATTCCTAAGACTAAAAGTAGCTCCTAGTGACGTCATTCTAAGAAAAATCGTAGAATATCTTGAATTCTACGATTTTTCTTAGAATTTTCCCTCTGTAAGATAAAAGTGATTCACGCTCCTAACATGAGGAAATGTTAGGAGTAGTGAGGAGGACTTTTAGTGAGCCTAAGAGTGTCCTAAACAGGGAAGATGGTGGAAACACAGAGAAAAAGGAGAGATATTCTCCGCACAATGAATAACGATTAATTAATAAAGAGCTACCAGCTCGACCACGCAGGGATCCACCTACTTATTAGTCGAATAAATGAGCACATAAACTTATAACAATGGTACAATTTTAATATAGAGGTAAGATAAACTTTCTCAACCTCCTAGGGGGAAACCAAATTGTTTCAGCGGCAGGACAGATTAAAGATGCACCTCTAGGTAATATTAGGAAGGATAAATAACTAATTGAAACAATAATAAATAACCACGAATACAAAGTGAACAATATATTACAGAATTATTTAAATATTTACAGACTGTAAATGCTTTCAAAAAATAAATATGGAAAAAATTGAAAAAACTATATATACAGTAGGAAGATGTAAATGAGGTGAATAAGTATTTGCTGTATTGTACATGATGATGTCAGCAGCCTGAGCCTAAATGGTCATCTACAACGCTCCCCATCTGTGGACAAGTTCTCTGGTGTGCTGATATCTCCTCTCTAGCTTCTGATCAGGGCAGGAACCAGAGCTGCTCACATTCCAGGCTGTTGCTGAAGCAGAGGGAACGACGCTCTGTTCTGCCTGTTTGTTCACATTGTGATCCCAAGACCAAATCTACCTTTCAACACTCCTCTCTTCAGGCTCCGCTCCTCTGTTCAGTTCGGGTTTCTCCACCTTTTTTTCTCTGTTTTGTTTAGGTCATTTTGCCAAACTAAACCTCATTATACAAGAAGGCAATGACAGTAGAATTCAGAATTTTGATATTATTATGAAATAGATGCAGTATGAAAACAAACAGAATGGTGAGTAAATATAAGAAGCAAATCAAAATAATAACGAACATGTAAAAAATAAGCTACGTCCAAACATCTGTGTAACACTTTACTTTACACTTAACCTCAGCGTATGGTTTCTCTCTGTAATATACAGGGGTTGGACAATGAAAATGAAACACCTGGTTTTAGACCACAATAATTTATTAGTATGGTGTAGGGCCTCCTTTTGCGGCCAATACAGCGTCAATTCGTCTTGGGAATGACATATACAAGTCCTGCACAGTGGTCAGAGGGATTTTAAGTCATTCTTCTTGCAGGATAGTGGCCAGGTCACTACGTAATACTGGTGGAGGAAAACGTTTCCTGACTCGCTCCTCCAAAACACCCCAAAGTGGCTCAATAATATTTAGATCTGGTGACTGTGCAGGACATGGGAGATGTTCAACTTCACTTTCATGTTCATCAAACCAATCTTTCACCAGTCTTGCTGTGTTTATTGGTGCATTGTCATCCTGATACACGGCACCGCCTTCAGGATACAATGTTTGAACCATTGGATGCACACGGTCCTCAAGAATGGTTCGGTAGTCCTTGGCAGTGACGCGCCCATCTAGCACAAGTATTGGGCCAAGGGAATGGCATGATATGGCAGCCCAAACCATCACTGATCCACCCCCATGCTTCACTCTGGGCATGCAACAGTCTGGGTGGTACACTTCTTTGGGGCTTCTCCACACCGTAACTCTCCCAGATGTGGGGAAAACAGTAAAGGTGGACTCATCAGAGAACAATACATGTTTCACATTGTCCACAGCCCAAGATTTGCGCTCCTTGCACCATTGAAACCGACGTTTGGCATTGGCATGAGTGACCAAAGGTTTTGCTATAGCAGCCCAGCCGTGTATATTGACCCTGTGGAGCTCCCGACGGACAGTTCTGGTGGAAACAGGAGAGTTGAGGTGCATATTTAATTCTGCCGTGATTTGAGCAGCCATGGTTTTATGTTTTTTGGATACAATCCGGGTTAGCACCCGAACATCCCTTTCAGACAGCTTCCTCTTGTGTCCACAGTTAATCCTGTTGGATGTGGTTGGTCCTTCTTGGTGGTATGCTGACATTACCCTGGATACCGTGGCTCTTGATACATCACAAAGACTTGCTGTCTTGGTCACAGATGCATCAGCAAGACCTGCACCAACAATTTGTCCTCTTTTGAACTCTGATATGTCACCCATAATGTTGTGTGCATTTCAATATTTTGAGCAAAACTGTGCTCTTACCCTGCTAATTGAATCTTCACACTCTGCTCTTACTGGTGCAATGTGCAATCAATGAAGACTGGCTACCAGGCTGGTCCAATTTAGCCATGAAACCTCCCACACTAAAATGACAGGTGTTTCAGTTTCATTGTCCAACCCCTGTATAAACAGTCTAATTTAATCTTGCTAAGTTTCATCATCATGATTTACGCATTTCTGAATCCAGTCTCAATTCTATCATCGGTTCATTTCTCTCCATTGCTTACAAGGAGTGCATTTGTTTTTTTGGTTTTTTTTTTTGTTGTTTCTTTAAACAACCAATCACAGCTCTTAGAAGACAGCATCACACCTAGCAATGGGGTCAACCACATCTCCTCACTAAGATAGGAATCTGTCGTCTACTTGCTCTGAGTCACTCTCAGCAGAGAGCAGAATCAGTCTTAAGCTACGAGTCCTTGCCCAGAATTTTTAGGCTAAGATAGGAACTCTCTGAGAGACTTTCTGAATAGGGGCCCAGTTCTTTGAAGGCCTCAGGTTTGTTAGTGCCCAAGGAACACAGCAGACAGGTCAGGGAGAAGGTTGTGAAGAGGTTTAAAGCAGGGTTAGACTATAAAATAATATTCAAAGCTCTGAACATCTCATGGAGCTCTGTTCTTCTGAAATTTGATGGAGTGTAGCACAACTGCTAAGATCTGCAGAGATATACAACTGAGCTTGGAGGGTCTGCAGTTACAGTGGAATGTTGTTGTTGAAGCTTTATCAATGAGTTAAAAAGTCCCAGTCAAGTCCAGGCCTACCTAGAATCTGTGTCATTCCTTGAAAAGTGCTGTTCACAGACGCTCTCCATACAATCTGATTGAGCTTGAGGTATTTTGCAAAGACAAATGGGGAAACATTTCAGTCTCTATATGTGCAATGCTGATAGAGATGTGCTTTAAAAGACCTCAAAAGATGCAGTGAATAGCTGTTCTAAAAGGTTTTGACTCACAGCGACTGCATGCAAATACCGTCAGATTATTTCACATTCGATTTGCAAAATGACTTTCCTTCCACTTCACAATTATGCACTATGTTGTCTTGGTTTATCAAAATAAATCCCATTAAATTTCATAGGAATTTAGTGCTTTAAAATCACAAAACGTGAAAAAGGGGTATGAATATTGTCTTGATAAACTTTTAATTCATAATTAATGAATAAATTTTTCGCTGGAATCTAAACATTGTGTGAAACAGAGGCCCATTTCTCTTAGCCACTCTTCACCATGGGAAAAACAAGAGAAAACGTCATTCAAGCAGGACTGGTGTGTGTAAATCTTCATAAGCCAGGACATGGATTCAAGAAACACTTTCTTTAGCAGTGACTTGGCGAGAGGCCAGGTGTCTTTGATGGAGAGGTTTCCAGTACAAACAACCGTGCATGTGCACCCACACACACACACACCTAAGAGCAATTGAGAGATGTCAATTAACCTAACAGTCTTGTTTTTGGACTGTGGGAGGAAGCCAAAGTACCGGGAGAAAAACCCCCTTCATGCAAGAAAACCAAGAATTGAACCCAGGACCTTCTTGCTGCATGATAACAGTGCTACCAACTGCCACTCGATACAGCCCCAGAACAAGAATTTGAAAGTTTAAAAGAACTGGAGCTGATACAAGCTGTGCTGCATGAGAACCCACGTTTATTTTATGGAGGATAGTGAGGAGTGATAGAAGACTTTGTTATTTTCATACTTTTTGCTTGTGCTTGCCCTTGGTGCTAATCATTGTAGAGGGTGCTGTAAATAGGCTACCTTGATCAAATCATTTAACAGTGACTGTCCTGATGCTCTTTATTAAGGCCCATGAGACATTTTTCATGCTTAAACATAGTTTATGACAGACAACAGCACAGATGACAAAAACATTCACAAATCTCTCTCCTTTGATTTGCATCTTATCTGTTGATAATCGATCAACTTTTATATATCAAGAGCATCTTTAGGTCACAAATCTTCTTTCTGGGATTAATTCAAGAGACAGTGGGAATTTCTCTGAAGGCTAACATAAATATAACTCGCTGATGACAAACTAAAAGTATGAGAATGCTTTTTTTGTTCTTGCAGAAATTGTGCCTTGTGACCATCATGTGGTCAGGGTTGAGGGTGGCTATAAAAGCCAGAGTTACAAAATAGATGTAAAAAATAAGTCAAAGGAAGGATAGATGTTTTTAATGTATTAATTCAAAGGAATTAGGGGTAAATTCCACAAAGCAGTGGAGTTTACTCAACAGTTTTCTTCTCACAAGATGATGCTGTAAGAGGTATTCATAAAATACACAAACATGGTTAATGGAAGCCTTCTTACTATAACAAAATAATCAACTGTGTGACCTAATTAAAAAAAAGCACTTAAAATATCCGTTTTATGTTGAAATGTATCTGCAAATAAGTAAATGAATAAAGTGTCACAAAAACACATTTTATTCTTTGAACACTAATAAAGCTGGAAGTTCATCTAATAACAGGTTTGTTGCTCTTGATGGTGGCTGGTCATTTTTCTTACAATGCTATAAACCAGAAGAAGAGTTGGATTGTGTCTTATTCAGGCAGCTAGGGCCCTCTGCAGTCACTAGAGAAGAATTTAATTATGTAACCCTTTGATAGTCCTTTATCACTCTACTTTTATGCTTTTCTCAACCCACTGGAGCAGTGAGCAGTTTTTAAGGTGGAATAATCTCATAATATAGTTTTCATAAATATATTAGAGTTGCACATCAAAAAACTTAATTTGAGTAATCATGTTATATCTTTCATCTTCTAATAGTCACAGCTGTCGAGTTGTGGCACATTCGGCACATTGTGCTGAAAGAATAAAAGTTATCATACAGAGATGTGAAAAAAGAAATTGCCCCCTGAAGTGCGTTATGTTTCTTTTTTTTAGATCATTTCTTTTTAACATCATCCCAAACAAAACAGTTTCATTCATTTGTTTATTAAAGAAAAAAAGACTTCAAAAAAGTAAACCTAAACCTAATAACTGATACCGCCACATTTGTCGGCATAAACTGTCATCAAGCCATTGCAATACCTGGTGATAAGTCTTTTGTTTCGCTGCATAGGAGTTTTGTCCATCTCTTCTTTCCAAAATAATTTGGAATTCAATAACTCAACCACAATGGAGGGTATTTAGGCATTGGCTACCTTTTTGACATCAAGCCATAGCAATTTTTTTAAGTCCAGACTTTGACTAGGCCACTCCAAAACCTTAGTTCTGTTTTTAAAGCCATTTAGAGGAGGACCTGATGGCGTGTTTTGGATCACTGTCGTGGTCCATACCATAAGTGCCCTTGAGCTTAAGGTCAAGATGGTTGGACATTCTCCTTCAATATTTTCAAGGATGTAGCAGAATTTGTGGTTCCATCAATTGCGGGTTGTCCAGGTCCTGAAACAGCAACGTTATAGATTGTTGTTCCACCACCACCAGGTATCATATATTACAAGACGCACCTCCTCCAGAAAGTTCCACTTTTGTCTCGTCAGTCCACAGAATATTGTCCTAAAAATCAATCTGATCATCAAGATGTTTTTGCTAAATGCGAGAAAGGCATTTGTGTTCATTTTGGTCAGCAGTGGTTTTGACCTTGGAGCTCTCCCATGAATGCCATTTTTGCCCAGTTTTTGTTAATGTTGAAGCATAAACACTGAACTTAACTGAGACAAATGAGAACCAAAGCGCTCTAGATAAATATCTGGGTTCTTCTGTGGCATCCTAGATGAGTACTTGATGTTTTCTTGGAGAAATGTGGCTAGGTTGTCTACTAATGGTAGGGGTAAGCACTGTTCCACGTGTTCTACATTTCTGAAAAATGGCTCTCACTGGTTGTATTTAATTGATTTATTGATTGCACAGGTCATTAATTAGGCCAATTGCATTTTTAAATTCAGCCAGGTTGTTTTGGGCAACTTTCTTTCTTTAATAAAGGAAGTAATGATTTGAAAAACACTGTATATCTACAAATATTAGCAAAAATGAGAAATGAGATTGAAAATGCCTGATGGTCTAGCTTCACCTGCTTTTTTCCATATTCCTAAGCAGCTTTTTTCCTAAATGTTTTCAGCATTTCCACAGTTTCATGTTTCCCATGCTCCTGTCCTCAGCTGAACTCTCTACCCTCCTCCTGTTCATTCACATCCTTTCCTGTGCTCTTTATCCCCCCTCCTGCAGATTTTCTCCCCTATATGTCCCCACCTGCTCTCTGGGTTTAAAACTTTCATGTGAATTGAACAGACAGCCCTTCAGGCAGCTGCATAAAAATTCCACATCTGGCTTTATTGTAAGCAGTTTAATAGCTCATCTTCTTCTATCACTATTCCTATCTGTCGGCAAATCTCCCATGAATCCAGTCTTCTGCTCCTGACCCACAGAGGCTGATCATACACCTCTGCCCTCCTCTGTTTGCATCACAGAAAGAGTAATGACTGCCAAGGCTCATCCTCCAGGCTTTTCATTCCGAGCTTGGGTTGCTTTTTCCTCCACTGACCCCTGCATTGTGAGCTTAATATCTGTTCCTGAACTATTTCTGAATGAAGTCTTTGAAAATGAAATGAGAAGATTTAACATCTGCCCTCTTGAACCAACTCTCTGCCGCGGACCGATGCTGCCGATTTGTTTTATTTCCAGATCAGTGTCATTGACCCCTCCCTGGTGATAAACCATCTGTCTTTAAATCAGAGAGAGTCGCTGTTTTCAAAACGATCTTTTGACCAGTGCAAAAGCCTTTCCTAAGCTGTACCATACACAGTAAGGGCTGGTAACTTGTAGAGAGGAAAGAAAATCTGCAAATACAGTATTTAATTATTTTCATATTATAATATATAATATATTATAATATATAAAAATTTAATAAGCTTCATTGTGGCTAAAGAGCAATAAGATGTCCCTGCATTCTATTTTAAATAATGAAAAAGTCTAAAAATACAGCCAGTGCATAACAAAACTCATAAATACACACAGTACAGTTTTTGTGACTTTTTTGGCCCAACAAAATACTTAAGATGTTACATTTTGAAATTAATTTTAAACCTAGTCAATTACTCACTGTCTCCTAGTGCAGTGTTGGCATGAAAATGGTTGTTGCTTAAGCAGGGGAGGAATTATGGTTTGGATTAAAAGAAAAGATAATAAACATGTAAAAATATCTTTTAGCCAAAATTAACACGTGCTGAGTCTTGTGCCTATGACATAAAAATAAAACACTCAATCACACTGTTGTGGATCTTCACAAGTCTGGTTCATCCTTGGGTTCAATTTCCTGAAGGTTACCCGTTCATCTGCTTTTATATGCAAGTATTAAGGCAATGGGAAAACCCAGCCATCATAATGTATAGGAAGGAGACAGGATCTTTGTCCCAGAGATGAACATTAGCTGGTAAAAAATTTGCAGATCAACCCCAGAACAAGAACAAAAGATCTTGTGGAGATGCTGGGTGAAGATGAAGAGAGTCTCTCATTATCCACAGCGAAACAAGACCAGTATCAATTTTTAGACAGGAAATGTTGATATTAGAGAGAAAGAAGCCACTGGTCCAAACACTAGATTACAGATTGCAAATGCCCACAGAGACGAAGACCACATTTTCTGGAGACATGGTCTAAAATTAAAAAAACTCAAACTGAAGTGGTTGTGCACACTGACCATCATTATATTCGGTGGAAAAAATAAGGAAACCTTTAAGCCTGAGAGCACTATCACAACTATGAAGTACAGGAGTTGTAGCATCATGTTTTCTGGATGTTTTGCTGTAGGAGGGATTGGTGCACTTTAAATCCAGGATTGCATAGATCAAGAGGAAAGAACTGAAGCCACATATCCAGACATTGACCAGGAAGAAAAAGCTTGGGTACAAATGGATCTTACCAAATGAACAGAGATCCTAATCATACCATCAAATTGGTTAAAAAGTGGTTTAAGGACAATGAAGTCAATGTTTTGGAGACGCCCTGATCTCAGCCCCAAAAACATTTTTCTGTGTGCAGAGCTGAAAAGGTTTGTGAGCAAGGCAGCCAAAAATCCAGTCAGTCAGTTTCAGCATTTCTGTTAGGAGGAATGGGCCAAATTTCAAGCCAGCTAATAAAAGGAGACTGTGAAAGGATACCTAAAAAGTCTGACTAGTAATACACTTTAAAAGCAGTGTTACCAAATGTTAAGAAATGCAAACATAATAAAATAGTATTTTTGGTTATTCTAGTATGTAGCAAATAGGTAAAGTATAACTCTGGTAATTGTAAATGAGTAAAGCAAACAGGAAAAGTTTGGTCTGATTTGATGTCAGTGAGAAAAATAAATATAAATATTTTTGTACAGTTTGTGACACCTATGTGAGCCCTTGGAACAAATACAGCCTGCATTCCTCCTCATCATTAACAAAGACCTTTGCAACCTCTGTGTTAGTCTTGTAAATTGTATTTTAAACCAATATTTAGTGTATTTCCACACTTTGATATTGTGACTAGACTTAAAACCCATTTGCAGCCCAAAAGCTGCTCAAGCACTCTTTTGTGGGAATAAAATGGGAAATAAAGCAACAAGTACGCTTTCAGTTAGCACTCAACCTCTCTTGAACAAGCTTGATCACCAGAAGGTGCAAAGACCCTTCTGGTGTTCAGAAATTTTTGAAGTAGTACTTGATCCACAATGAAGTGTTGTTAATATTTTATCTGTGTGATGACATTCTAAGCCACTGAAATTAAAGCGACCTTGCAGAGTCTGGACAGTTTTTGCTCCTGGGCTGCGAGAGCGTGATGGGATATGAAACCAGATAAACAAATCTTCATCTTAGCCCGACTGGTGGAGATCATTTTCCTGTCAAGCATAAGACACCAACAAAGACGTCAGCCAAAGGTTACAAAAGGTCAAGCAACTATGTGAGATAGTCTCCTGAGAGAGGATGAGAATATTTAATTAAAAATACTACATGCAATACTGCATCAACCACAAACATTGGTATCCGTTACATTTCCAATGGAATGAATTTAAAAGAAGCAGTTTTAAAATTTTGTTTCTTATTCTCACATTTTAAAAGAATGTCTAGGAGCCTCTAATAGGTATCAATGACTTCCTGTTTTCCAGCAGGCACAAGTATGATGTGACTCAGAAGCACAGGCTGCAATTCTGTGTGGCATCCTCAAACAGAAAGTGGAGGAGCACAGGGTCTCTAACATCCACCAGCTCTGTGATATCGTGATGGAGGAGTGGAAGAGAATTCCAGTGGCAACCTCTAAAGCTCTTGCGAACGCCAGGCCCAAGAGAGTGCTGGAAAATAATGGCAGTCAGTCAAAACTTTGACATTTTACAGAAGTGTCACACTTTACAAAAATGTTAGCAGTGTACTCACTTATGTGAGATATTGCTATTATCAATTTGACACAATCTCTGTTTATTTGGTAATGGCATAGTGGTATCTGTGGTGTTTTTGTGTAGTTCAGTTTAGATTTATATCACTTTAGGACCAAGTGAAGACCATTTGTTCACTGAAACCCAACCAACTGACAGGATGTACTTCCTTTTTCAATGCCTGCACAAAGACTAAGAAACTATGTGGAACTTTATTCAGAAACACCTGTCAAAATATATTTGCAAAGTTTTCATTCAGCTTTAATTCAAACCACAGGAATATTAATGAAAATGTCATGTTTTGTGAGGTTCAAGCAGAACCAAATTACCAACAGGAGTTCGGAAACAGGCATGGTAATAATAAGAAAAAACAAAAAACTTACAGTAAAGCACAAGAGGAACAGGATGCAGAACCAGGCAGGAAGAAATCAGCAGGGAACAATGAAAATCGAGGAGCTTAAATACTGAGCAAAGAGTGGAAAATGACCATCTATTGAGACCAGGTGAGCATAATCAGGAGAGAATACTGAACAGATGTGGAAGAGGACAAACAAAGAGACTGATGGAAGGAGACCAGTTAACACAGATGGTGCAAAACATGACACAAAAGGCTCTACAAATCAAAAAGGAAAAGCCTAATACTAACAACAATGCACTCAACACTCAACGCAATGAACGAACTGATATGGAAACACAACAATGAACAACAGGGAACAAACTGAATGTGACACGAGCTTACTAACAATAACAAACCCAGAAATGATCAGAATACAAACACAAAAGAAAACCAAAACACACTCGTGCATCATGGCAGAAAATGCTGCATCTGGGATGCATTTTACCTTGAACTCTTCTTTAGACCATCAAAGAGTTCAACTTTTGTAAAGTCTGGTAAAAGTTTATGAGAATGTCTATCCGACTCAAATGCTAAAACCATAATTGAGCAACAGAGTTTTATTAGCTTACATTATTTTCCTGGTGAGGAGTCTACAGCCAAATAAGACCAAACAAAGAACAAACTTGATGGTTTCACTTTCCCAATTTGTCTCTGTGGGGTATGACCTGTGACATGTCCAGTCAATTTAGCTTTATTTGTTTCATATGTTGATGTGCCTTTAAAAAAAAAAAAAAAAAAGTAAAATCAAGTATGGGCCAATGTATAACAAAAATATGCGGATTATAGAAACATGAATTAAAGAATAAAAACACAAGTAGGATCCCAATTAAATCTAAAAATTACAATACAAAATGAAAAATGTTCAAATATAAAACGTGAGCCCAGCTAATCCATTCTGAGTTTAGATTCAAACCAGCTCACTGCACTGATATGAGAAGAGGACTTATGATGCTAGAAAATTACTGCAGAACAAACAGAGACATGTTTAATCTCTTTCTAGGTTTTCACAGTTTTATGTCTGAGCTAAAATAACTATTGAGGAGCAAACACAACTTGCCCGACTCCTTGTTTAAGGTTTTTTAAAGAACATTTAATAACTCTACAGAAACCACTACGTCTGTTACACTAAATTAATCATCACAGGCTGTTTCTCTGTATCTAAGGCAGCAATCACAAAAAAATTATCATGACCTTTGCTTCTGAAAACATTGCTGATCTCGCCATGTCAGTGCTTGTGTTTGCATTTGAGCAAAGGCATGCATTTTTACCTGAAATGTTTGTGCTATGAATTTATGGCAAACTGTCGCAACATGCCTATTAATTATGAAACAGATTTCCTGTTATGTTGTGTGCTGGTGCAGCAATGGAAGGCAGGAGGCAGTCAGAAATGTCAGTAAAGTCAAGATTCAATTAAATAAAGAGTCCAAGGGTGGTGCGAAGTGTTATGATTCTGGCCCGTCTGCCGGCTCTGCTCTCACTCATGCAATCAACTCATCTGCTTCACCTGTCTGCTGCTGCGCTGCTGCGCAATCACCGTCATGCCACACACCTGTGGAGCTGCAGTTATATACAGCCATCTGACAGGCAGACGGTGCCAGATTTTCAAAAACATTTGTGAGTAGTTATCCAGCGTTCGTTCCTGACTGATCTTGTTCTCTGACCTTGCCTTGCCTCACAGATTTTGCCTTCTTGCCTGCCCCTTGTCTGACGGATTCGATTTCGACTCTGTTTTCTGCCTCTATCTAACTCCTTGCAAATCCTGAGGTTTATTCAGCCACTAACTAGTCTGTCTGTTCTCAGTGGTTCCTGGAAGCTGACTGCTGTTCTCCTGCTCTCTGATCCTGAATTTCTGAATAAACCTTTTAACTTATCACACCAGTGCCGTGCACGTTTTCTTACTCAGTGTGAGATTCATTTTGAGCTTCAGCCATCTACGTTCCCTTCTGAGCGTTTTAAGGTGGCGTTTGTTATTTCACTGCTTTCTGGAAAGGCTAAGCAATGGGGCACTGCTGAGTGGCAGAATGGTTCGGTCACGTGTGCATCTGCATTCTCCAAGGAGCTCATCAGGGTTTTTGATCCAGTTCTTCCTAGTCATGAAGCTGCCAGAGGATTACTCTCCATTAAACAGGGAGAGAGAAGCGTCACATCTTATATAACTTTCATTTATTGGCAGCAGACAGTTTTGGGAACAAGCATGCTAAAATGGATGCTTTCATGCAAGGTCTTAATGAGAACATCAAGGATGAACTGACTACCTGGGATTACCCTGCCTCCCTTCACCAACTTGAGGACCTGGCAACCCGCATCAATTTGCAGCTCACAGAAAGGAGGGAGAGGCTTCATATGGGGGTTAAACCTTCTTCAGCTCATAGTCCTGTTCCCCACCTAGAACCCAAGGGTCTTCCACCCCCTTCTGATCACCGTTATGACCCGGAGCCCATGCAGTTGGGTCGTTCAAAGATTTCTGCGGGGGAGCGTGATCGACGAAGGAAGAATAACTTGTGTTTTTATTGTGGTGGACAGGGTCATGTTGCCTTCAAGTGTCTGTTAAAAGCCCAGGCTCAGTAGAGGTGAGGAGAACTCTACTGAGCCGAAGTCAACTGTCTCCTCATGCTCATTTCCTCCAACCATTCAAGTGTCTTCCACTTCTCATCAGTTGTCAGTGTTCTTTGACTCAGGGGCGGACATAGAGTTTATGGATGAGTCGTTTGCCAGGGACCATGACATCAAGCACCCGTAATATTCTGGCATTGGATGGTCATAGTATCAACAGTTCACACTACAAAACAGAGGTAATAAGACTCACACTGTGGGGCAATCATCAGGACGAAGTCACATTCAGGATCATCAACTCGCCTAAACTACCCATTGTTTTAGGGGCCTCCTGGTTACAAAATCACAACCCCCACATTGACTGGCAAGCCAAAGAGATATTGGGCTGGGCTAAGTCCTGCTCGGCCACTTGTCTGTCTTCTGCCACTTGTCTGTCTTCTGCCTCTACAGATATTATTCCGGAGAATGACATTGAGGAGACATACCCCGATCTGTCTAAGGTGCTGCCTGAATATCATGCATTTAAGGAGGTTTTCAACAAGTCCAGGGCCACGGCACTTCCACCTCATAGACCTATGACTGCGCCATTGAGCTCCTACCAGGCACTTCTACCCCTAGGGGTCGGTTGTATTCATTGTCAGGCCCAGAGAACCAAGCCATGAGGAAGTATGTTGATGAGTCACTAAAAGCTGGTATTATCAGACCTTCTTCTTCTCCAGCAGGGGCAGGCTTCTTCTTTGTGGGAAAGAAGGATGGTTCCTTGAGACCATGTACCGACCACAGGGGTTTAAACGACATCACCATCAAGAACCGATACCCTCTACCACTTATGAACACTGCTTTCGACAAGATTCAAGGTGCAAAGTCTTCTCGTCGCCCTCCTGATGGACTCTTGCATCCCCTATCCATTCCTCCTCGTCCCTGGTCACACATAGCCATGGACTTCATCACAGGTTTGCCAGTTTCTAATGGCTTCACAGTTCTGTTAACTGTCATCAACAGATTTTCAAAGATGGTTCACCTAGTTCCTCTCAAGAAGCTGCCTTCAGCCAAGGAAATGGGGGACATTCTGGCACGTGAGGTTTTTCGCCTTCATGGCATACCCACAGACATTGTCTTAGACAGAGGGCCCCAGTTTGTGTCACGTTTCTGGAAAGAGTTTTGTTCCTTGCTGGGGATTACTGTTAGTTTGTCTTCAGGATTTCACCCACAGTTGGATGGACAGACTGAGAGGGCCAACCAGGAGGTGGAGACCAAACTTCATGCACTATGTGAGTCAGATGCAACTAAATGGTCTCAAAATTTACCCTGGGTTGAATATGCTGTCAACACCCTCCCGGCTAGTGCCATGGGGTTATCCCCTTTCCAAGTTGTGTTTGGTTTTCAGCCACCCTTGTTCACAGTCCAGGAGAAAGAAGCTGAGGTTCCTTCTGCTCAGGCCGCGGCCCTAAGATATCAGCGCATCTGGAGGAAGGCAAGAAAGTCTATGATCAGAATGTCGGAGGTGCAGGCACGCACAACAAATCGACAGAGAATCCCTGCTCCAAGCTGGGACACAGCGTTTGGCTGTCCACCAGGGACCTCCCGCTTCTGGTTGACTCCTGTAAGCTGGCACCTCATTTTGTGGGACCCTTTCCAATATCCAAGATCATCAATCCTGTGGCTGTTCATTTACGTCTGCCTCGTGCCATGAAAGTTCACCCTACCTTCCACGTGTCCCGGATCAAACACTATGTGGTGTCCCATCTCGGTTATATACAACCATCTGACAGGCAGACGGTGCCAGATTTTCGAAAACATTTGTGAGTAGTTATCCAGCGTACCTTCCTGACTGATCTTGTTCTCTGACCTTGCCTTGCCTCATGGACTTTGCCTTCTTGCCTGCCCCTTGTCTGACGGATTGGATTTTGACTCTGTTTTCTGCCTCTGCCTGCCCCTTGTCTGATGCCTCTAGCCCTGGAATTCCACCCTGTTTCTGTCCCTGGATTTACGCCTCAGCCTAACCACTGGTTTATTCAGCCTGAGCCCGCCTGGCTCTCTAGTCTGCCTGGAATTATTGTCAAGAGGACAATCACAGCTCTCTGTGTTCCTGTCACAGCTTCTGCTGATTCCCCGGAGTATTTGGATCAGTTGGCAATCTGACTTCAGTCTATTGGACACTTCCTCATTAACTGTCTGGATGACTTCCTCTGGATTCTGTGCCTCGTCCCCAGACTGAGAAGGTTAGTGGCTTTATCTAACTCCTTGCAAATCCTGAGGTTTATTCAGCCACTAACTAGTCTCTCTGTTCTCAGTGGTTCCCGGAAGGTGACTGCTGTTCGCCTGCTCTCTGATCCTGAGTTTCTGAATAAACCTTTTAACTTATCACTGTGTGTTTGGCTGAATTTGGGTTCTCTGTCTCTGGTTGTGATAGCGAAGTGTAGTTTTAGAGGATGCACCCCATATACTGTGATTTCTATGGGTTTTACTCCCGAAATTAGGACCTGCATGTAGCATGTCTTCCCCCCTTCTCTCTCTACCTGTTTCCTGTCTGAAAACAGGCCACAACATCCTAAAATATAACATAAAAAAAGAGTTTATAACTTGCTTTGAACATCTTCAGTACTATAGCCTCCCTCCAGTGGGCTGCATGTGGCAAGACAAGTTTATTTGTATGACACATTTTAGCAACAATGGTGCAGGGCACTGGTGGTGTAGGTGTTCAGCGCCCAACACGGCCGTCTCAGGTTCGAGTCCCGGCCCCAACGATATTTGCCGCATGTCTTCTCCCTCTCTCTCTCTCTGCCCCCATTTCCTGTCTGCCTAGTTTGTAGATTAATGATGTTATTCAGGTAGGATGAGCTTGGCACTGTACCATTCATAAAGTGCAGGGCAGCTCTGTATTGACTGGATACACCTGCCCACACTGTAACAACACCACCACCAAATGTTTGTCTGTTGACAACAGTGGCTGATGCATAGGGTATTGTTTACAATCAAGCGGTTTTCAGTGATGGATGTGGCCACGGAGCTGTGTGCAGGTTTGTCTTGCTTTGTGAGCATTTCTCCTTTCCTCCACCAGGGTGTGACAGGTAGGTGCAGCTGCACCGCATCAAGAGCAATCGCTGAGGAGTTTCTTGAGGAGCTGAGCCCTTGGAGGAGGCGTAGGATCGTTTACTCTGCCAAGTGATAATCAGACCAACAAACCCTGCTCTGTTTGCTTTTGTGCTAACCTGCCTTTGCTAATCCCAGCTCTGTTTCTCCCTGAAGGCTGCTGACAACAAGACCCTGCTTTGGATAAATCCTCCGTGGTTCTGGCTTTACCTTGCTGGTGGTCAGCAAACCTGCTTCCTGGAGAACCCGCTGTGGTTCAGCCTCCTGCCGAATGGTAAATACTTCAGTGAATTTACCTCAGTCCAAGGACCACTCTAGATCCACATGATCAGACTGCTTGATTGCTCCTCGCTTCACCTGCCCTGCCTGTCCACCCTCCAATGCTATTCACCATCCCTAGTGAGCTGATCCCTGAAGCCCGCTGGCTATGGAATCCTGACACTGCCCAAAACACAATTTCAGTAAACTTGTTTAAATCTTAAATCCTGTCTCTCTGGTGCGCTGCTTTAGGGTCTCCTGGTTTAGAAACCATCATGATAAAAGGACGTCCACTTCTATGCTTTCCTACGACTCTTCCAGTCTATCTGTATCTCTTATGCTACCTGGTGATGACACTCTAAGCTCAGTGGCCACGTCTGAGAACATCCTGTTTGAAGCCTCTCAATGGGGAGGTGCAGTTAATCAGTTGTATGCAGAGTAGACTTGAACCAGAGGATCTGAGCGGTCTAGAAGGTTGATGCAACACCAAATTTTTATTGTATTTTGGCACCAAGTCATTCAGGGATTTATGAACTAAAATCAGTATTTTGAAGCATGAGATGCGTGCAGTACAGATGATCCACGCAAATGCTAGCACCAATCCAAATATGCAGATATCAAAATGTCAGGAAGAAGCTCAAATAAAAGCCTCCACCATAGGTTTCCACCCACACTAATGAAAATTCAAAACCAAAGCAATTATATGGGCTTGTAGTAGAACTTTTAAACAGCTCATGTCCACTTTCCTCCTTCTGCTAATGTCACCACTTTAAACAAACCCTGCAGGCAAGATATCATTTGAAAGCAGAGTCTACCCTTCATGAAGAAGTTCCTAGCTCTAAAAAACTCTAATACATACAACTAAGACTGTACATAATGACAAACAGTGTTTTAGAGTGAAGGGTACAAGCTACGCTCACACTGCAGGTCTTAATGCTCAAATCCGATGTTTTCAGGAATCTGATTTTATTTGTGTGGTCGTTCTTATTACTTTGAAAATGTTGCGGCTCCAAACTGACCTGCATGCGCATAAGAACAATACGGGTGTCGTCAAGCACAGCACAACAGTAAACATAATACACATAGGTGTTATGGTTTAAGTGCACAACAGAAGCTATTTATTGTCAGCAGGTGCTGTGTCGGAAATGCGTAAATAAAAGGAGAGTGAGACTCTTCATTGTTCCGGTTTAGGGAGATCTGATCGCCAGTTCACCATAACAAACTGTTTGGATGCAGAGACACAGCCAGCAATGGTGGGGCAGGGATGTTAACAACTTTATAGAGACAGAGTTTATTCATAAATGTATCATGACAAGGACATCTTTTAACCATATATGTCAGCACCTCTCCTCTCAACTCGACAGGCAAAAGACTTGATGCAATCCAGTGTATCGGACTGTGGCAGGGGCAGCTCATCACAGATTATTTCATGCTCGGTAACCTCGATAGCATTTTAAAGTCCTCTACTTGAACGTTTTTTACGAATTTTACAATACAATCTACATCCCACATCCAGACGTTTCCTATGAGCCTTTCAATTAGGCTTGAATAAAGTTTTATCTCTGTTTATTAATGAACTCTAATGTCTCGCTGTCTCTCCACTGTGCAGTACTATTCTAGCCCCCCGTCTGTTTTGATAATTTCCTGCTGGGTGGCACAAAATTGTGACTAATGCGATGGAAGTGATGTCAAAGTTACATCTAATCCGCCTTGGTCATTCCCACTGGAGTCACATTCCAAAAGGTCAGATACAAGCTGGATTCAGGACCACATATGAATGTGGCTCAAATGTGACTTGGAAAAAGTCAGATATGGGCCAGATATGAGCGTTCACACTTGTTCTAAAAAGTCTGACCTGGTCACTTGACCCCCAAAAAAATCTGATTTGGGCCACATTTGCCTGCAGTGTGATCGGGGCCTTAGTAAACCATAGTATGTTTGGAATTGTGTGCCTTCTGGATTATCATTGGTTTGTCAAAGACAAATATGGTCATTACCTTTATATTCTACAAGCTCTAATTGTTTAATAGAGGTGTCAATCATCTAGATTGAGTGATGCATAGCACAACAGTACATTTCAGCAATGTGTTTAGAGTCAATCTTCATTTCCATTAAATGGTCGCATTTGAATGGGAAAATGGTTATAGGTCAAAATGAGCCTTGTGAATCTAACAAGGAGTAGATAGAAACATGATGTATGAATACTGGGAGGAATGATGACTAGAACTAACAGGTGTGTCCAATTAACTGATTGTGGAACAGCTGATGGGAGGAACTGAGGGAGAGTGGTAGGAAATAACAGAAACTGTGTGAATACTTCAAAGAAACACTGGGGAAATAACTGAACTGGCTAATAATAATATGAAGCAAGTAAAAAATGATGATACAGAACATCAGCAAAACCAAGAATCTCTTCAAACCCACAGAACCAAACCCTGAAAACAAAACCCAAAGTACTGCATTTGATTAAATTGATTAAGATTTTAGTGGCAACCTGTAGTTTCAACTGAAATACTAAAAAAGTCAACATTTTACAAAGAGATTAGTTGTGTTACAGGTACTACAACTCACTCTAATGTGGTGATACCACTCTGATAATGAAAATTATACATCTGGCTAGCAAACAACAATCTAGATGTCATTGGGACATAAAATCTTAAATATTCAATGAAGGTTAAATATTTCCAACTATTTTTGTTTTTATTTTTTAAATCAAATGTGAAAATAAAGCATAATATAAGCCCATACTCTTCATGATGCAGTCACAAAATGGCTTCCCGTGTGAGTCTGTCTGAGAAGAACAAGTCTGCACCCTTGTTTCCCTTCAGTACAGAGGTCCCTCTGCAGATTTTATTTTTATCTTACAAATATGAGACACAGGAAGATGTTTATAAGCCACACATATGTTCATGCTAACCCACAGACTCTACACAACAAATCTTTTCAATACTGAATAGACCAAACATGAGGATTTCTTTGTAATATCTGTGATGTCCCAGCACTGGGAAATGATCAGCTCTGCAGTATGCTTTTTATGGTTCTTATTTTTGGATTTGAGTCTTGAACAAAGAAGTAAATTGGAATAAAACAAAACCATTGGCAACATCTTTTCCCATTAGCACTCACTGGAACATCTTTTTTGGTTGGAAATCAGGATTAAATTCCAACAAATTCATCCAAGCACTAATCCTCAGAGAGTATGGCCTCATTCCAGTGATTGATTCTCATTCAGCTGCATATTGATTGTCCCCATTTAGAGATTTTAACAAGAACAGTCAGATAGCTCCCCAGTCTGAATCTTTCTGTCCACATAGCACTGGCTGATGTATTTAAATGAAAGTAACTTTGATAATATAGTACTAGAATTTATTTGTTTTAGTGTTGCAGACCTTGAAAGTAAAAAGCAACTTTCTGCTCTATTTGAGTTTAAGCATTTTGTTAGAATTTGATTAGGACATTGCATTATTTTCACCAACTTTCTGTTTAAATTGTACAAGTTGATCTCCATAAAGTTGAATGTTATTTAAAAGCTATATGGTCAAATGAAATCAGCATTGTACATTCAATTACACTACTGTACACCCTGTCACTTTAAAATATTCAGAGTCAAGTTTTATTTTCCTCAAATTATACAGACTTGTTTGCAAATGCCAAAATATAAAAAGCAAGCCATTTTTAATGTTCTTTAATAGTTTCTCCACCGCCCTTTCCCCAGTTCAGTTTCAAAGCTCTGTCACTGTTAGATGTCATTATTATAATGACAGTTAAAGCTACTTTAGCTCCAGTTCACTGGGTTAAAGCAGTCCAGAAACCAAGAGGACAGGATCGGTGACAATGGTAAAATGTATATATACAATCTGGCACAGGCTTTGTAAGTTGAATAAAAACTTGGGATATAGATCTGCTAAGTTTGTGTTCAGCTTTTATGTCTAATACAAACAGCAACAGAAACGGTGCAACAAAGGTGAAAAAGAACACCTGTTCTCTTCACATATCCCATTTAACTAAATGCAAATTAGACAGCAGTTTCACCTGTTTTGGTTATGCATTTATTCTAAGGTTTTAAATAGCAAGTCACAGAAGGGCAGCAGTAAATTCCCAAGGGGGAAAAAAACGTATCTGCAAGTATTACGCATTTGCATATTTCCAAATAAAATAAAACCTCAGTATTTTACTTTTCTGAGTAATCCTAAAAGGGTTAAATGAATTTTGAACCAGGATAATTAAGTTGTAGAGCGTCGGTGACCTCAATACATTAAAATGTTTATCTGTTGAAATTTACTTCCAGCTGATAAACTGATAATGATTACAATCTGATGAAAAAATATTTCACGTGTGTAGGCAGGGTGATCAAATGAGGCAACATATAGTTTGGACTATCCTTTTGTAGATGTATTCTGTAGATCTTATCCACAAATCCACGTAGTTTCCAAACTTTTCATCTTCTGACCCACAAAATAAACAGTCATGACCCCAACTATTAGCTAAATATACAAACATTTACACTAGTTAATTAAACGGGGCTACAATGACAACACAAACAGCACCAATAGTCAATATATTTATTTTGTGTATTTCCAAATATTATTATTTTTTTTTAACCCTTCTTACCCTCATTTCATAAACATGCTTTAACATTCTGTTTGCTATTTATTTTAATTTCTTCAGACAATCTCACAACTCTAAACTTGTTAATTCCGGACCCCAAGTGTGGTCCAAACCCAACTTTTGGAGCTGTTGGCTGGGTTAAACAACCAGTGAAGAGAGAAACAGATGTGGATGCATTCAGTTTATTTTGTAAAAAGAAAATCGTAGCTCAACCACAAGCAGGCAAGCACTTGTACTGTAAGTATAACTTGATGAATTATAACATTAATAATACCGGTTTATAGCTTACAGTCTTTAACCAATATTAATGAGTTTCTGTGATGCTAAATATGGATGTTGTTTCCTTTTTTATATTCAAATTCTCCTGAAATCCTCAGTGTTTTTATGAGTTTAGAGCAGGGTTGCCCAAGTTCAGTCCTGGAGAGCTACTATCCAGTAACTATTAGATGCATCTCTTCTCCAACACACCTGCAGGATAGTACCTCTCAAGGGCGTGACTTACTTGGGCAGACTGTTTTAGAGTCAGGGGTTTTAATTGATGGGTTTACTTGCACTGCAGAGATGCCTACTGGCTGCTTCTTGCAACATCTATAGAGAAACGTAGAAAAATCACTTAAGCTTTATATGTTCTAATTACTGCTACAAGCCTGATTATCATGAACATAAAATATAAATCTATTTTGTTGCTTCTCTTACTCTTTTTTTATATTATTATGGACATATATTTTAACTGATGTTTAAGTTTTATACATTTTTTTAGAAATGTATGTGTATAGAACACATAAATTAAAGCTAACAATGGTTGTAATTTATTTTTTATTTTTTTGTTTTAGCCCTTTTCAACCCTTCCTAAGGCTAATTATTAACAAGCTGATGAAAAACATGATTATTAAGAACATTAACTGTTCCTGTAATGGTGTGAAAATGAACTAAAGTGCTTTTAGTTTGTCTTATGAAGTTCAAGATAAAGTCTTGTTTGGCAGACATTGTGTAGACTGAAAACAGAGGCCTCACTAAGAAACAATTGGTTAGTTGTGTTTTTCAATTCATCAACAATTCAAATTCAAATGTTAAAAGGGAGAGCAAATAAAGACAACAGTTTGTTAAGGTAAAGGCAGCATGGACTTTATTAGACTATAAATCTGTTGATCCTTTGCTTCATCTCATTCATGCAGTTCAGATTCTCAGAATCTACTTTCAGCTTTTATTGCAAGACAAATATTCACTTGGCTATTTTTTATAAGGAAGCTGTGAGAACCCAAATTAATTACAAATGAAAAATACTCATAGAAATAGTAAATTAATAATAAAATGTGAATAATATGTCAAACCATATAATGATGTGTTTATTAAAAAACAAAGCATCTCTGCACAAACTGTGAAAAAGAAAAAATTTAAACATTTTTGGGTGCAACGTTATTTCTCAGGTTTAAGGAGACTAATAGTAAAAAATCTTCAGTGTGGGATATATTTTCTATAAAATGCTACATGCACAATTCTCAATCTAGGTTTGTTGAGATAGAGCAATTATTTACTCTGCTCCCAGCAATTTCATTTGACATTTCAAAATTACCTTTATTCAAGAATAAGAAATACAACTTCTTAATGAGGCCTTATAGCTGCCCCCAAGTTCGTTTCTGACATAAAATTAATACCTGTTATCAATCAATAGATTAATTTTATTCATGGAACACATTTTATACCTTCAAATAAAGCACAGAGTGATTTACAGGCATAATACAAAGGAAGAATCAACAATCATTAGTCAACTAGATTAAAATGTCATATGAAATGCAGAAATGAGCAAATGTAAATGGCAAGACCAGAGACAGATATGAGCAGTAAAATAACAATTTGGACATTACATACAACATTAAGTACTTCAACCATGAGAAAAATAAAGATAAAAAATGAAATGTGGCTCAGTGGTAGAGCAGGAGCATCTCATACCGAGGCTACCATCCTCGGTACAGATAGGTTTGATTCCTGAGCTGAAATAATTACTGCATGTCTTCTCCCTCTCTCTCTGCCCTACTTCCTGTCAAGCCACTATTAAATAAAGGCCACTAATGTCTCAAACTCTTAAAAAAAGATCAATAATATTAAAGACATCAAGATCAATTTGAAAATGCAATAATCAAAACAAAGATAAACTTAATTAAACTTTTATAAACAGTTAACTTAAAATACAAATTACACAGAATTATTAATGTCTAATTAAAAACCAGGGTACAAAGATAGGGTTTCTAGTTTGCTTTTATAAAGAAGCACTCTCAGCTGCCCTCTGGTCTTCAGACAGGCTGCTACAAAGGAGAGGGCCGTAATAAATGAAAAATGCTTTACCATCAGTTTTAGTTTTAACTACGGATACCATCAGATGACCTTTCTCTGAAGACTTGAGGGGTCTGGATGGCTTGTAAGGTAATCAGATAAATAGTTTGCATTAAAACCCTTAATATGTTGAAGACAAAAGCACATCAAAATAAATAAAAAATGCACAAGTAGCCAATGCAGTGACTTTAAAATCAGTGTGATGTGAACTCCCTGTCAGCATTCTTGCAGCTGAATATTGCAGGATCTGTTGCGGGGCAATGATTTCCACAGGAAGATCAGATCACACAGCATTACACAGGTCAAATCAATCAATTAATCAATCAAACTTAATGTGAACTGCACTTTTTATACAAAGTGTGATATAGAGATTAAAAGTGGCTAGATAGAAAACACCGGAATTATCAAACCAAGGTAACAACAAAAAAAGAAAAGATAATATTGATAAAATAAATACAACTATTTTGGAGTAAAAGGAATTGGAAACATGAGATTGTGTAGCTTAATGAAGAAATATCAGAAATATAAACTAATAAAATTATTCAAAACAAATATAAAAGCAGAAATTGTAAATATAGAAATACATAAAACAAAATATTTGTCATAAAAAACAAATTAAACTTTTAATATATGCTGCAATTGTTGCTAACGAGATAATATAATACTCGGAAAATGGGTAAAAACATAATTGATTATCAGCTTCAACTCAAAGACAAGGTAACTAGATAGACGTGGCATGGTTTTTTATTTTTTGCCTTTCTTTACGACACTGTTTTATATTTAAACTACATCAGCCAAACCTGTGAAAGACTAAGTAGCAAAGAGAAAAAAAAAATTAAAGACAAATATGAAACTTTACTTCTTGGATGCTCCTGGTAGATTGATGATTAACGGTGTTATTTGCACAAGTTTTAAGTTTTTTCCTAAACTATATTTACAAAAAAATGATCTAGAAGCAAAGTGTCTTTTTGCAGAACACAACACACACACCCAAATTTACACCAGCATTATCAATTACCCCTCCCTCTTTCTGTCACACACACACACACACACACAACCACACACACACACACACACACACACACAAACACAAAAGATATAAAGGTAAGTGTTGTGCACGTGTTGCAATCACTGAGGACAGACTTCAGCAGCACTCAACAATGGGTCTCAACAATGCAGCAGACATCTCCGTTATTGTCATTTACTTTGTGGTTGTCTTGGCTGTGGGAGTATGGGTGAGTTTTACAAAGTTTTTGTGGATGTTTTATTAAATCCCTTTATTGTAGGAAATCCAGCATCTCACTTCGCATCCTGGTTGACCAAAACGTCCTGTCTGATCAGAGAATGTTTGAATGCGTTCATTTAAAATGTTAAGGAAACGTAAAGGACTTGTAGCATCTTGAGTTTTGTGCATGGATATTATTTGAAATAGACCAAGGGCATGTTTTGCATGGATTTCTGTATTTCCTAAGATGTTCTGCTGTATTGCTGCAGGCTATGGTCCGCACCAATCGATCCACTGTGGGTGGGTTCTTCCTTGCTGGGAGGAGCATGGTGTGGTGGCCGGTGGGTATCTTACTTTGTGATAAGAATAAAATTAGATATGCACAGATTAGGCTGTTTTTTATTATGCCTTGCTAGAGTAAAGTAAGTACTCCAGGTGCACTGATCATGAAAGGTCTGCTTATTTAAAAAAACAACTCATCAATTTTATGTTGTGTTACGAGTAAATGGTGAAGTATTTATTTATTGTTAAGGCTTTTTATAAAAGTACAATAAGTTGTTCTAAACACTTTATCTCATAACTTTTCTTTAGTAAATCTTTAATTACTTGTTTTTAAATTACAGTCATAGGTTATATGTTCTCAACAGATCGGAGCATCGCTCTTTGCCAGCAACATTGGCAGCGTCCACTTTGTAGGGATTGCTGGAACTGCTGCGGCTGCTGGAATAGCCATTTGTGGATTTGAATGGAATGTGAGTAATCCTTCTATGTCAATATCACAAACATCAAAGTTATCCCTGTGATAATGCTTACAAGTTAACATATATTTTGGTTTGCAAAAGTAAAGAAAATTATTTTCTTTATAAATGATCTTGCCCTAATTTTTCAATGTTTCTTATTTTTGTGTGTTGCAGGCTCTTGTTCTCATGGTCATTCTGGGATGGCTCTTTGTACCTATCTACATCAAAGCAGGGGTAAAGAAGACATATAAGACACTCACCAACAACTTTGTTTGGTACAGTCTAATAATTAAGGGTTGGAACCACATTTGCCTTCAGAATGATTTCTTTATGGCACAGATTTGAAAATGTGTCTCAGGAATTCTTCTTAGATATTGGTCCATACTGACATGGTATGAACCAAATGGCTTTCTGACATGGAGTTGCTGCAGATCCATCCGTGTGAATCTCCCATTTTAATTGAGATCTGGTGAGACTGGAGACCATCTAAGTACAGTGAACTCACTGTCATGTTCAAGAAACCAGTTTTGGTTGATTTGAGCTTTGTGACTAGGGGAATTATCGTGCTGAAAGTAGCTTTCAGAATTTGATACACTTGGTCACAAGGGATAGACATGGCAACAGTACTCAAGTACCACCACATTCTATAGACTGTGGTGTTAAACAATGGTAAAATGCTACTGGTGGTCCAACATCTACCATGAAAATATCCTCCAGATCTTTACACCTCCACCACCAGTCTGAACCATTGATACAAGGCATGGTGGATCCATGCTTTCATGTTTTTTTTACGTCAATTTATGACCCTACCACATAATTGTTGCTGCTGAAATCAAGACTCATAACACTAGACAGTATTTTAAAATCTTTTATTTTCATATTTTGGTGACCCTGTGCAAATCTTAGCCTCAGTTTCCTGTTCTTAGCTCAGTGTGGTCTTCTGTTGTTGTAGTCCATTTGCTTCAAGGTTTAACATATTGTATGTTCAGAGCTCGGAAAATCTTTGTATCTAGAGTTTGTCATATAAAACAAATCTGTTCAATTATCACTGACCTCTGATATACGCAAGACATTGTTGTCTACACAACTGTTGATTGTCCTCTTTTTTTGGACCATCCTCTGGTAAACAGGAGATGGAAATCCCAGTAGATCAGGAGTTTCTGAGATTCTTAGACCAGCCCATCTGGCAACAAAAAGACATGCCACTTTTATGTTCACTTTAAATCTCATCAGTGTGCGTTCAATTCACCCTCATTACATCCAGTAATACACTGAGTAGCTGCCATGTGATTTACTTGTTCACTCTTTGTGTTAACAAGCAATCAAACAGGTGTATCTAATAAAGTGGCCAGTGAGTGTATTTTGTTTTTTCATAAAAAAGTGCAATCATTACCAGACATTGAGCCTTTGAAAAGCAAAGTATAATGACTGTCTGTATGTAGGTGGTCACCATGCCCGAGTACCTGAAGAAGAGGTTCGGAGGACAGCGCATTCGCATTTATCTCTCTGTGCTTTCCCTGTTCCTGTATGCTTTCACTAAGATCTCTGTGAGTTTATGTAGCTGTTGCCTAAAACTTTCCTTTCTGTTTTCAACAATAGATGTAACAAAAGTCAAATGCTATATCTGTCTCCCTCCAGGCCGACATGTTCTCTGGTGCCATTTTTATCCAGCAGGCTCTTGGGCTGAATATCTACGTTGCTGTTATTGCTCTACTGGCAATAACTGCACTGTACACCGTCACAGGTCTGTTCTCAGGAGGAAATTTACTTTCTTTTTATGGATCAACATTTTCCTCATAAACCTTGCCTACAAAGAAGTCTTATCTATGCAGATGGCATATGGAAGACAGGGAAGTCTTCTCAAGGACGCATGTACTGCCAAGATCTAGAGACGTAGTCACGTTAACAAAACTTCCCTGCCTTATCTGTCTAGTTTACCTTTCTTGTATTATTGTGGCAATTCACCAATCTAATAAATTAACCCTGAAATGCTGCTCAGTTGCTGCTCCTTAATACAGAAAACACAACTAAAACTAACTTTTACAAGACAAGCGTTAAAAGAACAGTTACATAAAAACAAGATAACCTTGTTCTCTTTTGTAGATTACTGTTATTTTTAATAAAAAAACTTTACAGATTGCTAACATCATATTTTATCTCAGGTGGACTGGCTGCAGTGATATACACAGACACCTTACAGACCATCATTATGATTATTGGATCCTTCATTCTCATGGGTTTTGGTAATATTCAATTTATCATGTTACTTTGCACCCACAATTGGTTTTATTGCCACATTATCGACAAATTATCCCCCAGTCTAACTTTAATGTATCCTCAGCTTTCAATGAAGTGGGGGGCTATGAAAATCTGAAGGACAGGTACATGACTGCAATTCCCTCAGCCACCGGTAACATCAGCGCAGAGTGCTACCAACCTCGGCCAGACGCCTTCCACCTATTCAGGGACCCAATAACTGGAGACTTACCCTGGCCTGGCCTGGTGTTTGGACTCACCGTTCAGACAATTTGGTACTGGTGCGCAGATCAGGTTGGTAATGATCACCTTTGACTGTATGGAAGTTTTATTTCCACTGACTCAGTAGTCGGTTTTACTACACTGCAGAAACAGTCTAAAGCCATAAACTCATTAATTTTATATATTCATAACAGTGCACACTCTTTTATCTTGCCTGTTTTAGACATAATCACTGAGCTGGTCAGAGGTTGCCAGCTGAATAAATCTTCTGGAGTAAAAATTTAAATTTGTGATCTGAAGAAAATCCTCCACATGTATTTTGATAGTCAGTCAGTCAGTCATTTTCTACCGCTTATTCCATAGTGGGTCGCGGGGGAGCTGGTGCCTATCTCCAACAGTCTATGGGCGAGAGGCAGGGTACACCCTGGACACGTCGCCAGTCCATCACAGGGCAACACACAAACAACCATGCACACACTCATTCATACACCTAAGGGCAATTTAGAGTTACCAATTAACCTAACAGGCATGTCTTTGGACTGTGGGAGGAAGCCGGAGTACCCGGTGAGAACCCACGCATTTTGATAATGTTTTGCCAGTTCATAAATGTTTAGTTGGCTGGTCACCGATGCTTAAGTTTGCACCCTGTGTTTACTTTGATCGTATTATGGTGAGGGATTATAATTTGTACCCATTGACAGGTTAGTCTATCCCCTCATCTAATTGTTTCATGAACTTCATGAAATAGCCATAAAATTTATTACAAAAAGATGGGTTTTGATGACAAGGTCTGTCAAGGGTAATCTGAATGACAGGTGATGTCTTAGTTGCAGCACTTGGGGAAAACACAAAGTAATGCATAATTGTGAAGTAGAAAGAAAACGATCCATGGTTTCCAAGAGATCTTTAGAAAAATGTGAAAAGCTTGGCATGCATTTGTATTCAGCACCCTAAGTCAATACTTTGTTGAACTAAAATTCACTTCTTTAGTTACAAATCTTAGGGTCTTTACAGTTTTTGCACAAAAAGACAGAGATTTTTGCTCTTTACTTGTTTGCTGTGTTTCCCTATATAGCCTGAGATATCCTACAAACTTTTTAAAGGTTTCTATCAACTTTCTTCTTTCCGCTGTTCCATAATGTCCAGACTTCTAGACTGCACTACTAATAGTTGTCCTGTCAACTGATCTTCCTACCTGAGCTTTGGATCTCTGCAGCTCTTCCAGAGTTACCATGGGTCTTTTGGCTGTTTTTTGTGGGATGATCTTATACTTTTTCTGTTGACAGATTATAATATGAACAGTGTTCTGGGCAAAGCTTGAAATATTGTTTTATAACTTCACTCTGCCAAAAACTTCTCCACGACTTAATCGCTAACCTGTCAGCTGTGTTCCTTTTGTCTTCAACATGACGGTAGTTCCAAAATTTTGTCCTACAAACTTCTAAAGGCTTTCCCGACCAGCTGTATCCATACTGAGACGGACTATGTTTACTAATTGTGTAGCTTTTGAACACAGCTACACTGGATTTAGTGTCATAAAAGAAATGTGAATGTGAGTGTTTACAGACAGACAGACAGACAGACAGACAGAGAAGGACGGATGGCAACAGCGTACAAATGACAATGGTGGACATGATGTCCATAACCAGTAATGAAATGTCATGCAGAGTCTAATAATCTGTAGATTCTGCTCTGATGAATTTATATACAAGTCATCATAGTCCAGCAAAGATAGAAAAGTTACAGAAATTAATAATCTCTGAATTGTAAAGAGAAGCAAAACTTGTTTCTAAAGAATAAACCTGAGACACAAGACTGCTTATGTGATCCTTGAAAGTGAATCTATTATCACTGATAACACCAAGGTACTCATGACTTAACAATTTCAGTTTATGTCCTGTGTAGAGGAGAAAGGGTTATTGGTAATGACTTGAACAACACGAGCTTGGACTTCTCAGGATTCACTACCGTTTCAAGTATAGTCAGACATGTCTCGACTATGTTAAAAACAGTCTGAAGCAATTCAGTAGTTTGCACCAAAGAATTAGAAGAACAGTATATAACAGCATCATCTCCATAAAAGTGATGCGTGACATTTGATAAACCCTGACAAAGGTAATGAACAGCAGTGGCCCTAGAGTTGAACCCTGAGGAACACCCTTTGTTATAGGGACCACTGAAGAGAAGGACCCTGCTGAGTGCACACATTGTGTTCTGCTAGACAGTTTCTAAACCAGCCAATAACCTGGGTAGACAAGCCAATTTCTAAAAACCCATTAAACAGTATCAAAGGCTTTTGACAAATCCATAAACAGAGCAGTGTAGTGTTTATTGTCATCAAATGACTCAATAATATACATACATACACTACTTTTCAGAGTTTTATTTTAAACCATCTCAAAACCATGTATTATTTTTCTTTCACCTCACAAGTGTGCACTATTTTGTGTTGGTCAATCTTATAAAATTGTCATACCCATACAGTGTAAATGCATTTAATATCTGTAGTCTTTTGTACTTACCACCAAAGTTGGATCTTTTTCTGCAGGTGATTGTCCAGCGTTGCCTCTCAGCCAAGAATCTCTCTCATGTTAAAGGAGGTTGCATTTTATGTGCCTACCTGAAGCTGTTGCCCATGTTTCTCATGGTTTTTCCTGGGATGATAAGCAGGATCCTTTATCCAGGTCTGTGAGTTGGTTTTGGAATAAAGCAAACCTGCTGTCATAAATTGCTAATATACGATATATATTACTGTGCCAAAGGTTTAGGCAGGTGTGAAAAAGTACTGTAAACAAGGAATGCTTTCAAAAATTGAAGTATTAATCATTTATTTTCATCCATCAACAAAATGCAGTGAATGAACAAAAGAGAAATCTAAATCAAATCAATATTTGGTGTGACCACCCTTTGCCTTCAAAACAGCAGCAATTCTTCTAGGTACACTTGCACACAGTTTTTGAAGGAACTGGGCTGGTAGGTTGTTTCAGACATCTTGGAGAACTAACCACAGATCTTCTGTGGATGTAGGCTTTCTCACATCCTTCTGTCTCTTCATGTAATCCCAGACACACTCCATGATGTTGAGATAAGGGCTCTGTGGGGGCCATACCATCACTTTCAGTAATTATTGTTCTTCTTTACACTGAAGATAGTTCTTAATTACTTTTGCTGTATGTTTGGCTTCGCTTCACTTAGCATTTTGTAAATTGATAAAAATAAATAATCATTTATTTTTCTGAAAGCATTTGTTGTTTACATTTTTTCACACCTGCCTAAAACTTTAGCACAGTATGGTACATACCTCACTAATGATTCTTAAAATACAATTAACTTAATCCAGATGAGGTGGCATGTGTTGTCCCAGATGAATGTCAGAGACACTGTGGATCTAGTGTGGCATGCACCAACATTGCTTATCCCAAACTGGTCATGAAACTTATGCCTAATGGTGGGTGGATTATTATCTTAAATACAATTTTAACTTTTTCTTTTCTTTTTAATTTTGCATAACTTACTTAATGTGTTATAGGTCTGAGGGGTTTGATGATGTCAGTGATGTTGGCTTCTCTAATGAGCTCCCTCACCTCAATATTTAACAGTGCTAGTACTCTCTTCACCATGGACATCTATACTAAGATCCGTCCCTATTCCAAAGAGAGGGAACTGATGATTGCTGGCAGGTAAAACTAACTTGTGTTTAATATGTCTACTTTTTACATTTGTTATATTCATCATAGCTGTGTGCTTGTTTTTAACTGCACAGGGTGTTTATTGTGTTCCTAATTGGTGTGAGCATAGCCTGGATCCCTGTGGTGCAGTCAGCCCAGAGTGGTCAGCTCTTTGACTACATCCAGTCAATCATCAGCTATCTGGCTCCACCCATTTCCGCTGTCTTCCTTCTTGCCATCTTTTGCAAGCGTGCCAACGAGCCTGTGAGTCTCCTTTTGAGTTAGAGATATTATTGTTTGATCATGAACATTGCCTTGGAAATTATGTGACTGTTTTTGGAAAAGGTAAATCTCTATTCTGCTATATCAGAGCACAAATGCTCTTATTAGCAATTCTGGTAAATATATGTAGACCCAAAATAAATCAATAATTTATTACAGTAGCATAACTTCATATTGAAATATTTTAGGAAAAATCCAACTTTAAGGGAAAAAAAATTCCATATTAAGGTAAAATTGTTTTTGCAAACACTCTTTTGCCACAATTAATTGCACCCCTAACAGTCCTTATATGAAAATAAATGTAACTGAAGCATTCATACTTTATCTATTCAAATTGATCAGGGTGGCCTTTAAATAAGGGGAGCTAATCATACAATGGAGGCTAATTTCTCTTACCCTTTGGCCAGTACATTGGACAAGGAAATGGGGTTATGTTGCTACCACTATCAATGTGAGTAATAGTAAGTAAGGTAAAAGAAAATCTCCAAGGTTCACTGCTGGAGAACTGCAGCAAGGATAGAAATTTTTAAGTCACCAAGTCTTTTTAAAAGCCCATTAAACACTATCCACATGCTAGTCAGTTGTTGGAAAGGCATGCCAGGAAAAACTATTTCTATCATACCATGGAGTTTACTAAATGCCACAAGGACTTTAATGGAAGCTGTGGGCTTGAGTGAAATGAGAGTGATATTGATTTTTTTCTTTGCAGCAAACACTTCAAGTAGGTCTGGTGTAAATCAAAATATGAATAAATTGGAAAAATGTCTTGTGCCAACTGTTAAGTGCAGGAGGATGTGTGATGCTAATGGTCTGTTTCTTTTGCAAAGGCCCTTGGAGTCTTCTTAAAGCACATGGCATCATGAACACTGTGAAATACCACGACATTTTCAATTAAAATCCGGTTGCCTCTGTCAGAAAACTCACGATGGGTTATCACTAGGCCTTTCAGCGGAACACTGATTAAAAACAAACTCAACCTTATTTTATAGCTATCTCCTCAGAAACTACAATGTATCATTCTCAAATAACATTGATTTTAATGTTAAACCTCAGTAAGAAGATTGTTTTATGTTTTGAGTGCTGCCTTCCTAACTTCCTTCTTTTTTTGTTTTTCTTGTAAGGGTGCCTTTTATGGACTCATCGTCGGTCTGATTGTAGGCCTGACCAGGATGATCACTGAGTTTGCCTATGGAACAGGAAACTGTGTTAGCCCTAGTAATTGTCCCGCTATCATATGTGGAGTCCACTACCTGTATTTTGGGCTGATCCTGTTTACTATCTCCTGCATCGTTATAGTTGGAGTCTCTCTTATAACCAAACCCATCGACAATAAGCATGTAAGTGACAGTTGTGAGATAAAGACGGATTTTATATATCACATTTTTAGTAAAAATTACATAATTTCAGTTAAATTATTCAAAAATTATTTAAAACACAACAAAAGGTGTTTGTTGGAATGTCATCAGCTTTATTAAGTTTGTATTTTAATAAATCACACATAGACGCCCTTGTTCCGCTCACAAAATTCAGTGTAATACTGTGTGTTATCAGGTTGTATGGATAACATTATTTCAACTGGACCATTTTAATTTTTACAGCTACTTTGGTTTATAGAAATGATTTCTTTTATAAACTAGAAGGGCCTGGGTCGATTTGCATTATCACCATTTCTAGCCCCGTTTCTGACTTGGGCACAGCCATTTCTCCTCAGCCTGCTTCAGCTTTGTATATGTACAAATCCACCTTAATCCACCTTCTAGATACAGCTTTACCCATTTGTGGGTTGTTGTAAGTGAGGATCCAGTCTGCAGGCATTAATCACAAACGCATTCATTGTTATCAAGGAACTCCCATACATCATACGGCATTTTAGGGAGACCCTGAAATGGAGTCACAGTTTGTTTTTAAAAACGAACTGTCTTCTGACACCTCAAAATACGGCACTTCAAGTACATGCCCCAAATAAAAACTGATTCTACTGTCCAGCAAATTCTATTCTATAGTAGAAACATCCAAGTACAAAACAAATTGATAACTGTACCTTACCAGTACTTTAAAAAACAATGAAACAATTAAATTTGAAAGTTTATAAACATTCTATTATGTTTAGTAGAACTGACCTTACAACTCTATGACTTAGGTGAAACATTTTGGATTTCCTTCCACAAGATTCTCACAATAACTTGCTAGAATTTTGGCTCATTCATCCTGACAGAACCAGTGTAGCTGGGATTTGTACGCTGACTTGCCCACACACACTTCTTCAGCTCTTCCCACACAATGGTTTTGTCTCCAAAAATTAAGGTCTTTGCTACTGAGTTGCTTTTGGAGAAATGGCTTCTACCTGAGTGAGTGGCCTTTCAGCCCATATTGGTATAGGACTTATTTCAATGTGGATAAGGTCGTATCAGCTTCAGCCAGCATCTCTATAAGGTCTTTTGCTTTTGTTCTGAGGTTGATGCTGATATCTTGGCTGTTTTTTTTTTTCATAATGTTACAAAAATAAAATTGACCTCAGATGCTGTGAATTTTGAATTTTACAAAGCTCTAGTATAACTTAGTATATATAGGCTTTTTTAAATGCATAACAGTCTCAGTTTGTGAGCTTTTGCATTTAAAGAAAGCTATAAAAAATAATTAAATAAATAAATGCTCTTATTATTTGGCCATTTAGCATTTAGTAAAGAGAAACATTTTTGGTAATCCCAACTAACCGAAAACGGGAAACGTTTAGTCCCAAGTTTGAACATTTTTACACAATATGTTTTTTTTCTTATCAGTTGCATAGATTGTGTTGGAGTCTGAGGAACAGTACTGAAGAGAGAGTGGACATTGAACAGGATGACTGGGTTAACAATGAAGAGGATGAAAAGGAAACAGAAGGTAATGAACAGTTACAGAGTTTCATATTTAAAACAGTCTTTGTTTTTTAATACCAGGTTTTTAAACTGTCAAAAGAGTGTGGATGTTATTAATTTTAAGATGTGTTTAATTTTTGTTTTGTTTTTAGTCTTTTGTTATTTTCTTTTTTTTAATTTGAAATAAATCCTTTTTTTTTCTTTATTCCAGAAAATAACGAAGAACCAGGATTTTGGAAGAAAGCACTAATGTGCTTCTGTGGACTGGAGAAGACGAAAGCACCAAAACTGACTCCAGAGGAGGAGGCAGAACTGAAGAGTAAGCTCACAGATACAACAGAAAAACCTCTCTGGAGGAACGTTGTCAATGCAAACGCCATCATTCTCCTGTGTGTGGCTGTGTTCTTTCATGGATACTTTGGTTAGACAAACTCAGTATTAATTACTCTTGGATATTGTGGTTTATGTTTTAGTAACAGGGCTAAGCATGGATAACCATGGATATAAACTATAATCAAAACATCTATTAGCCCTTAACTACAATATAACATAAGGCACTTTTATAACTCTGTATTCTGTTTCCTCCTGTATTGTAAAATGACTGCTAATGCCATACAGGACACAAAGCATTTTTCCTCCAGAGATTTACCCTCGAAGTCACATTTTCATTTTGTTAGTCCCCTCTAGTAAGCCAAGTTTTATCATACACATGAAACCTGTTAAAACTATATATTTAGATTTAATACTCACACATGTTCTGACTTCCATCCATCCATCCATCCATCCATCCATCCATCCATCCATCCATCCATCCATCCATCCATCCATCCATCCATCCATCCATCCATCCATCCATCCTTGAGCTTAAAGGAGCAGTCCACCATTTTCAGTGGAAAATCATGGCCGAAGAGAGGCTAACTGACACTCAACTGACAATTGCTCCAGTGCACAGTGAAGGTCATGGTTGAAAACAACCGAACCAGATCATGTTGAAAAAGTGCAGATAAGACTCTAAGGTTCCCATGCACACCACATGGACTGGTAATAGGGGCCAGCCTGGGCACAGACTAGAGACTAGGAGACTGACAAGTGTCAACCCTCAATACTTCCAGTCCTTTTCTTTTGGACCACGCCAATCTGTCACGTTGGGTTTTTTCCTGGCCCTCCATGAGACAGCTTGAGGCCTGTATTAAGTCCTTCTCTCTATATATAATATATACAATTATTGTAAATTTGTAGGTATTCCTGGATGTACAGGACATTTTCATATTTGATTTTGTTGTTGGTTTTATTCAAAAGAGAGGACTGCACTTGAGAATAGCTCATAAATCATCAAAAGCTTTAGGTTGTCTTCTTATCTTGTCACAAAGAGGACAAATGAAAAATGCATCACTGAAAATGTAAGATTGTGTTTAACATTACAGTAAGATTAAAACTTTATTTTAAAAATGCACACATTCTCATTTGACTTTTCTTTCAACAATGCTGAACCTGTTAATTAATATACAAATCTGAAAAAATAAAAACTATAATATTTAAGCAGTGAAGGACAAACTAAATGGTTGTAAATGTCCTCAGGAACCATGCATGTGCTACCTCAATAAATCAAAGCTGTTTTGTCATTTTATTTGTTCAAAGTCCATGAATGTGATCACTTATGCATGCACTGAAATCTGTGTTTGTTGGTATTACGAAATAAAAACAATTCTGGAAGAGAAGGTTAGGATTTGCTCAGAGCAGCTTTGCCTTTTCCTAGTGGTCTGAAATGTAAAATAGTTTTTCTGTTTGCACATTAAAATAATTTGTTTAAATCCAATCATAATAGGGTAAGATATATTTTATTCACCATATAAATAAACACAAAAGTACAAATGCAGTTCTTTGTCTTTTTTCTTAAAAGACATTTTTTCTCAATTTCAGATTCACATTATTATTATGGTTTCATAACTACGTCTCTGGTTAACTGAATGGCACCAGTATGTTTACTGTTAGTAAATGTTTTACTATAGTTAGAGAGATCTTTATCATCATTATATGATGATCCTTTTAAATGTCAATGTAAGTATAATAAGTAGAGATTATTGCACTAGGAAATTGTTTTAATATAAAAATATAAATAGTTATGTAGAAAATTGGGGCACCCAATTGAATATTTAGTTCTTTATTAAGAAATGTTGACATATCTTTTATCTCTCAAAAAGAAAGGGATTTAATTACAGATAAACACCAAAGTTTTACATTGTTACATTCATTAAAGAAAAGATGGCAACAAAAAATTGTAGTACAGCTAAGGAAGAAAGTAGGATACTCTACTTTCTAATGACTACTCCTACCCAACTAACGTCAATGAGATGCTTCTTGTAAACATTTACCTGCCTCTGACATCTGTCTATGGAAGGTTTGTGACACTCCCTGCCACGATCCTGAGGTGTTTTGAATTTCTGTTGTGTGTGTATTTTACGATTTGCTTGCTGTTTATAATGTTTTTTAGTTTTTGCCATTGTCAGTGTTCTTTATTATTAGATGTCGCCTTATCTGTTAATTCTTTTGTACTTACAGGTCCTTCTCAAAAAATTAGCATATTGTGATAAAGTTCATTATTTTCTATAATGTAATGATGAAAATTTAACATTCATATATTTTAGATTTATTGGACACTAACTGAAATATTTCAGGTCTTTTATTGTCTTAATACGGATGATTTTGGCATACAGCTCATGAAAACCCAAAATTCCTATCTCACAAAATTAGCATATTTCATCCGACCAATAAAAGAAAAGTGTTTTTAATACAAAAAACGTCAACCTTCAAATAATCATGTACAGTTATGCACTCAATACTTGGTCGGGAATCCTTTGGCAGAAATGACTGCTTCAATGCGGCGTGGCATGGAGGCAATCAGCCTGTGGCACTGCTGAGGTCTTATGGAGGCCCAGGATGCTTCGATAGCGGCCTTTAGCTCATCCAGAGTGTTGGGTCTTGAGTCTCTCAACGTTCTCTTCACAATATCCCACAGATTCTCTATGGGGTTCAGGTCAGGAGAGTTGGCAGGCCTATTGAGCACAGTGATACCATGGTCAGTAAACCATTTACCAGTGGTTTTGGCACTGTGAGCAGGTGCCAGGTCGTGCTGAAAAATAAAATCTTCATCTCCATAAAGCTTTTCAGCAGATGGAAGCATGAAGTGCTCCAAAATCTCCTGATAGCTAGCTGCATTGACCCTGCCCTTGATAAAACACAGTGGACCAACACCAGCAGCTGACACGGCACCCCAGACCATCACTGACTGTGGGTACTTGACACTGGACTTCTGGCATTTTGGCATTTCCTTCTCCCTAGTCTTCCTCCAGACTCTGGCACCTTGATTTCCGAATGACATGCAGAATTTGCTTTCATCCGAAAAAAGTACTTTGGACCACTGAGCAACAGTCCAGTGCTGCTTCTCTGTAGCCCAGGTCTGGGGAATGCGGCACCTGTAGCCCATTTCCTGCACACGCCTGTGCACGGTGGCTCTGGATGTTTCTACTCCAGACTCAGTCCACTGCTTCCGCAGGTCCCCCAAGGTCTGGAATCGGCCCTTCTCCACAATCTTCCTCAGGGTCCGGTCACCTCTTATCGTTGTGCAGCGTTTTCTGCCACACTTTTTCCTTCCCACAGACTTCCCACTGAGGTGCCTTGATACAGCACTCTGGGAACAGCCTATTTGTTCAGAAATGTCTTTCTGTGTCTTACCCTCTTGCTTGAGGGTGTCAATAGTGGCCTTCTGGACAGCAGTCAGGTCGGCAGTCTTACCCATGATTGGGGTTTTGAGTGATGAACCAGGCTGGGAGTTTTAAAGGCCTAAGGAATCTTTTGCAGGTGTTTAGAGTTAACTCGTTGATTCAGATGATTAGGTTCATAGCTCGTTTAGAGACCCTTTTAATGATATGCTAATTTTGTGAGATAGGAATTTTGGGTTTTCATGAGCTGTATGCCAAAATCATCCGTATTAAGACAATAAAAGACCTGAAATATTTCAGTTAGTGTGCAATGAATCTAAAATATATGAATGTTAAATTTTCATCATGACATTATGGAAAATAATGAACTTTATCACAATATGCTAATATTTTGAGAAGCACCTGTATTTTCTAGTGCAGTCTTGCATTCTGTTCTCTGTATATTTAGTATTACTTGTGTTAAAACTTTGTTTAACTTTCCCTTTAATTGTTTATCCCAATGTGTGCCAGCTCAGCTCTCTGTTAATCAGTCTCTATCTCCTTCAGCTGCAACTCATTCCATCTGATTCCCTCTTCTGGTTTCCTTGCTATTTGTCCTACCCTGCTTCAGTGTAATCAAGCTCCAGGGCCCATGTTCCCGAAGATTCTTAGAGTCCTCTCAGAGAGCTGAAAATGTTTGGCAAGGAGTCTTACCTTAAGAGTGATTCAGCTAGCAGCTGAGAGCCACTCAGACTGAGGAGAAGACAAAAAATGTGTATCCTAATGAGGAATTGTGGTTGATCCCGTTGCTAGGTGTGACACTGTCTTCTAAGATCTGTGATTGCTTGTTGCAAAAACAAACAAAAAAAAACCAAAAAAAAAAACCAAATACCCTTCTGGAATTTAGAATGGATTTAGAAATGCATAAAAAATGATGAAACTTATTAAACTTCAATCAGTTGTCACACAGCATAAAAATGTTTTAACCTTATTTACATGCTCACCATAATTTTGATTTGCTTATCGTTATGTTAACTCGCCATGCTGGTCATTTCATCCTGGGATCACGAACAGGCAGATCCTGTGCAGATCAATGCGTTGTTCCCTCTGCTTTCAGTACCAGCCTGGAATGTGAGAAGTTCTGGTTCCTGCTGCATTCAGAGGCTAGAGAGGAGATAGCAGCACACCAGCAAATGTTTCCACAGACCGGAAGCGTTGTAGATGATCATTTAAGCTTAGGCTACAGACATCATGTACAATACAGCAAATACTTCTTCACATCATTTACATCTGTCTTTTATTTATATAGTGTTTAGATTATTGTACTGTATCTTGTCTAGAGTTTGTATTTATCTACATATATATATATATATATATATATATATATATATATATATATATATGACTTCTTTTAAAAATTTTATTTTTGAAAGTGTTTTACAGTCTGTAGATATTTAAATAATTCTGTACTATATTGTGTGAATTTGGTCAAATTTAATTTATGGTTATTCATTATTGTTTTTATTATTTATTTATCCTTCCTAATATTGCCTTCCAAAGGTGCACCTTTAACCTGTGCTGCTGCTGAAACTATTTAATTTCCCCCTAGAGGGATGATAAAGTTGATCTCATCTCTATATTATGAATTGTATGATTGTCATAGAAGTTTATGTATTTGTTTACTCGGCTGTTAAGGGGGTGGATCCATGTGCAATTGAGCCAGTAGCGTTTCAATTGTTCACTGTAGTTCATTGTACGGAGAATATCTCTCCTTTCTCTAGGTCTTTCCACAATCTTCCCTGCTTAAGACTCTCAGGCCCACTAAAAGTCCTCCTTACTAATCTTAACATTTTTTTCACTTTCTGAGCTCTCTTAAGGCCTAAAGAGCTTTGTAAATAACCTTTATCTTAAGTAAGTGAGTAAGTCTACATTTTTCTTTCTTTTAGTCCTTGGTGGATATACTTTTGTAACTGGGTCATTGTCAAGTTGTAGTGTTCAGTCCTGCTTCAGCTTTAATTTCTTTACACATGATCTCACATTTTTCCCAAGCACCCTCTGAAAAATGAAAGGATTCATAGTGAATCCAGCTGATGTGACACACCTGTGGGTTATTTTAGCCAAATTATGTGCTAATAAATTTAATAGTGCTTTTAGTGTCAGTTCTTGCATAAATGGCACACTGGGGAATTCCTCCTTTTGCTTTTCAAATAATCAAAATGCAAAAAATCATCAAACTTATGTGGCCTAATAAAACACAGCAAAGTCCTAAACAAAGCATGTAAAATGGTCTTCCTGTGCTCAACAGCAAGCAAAGGGCACCAGCTTTCCATTGACTGCAAGTTAATAAAAGCAACAACCAATTTTCAAGGCATGGCTAACAGATAATGTTTATTTCTTACCTGGTACTTGTGTGTCCTCCCACTAGCCCTCCTTAATGCCACCCTGGTCAACTGCCCCTACAGCCAATTCCGCCATTGTGTCTTAATTCAATCTTCACCAGTTTTTGTTACCTTTTTTGAAATTTTTAAAATAGGATGACTTTGGACACATTGTTGTAATCATGCTGTTGCTAGTACTGCTGTGGTCAAATTGATGCTCAAATGCTCAATGAGTCTCAAGGGTTACTAAGTCACTAAAGGGGCCTTCGCTATCCATGTCCTTTGCATATTGCACCACTTTGAAATGTGTGCCAGTAATATCTATAGGTAATAATGTTAAAACCGTTTGTATATCCAAAAAGCAAATATTGTCTTCCTCATTTAGAGAATAACCCCAACCATTAGAGACAACAGGTAGAAGTTAAAATGCAAATAAAGTTACGTAAACATACAGTCATATTCAATAAATAAGAATACGTGTTCCAGTGAGGATTGTTTGTCAGATTAAGAGTATTTTTTGAAAACAACCTTTAGGTATTATAAAACATATCTTCCAAAAAGGCCACATTTCTGTATTAAATAAATTTTTTATTGCTCTGATGTAATATTCTTATCTTAAATGTGCTTTCATTAGCTGTAAGCAGAAAATACTCCATTAACAAAAATAAAGGCTTGAAAACATCAGTTTGTGTGTAGTTAAATACATTACTTCGGCACAGCACATTAATGTGTTTTACTTAAATACACTGAAAATAAATACACTTTTTAACAATATTTTCATTTATTGTATCAGTCTGTAGATGCAGCTGCAGCCTAGTTTTAAAAAGGATGGATGCAAACTTTTGTTTTGCTTATCTCTTGAACCCTGTGATTAAGTTTTGCATAGTGTGGAAATTGTTAAGCTTCTCCTGACTGTGTATTAGAAGCTGTAAAGGACTTGCATTTCTTTTATGGCCCTCCCTCACCATTTCTAAAGATAATTATTAACAGACAGCTAAAAATAGATAATTATCAAGAGCATTTAGTGTCACTATAATACGGTGAAGGCAAAGTTAAGAGCACTTTGCTTGTTTTATACCTGGAATATAAAAAAAAAAAATTCTTTTAGCCAATGTTCAGATTAAAACATAAATGATATTAAAAAAAAATGTATCCACTGTTTTCAACATAGTATTGGGAGAGCATATGGGAACTAAGCTCTGCAGAGCTAAAGACCAATAAAATGGATTCTGAGTTTGACTGTTTATCTATTGCTCCTTTGCTGCACTTCATGAGGGATCCTGTTTTAGCTTTCATTAAAAGAAACATTACTTTCATGGTTAGTATCTTTTTTTTGTGTGAAGAGGAATTAATTTACAGTGTAACCCCCTTCCATTTTTGTTTAACACCATGGCGTTAAGGAAAGAGCTCGGTGTATAATAAATTGTAAACAGCTATACTACGTGAATCCATATAGTTATGGATTTAGATTAGAAGGCAAACATTATGTTTATAAGGTACAAAATTTAAATGCTAGTAAACTTTCTAATGTTGAGTAGATTGACAGAACTAAGGTTTCAGTAGGGTATTGTTTCTACAAAATGCAATATTGTATTTCCAAATTTATTAAGTAGAAAGCAATATTTGTCTACTTTCAATAATAATAATAATACTCTGTCCCTTCACTATTTTTTGGATTTCTTTATGAAAACTACAGGGGTTGGACAATGAAACTGAAACACCTGGTTTTAGACCACAATAATTTATTAGTATGGTGTAGGGCCTCCATTTGTGGCCAATACAGCGTCAATTGGTCTTGGGAATGACATATACAAGTCCTGCACAGTGGTCAGTGGGATTTTAAGCCATTCTTCTTGCAGGATAGTGGCCAGGTCACTACGTGATACTGGTGGAGGAAAACGTTTCCTGACTCGCTCCTCCAAAACACCCCAAAGTGGCTCAATAATATTTAGATCTGGTGACTGTGCAGGCCATGGGAGATGTTCAACTTCACTTTCATGTTCATCAAACCAATCTTTCACCAGTCTTGCTGTGTGTATTGGTGCATTGTCATCCTGATACACGGCACCGCCTTCAGGATACAATGTTTGAACCATTGGATGCACATGGTCCTCAAGAATGGTTCGGTAGTCCTTGGCAGTGACGCGCCCATCTAGCACAAGTATTGGGCCAAGGGAATGCCATGATATGGCAGCCCAAACCGTCACTGATCCACCCCCATGCTTCACTCTGGGCATGCAACAGTCTGGGTGGTACGCTTCTTTGGGGCTTCTCCACACCGTAACTCTCCCAGATGTGGGGAAAACAGTAAAGGTGGACTCATCAGAGAACAATACATGTTTCACATTGTCCACAGCCCAAGTTTTGCGCTCCTTGCACCGTTGAAACCGACGTTTGGCATTGGCATGAGTGACCAAAGGTTTGGCTATAGCAGCCCGGCCGTGTATATTGACCCTGTGGAGCTCCCAATGGACAGTTCTGGTGGAAACAGGAGAGTTGAGGTGCACATTTAATTCTGCCGTGATTTGGGCAGCTGTGGTTTTATGTTTTTTGGATACAATCCGGGTTAGCACCCGAACATCCCTTTCAGACAGCTTCCTCTTGCGAAAGTGTTCTAAATCCAGGAATAAATGATTAATCTAATCAACATGGATGAACTTAATAGCAGCAACTGAATAATGTGAGTAGAGAAAACAGACATGAAAACCAAACTCAAAATCTAACGCAGGCAGATCATGACAGTATCTCTGGCTAGTCAGATATTCCTGCAACAAAAGCTGATTAATCCTTATCTGAAACTCAGTGGAAATGAAGTAATTATTATTGCTGGTGTTTAGTGCTATTGTGTACAATGCATTGGAGCACTTATTACTCCTTTACAAAAAGGCTGCCACAGTGTGTTTATCATTCCAGCAGAACATTTTATATTGCCTGTTAGTCTGTTCAGTGTGCTTTTCTTAGTTGTACAGTAGTGATGTGGCAGACAGATAGGACATCAAAAGCAAAATCTTCTGCTGAGATGTCCTAGACTTGTAAAAATGGACATTTGAAAATGTGTCAGCAAGGTACACCAGTTTTTTTCATTTAAAGCCAGTTTAAATTTATAGATTTGCAGCCCAAGCTGGTACAATATGAATTAAGTTTTGTATAATCAGCTTGTGATTATCCTCCACTGAAAAGAGGCGTTCAATAGACAGAGGTTGTTAACTTTTCAACAAAACAGTTGGAAGCTTTGTTTCAGTTTGAGGGTGCCTGTTGCAAAAACTAAAGGCCTGTTGCTTTCCACACATGCAGCTCCAAGTCCATAAGCTGATGCTTTGACAAGCAAAGTTTTAGTTGGCAACTACTGCTAGCTGGCCATAATCACTAGGACCCAATTCTTACTTGTTAGTGAGTTTTCTCAACTGTCTAAAAACCTCGCAATAGTTTCTTTGTCCTATATGTGTGGAAACTGTATGCAGTATTTGTCGATATTCTGTAAAACTTCTTCAAAATGAAAAAATGACAAAATGATAAATTACCCGCGACTTGTTGATTCTTCGTCAAATGTCACGTTGGTGAAGGAATCCATGAAAAAAGTAAACCTCTCTCCTTTCATTGAGATTGAGATGGTACAAAACAGCAGGGTGACTTCAGTCATTTTACTTATATCTCATCAGCAACTGTTACCATAAACAACGGAATCTACATTGTCAAAACATGATTGCTATATCTGATATTTTTACTGTTTATAGATTGGAACATCTCTCTTTGGCAGCAACATTGTCGGTGTCCACTTTGAAGGGCTGGCTGGGACTGCCGCAGCTTCTGGGATAGCTATTGCTGGATTTAAATAGAATGTGAGTAATTGTTTTAGTAGGTCATTATAAAAACTTAACATTATCTCTGTGAGGTAAGCTCATAACCTGCAAGTTACCATGAGATTTGGTTTGCAGAAGCTATTATTAAATGTTAGAAACTTGTTTTATGTGTTTCAGGCACTCATTCTTGTCGTCATTCTGGGATGGGTCTTTGTACCAAACCAGGGTTTGTTATTAGGGAAGCATCTCACCGTTCTGGTAGGGATGGTGTTATCCACACAGACGTTTATATAGTTAGTTTCACACTCAGTCATGGCATTGATGTCCTCTCCATGTGGTTGGCACAGTGCATCCCAGTCTATAGCCTCAAAGCAACCTCGCAGGGCTTGTTCAGCTACCTATGACCATCTTATAGGTTGCCTCTGAACAAGAGCAGAGAAAAACAAGATTGTGATCCGAATTGACTAGAAGTCTTCTGATGAAGTCTTTGATTAAGTCTTCTCTATGTAACTGACAGAAACAGAGGGTGTATTCCTCTCAAGGCCATACATAAGCTAGTACATGTTCAGCAGTTATAAATATTCATCTAAATGTACGTTTTGCAAGATAGGTGATAGACGGTTACATAACAGTTACATAAGAACATAATAACTTTTAATCTTTATTGGGAATATTACTCCCTTTGATTTTGAATAGTATCTCTACACCATTTTTTATCTCAGGTGGTCTGGCTGTAGTAATCTACACAGACACCTTACAGACCGTCATAATGCTTACCACATCCTTGATTCTCATGGGTTTTGGTAATCTAATGTTTATTATATTACCTGCTGATTAAATGTTTGATGGATGAGGAATAAAAGTGTAAACCGGTCAAATCTCCATCCATCCTCATCTTTTGCTGAAGTGGGGGACTCTGAAAGGTTCCAGGATCTCTATAGGACGGAAATCCCCTCAGTCATTGGCAACATCAGCGTAGAGTTTTACCAGCCTGAAAAAAGTGTATTTGGGCAGAGGCCTTCCATCTTTTCAGAAATCCAATAACAGCAGACTAGCCATGGCCTGGCATGGTGCTTGGACTCACCATTCAGGCCACCTGGTTGTGATCAGGTTGGGAAGAAATATGATTATCTTCTCTGTTTAAAGATGTTATTTCCACTGACTCAGTAACAGGTTTTACAACATAACAGAAACAATCAAAGGTCATAAACTCATATAGTTGACTTTTACATAACTGTGCTTTAATCTTGCCAGGAAGAATCATTTAAAGATGAACCAATGTTGCAAAGAATCCCATAAAAAAGGGTTTTCTTGGTTAGGTTTATCTCAAAAGTAGCATAACCTCAATGAAAGGTGACACTGAGGTTATGGTACTTGTTACTTAAAATTTAATTATTAATTGAATAAAAAATAATGAAAGCCCCTTTCAGATCATACATTCAATTCGTCATGTATATGTGTTCTGTAAACCTTGCAATCATCTAAAAGTTGTGAGTGGGGGGGGGTTGAAGTTGACCTACTGCTATTGTGCCTTTGATTCGTCCCATTAAGTTGTGAGTGCCACAACGGTCATGAGATAAAAGTGCAAGGCAGGATTGCTGCATAAGTGGCATCTAGTGATATACAAAGCAAGGATCGCAGTAGAACAAGGAATGGCTGCAAAAATACTAGAGCCAGTAGATTAACCTAATCTGAGAACTAAATTATTTAACACAACCTAGTGCAGATGCTGCACAGCAATTTTGCATGTATTTGAAGCACTTAATGCCTTTTGACAGGTAACATGACAATTACAAGCTTGTGTTCAGCCAGATGCACGTACACATGAATACTAATTAATGTATGTAATACCCCATTTGGCTTTAATATTCTGGCTGCAGGTTTTGACAGCATACACAGCCCCTGTGATCTTGCTGAATTAGTTTCTCTGATTATTGTGGAACTATTTTCTGAAAGGGGCGTTAGAGGGTTACAGTAAAAATACATTATTTAGATTACTTGATGTGCAAATACGTATATACAGCACGAGCCAATAATTGGATTTAAGACCCCTGCTGGATTTAATTTTTTTATAGGTGCCTGAATTGTTTTAGATCTGATTATTGTGTATCTACCCTTTTCTTCAATGGCATAGACGGACATGATGGTGTAGGAAAATAACGCTACCACATCACTATAATAACATTTGACACTGTATCATTCACTATTCGATCAACACATGCTACAAGCTGCCACAAGTTTGTTTTACATTTGAAAAGTCTATTTTCAAATATATCATATTAGCTACACATGTGCGCCACTGTTGCAGAAGTGATGCAACTTCAACTTCAAATATTACCATTAACAAAATAATAACATTACTTGGTCTCCTCCTGCGCAAGGCAGACACTTCACTCATTATTCCATTCCGGATGTTTCCAGAATGGAATAATTATCTGACCTCTTAGGGGCACTGATTAAGCATTTAAATTTCATTTCTAGATTGTCCATTGATGCTATTATATGAATGAAACAAACAAAAAAAAGAACAATAACATCCCAGCAAAAGTAACACACTTGGTGAGCTGAATACCTCTATACCAGCCTTAATCCCAACACACATGCACTATTCAGAAGGACAGCACACATATTCTATGATTTGTGAAACAGTATTATTTTTGTGATATTTAATCCAGATGTAGTGACATGTGTGGACCCAGATGAATGTCAAAAATACTGTGGTACTAGTGTTGGATGCACCAACATTGCATATCCCAAACTGATGGTGGATCTGATGTCCAGTGGTGGGTAGATTAATATCGTTGTTTTAAAATCTTAATCTAAATTTGAGCTTTTTCCCATTTCATTGACATTTCTGTTGCTCTAACTCAACTACTTTCCTTTAGTTCTGAAGGGTTTGATGATGTCAGTGATACTGGCCACTGTAATGAACTCCCTTACTTCAATTTTTAGCAGTGCTAGAACTCTCTTCACCATGAACATCTACACTAAGATCCATTCCAATGCCAAAAAGAGGGAGGTGATGATTGCTGGCAGGTAACACACTTTTATCTTGTTTTTAGTATGATTATAGTTTACATTCCTGTCTTTTTTTTGTAACTGTATGGCTATTTAAACTGCACAGAGTGTTTATCATCTTCCTGATTGGTGTAAGCATTGCCTGGATCCCTATGGTGCAGTCAGCCCAAAATGATCAGCTCTTTGACTAGATTCAGTCAATTATAAGCTATCTGGCTCCATCTATTTCCACTGTGTTCTTTCTTGCCCTCTTTTGTAAGCATGTCAATGAGCCTGTGAGATTATTTTTAGTTTAGTTACAGCTTTTTATTGTCAGCAACGTAAGGGAGAAGGACAAGATGGGATGCTATATCTTCACAGGGAGATATTTTGTGGTTTAAGGGTTTTAAATTATTCCTACATATTTTATTCATTGTTCTGTCGAATATCAGAAAGATGTTTAATTTAATAGCACATTAACTTCCTTCTCTCTTTTTCAGGGTGCCCTTTATGGAGTAACCGTCAGTTTGGTAATAGGACTATCCAGGATTATTTCTGAGTTTATCTATGGCACAGGAAACTATGTTAACCCAAGTGACTGTCCCACAATTATATGTGGCATACACTACCTGTACTTCAGGATGATCCTGTTTGCTGTTTATTGTGCAGTCATACTCAGAGTCTCTCTAATTACCAAGAAAAATTGAGGCTTCTCTAAACAAATACAATATTCATATTTTCAGGGATCAAAACGAAGTCTTTTTATCTGCAAAATATTTCCTGTTGGTTCATTTAACCAGCAAGTTTGTTGATCCATCACTTTAATTTCCAGCTTTTAACTGAAAATTCCTGAACAGACTGGAATTTCATGCTGAAATTATTAATTTTTAAATCATAAAAATCAATCAAAACAAAAGTGAATATCATCAACCCTAACATGGCTGCCTCCCAGACTGCCAGTAGTACGTCACCGATACCCAGTTTTTCTCTTGACCAAGTTTTTATTTTAATAAATCAATCACATACGTATCATTGTCCAACCTTAATAGTTGCATTCACGAAAAGCACTGTATGCAGTGATGGTATCAGGCTGCATTATTAATAAGATTTCAATTAGCCTTGTCTTACTTTATCAGACTACGTCTTTCTACATGGAGGAATTTTTTAGTGAACTGTCATTATGTAAGTGCAGAGAATTTAGCTGAATTTCAGGAATGTCTAATCGAGTCAGTAAGTAAAATAACAAACAAGCTACTTGTTCCACTTTGTAAGCAATAACACTTTTGAAGTTGCCTTGACTTCATTTGGAATGACAGTAACCACTATTAAATCAATATATGACTTAGGCTGTAAAGTAAAAAAGGACGGAAGAGGCCATACTACTTTTCTATTTTTCCTCATAAAATACCTACAAAAGATTTCATTTGTGCTGTGTGATGTGATAGGCAAGCAGTTATTTTTACATTGTGAAAATCTTTTAATGTGTTGGTTTCTATGACAGCTGTATCGCTTGTGGTGGAGTCTGAAAACCAATATGGGGGAGAAAATGGCCATCGAACCAGATGACTGGATTAATCATGAGGAGGATGAAATAGAAGTAGAAGGTAATGAGCATGTATACAGATCTTATATTTCAGTAATTACAGCTCTAAAGGAACATACATTTATTTGAGGATCTACTTCTTTACAATAGGTATTTAAGTTACTTGAGTTGTTTTTTTTTGCTGTTTATTAACTTTTTTTATTTTTTTTTTAAGTTTGATATGAAAATCTTTTTCCATGTCTTACAGAACCTAAAGATGAACCTGGCTTCTGCAAGAAAGCAATCACATGCTTCTGCAGGCTTAAGCAGAAGAAAGCTGTAAAATTGACTCCTGAGGCGGAGGCAGAGCTGAAGAAGCAGTTCACTGATACAACAGAGGAACCTTTTTGGAGGAACTATGTTAATGCAAAGGCCATCAATCGCTCTGTTCACACGGATATTTTGGTTAGATGAATGCAGCATTAATTATTCATGGTTAATGTTATTTATAATTAAGTCACAGGGTTGAACATGCATATGAATTATGACCAAAACAGCCAGTAGCTTGTCATTCTTTAAATATAAAATATAACGCATTTCCATAACTGGGTACTCAGTATTTCCTCCTGTTTTATGCAATATGATCTCATCCAAAACACAAAGTGCAGTGCCTCAGAACATTTTAATTTTAGGCTTCTTATGATATTTGATCTACATTAATCAATTTAGATAAATAGAATGAAATCCAATTCAATAGAATAGAATAGAATAGAATTAATCTTCATTTTGTACTTCAGAGGAATATGGAAGTAAAATAGTCTCATTTTTTTTTTGTACTTAAAATTTGCCAGCAAAAATTCACCTGCAAGAATTCGCCTGAAAAAATTCACCGGCAGAAATTCTTCTGCAGAAATTTGCTTGCAAATATTCACCTGCAGAAATTCACCTGCAGAAATTCACCTGCAGAAATTCGCCTACAGAAATTCACCTGCAAATATTCACCTGCAGAAATTCACCTGCAGAAATTCGCCTACAGAAATTCACCTGCAGAAATTCACCTGCAAAAATTCACTTGAAAACATTCGCCTGCAAAAATTCGCCTGCAAATGTGTTGACCTTCTGGTGACTCAAGCCAAAGCAATCGGCACTCAATCGAGTCGAGCGTCTTTTAGCCAATCAGATTACGCTTATTTGATCACGTGACACACAATTGCCTTGGGCAGAGGCGAATCTCTTAACCGTTTGCTGGATAGTGGCTTAATGAAGATCAGTGATGAGATTCAAATGGGTGTTAATTACTTGGTGTTTTGGCAGAAATATATTATTTTTAGGCGAATTCTTGCAGGTGGATTTTTGCTGGCAAATTTTAAGTACAAAAAAAATTCACATACATAACTGCACAGGATAAAAATTCAGTGTTATAAATTCAATGTCTAAAAAATGTCTGACTATTTTACTTCCATAGAGGAACATACCCTTTGGCTCACTGATAAGTTGACAAAAAATATTTAAAAGAACCAAGTACAAGAAACAAGAAAACAAGAAAATAAAAGAAAAAATGTTTTGTAAAGTCATGTTGCCAGGAGTAAACCAGTACCGTAAGCCATGCAATTTCTGAAAATGATGTATGCATCCACATACATCTCTTCTGACATCTACACATTATCTGTGTTTAGAGGTTTCAGATTTTCTGTGGGTTTTATTGATGTCTTGTAAAAGAAGAAGTGTAAAGCACAACAGTTCACTAATGTAGCGCTGGGTTGGCTCCTCTTTATTTCCAAATGAGGAAAACAGATTTTTTTTAACACAAGAGAACTTTGGATTATGACCGAAAGAACGAGATCCTGGATACAAGCGGCTGAAATGAGCTTCCTCCGTAGGGTGGCCGAGCACTCCCTTAGAGATAGGGTGAGGAGCTCAGCCATCAGGGAGGGGCTCGGAGTAGAGCTGCTGCTCCTCCACATTGAGAGGAGCCAGTTGAGGTGGCTCGGGCATCTATACCGGATGCCTCCTGGATGCCTTCCTCGGGAGGTGTTCCAGACACGTCCCACCGGGAGGAGGCCCGGGGGACGGCTCAGGACACGCTGGAGGGACTATGTCTCTCGGCTGGCCTGGGAATGCCTTGGGCTCCCCCTGGAGGAGCAGGAGGAGGTGTCTGGGGTGAGGGACGTCTGGGTGTCTCTGCTGAGTCTGCTGCCCCTGCAACCTGGTCCCGGATAAGCGGAAGACGACGAGTACAAGTACGAGTAAAATGAAGATACATTTTCATGTCAATGATGTACACACATGTTGAGGTTATTATTATCAAATAAAGTGACTAGCTTGGCTTATCAAGCATTTAAATGGTTATAAATTCCCTCGAAATGAATGGACTATGTGTCTCTTTTCTTAGGGTTTTCTCAGTTTATGTGCTCTAAGTCTTGAATGTTGTTGCTTCCTACATTTGCATTTTAATACATGTGTTTGCGATTTTTTTTAGGACGTCTGGGTGGGGGAGGAATAACTTTTTTTTGGCTCTCTTCCGTGTTTAGCTTTTTAATAGTTTGTAACCTAAAAAGTCAAATAAATGTTTTTTGTTTTTTTTCTGCAATACACTTTAAATTTCTGCCTTAAACCAATCACATTATAAGTAAACTATACATTAATTTACAAATTTGCCCAAATACACTTTTTTCATTTCTAATTTTCTCAATTTTTATTATCAACTCTGGTTCATGTTCCCTCATTAAAGACACCAGCGGCACACATCCTGTTATTAAATGTTTTACTGTTATTGCGTTAGCTGTGTTTTCTCCAGGGAATTGTATTTTAACGTATATCCAATATCTGGCAGCTGCAAACTATGTTACTTGTAATAAGATCATCAATTGTGTTCAACAAATGTTGTGCTGATCTGTGTTAGTCTTTTATGCCTTGAAGAGGCCAGGCAGTTTTTGAAAAAATGAGGACAAACATATAAATTTTTTGATTCTGTTAAACGGCTGGGTAAGACAGTGTGTCACTGTTTCAAGTTAAGAATAATAATAGTACTTTCTACTGTTTTCAGCCTATAATCTAAATCTTAATCTTTCACAATTATGATTGCAAGAAGATTCTTATCTTCTTGACTGTGGCTTCTGTTGTTGCATACCCGAACTGAGCATATTGTCGCATAGTCGAAGGAGAACTTTGAGGATTTTTTAAAATCCAGTCACAATGTCTTTCACGGAAGATGCAGAGTCTTGGGACAGAGGGGAAGACGAGTCCATAACCATGGCAGGGGTTAATTAAGGAAATAAAAAGCTCCCCAACAGCAGAGTCCCAGTACTGGGCAGAACTTGCTCCAAAATGTTTAAAGCTTTAGACATTGTAGTTTTGCACGTAGGACTGGGACAACTCTTGTGGAGAGGCAGACCAAATGGTGGTCCCAGTTTTTAAAGAAAGGGCACTGGAAAGTGTGTTCCAGCTAATGAGGGATCACACTTCTCCGTCTCCCTAGGAAAGTTTACTGTGTATGGAAAGGGGGCTTCAAGCGATTAATGAATCTCAGATTCAGGAAGAGCAGTAGGACTTTTGTCGTGGCCTTTGAACAGTGCAGCAGATCTTTACCCTCACTGCTTAAAGCATATTGAGTGTAGTTGTCCAGACTGTGTATCCCAAAGTGTTCTGTGGGAGGATGCTAAAAAATTTGATCAAATTCTGCAAACAAGAGTAGGGCAAAAGTTCTCAACGGCAATGTAACAAGACTGTTGCAAAAATCTATGGTTGGTGAACTGATCTATCTTCAGCTTGACCACAAGATGTCACTAGGTGACACATTATTGCAAGGCTGCATCATTTCAAAAACTCTTATTTAAAGTCTGTATCTAGCCACCATAAAACAATGTGCAAAATCAAGCAGTTTATAGGGTAGGGCAAAAACTTGGGATTAGATTTGCTCTTTAATTTTTTTTCACCTGTCGGTTCCATGAAAATTATGAATAAAAATATGAAAAAATGTTATTGTGTGCAATTAATGTGTGCTGTTTAGTGGTACAATTGCGCTATTGAATTTAACTGGTGTCCTACTGTTCTAATAACAGTAGAGCCATATTTGTGTTTGTGGGACTCTGACTGCTATGCAGTTACAGATGTGAAGACAAAAGCTTGTTCTTTTATTCTTTTTAATATTTAAAATATTTTTTTTACTGTTACACCCTAAACTATTATCATAAAATTTCAAATTAACGCCACCCATCAATATTAAAATGAAGGAAAACAATTTCTTAACTCATTTTTTCAAAATGTGGCTGCAGTAGCTGTTGCACGTATATTGATCTTCACTTGATTAGGATAAGACCTCAACTTTTGCAAATTCTGGCCAGAATAAATAGATATATTTAATAAACTGCAGTGCCAAAAACCTGAAAAAATGTTTTTTGTCTCTAGTGACACAGTACTGGTTGGCTATATTATTTCAAGTGTGATGTAGAATGTGTGCTTGTAGATTTATAACTTTAAGCAATACATCGCTGTCTTGCCGGATCCCTCTTGGAAAAGAGATTTTAAATCTCAATGAGGTTTTATCTGGATATATAAAGGTTTATATATACCTGCTTATCCGTGCAGGGTTGCAGGGGGGGATTGTGCCTATCTCCAGCAGACAAGAGACGAGGCAAGAGATGGGCTATACCCTGGACTGTTCGCCAGTCTATCCCAGGGCAACACAGACACACAGGATAAATAACCATGCACTCACACACAGACACATATAAGGGCAATTAGTAACATGCATATTTTTGGACAGTGGTAGGAAGCTAGAGTACCCAGAGTGAACCCAGGCATGCACAGGGAGAAAATGGAAACTCCGTTAAAAAAGACCCCTGTCAAGATTCAAACCCAAGACGTTCGTGCTTTAAGGCACAGATGCAACACCATGCAGTCCTAAGTTATGAAACATGACAGTTCCACATTCCTAAAATTGCATCCATAAACAACAAGCACAATGACAAGTTTAGTTATGCTTTTATAGCAATACAACAAGACAAACAGAAAGACATACTAAAGTTTTTGTCTCCAGTTGAGAAAGAAGAAAGACAAAAACTGTGGGCCATCTCCTTATTCAGAGGTATAACAGAACACTGTAAAAACATCTTATCCCATCCTCAAAATCCCACCCAAGCAAATAAAAAAAGCACCGAAAATGATGGCAGGACGGGGACCAATTTGTAATATTAAAATGTAGACAAAAAAACGCTGTCATTCCGATACGATCTCTCAACTGCTCTCAGAGCTTTAATATAGTGCTTTGTTTGTATCAATATGTCCTGAAACTTTCCACATTTAGTCACATTACAACAACAAAAATCTGTGTATTTTATTAAGATTTTATGTAATACAGGTCCTTCTCAAAATATTAGCATATTGTGATGAAGTTCATTATTTTCCATAATGTCATGATGAAAATTTAACATTCATGTATTTTAGATTCATTGCACACTAACTGAAATATTTCAGGTCTTTTATTGTCTTAATACGGATGATTTTGGCATACAGCTCATGAAAACCCAAAATTCCTATCTCACAAAATTAGCATATCATTAAAAGGGTCTCTAAACGAGCTATGAACCTAATCATCTGAATCAACAAGTTAACTCTAAACACCTGCAAAAGATTCCTGAGGCCTTTAAAACTCCCAGCCTGGTTCATCACTCAAAACCCCAATCATGGGTAAGACTGCCGACCTGACTGCTGTCCAGAAGGCCACTATTGACACCCTCAAGCAAGAGGGTAAGACACAGAAAGAAATTTCTGAATGAATAGGCTGTTCCCAGAGTGCTGTATCAAGGCACCTCAGTGGGAAGTCTGTGGGAAGGAAAAAGTGTGGCAGAAAACGCTGCACAACGAGAAGAGGTGACCGGACCCTGAGGAAGATTGTGGAGAAGGGCCGATTCCAGACCTTGGGGGACCTGCGGAAGCAGTGGACTGAGTCTGGAGTAGAAACATCCAGAGCCACCGTGCACAGGCGTGTGCAGGAAATGGGCTACAGGTGCCGCATTCCCCAGACCTGGGCTACAGAGAAGCAGCACTGGACTGTTGCTCAGTGGTCCAAAGTACTTTTTTTGGATGAAAGCAAATTCTGCATGTCATTCAGAAATCAAGGTGCCAGAGTTTGGAGGAAGACTGGGGAGAAGGAAATGCCAAAATGCCAGAAGTCCAGTGTCAAGTACCCACAGTCAGTGATGGTCTGGGGTGCCGTGTCAGCTGCTGGTGTTGGTCCACTGTGTTTTATCAAGGGCAGGGTCAATGCAGCTAGCTATCAGGAGATTTTGGAGCACTTCATGCTTCCATCTGCTGAAAAGCTTTATGGAGATGAAGATTTAATTTTTCAGCACAACCTGGCACCTGCTCACAGTGCCAAAACCACTGGTAAATGGTTTACTGACCATGGTATCACTGTGCTCATTTGGCCTGCCAACTCTCCTGACCTGAACCCCATAGAGAATCTGTGGGATATGTGAAGAGAACGTTGAGAGACTCAAGACCCAACACTCTGGATGAGCTAAAGGCCGCTATCGAAGCATCCTGGGCCTCCATAAGACCTCAGCAGTGCCACAGGCTGATTGCCTCCATGCCACGCCGCATTGAAGCAGTCATTTCTGCCAAAGGATTCCCAACCAAGTATTGAGTGCATAACTGTACATGATTATTTGAAGGTTGACGTTTTTTGTATTAAAAACACTTTTCTTTTATTGGTCGGATGAAATATGCTAATTTTGTGAGATAGGAATTTTGGGTTTTCATGAGCTGTATGCCAAAATCATCCATATTAAGACAATAAAAGACCTGAAATATTTCAGTTAGTGTGCAATGAATCTAAAATATATGAATGTTAAATTTTCATCATGACATTATGGAAAATAATGAACTTTATCACAATATGCTAATATTTTGAGAAGGACCTGTATACCAACACAATGTTGTGCATAACTGTAATGTAAAAGGGAAATCAAATTTGGATTTTTTTTTTTTTTCTTGTTAAATTCTGAAGCGCAGCATGCATTTAGCCCCATTTCATCCAGTGCAATAAACTGCATCAAGGAGTCACTTAACTGGAAGATGCAGTCAGGTGTTAGTATCTGTTGACAAATCTGGCTTTTATGTAAGACCAAGCCATCTAGGGGAAGCAGGAAATATGTGGAAGACGTGCTTTGATCAGATGTGACCAAAATAATTTAGACTGAAGCATGAAAACAGATCAACCAAAAATAATCTAAACATATAGCTAATAGTACGTTTCTTTTAATTTCTAAAATGGAATGGAAATAATACAGGTCCTTCTCAAAATATTAGCATATTGTGATAAAGTTCATTATTTTCCATAATGTCATGATGAAAATTTAACATTCATATATTTTAGATTCATTGCACACTAACTGAAATATTTCAGGTCTTTTATTGTCTTAATATGGATGATTTTGGCATACAGCTCATGAAAACCCAAAATTCCTATCTCACAAAATTAGCATATTTCATCCGACCAATAAAAGAAAAGTGTTTTTAATACAAAAAACGTCAACCTTCAAATAATCATGTACAGTTATGCACTCAATACTTGGTTGGGAATCCTTTGGCAGAAATGACTGCTTCAATGCGGCGTGGCATGGAGGCAATCAGCCTGTGGCACTGCTGAGGTCTTATGGAGGCCCAGGATGCTTCGATAGCGGCCTTTAGCTCATCCAGAGTGTTGGGTCTTGAGTCTCTCAACGTTCTCTTCACATATCCCACAGATTCTCTATGGGGTTCAGGTCAGGAGAGTTGGCAGGCCAAATGAGCACAGTGATACCATGGTCAGTAAACCATTTACCAGTGGTTTTGGCACTGTGAGCAGGTGCCAGGTTGTGCTGAAAAATTAAATCTTCATCTCCATAAAGCTTTTCAGCAGATGGAAGCATGAAGTGCTCCAAAATCTCCTGATAGCTAGCTGCATTGACCCTGCCCTTGATAAAACACAGTGGACCAACACCAGCAGCTGACACGGCACCCCAGACCATCACTGACTGTGGGTACTTGACACTGGACTTCTGGCATTTTGGCATTTCCTTCTCCCCAGTCTTCCTCCAAACTCTGGCACCTTGATTTCTGAATGACATGCAGAATTTGCTTTCATCCAAAAAAAGTACTTTGGACCACTGAGCAACAGTCCAGTGCTGCTTCTCTGTAGCCCAGGTCTGGGGAATGCGGCACCTGTAGCCCATTTCCTGCACACGCCTGTGCACGGTGGCTCTGGATGTTTCTACTCCAGACTCAGTCCACTGCTTCCGCAGGTCCCCCAAGGTCTGGAATCGGCCCTTCTCCACAATCTTCCTCAGGGTCCGGTCACCTCTTCTCGTTGTGCAGCGTTTTCTGCCACACTTTTTCCTTCCCACAGACTTCCCACTGAGGTGCCTTGATACAGCACTCTGGGAACAGCCTATTCATTCAGAAATTTCTTTCTGTGTCTTACCCTCTTGCTTGAGGGTGTCAATAGTGGCCTTCTGGACAGCAGTCAGGTCGGCAGTCTTACCCATGATTGGGGTTTTGAGTGATGAACCAGGCTGGGAGTTTTAAAGGCCTCAGGAATCTTTTGCAGGTGTTTAGAGTTAACTTGTTGATTCAGATGATTAGGTTCATAGCTCGTTTAGAGACCCTTTTAATGATATGCTAATTTTGTGAGATAGGAATTTTGGGTTTTCATGAGCTGTATGCCAAAATCATCCGTATTAAGACAATAAAAGACCTGAAATATTTCAGTTAGTGTGCAATGAATCTAAAATACATGAATGTTAAATTTTCATCATGACATTATGGAAAATAATGAACTTCATCACAATATGCTAATATTTTGAGAAGGACCTGTATATAAAAAACATGTATATTGTGGTCATTTTTCCACATGACCATCTTGTCTATTAATGAGAACCCCCTTTTCTAACAGAAAAAGAAAAATTGCCTTTTCTTTTAACTTGTAATAATTCAAAAACTGAACAAAAAAACAAGGGGTATTCTATTTATCCCTTTCGCATTCTTGTTACAGAAAAAAAAGACAACTACTTAAATAGCAGTTTCAGTTTAATTAAAGTAGTAAAACATTCAGCATCTCATGACACATCACTTACCAACTTTAGAGGGTTTTCTTTTTCCCTTCTTGTTCCAAAAGCTAATTATTAACAAACAGATAAAAAATACATGATTATCAAGAACATTTATTGCTCATATGAAGGGTTGAAGGTGAGGTTATTTTTTATATACTGTAATAATTTTTAGCAAAGCTCATTTAGATTAAAATCAGACTTGTCAAGGAAACATTTTTACAATTGTAGCCACAACTTGACAAAATGTCTTATGGCACTAATTAGTTATATTATATATCTTTATTTCAACTTCTTAAGTAGTATTTAATGCATTTATTTATTTATCTTTATAAGAGTCAAAATTGTTATAGTAGGTCAGTGAATTATGACAATAGAGCTAAATAAGTCCCCTTCATACATTTTACATTGAAATGGAGTTTTAACAAAAATTCAACATGGAAGACTCACCACCCCGTCTCGTCCAATCAGTCCTTACTGGCTGCTCCAATCAACGGCAGGTCTGCACTCCTCCTTGGCCAATCATCTACCAGGGCATCATTTTAAAGACCATCTGCATGGAAGACACCGCTCTTCTGCTTAGCTTCGACCCTCCTCCACCCCTTCTCCCACCTCCTTCCATACCAAGGCCTACGCCACCACCAGGATCGGATCCCAGGGGGGAAGACGTACCTAATCATAATCATAAGATGTTTATTCAAACTCACTTCATCCTCAGCGTTCACGGCTTCCTCAGGGGTCCGAGCGCCAAAGAAATAATCTTTCATTAATAAACTCTTTAACCGTCTTCTTGTTGTTTTTCCATTATGTAGTCTTTCCAGGTTGAATTGTGCCAATGAAAGAATTTACACAATGAAATGAAAATGACAAAAATACAACTTGCCGGCTGGGCACAAGTACACATGCAACAAACTAGCAGTTTTTACTCGTAATATAATATGTATTCAGTTTTGTGGAATAAGAAGCTATAATTCACTACTTTCTACTCCTTTTGTTGTTTTATTTAGAAAACTTGAAATTCGGTTAACACATGCTGGATATTTTTTTAATTATCTATGATATTTTATGTTTAAGAAAAACTATGATGCAATAACCAGATGTGTGCAAGAGTGATTAACAAAAAGAGGAAATAATACAGAAGAAATGGCTACAGGAAGAACAGTGAATTTACTGTCCTTAAAGATTAACAGAATTATTTCCAGAAAGTTTATACATTTTGCAGCATTAATATTTATAACAAACTGACCTACAAGTAAAGTTTTTTTCTTGCAAATATCCCCACCTGTACTATTAACCAGCCCTGCCCCCTCCCTCTTTCTGTCACACCCACACACACACACACACACACACACACACACACACACACACACACACACACACACACACACACACACAGAAGATATAAAGGTAAGTGTTGTGTGTGTGTTTCAGTCACATTGGACTGACTACTCCAGCCTTTCTGTCCTACACTTCCACTGAGCAAAATGGACTGGGATTATTTTGGAATCTCTCGCACTTCAGGAAACACAAGAAATGAATCCTCCACAAATGTCATCAACAATCCGGCAGACATCTCTGTTATTGTCATTTACTTTCTGATTGTTTTGGCTGTGGGAGTTTGGGTGAGTGTTGCAAACTGTTTGTTTACAGCCTTTTCCTCTGATTCATCTACAATTCTATAGCTATGAATTGTTGTAAAGTATTTAAGCAAATTAGAACAAATAACAGATGTGTTGCAATTCTTATAAGGTTTGCCTTTCACTGGACTGAAACATAAAGGAGTATCCTGAAAATCTCCACTCTTTGTATTTTATACCTTAGTCAGCAACCTGGTGCACAAATAGTTCATTTCAAACAACTTTTACATTAAACAAACTGTATTATCCCTGGGTTTTGTGCTACTGAATGAAAGTAGCATAAATACAGTCACTAACATGGAGTTGAAATAGAACAGTGTGTTTTTCAGCGATTTATGTATTTGCTAAGATGTTCCCTTGTCCTTTTACAGGCTATGGTCCGTACCAATCGATCCACTGTGGGTGGCTTCTTCCTTGCAGGAAGGAGTATGGTGTGGTGGCCGGTGGGTATATTACCACATCATAAGAAAAAAGTTTAGAACTGCAAAGATTTGGCTAGTTTTGCAACAACCTTGCAAATATACAATTATTAACATTACTACTACAGTTGTGGTGGAAAATAGGTACAATAACAAAGGCTTGTCTCCTTACCAAGCTTATACAAGTTAGATAAATAAAAATATGGCATTTATTCCTTAAAATTATTGCCAAATTGGTGTATGAAAATTTGGTCATCCATTTAGCTCACATTAATTAGGGGGTAAGAAGCAGCAAAGATCAGACTGGTGAGATTCACTGAAAGTACTGATCACCCACAATTTTGAAAATGTTTTTGAAAGCAGAACATTTTCAGTTGTAAGCATTTTGGTGTGTCCAAACTTATTTCTAAAAACTACAAAACATCTATAGGGATCTTAGGGGAGTAATTTGTGCTGTAAGTCAATCTTGGAATGGTTATAAACCAATTTCTAAACAATGTGGGGGCCACTGCCTTTGTGGGGTGGAGAAGATCTTTTTTGAGGTCTGAATATGCAGTGATAGTAGAAATTGTCAAAAAGAGCTAAATCTGTGACTGCACAGGCCTTAGCATGGTAAATGCTAACTGAGGCCTATGACAGAACAACTAGACAGAAGAAAGGAAAAACAAAAAACAGGAGGGGTTTGCAGAAAAATGCTCAGCACTCAGACAACTTTGCAACAAAACCTATATTTGCAAAGTGGAAGCAAGAGTGGAGATAGAAAGCAAAATAATGAATACATTCCTGTAAACGTGACCAAACTAAATAAATTATGTGGTTCAGTAGAATCTTATCTAATCCTGAGTGAATTATTAATGTCATATGAAAGGAAACATGTTGTGTAGTTTTTTTTAATATTGTCATAATTTAGAACAGGTGCATCTCAGTAAATTGTCATACAATCAAAAAGTTGATTGTTTTCTGTAATACAATTAAAACTTAAATTCTTACTGCACATTATATAGATTTGTGACATGCAGAATGACATGTTTTTGTTAATTTTGATGATTATGACCCACAATTCAATTGCTCATACAAGTTGGATATTATATAAGACAAAACACATTTAACCAATAAAAATGTTATGGCAAAGTTATGGCCGACACTTGTGGAGGATTGCTGACTTGACAGTTGTCCAGCACACAGTCACTGACACCATCCACATGGAGGTAATATGCTGTATCCAAGCATATTAATAGAAAGTTCTGAGAAAATTCTTGAAAACTCCTGGGCTAGAGAAGCTTCTTGTCTGGGCCAAGAAGAAAAAAGACTGACCATTGCTAAGCGGCCCAAAGTCCTTTTATGAAATCAAAAAACTTTTGGACTTTACTTGTAAAGCCCAGAATCAGGAGGAAGAGTGGAGAGGCACATAATCCAAGTATCTTGAGGTCCAATGTGAAGTTTTCAGTCAATAATGATTTGGCGTTGCTTGCGATCTACTGGTGTTGGTACATTGTTTTTTATCCTATCAAAAGTAACTCAGCCATTTTTGAGGAAGTGTTAGGCTCCCTTCTGCTGACGAGTTTTATGCAGATGTTGATTTAATTTTCCAGCACGACTTGGCACCTTTCCGACCCCGAACACGTTCCAAAAGCTGGTTCAAGGTGAATGTCGATACTGCGCTTGATTGGCCACTAAACTCACCTGACCTGAACCCCATAAAAATGTAGGGCACCAGGCCTATTGATATAGATGAGTTGAAAGCCCAGGCTGAAGACCTGGGCTTTCTTAACATCTCAGCACTTCTGAACTCCCCTGTGTCACACTGCTTTCATGCAGTTATGCATGCAAAAGGAGTCAGAGCCAAATATTAAATGCATATACACTACAGTACAAGGACAAACATTTCAGTTTCTCATCATTTCTGTACTAAAAATATTTTCTTTGCTCTTGTTTTCTTGTGCAGTCAGGGTGTGTATATTATTAAATAAATAATAAATAATACTTAAGGAAATATTTTCTGCATTTGAAACTAATAACCTTTTTTTAAGAGAATTGATTCTTAACATTTTAACTAGCCTTCACTTGCAGTAATGGACTACTTAAATGGGGACAAGGAATGTCTATTGACTCTCATAAGATGGTGACCAGTCATATGTAATGCTGCGTTCCATTAACATCAGGAGTCGGAGCTGAAAAGTCAGACTTTAAGTCATCTCCATGTTGTAGCGTTCCAGTTTCCTGCTTGTTTTTGTTCCTATTGCCAGCAACTGTAACAGCAGTGTTACAACAATAACATTGACAATAACACTGTTCTACGCGGCATTTCATGCAATATAAACAGTGTTGAAACATCATGTCTTCTGAATACTGAAAAGTAGTACGTGTACGACTGACTAAATGTTGCATGAATATTAAAGAACTGCTAAAAACAGTTACAGTAAGAACGTTTAACTACTATTGTCAGTAGCAACCATCTTGAATGTGGAAGACGGGTATGATCGTGTTTCCCAGACTTTCCAAATTGTAATTCCGACTTTTGCTGGCGTTCCAGTTGAAATTTCTTCCGTGGAGGTCGGAAATTCTGACTTCTGAGTACACAGCATGCTTGACTTTACCTGTGCTAGCATTAGCGGTTTTGGTAACAAGTAGCTAAAAGGAAAGCAGCTTATTTACCAACCCTTTTAGTTCACATATACTTGAAATACCATTAATGTATAGATTAAGAAATGAGTGCTGACTGTGCATTATGGCCAATCTGTTTAAAACCACTCATTAAAAACCATTTATATCAACTTCAAAACACAACACAGAACAAATAACTGGCCTCAAGACTGGGAGGCCTGTTCAGATACCCTGCTAGCACTCAAAATAGTTTAGCTTTTGCATCACAAACAAAGCAAAACATAATAAAATAAAAAATTTAGATTATTTCATCCTAAACTAATTTTCTCTGCCCAAACAACACCTCTTACGTGAACCTTTCTGAAGCATAAGGTCCAAAGGGCCCTGGTTATGTGACGGAGTTGCCTGGTCTGGCCAACGTTGTGGGTATGAAAAAAAACACATGGCGGCTACTCTCAGTATTAGCTACAGGGAAGATGTGAAATACTGTGATTCCTGTGTCTTCTCTTAGGCAGGAAGGGAAGAAGCCGCTTCACTCAACGTGATTAGAGTTTCTGCTGGAAACCCGTTGGCTCAGATGCCTTTCTGCAGAAGCTCCGAAAGAAAATTTTCAAGAAGTGTTTATCTTAATCACCCCCTTCTGCATGAACGTTGGAATATTTGGGCAGCAGATCATACTTAATTTTGGTTGCTCTCGATTGGCGGGTACTTGAACGTGAGAATGTAGTCAACTCTAGATCCAAGTTTGAAGAATTAGTCCAGCTTGCCAGCAAGTCGGACATTTACACGTTTGCTTCAAGGATGGCTCCTTATGCCAATCCACATCAAAGCCGGGATAACACAAGACTCGTATTTTCTGTCCACTGTGTTTTATCAAGGGCAGGGTCAATGCAGCTAGCTATCAGGAGATTGTGGAGCACTTCATGCTTCCATCTGCTGAAAAGCTTTATGGAGATGAAGATTTCATTTTTCAGCACGACCTGACACCTGCTCACAGTGCCAAAACCACTGGTAAATGGTTTACTGACCATGGTATCACTGTGCTCAATTGGCCTGCCAACTCTCCTGACCTGAACCCCATAGAGAATCTGTGGGATATTGTGAAGAGAACGTTGAGAGACTCAAGACCCAACACTCTGGATGAGCTAAAGGCCGCTATCAAAGCATCCTGGGCCTCCATAAGACCTCAGCAGTGCCACAGGCTGATTGCCTCCATGCCACGCCGCATTGAAGCAGTCATTTCTGCAAAAGGATTCCCGCCCAAGTATTTAGTGCATAACTGTACATGATTATTTGAAGGTTGACGTTTTTTGTATTAAAAACACTTTTCTTTTATTGGTCGGATGAAATATGCTAATTTTGTGAGATAGGAATTTTGGGTTTTCATGAGCTGTATGCCACAATCATCCGTATTAAGACAATAAAAGACCTGAAATATTTCAGTTAGTGTGCAATGAATCTAAAATATATGAATGTTAAATTTTCATCATGACATTATGGAAAATAATGAACTTTATCACAATATGCTAATATTTTGAGAAGGACCTGTATATTGTGTCTTGTAAATGAAACCAAAATTTTTTTACAGATTGGAGCGTCGCTCTTTGCCAGCAACATTGGCAGCGGCCACTTTGTAGGGATCGCCGGTACTGGTGCGGCTGCTGGAATAGCCATTGGTGGATTTGAATGGAACGTGAGTATTATTTTCTGTCACCTTCACAAGTAGGTAAGATATCTCTTATATGAGCATAATCTAAAAAACCTTTGTTTTGCAGAAGTTGGAAAAAAAAGTTGTTTCTTTGTGTTTGATGAACTCCATGTTTTGGGGATTTTTGTGTGTTCCAGGCTCTTATTATTGTCGTCATTCTAGGATGGCTCTTTGTGCCAATCTACATCAAAGCTGGGGTAACACAACTGTCTTATTTTCTGTTTAAAAGTGCATCTATTATAGTTGTTGGGCCTTAAAAAAGCAAAGTATTATTTGATATGTCTAGATTGTCACCATGCCTGAGTACTTGAAGAAGAGGTTCGGAGGACAGCGAATTCGCATCTATCTCTCTGTGCTTTCCCTCTTCCTCTACATCTTCACAAAAATCTCTGTAAGTTGGTTCCTTTAAACCTTTGCCTTTCAACAATGGATGCAACAAATTAAAGGAAAACATGTTTTATGTCTCCCCACCAGGCAGACATGTTCTCTGGTGCCATTTTTATCCAGCAGGCCCTTAAACTGAATATCTATGTTGCTGTTATCGCTCTACTGGCAATCACCGCACTGTACACCGTCACAGGTCTGTACTCAGGAGGACATTTACTCTTTCTTTAGAGATCAATATTTTCCTCATAAACTCAGCCTACAAAAAAAGTCTTATTTATGGAAATGAAACTTTACCTGAGTGAGGGTAAAGTCCCCTTGAGGTAACATGTGCTGCAGAGATCTAGAAACACGCGTAAAGAGAAAACTTCTTTCCTGACTTATCAGTGGTTTATTGCTGGTTAACTACCCATGGACTGTGATAAGCCTCAAATAGCCCTAAGTTGCTCCACTGCAACACTGAACACACCTAAGCATAACTTATAAGACAAGCAGTAAAATAAGTTACCTGAATGCAAGATAACCTTATACTCTCTGGTAGATATAATACTCTCTATGATTCTTAATAAAAAACTTTGCAGAATGCTAACGTCATGTTTTATCTCAGGTGGACTGGCGGCAGTGATATACACAGACACCTTACAGACCGTCATTATGATTATTGGATCCTTCATTCTCATGGGTTTTGGTAATATTCAATAATCCTTATTTATCATATTACCTTGCACCCACAAATGGTTTTATTGCCACATTATTGAGAAAAGGAAGAGTAAGCCTCAGTCCAACCTCCATCCATCCTCAGCTTTCAATGAAGTGGGGGGCTATGAAAATTTCCACGATCGCTACATGACTGCAATTCCCTCAATCACCGGTAACATCAGCGAAAAGTGCTACCAGCCTCGGTCTGACTCCTTCCACATTTTCAGAGATCCAATAAATGGAGACTTGCCTTGGCCTGGCCTGGTGTTTGGACTCACCATTCAGGCTACCTGGTACTGGTGCACAGATCAGGTCAGTAAAAAATACAAACTCTGCCTTTGACTGTGTGGATTCTTTACTTCCACTGACTCAGTAACATGTTTTACTACATACCAGAAACAATCCAAGGCCATAAACACATCCAGTTGATTTTTACATAACCGTTGTCATATTCACGCTCTTTTTATCTCGCCTGTTTTGAACAGAATCACTGAGGCAGTCTTAGGTTGCCTGCTGATAGTGAAGAGCCATGTCATATAACAACCCTTCAGAGTAAAATCATGATCCATGATCTGAATTGCTATTACTTCACAAATATTTTGCTAACCTCATGCAATTTCTGGAACCTGTAGTTGCCTAGACACAGATTTTTCAGTTTACAAATACTAGCATCCTGTTTTTGCTTTGATCTGACAGTAAATGTAAAACAAACTAAATGTGATTATACCCACTATCTGTCAAAATGGTCAAAGTGCTTTTTGTGCAATCAATTTAAAAGTAATGACATATTCATGGAAATCCCTACAAAGGTGTAGGTCAGTGGGCATATTGTGCGATCTAAAGCTTGTCAATTGCCACATCTGCTATGGTGTTCTTTTGCTAACAAAAGATAAGAAATGTTCAGTGCATCTTATAGACGTTACCCTAATTTCACTATGAGTATCACCTTTACTTAGATTTTCTTTTTCCAACATTGTCATTTATTGATTAATGTCTCAATTTGAATGATTCATCTCAAAAGAACCATTTGCCTCAGATTAAAATCATCAATACAAAATTGTCCATTTACTGCTCACTTAATGTGGCATTCACAGCAACGGTTATACATTTACAGGCATTTTTGCCACAATCCAATACAATTTATTCAAATTGCTTTTTAATTCTTTTGAGCGAACAGCCTACAATGAAGTAAGCAAGCAACAGCTCTGCTAAATTGCTTGATATTTTCCTTTAAAACTTGGAAGCATTAAGTATCACAGTAGTATTGATACTCTTAGTTTGCTTTTGTGATTATATTTAATACCTATTTGCCTTCAATTCGTGATCTTTTTCTTCAGGTGATTGTCCAGCGTTGCCTCTCTGCCAAGAATCTCTCTCATGTTAAAGGAGGTTGCATTTTGTGTGGCTACCTGAAGCTGTTGCCAATGTTTCTCATGGTGTTTCCCGGAATGATAAGCAGGATCTTGTATTCTGGTGTGTGTTTCATTGTTTTCAAGTATTTTGTGAGGACTTAAAAAGAAAAGAACTGACCAATAACACCTGTAAAGCTTAAACTATTTTTTAAAACATGTAACTCAGATGTGGTGGCATGTGTGGACCCAGATGAATGTAAACGACACTGTGGAGCTAGTGTAGGATGCACCAACGTTGCCTATCCCAAACTGGTGTTGGACCTTATGCCCAAAGGTAGGTGGATTAAGAATATTGTCTTACAGTCTGAACCCAAAGTTTAGTTTCTTCTCACTTTCTTCTACTTTTATCTGTGTCTTTCTAGGTCTGAGGGGTTTGATGCTGTCTGTGATGATGGCCTCTCTAATGAGCTCCCTTACCTCAGTTTTTAACAGTGCTAGTACTCTCTTCACCATGGACATCTATACTAAGATCCGTCGTAAAGCCAAAGAGAGGGAACTCATGATTGCTGGCAGGTAAAACTGTTTAAATTTGTGTTCATTATTATTACTGTTTGCATTTATCACTTGTGCCATGACTCTTTATTTATTTTAACTTTGCAGGGTGTTTATCTTGGTCCTGATTGGAATAAGCATAGCCTGGATCCCTGTGGTGCAGTCAGCCCAGAGTGGTCAACTCTTTGACTACATCCAGTCAATCACCAGCTATCTTACTCCACCTGTGGCTGCCGTCTTCTTGCTCGCCATCTTTTGCAAAAGAGTTAATGAAACTGTGAGTTTCCTTTTAGTTCAGAGTTGTTGTAATAGAAATGTTGCTTTTGGCAACATAAATGCTTGGAGAAGAAGCTGATGCTCCTAATCTTCTGGCATCAGATCAGAATGCCTCTTAGACACCTGCATTTGGAGGTTTTCACAGAAAGTGTGTTCATGGAGAAAGATTCCCTGGCTTCTCTCATGGACTGGTGGATGTAGGGACCTTTTACAAGCTAATTACCTGGATAAGCGCCAGAGTCTTAAACCCTTGTTGGTACTCGTAGGTTAATGCTCCGCCCGGTGATTTGGGAAAGGTGCTCAACCACCAAGGTCTTATCTGTCATATTATTATATTTTCTAGTGCATGTAATTTTTGCTCATAGCAAAAAAAAAGCCAAAGTAAACCATAAAACATCTTCTCATGTTTAATGCTAGAGAATAATGGAAAAACACGCAATTAATGCCACCACAATTTGTCTGATTACACTCATCAGTGGTCCCTATGTATGATGAGGCTATTCTTGTATTTTTAAAAGATTTAAAGTGGCTTTCTTCTAACACACTATGCACCCTATGGCGTTTGTAATTTCACAAAGCTATTTGAGTTGCAAGGCTGTGGATCTACACCAGGCCTTCTGTAGTGACTCTTTTATGATCAAACACCACCCAAACGTGTGTATACTGTCATTTACAAGAATAAACAATAGTTGGTTTTAGTGTCTGTCAGATTAACCGGAGAAGATGTGGTATTGAGGGAGGATTTTGTTATCTTTTGACAGAGTGAGTTTTTTACCTGTTTTAGCTTCTGTGTCAAGCCAAGTTTATTGTTACAGCAGTCATTCCAAGATAACTGATAAGAAGTACTGATTTAAAGCAAACCTCAGTAAGTAGCTTATTTTAATAAAGCCTTTCCATGTTAACTTTCTTATTTCTTTTTTATTAGGGTGCCTTTTATGGACTCATCATTGGCCTGCCAATAGGACTATCCAGGATGATCACAGAGTTTGCATACGGGACAGGGAGTTGCAATAACCCGAGTAATTGTCCGGAGATCATCTGTGGAGTGCACTACCTCTACTTTGGGATGATCCTGTTTCTTGTCTCTTGCATCATCATAGTTGGAGTCTCCCTAATGACCAAGCCCATCGATGACAAGCATGTACGTGACAGCTGGGAGATAAGGCTAGCTTAAGCTTAAACTTTCTAAATCAGTAATTGCTCTTAGGAAGATGCTCCACTGCAAACGTCATTTAGTAGAAATGGACCATGAACTCCCTGCACAAATTCAAATGTATTTTCTTTACTTATCGTTGGATAATATTCAGTTTATTATTAATTTTACAGTCATTTTAGCATGACACAGCAAAAAAAAGTTAGGTTTCATGCCATGTAGTTCCCACTTACAAAGTAGACAGAAGAAGATGTTAAACCAAATAACATATCTGAATGTTAAAAATAACCTGAATGAATACAAAAGACAATTTTCAAATAACAATTATTTATTAATTTATTAATGGAAGAAATCGGTAAAACCTGTACTGGCTCTATGTGAACAAATGACTTGCCCCTTAAGCTAATAATTTGTTTTCCCTCCTACGGTGCCAACAACTACAATAGGCGCTTGAAAGAACTGGAAATGAGCGTTTTACATATCTTTTGAAGAATTTTACTCCACACTTCTTTGTAGACTTGTTTTATTTCAGCCATGCTGAAGGATTTTTAAGCATCATCGGCCTGTTTGAGGTCATGCTTCAGCGTCTTGTTGTGGAATTTTCTTATCAAAGTGGGTAGACGTTGACTCATAACAAGAGAAAATCCGGACTTTGTCTTTATAAAAGTTTTATTCAAAGGCATTCAGCGTTTGAAGACCCTGACACTGAGGTTAGTCAGTGAAACAGAGCCCCGATCAACATTTACACACAGTATTTATACCAGAACATGACAGTGTTATCTCAACTTCAAAGAGTCTGTGTTTTATGACCCCAGACCCTTCTCGGGTTCAGAGGTGACAAAGTTATCTAGGAATCCATCTGTCCTTCCCAATACATCATCCTAACTGTGGGTTTCAACCATTAAACTTCTGATAATGGCTTTTACAGCTTCTTCCTCTTAACACAGATGCTCAGAGCAGTGACGTAACCTAAAGGTCATAAACTGTGGAATGCTTACTGCAAGAATTTCCATCACAGTCTTCATTAGCTTCAAGCTCAACATTAACTAGCCTAATCAAAAAACAACAAAAAACAAATTTTCAGCCATTTAGAAATACACTTGCTGCTGTATTTTAAATCACTGTCCTGGTGTAGAAACCCAAACCCTCCTTTAGGATTTTCTGCTAGAGAAATGAATACTTGCCTACATACATTTCATCAAATTGTCCAGGTCCTGAAAACCACAAAGCAACCCTAAAGTACCACATTACCACCACCATGCTTGACCTTTGTTTTGATGTTTTCCTAAAATGCTGTGTTATAGTTTTATGCAAGAAATAACAGGCCTTCCAGAAAGTTTTTCTTTTCTCTTGCCAGTTGACAAAATATTTTCCAAAATATTTTTTACATTAATCAACAAATGTGGGAAGATGAGATGAGAGACAGGGCTTTGGGTTCTGTATTGGTTAGCAGTTATTTTCAAGATTATATTTTCACATTGGTCAACTTGAGTGGATAGCTCTTATTTCTTGATAAATAAATCCATCATTTGATAAAGGCGTTTGTATTTAATCAGGCTGTCTAAATCTGATGACATTTTATTTAAAACGCAAGAACAGAATAAATGTAAAAGGGAACAAATGTTATTTTCACAGCACTGTAGGAAAAATGTGTTATAATAATGGGTCCTGTTGTTATTTGGACAAAGCCAGCAGAGACTGTATTTACTTTGTTCCTTTAAATCCAATAAAACGCACGGTTTGTGCTGCCGTAGTTAAACATTTTCCTGGACTGTAAACAGTTTTTCTCACAGAGTATGTTGTGTTATTCTACCAGCTGTATCGATTGTGCTGGAGTCTGAGGAACCGTACGGAGGAAAGAGTGGACATTGACCCGGATAATTGGGTTAATGATGAGGAAGAGGACAACAAATTTCAACATGAAGGTATCCAGAACACAAATAGTTTACATTTTATGTAATGATAATTCTTCAAATATACATTTTCATTGGTAGGGAAAGTATTTTAAGGATCAAGTTGTTTTAAAGATGTGTTTGAGTTGGCAGGGTTTTTTTTCTTTAATTATTTTTAAACAAAAATGTATTTCTCCGTATTCCAGAACCTGAGGAGAAACCAGGCTTCTGCAAGAAAGCACTCATGTGCTTCTGCGGACTGGAGGAGACAAAAGCACCAAAACTGAGTCCAGAGGAGGAGGCAGAATTGAAGAAACAGCTCACAGACACATCAGAGAAGCCTCTCTGGAGGAACATTGTCAACATAAACGCCATCATTCTCCTGTGTGTGGCTGTGTTCTTTCACGGATACTTCGGTTAGACAAACCCCATCAACATTAAGAAATCCTGGATACTGTAATTTATATTGAAGTCACAAGATTTTACATGGATTTAAATTATGACCAAACTGTTAGCAGTTAGCCCCAGAAATAATATATGGCAATTGTCTAAAAGCTGTATCATTCTTCCTGTTTTATGCAATCTAATTTCACACAGGACACAAAGTGCCTTTTTTTCACAAAGCATTTTGCTATTAAGTTAACTTTTCCTGGTATTTATCACCTGGAGTAAACCAGTAAACCACAGTGTAACATATTACCGCATCAAACTTGTTAGGATGCCTAAAACCTCACACATTCTGACTTCTGCATATCATATGCCTGGATGAACTGGACATCCAGTTCTTCTGTGTGTCTTTTTGTTGTTTTTGTGAAAAGAGAGTAGCGCTGTTATTGAGAACAGCTTATGAATGTAGCCTCAACTTTGCTTCTGTTTATCTTCATATGAAGGGAGCACATAAAAAAATACAAGTGGAAATTAAAGATTCAGTTAAAAATTAAAATCTTTACTGTAATAATGCACACATACATTTGATGGTAATTGATTTTAACTACAGTGCCTAATCTCCCATGTCTGAAAACATAAACGCTTCTGTATTTTCTCCAGTTTACATTCAGTTGCTGTATTTATCGCCAGATGCTGTATTAAGTCATCATGAGAGAGGGACAACATGAGAATCTTTCTATCTATCTATCTATCTATCTATCTATCTATCTATCGATATATGCTTCTTCTATATATATCTGGAAGAAGCCTGTAATATTTAACCAGTGAAGGACAAACAAGATGGTTGTAAACTCCCTCAGAATGTATGCATGTGCTTCCTCATTCATCGACGTTAGTTAGGTTTTCTCATTATGTGTGCTCAAAGTCCATGAGCTGTAATTTCTTACATTCAGGCAGTCACAGTTAGAGTGTTGTTTTAGGTGTTAATGAATAAATGCATCTAATAGAAACGGGGTTAGGAATTCCTTGAACCTCTCAGAATATGTCTTTGATTCCACCTAGTGGTCAAAAACTATTACCAAGTAAAAATGTAAAATATAATTTATATAATTTCTGTTCTTTGTTTTGAACTTTAAACTTCTGCCTAGATATAACAATAAGGTATAAAATACTTTTATTTACAAACAAATAAAACCCTACTTGCTTCAGTTTTGATTGCCTAAATTACATTTTATGTCTCTTAGAAAAAGATACACAAGATTATCTTGGTTTTATAACTAACTCTGTGGTTAATGTACACTTATTTATACCAGGATGCCGTTATTAAAGGTTTTATTATCACAGCCTTGGCAGTGCTCACGTTTCTTCCTGAATCCAAATCTAATCCTCCAGAAGCTGCAAATGACCTTATATCCAATAGGATTATCAGTCAAGTAGTGATTGTGTTATACCTAAGAATTAGCAATTAACGGTCAGCAAGGATACTTGCTTATCAGACAGAACATTTTGTTTTTTTGGCAATAAACCAAATGACAATTATCAGCTCAATAGATTACTAAACATAAAAAATGAGCCATAAAGAGGCCATACACGTTTTGATCCCTTTCAAGACCATTAATAAAATTATTTTATTGAGGTATTTAATCCTGTTTGATTGTATTTTATTGTCTGAAGCATTGCACGTTGCTAAACATTTTAGCTTACCTTTGCCAGGGTAGATTCATCCCCTACCAATCAGTAGGCAAATAACCCTTTCAAGTAGTGACAACAAAATGTAAAATAGGATCTTCCCTCTTAAATATTTTTTTTTCCTTAAATCAAGGTATAATCTTGAGCACTAGATTAACAACCTAAGCTGAGTAAACTGCTCAGGGTGTGATAATTGTCAAGAAAACTATCTGTCCATCCATTGTCTATATGCAATATTTTTGGGAGGGTGGCAATATTTTCATTGGATGTGAGGTGTGGTAAATCCTGGACAGGTCGCCAGTCCATTGCAGAGAAACACTGAGACACATAGGACTGACAACCATGCAAACATTGGTCCTATTTAGGGAGAGCAGTAATCTAACATGCGTATTTTTGGATTGGCTCCCAGGCTGGGATTCGAACCCAAAATCAAACTGCAATCTTGCTAACAAAAACAGAAAGAAAATAAAACATGCTAAACACCAGAAACAAAATTGTAAATAAGTCTTCCTCAGAAGTTGAGAGTTTACTAGTGGGAGTGGAAGACTATTTTTTATGTTATGAATGGGTGACAATTTAAATTTACAGTAAAAAAAATATTAGCTTCTAGCAATTACTTGATGGTTAGTTCACCAGCTGTAATTCATTATGTTGAACAGATTAATTTACTGAACTTATTGATTAATTTAGCCAAAATGTTTTCTCTTGGCCTAAAAATTACCCTGCTTGGTTTGTATTAACCATACACTTGAAGTGTATATAACCGACTGAGCAGCCTATACTTTAATTGGTAAGTAAACTCTGCCTACTTAGTGCACAACATTTGTTGGTATTTATACAGTCCAAAACCAGTGACAGAGACCTAGAAGTTATCTTTAAATTGATTTGTTTTTTTTGTAATCATCACTATACATCCTACACTGCATTTCAAACCCAAAGTGGTGAACTGACCCCAACTTTTGATGGAGTTAAATAACTCTTAATTTAATGTAGAGTTTATTACACATCTTTCCTATACCGTGACACTTAAAAATATGTTCAATGACACTGCAGATTAAGTTGCAAATGAAAAATTCGCCATCTTACATGTCCACTATCAGCAAGACAATCAGCATATATTTCAAGCAATACAAAAAAGATGGCCAGTTTTCAATTTTGAAGCAGGAGTATAATCTCCAGAGAGAAAATCATCAACGTAGTTTAAAATAAGACTGAATTGAAAGGAAAGCAACTAAGTGTTTCACACAAACAGTTGCACAAACTTTATAGTTTTCTTGAAAAAGAAACATTGTAACATTTGCATGCATTGTAGCCTTTTTTTAACCTAAATTCTACTAGTTTACATATTTATCTCATTTGAGGTCATTTACAGGACTTTTAAATATTTATGTAAGTAAAATATTGCCATAAAATGCAAGGAGTTTTAGTTAAAACGTCCGCCTTGTACATAAGATGTCACTGACGATGCAATAGTACACTGCCTGAATTAAACTAAAGAGAAAATCTTAACAAGTAGCCACCAGCAGTTAAAGTAAAGATTTACAGTACACATACTTGTACACCGGAGCATGAGAAAGACAGCTGATACACCAGCGCCTCTTACTGGTAAAGAAACTTCACTACACAGGATATTATATTGTGCTATTTGACCTTGCTTTTGTGCCTTAGATCTTCCTGTCTTGCCTTGCTCCAGCTGGATTCCAACAAAGTATCAGATTTCTGGACAACGACTCTGTTTCTGTGCCACGACCCCCAAGTTCTACGTTTTGGATTTGGAAGCCCGCCTCTGCCCACTGGTGTATGACCCCTGCTTGCCATCAACATAACAAAATAAAACATTCAAGGCTGGCGAACCCTGAGCAGTTTTGAAAAATAATTACTAATAAAGATGCATTTCTTGCTACTACACATTTAATATTCATGCTGTCATTAGAATTAAAAAAATAGTTATTTACACTGTCTGTCTGTCTGTCTGTCTGTCTGTCTGTCACGTTGTGGTTTTGGGGTGGACTGAAGCGCAGGCAAGAGCTTGGCAGCAGTATCTTCATCATGAACTTAAGTTTTATTCAGAAGTCATGAACAAGCAAAGATAGCAGAACTCACCGCAGGTGCAAGGCATGAGTACAATCGAAACTTCTGCGTTGTACTGTAGGAACGTAGCAAACACTGAGCAAATCAGGTAATGTGATCGGAGGAACCAGCAAAGGACAAAGAAACAAAAACAACTAATATACTGAGGGAGAACAAAGGCAGGTAATCAAAGGAACTAAGAACAGGTGAGACAAGGAGGCAGGAAGGCAGAAGGAGCAGGTGAACCTAATAGAACTAAATAAGGAAAAGGACTAAAGGCAAGATAGTGAGCAGACCCTAAAAGAAACTAAAAACCAATACTGAAAGAACAAACTGTGAATGAGGCAGAGGAAGCGGGGACAAGAATAAAAGTAAGCAATAACAAAAGCTAACCTATAAAGAGGGACTGGAGAATTAAGATCAAGAGAACCATACTGGGAGGACTAGGAAACAAAGACCGAATACAGTATAACTGAAAAGTAACAGAAAAATAAACTAATAAGCAGAAGAGTGCAAGGGGGAAGAAACAAATATCTAACCATAAATAAAACACAGAGAAACCAGATGGAGAACTAATAAAAGAACCCAAGGAAAACAGAGAACAATCATAATAATAATGGCAACAATGACAACAAAGAGAAAACCATACTAAGTCATAAGAAAAACAACAGTAACTAAATGAGCTATGAACGAGGGGGGAAGAAACAACCAAACACTCAAATTAACACAAAGGCCACCACAGAGTCCAAAAGGCGACATATCCTGACACTATCTATCTATCTATCTATCTATCTATCTATCTATCTATCTATCTATCTATCTATCTATCTATCTATCTATCTATCTATCTATCTATCTATCTATCTATCTATCTATCTATCTATCTATCTATCTATCTATCTATCTATCTATCTATCTATCTATCTATCTATCTATCTATCTATCTATCTATCTATCTATCTATCTATCTATCTAAAGGTGGGTTCTCATAAACAGGGCACAAAGCACAAAGGCCATTTGGAAAATGACCATCATGATCTACAAGTTTTTATAGATAATTGCAAAAAATATCAACTTCTTTCCTCTGTTATTCTTGATGTAGATAATCATCAACTAAATAATATTTTGAACTGCTTTGAGTTTTTAGTTATTTTAGCTTTTTAGCAGTATGTTCTAAAAACACTGATGCTGTATACAGGGGCGTTTTTAGGGTCTTGAAACATTGGGGGCTTTAGCCCAGACCCAAAATATTTTAATTTTCATAAGACAATGGCCACGTTTCAAAGTCATTTAAAGTTAAAACAACATAGGACATGTTGTACCAGTTCTCTTTTTGATTGAATGTAAATTATTGTGAATCAAATGAAAAAGGTTTACAATAATTTTACTTGGTTTTTATTTTTTGTTAGAAGCTGAATGAAGGAGAAATACAGATTAGGATTAATTAAAAAACATTTTGCTGAAGAAGATAATGACACATTTTGTTGTATTTAGAAAAAAAAAACCTAATCTAAATTGTTGTTGACAAAATGTGTTCTTAAACCCTGATGAGATATTTACTATGGGCCAAATAAATGTGCTTCTTTTCTCATCTATGGAAATTACCTTTTTAAACATTACACTCTCATCCAAATGTTCCACTCCTGAGGCTCCATGGTCTTAATTTCTTACATTTCAAAAAATATAAAGTTGATTTATTTAAAAACTAGTCAAACGGTAAGCTCCTAAAAACACATGCATTTAATTTTATGCTGAGAGCTTTCCAAACATTTGATCAAATTGTTTCCTCTTACATGAACCTGTTATGTTTTACTGCCATCCTTTCAGCCCTTCATTCCACTTATGAAGAAATTTGGCCTGCCAAAATAATAAATGAAACATTAACAGTACAGTCTGCTGTTTTCCACTGAGCATGTGAGCCATGATTTAAGTTCTAACTGTTAAACACTTTCTGAGAGAAATGGGTGTTAGGTTGTGGTGTTTGAAACATAACATAGAGCCTCATCCTGGACATTTCTTGGACTGTAATCTGTTGTTCTGTTATTAGTAATATTAGAGGTATTAATAACTGTATACATATGGTATGAATATATTGCCTTGTGTAATTCTGTATTCTTGTTATCACATGCGTTATTCATAAAAACAAAACAGTTAACTAGTTACTGGTACACCTGTGATTAATTTCTATGATTTTTATTTCTCATACTGCACCTTTAAACAACACAGAGCTGTATGTTTAGAATCAGCACAGAAGATATGAAAAAGAAGCCTTTCTTCTATATCTTAGCGGCAGCAGCAGATATTTTCCCGGTGTATTCAGCAACAATTTATTCTTTCTACATGTAGAACTGGACAATAGGACTGGCTGCAGCAATCAGATGCAATGTTATGATCGAAGAACCTTTTTTAATGTGTTTAGTAACATTTATTTTGACTGAACCAAAGAACAAGATATTTTTCACATCATGATTAATCCAGCTAGAAGCTCACAGAGAGGATTCCGACTGTTTTCTATCACAGCCAGGCCATTTAACTTTACCTGTAGCTCAGGTGAAAGTCCCTCTACTCTGTTCCTCATCATGACCCTGATGATGCTCATTAGATTGAACCTCAACCTCATGTCTTGCTGGGTGAATAAGTGATTAGCTTTAACTTACGATCAGGCCATTCTGAGTCAGCATTCATGTTTTATCGCTGACTTAAGCCTGAGTTATGCTGCTCTGCTTCCACCTGTTCCTGTGCGCAAACACGCACCAGACCCAGCTCTCCGGTTGGCTCCGCGGTTGCTCTGAGATAAGCCCCGTTCGAGGCGCTCCGTGTAACTTTTGCCGGTGCTTGTGCACGTATTTGCGCAGTCGCGATGCAGTCTGTTTGCGCAAATAACAATTTATTGTTTTTTTCTTTTAACTCATTCCCAGGTTAGGTGAAGCGGGCAGTGATAAAATGGAGCACAACAGAAACAAATCATTTAGTTTTTAGATAAAAGTGTGAAATCCAATGCCATTTTGTGGCTCAGTGCATCTTTTTAATACTTCTTAATTTCGACTTTTAAGAGATCCAGGGCAATTCAGAAAACATCCGGGGCTCCAGCCCCCGGAAGCCAAGTTCTAACGACGCGACTAATGCGCAATGCAGTGTTCTGTAGCACAACTTTAAAAACACCACAGCAAAACAGAGAGGTCTGTTTAAGCAAAACATCTATAGTTGGTAAATTGAGCTATCTTCAGCTTGATCACTAGATGGAAATAGATGAAACATTATTGCAAGCCTGCATAATTTCCAAAACCCTTCACTATTATTTAATATCTAACCCTAACCACCATAAAAACAATGCGCAAAATTAAGCGAAATTAATTGTAAGTGGCAAAAACATGTGAAGTATAAAAACAATGCGCAAAATTAAGCTAAATTAATTGTAAGTGGCAAAAACATGTGAAGTATAAACGTTTTAAAGAGATTTCTTCTGTCATTGAAATATGCTCTTTTGCGCTTTGTTTACTCTTTAACAGTAGGAATATTTGCTTCTATTAGCAAATATTGGCCCTTTAAATATAAAAATAAAAAAAATATTGTTTAGTGCAATGGTGAACTTAATTTCATGATGAATTTCTATATTTGTAGTAAGTTGGTTTTCTGCTTAACAGCTGTGCATTATTTGCATTATTTTTAGCAACAATATGGCAACAAAACACAGCTGATACATCTTTGATAGCAGTAAAGACAACATTACAGTTGTTTATTTGAAAATTGTTCTGCTGCATTAAGTACCATTTGTGTTTTAAGGATTATCAGTTTTTAAAGTGAGTTCTGTATACTAGATAATAAGGGAGCAGAAGAGGATATTGGGTGTTGAAACAAGATAACATCTGCCAATCAACCGCTTTGAAGAAGATCTTGGGGGGTGTAAGTGTCTAGAGGTCCAGGACCACACAGAGGAGCAATGTGGTCTCAGTTCAGAGGTTTGCCTTTAGAGGAGAGAAACACAAAGATTATTAGTGAGGAAAACAACACAGAGAATCATATGAACACAGAGGGCTTCGGGTTACCACATATAGGTTCACTCAAGCGATGAAGGACTGGCAGCCAGCTACTGATATAGTTCTGGTGATGGCTTGATAACAAACAAGTTTGCAGGAGCACACATGTCCAGATCCACCCTCTGGTAGCTCTGGTCAAACTGCACCCTCCAGTAGAGGCCTAAGACTCCAGAACACAAAACTAGCCCCACAGACACAAACACCACAGATTCCTAACATTATCCCGCCCTCAACGACCGCCACCCGGCGGTCCAGATGAGTAAGCAGTGAGGAATCATAGTTCGAGGTCAAAGAATCATCCATCATTAGAGGGAAACAGAGGAAGTTGGTAGCTTAGGGTGACTTCAAAAGGAGAGAACCCAGTAGCAGATTAAATATTAAAATTGTGTGCATACTCAGTCCAGGTCAGGAACTGGGAACAATTGGATGAGTTGGTGGAGGTGACACATTTGAGGGAGGCTTCGAGTTCTAGATCCATTCGTTATGTTTGACCATTGGATTGTGGATGAAAACCAGATGTGACTGACCTTAGCATTCAAAGTGGGGGGCTTCAGTCAGAAAGGAACTCCTGGGAGATCCGTGATGGCTGAAGACATGCTTGATGAGGAGTTGAGCTGTTTGAAATGATGTTGGGAACTTTGAGAAAATTCAAATGCCAGGATTTAAAGAAATGTCAATAACAGTGAGAACAGTGTTCATACCTTTGCAAGCGGGTAGTCCTGTGACGATGTCAATGGCAATATGAGACCAAGGTCGAGTGGGTATGGCAAGGGGTTGAAAAAGTCCAGTAGGACTGTTTATGTGGGTTATGATTTGACTGGTTCAGGGTGGCAGGTGAATTTAGCGGTGTGGATCCATTGAATTTAGACGTGCTCTAACTGATGAAGGGACATAAATTCAATTGGATGGATCTGTTCTTGGATCTAGTTCAGACTGTTGGGCTTGTTTGATGGTCCCTCAATCTTCCAGGACAGGGATCCAATGGTACAACAAGGAGGCAGAATTGGAACCGGGGACTTGTTGTCATCTGATGAGAATAGGCGAGAACTGGCATTGGGTATTATGTTTTTGGAACCTGGGCGATAAGAGATGGAGAAGTTAAAATGAGAACAGAATAAAACCCAATGGGACTGAAAGGAATTGAAGCATTTAGCTGACTATAAATAGGACAGATTTTTAATATCAGTCCAAACCATCACAGGATGTTCAGCACCCTCTAACCAATGCCGCCACTCCTCAAAGGCCTGTTTTATGGTCAAGAGCTCTCTGTCCTGCGCATCATAATTACACTCAGTGAGGGACAAATGGCGAGAAAACAAAGGCACAAGGATGGAGTTTAGAGTCAGAATCTGAGTGCTTGAAAGTACAGTTCCGACCCCCCATATCAGAAGCATCAACTTCAAGGATGAACTATTTAAGGGGGTCAAACAGACTTAGGATGGGTCCCTGAGCAAAGCCTTCCTTTAGTTTCTCGAAGGCTCTGTTTGTCTCTGGAGTCCAGGTGAATGTGATTTTGGTAGATGTAAGGGACATCAGAGGTGCTGCAATTTGACTAGCTGCAGATGAATCTACGGCAGTAGTTTGCAAAACCCAGAAATATCTGTAGGAAGTAGTCACTGAGGGTTGATGAAACTTGGATTTCTCTGCATTGACATATAACCAGTTTTCTAAGAAACATTGGAGAACCTGGCAGACATGTTTCTTGTGGTCAACCTTGGAGTAGATCAGGATGTCATCTAGGTAGACAAACACAAAGAGGCTAATGAAATCATGGCGTACATCCTTCACCAGGGCTTGAAACAAAGCTGGGGCGTGAGTGAGTCCGAAGGGCACAACCAGATGTTAAAAATATCCTATGGAGTTTGGAAGACTGTCTTCAACTCATCTCCCAGACATATGTAAACCAAGCAGTGGGCGTTGCGGAGATCTAACTTGGTGAAAACCGTGGCACCATGGGCATGTTGAAAAGCAGACATTCTTGTCGGGAGTGGTTGTATAAACATCTAGATGTTAGGTGAGTTACATAAAATAATTCTAATTCGAGGCTGGCCGAATCAGATTTAGTGTTTCCTGTTCCTCAGCCTGCTCCTCACTGCTGCTGCAGCCTCGTGCTCCGGTGCCCAAGGTCTCAGGGGAGGGTTTTCAGGTGGACCCGCCTCATGTTCCTGTTCCTGAGAGGTTCGAGGACGAACCGCCGCCTGCTCCTGGGCTCCTTTCTGGGTTTCTTATTGGCTTCCTCTCTGAGCTCCCCAGTGCTCCTGCTCCAGTGGTCCTCAGTGTTCCAGCTTTCAAGGTCCTCAATGTGCCTTCTCCAGATAAGGTTCAACGTGGGCCTCTGCATCACCGTCGTTGACCTCCAGGGCTCCTGCGTCTTGGATCTCCAGGGTTCCTGCATCTCCTCTGCCGGCCTCCTGGCATGGTTCAGCGTCAGTTCCTGCATCGCTGCTGCTGCCTGCCTGCCTCCTGAACTCTATGCTTGTATGGGATGACACGTGCCTGAACTCTGCAAACTCGGGACGACCACCGGGTCACCTGCCGGAACCCGTTTTTTTGTTGTTGTTTCATTTCTGGCCTTCCTTCTAAGGCCCCTTATGCCTGCCTTTTTTGAGTTGTCATGTTTTATGTTCCGTTTTCATAGACTCATTGGGGCGTATAGTATCCACCCTTGAGCGAGGGGTAATGTCATAATTCACACCTGTTTTTTGTTTGTTTGAGTGCATTTACCTGATTTCTGTAAATTTGTTGTTTTTAAGTCAGTGTTTTCTGTTCTCTTGTTGTCGGGAAACCTTAGTGGACAATTTTATTTTTAATAAAATGAAATGTATTTTTAATTCTCTACTTAAAATATTTTTTGCTCTATACATCGTGAAAGCACAAGCATCGATCCTTGTTAACAAAATGTGAGCTGTAAGCTATCTGTGAGGTTGACAGTTCCACATTCCTGAGATTGCATCGATAAACAACAAGCTCAATGACAAGTTATGTTTTAGAGCAATACTACAGGACAAACCAAAAAACATGCTCAGGTTTTTGTCTCCGCTTGAGAAATAAGAAAGAAGCCAAAAAACTGTGGCCCATCTCCTTATTTAGGGGTCCTCCACAGACCACCATAACTTTGAAGACTTTTCTTTCTGAAAAGATCTTATCCAATGCTCAACATCCCGCACAAGTGAATAACAAAAGCACTGAAAATTATGGCACAACAGGGACCAATTTGTAATATTAAAATGTAAACATAAAAATCAATGTCATTAAAATAAGATCTCTGGAACGGTCTCAGAGCTTTATTATAGTTTATATATGTTCTGGAATTTTCCACATTTTGTCACATTACAGCAACACACATCAGTGTATTTTATCGAGATTTTATGTGATACACCAACACAATGTTGTGCATAACTGAAAATTGGAAGGGAAAGGATATACGGATTAAAAAGGTTTTCCTAGTAAAAATCTGAGTGTAGCAATGGTCAAACATAACTTGCCTTTATATTTATCCCCATTTTATTTGATATTCCCAAACTAAATGCCAGTGCAACAAACTGCCTCAAGAAGTCACCAAACTAGAAGATGCATTCAGGTGTTAGAATCTGTGGACAAATCTGGCCTTCATGGACGACCAACAAGAAGAAAGCCATTTGCAGTTTGCCACGAGTCATCTAGGGGACACTGTAAACATGAGGAAGACGTGTTTGGGTCAGATGACACGTAAATAATTTTGTGAGGCAGACAAAAGGTACACAAGAAAGAATCTAAACTTATAGCTAATAGTGCATTTATTTAATTTCTAAAATTGGAATGGAAATCTTAGTTTTTCAGCGTGGGCTTAGCATCACTGTTTTTAGAAGATACTGCTAAAAAGCTAAAATAACTAGCAACTAAAAAGCAGCTCAAAATATTATTTAGTTGATGATTATCTACCTCAAGAATAGCTTTGGAGAGAAGTTGATATTTTGCAATATCTATAAAAACATGTAGATCATGATGGTAATTTTTCTGAGACAGACAGACAGACAGACAGACAGACAGACAGACAGACAGACAGACAGACAGACAGACAGACAGACAGACAGACAGACAGACAGACAGACAGACAGACAGACAGACAGACAGACAGACAGACAGACAGGCAGGCAGGCCGACAAAGTGTAAATAACTTTTTTTATTCTAATAATTTACAAACTGAACAAATGAAAAGAGGTATATTCTATTTATCCCCTTGCAATTCTTGTTATACAAAAAGACTATTTAAATAGCAGTTTCAGTTTAATAAAAGGTAGTAAAACATTTAGCGTCTCATGACACAGCCATTACTAGCTGGAGAGGGTTTTCTTTTTCCCTTCTTGTTCCAAAAGCTAATTATTAACAAACAGATAAAAAACAATACATGATTATCAAGAGCATTTATTGTTCATACAATGGGTTGAAGGTGAGGTTATGTTTTATATACTGCCACGGTGAAACCACAATCATTTTTAGCAGAGTTCATTTAGATTAAAAACAGACGTGTCAGGGAAAAATAAGTATTTTATATACACAACTTTTTCACAATTGTAGGCATGAAAGAAATCTCTATTGTATTAGATTATCATGAGAATCCCTTCATACATTTGCTATTGAATTGTGCTAGCAGTTTTAACACTCTAACAAATTGTGTAATTATGAACAAATATGAACAAATATAAATATCTTAATAAAGTGAAAAAACATTACATCTGCATCTCTCTGAGTAGACCATTAGTAATTGGCATTCAGTTTTTTGGAGTAAAAGGCTATAATTCACCACTTCCTACTCCTTTTATTGTTTTATTTAGAAAACTTACTATTCAGCTACATATCTTTATATTATGTATGATATTTCATATTAAGGTCTACACATATATATTAGGTCTACACATTTTTGCTGCATTAATATGTATAGCAAACTGGCCCACAAACTGGCCTCTTTTCTCGCATATATCCACCACCCCCACCCACCACCCCCAACCCCCCACTGTATCCCCCCCCCCCCCCTCCCACACACACACACACACACACACACACACACACACGACACACACACACACACACACAGAAGATATAAAGGTAAGTGTTGTGTGTGTGTTTCAGTAACAGTGGACTGACTACTCCAGCCTTTCTGTCCTACACTTCCACTGAGCAAAATGGTCTGGGATTATTTTGGATTCTCTCGCACTTCAAATAACACAGAAGATGAATCCCCCACAGCGGCTCTCAACAATCCAGCAGACATCTCTGTTATTGTCATTTACTTTCTGATTGTTTTAGTTGTGGGAGTTTGGGTGAGTGTTGCAAACGGTTTTAAGCAAATTGGAACAAAAAACAAATGTAATGTAAATGTTTTATATGTAAATGTTTTATATAGTTTGCCTGATTCAGGTAAAACAAAAGATGTTGCTACTTTTTTTTCACAGAACCGAAACATTAAGGAGTGTCCTGATAATCTGCACTCCCTTCATACATTTGCTATTGAATTGTGCTAGCAGTTTTAACACTCTAACAAATTGTGTAATTATGAACAAATATGAACAAATATAAATATCTTAATAAAGTGAAAAAAAATTATATCTGCATCTCTCTGAGTAGACCATTAGTAATTGGCATTCAGTGTTTTGGAGTAAAAGGCTATAATTCACCACTTCCTACTCCTTTTATTGTTTTATTTAGAAAACTTACTATTCAGCTGCATATCTTTATATTATGTTTGATATTTTATATTAAGGTCTACAAATATATATTAGGTCGACACATTTTTGCTGCATTAATATGTATAGCAAACTGGCCTCTTTTCTTGCATATATCCAGCCCATCCCAACCCCCAAAAAAACAAACAATTTAGCTACATTTTTTCACAGAACTGAAACATTAAGGAATGTCCTGATAATCTGCACTCTTTGTATTTTATCCCTTAATCAGCAACCTGATACACAAATGTTTCAGTTCAAACAACTTTTGCATTACACAAACTATTTTCCTGGGTTTTGTGCTGCTTACTAACATAGCGTTGAAACTGCAGAACTTAGTTGTGTTTTGCAGAGATTTATGTATTTGCTAAGACTTTCCCTTGTCCTTTTACAGGCTATGGTCCGCACCAATCGATCCACTGTGGGTGGCTTCTTCCTTGCAGGGAGGAGTATGGTGTGGTGGCTGGTGGGTATCTTACCACAAAATAAGAAAAAACATTATCACTGCAAAGATTTGGCTGCTTGGTTAGGACATGAGCAACAGCTTTTGCATAACTTCTGTGAAGCCGCTCCTGAGCCAGAGAAGCTTCTTGCCTGGGCCAAGGAGAAAAAAGACTGGACCGTTGTGAAGCAGCCCAAAGTTAATTTAAGAAATCAAAGTAAATTTTGGACCTCACTTGTAAAGCCCAGAGTCTGGAGGAAGAGTGGAGAGGCACAGAACCCGAGTTTGGGTTTGTTGTCATTTGTTGGTGTTGGTCCATTGTTTTTATCCCAACAAAAGTAGCTCAGCCATTTTCAAAGAAGTTTTAGGCTCCCTTCTGCTGACAAGTTTTATGGAGATGCTGATTTCATTTTACAGCGCAACTTGGTACCAAAAGTTGGTTCAATGACCATGGTGTTTCTGTGCTTGATTGGCCAGCAAACCCACCTGACATGAACCACATAGAGAATCTATGGAGATACATTTTAGAGGCACCAGGCTCAACATTGTAGATGAGTTGAAGACCACTATTGACCCTTGAGGCACCTTGGGGGACCAAACGTTTACTTTCTGCCCATATGTTCTTTTTGATTCTCAATATCTCAGTCAGCTTAAAAGTCAATTCTATGAAACCAGGCCAGGATTTACTTTATATTTTTAAAATTTCTATATCTATTTAATTGCAAGATATGTAGAACAAGAGCACTCTTTACCTTTGGTCCCATTGACACCCATTACAACCACACATTTTTGATGCACTGTAATCCTGGCATTTTATATTACGTTTCCCATGAACCCAAAATAATCTAAGCCTCTACCTTGAAAATACAGGGAAAACTGGTTTTAGGTGTGATGACCCCCTTAAATTACTGCAGGCACCATCACTTCTTCACAGATAGGGGAACATGGTTCTCTTACTTTTGAAAATGCATGGAAAAAAAAATGTTTAGCACGACAAAAATAGTCTTGATGTGTTGGGAAAGATATCAAGCAGGGTTTTTTTCTGTTTTTGTGTGTATATGTGTGTGTAAGTTGAAGATGTAAAAGCCAAGTTGGCTTTGTTTGTGTTTTCTTTAAAAAGAGAGACTCCATTCTCTTATTGAATGTGTGGCAGCCCATGTTTATGCAGGTCCACCTTCTGTGAGAATAGTTTGCAGCCTGCGGTTTGCAGACATTTCTCCAGGAGACTATTGTAGGTTTGTGAAGTGCAGAAGTTCCTTCACAAACTTACAGGTTTGTGAAGGAACCACAGCCAGGACCTTTCAGAAAGTGAAGACACACTGTCTCTGCTTTCTGGAAGGTCCAGTATGGAACTAGTGTGCCTGATGTGTAGCACATGCATGCAAAATGAACCTTACTGTAATCTGTGATTTATGCTTTGAGTCGTGAATGCATGGCAAAAATCCTAAAAAATATGAATAAATATAAAAAGCTTAATATCTGTGGTTTAGTCTGAAGGTATTGAAAAGATTCTATGCTGTAAGAGTAAAACATTTTTTTAATTTTCCATTTTTATTACAATTTTATAAGATGTATGTTTTAGGACCTAAGCGTAAAAAGTGTAAAATTGTATAATAACGATCAATGCTCCACAAATAGTAATGCATCAAAATCAATATTGTTGTCAATTTTTGACCAGTTCAAGGCTGTAACACCCGAAATATTCCACTTTAGTATTTATTTTTTTGGAAAATATTATATTGTTTGTGTTTTTGCCTTCAAAGATCAAGTTTTTTTTGGATGGCATGAAAATGGCATGAAAACTTATTAAAGACCTACAAAATATGACAAACCTCATATATATATGGATAGATCTGAAGGTGTTGAAAAGATTTGATGCAAGTGAAAGTGAAAGAAAAAATGTATCTAATTTTTTTTTAAACTTTCAAAGAGGTACCATTTTGGGACATAAGGGTAAGAAGTTAAAGTTTTTGCATTAAACTCTCATTGCTCCCACACCCACATAAAAAATAATTGACTTTGGTGATTAGTTTTGGAAAATTTTGTATATTAAGTGTTCTTCCCCTTCAAGAAATCAGGGTTTTTTTGGACAAAAAGGGCATAAAATATATAAAAGATTTGAAAAATCTGAAAAATGTTATATCTATGGATAGGTCTAAAGTTGTTGAAAAGATTTGTTGCAAAGAAAGCAAAAAAGAATATTACATTTTTATTACACTTTTAAAAGAGGTACAGTTTTGGAACCAAAGGGTAAAAAGTGTATGTTCAATATAAAGCTCATCTCCTCCGGGCCACTCTGCTTTCATGCAGTCCAAACAATATATTAAACGCATATACCATTTATGCATTAAAAATATTTTCTTTGCTCTTTTTTAATATTTGAATTATCTAACACACCAAAATTTTCATTAGCAGTAAGCGATAATCCTAAAAATTAACAAAAACTAATGCACTGTATCTTTCTGTTTGTAATGAGTTACTGATGAATAATTGAGACAACTTTTTGATTCAATTCTGAATTACTGATCTATTGATTTATTGATGAACATATTTTTTATCTCGATTGTAAACACCCAAACGTAAGACCCTATAAGGACAAAATAATCTTTAGCTGAGTGATTAATCTTGGCAACAAAAATTATTTGGCTTTTATCAAAGACTGTGAGTTACATTGGACAATTAGATCCTGTGTACTTAAAAAAGGGTTAATCATGTAACATTTTGTTTTATAAATCCGAACTAGCAGAGCAAATCATCTGGTATTTTGTAACTGTTGTATACCTTCGTATATGAGACAAAACATTTTTTTTACAGATCGGAGCGTCGCTCTTTGCCAGCAACATTGGCAGCGGCCACTTTGTAGGGATCGCCGGTACTGGTGCGGCTGCTGGAATAGCCGTTAGTGGATTTGAATGGAACGTGAGTAATATTTTCTGTCAACTTAACAAGTAGGTAAGATAGCTCTGACGTGAACATTTTCTGAATTGATGAATTCCATGTTTTGGGGATTTTTGTGTGTTCCAGGCTATTATTGTTGTCGTTATTCTAGGATGGCTCTTTGTACCAATCTACATCAAAGCCGGGGTAACACAAGACTCATATTTTCTGTTTAAAAGAGCATCCATTATAGTTGATGTGCTTTGAATAATCAAAATATAAGTGAATTTGTTTAGGTTGTCACCATGCCTGAGTACTTGAAGAAGAGGTTCGGAGGACAGCGAATTCGCATCTATCTCTCTGTGCTCTCCCTCTTCCTCTACATCTTCACAAAAATCTCTGTAAGTTTGTTCCGTAAAACCTTTTCCTTTCCACAATGGATGCAACAGATTGAAGTAAATCATGTTTTCATTCTCCCTCCAGGCCGACATGTTCTCTGGTGCCATTTTTATCCAGCAGGCTCTTGGACTGAATATCTACGTTGCTGTTATCGCTCTACTGGCAATCACTGCACTGTACACCGTCACAGGTCCGTCCTCAGGAAGAAAATCACTTTCCTTTTAGAGATCAATATTTTCCTCATAAACTCAGGCTAAAAAGAAGTCATATTTATGTAAATGACACCCTAAGAAAACTCCTCCTTTCCTGGCTAATCCGGAGCATGCTGGTGTATGGCAGACCGTTTTACCATAAAACCGGCTTCACCACACATTCCAGATGTCTGAAATCCATTTATGACTAGGCCTAATAGATAATTAATGTATCTCTAATTATATTTTGACTAGGCAAACCAATTTAAGATATCTCTAATTACATTCTGACTAGTATAAATGACATCAGATTTACCATTAACCTGTATGGAGATACACTGACTATCTGAAACGAATATTTAAAATATCAACAATTAAATTATGACTAGTCATAAAGTAAATTTGATTTATCTTGCTTTTTGCTCTAACTAGTCATAATTCCAATTAAAGATATCTTAAATTACCTCATTATTCAAGATATCTTAAATGTATTTTTAGATACCTGAAAGATTTGACTAGTGCAAATTAAATTGCAGATATAAAATAATGACTAGGCAAAACTAAGTAAGAGATATCTAAAACTGTACAGTTGACTAGTCAAATTTCTTTATCTAGATGGCCTTTGAATTTCAGATATTTTAAGTTAAGATATCAGAATGATATTACTGATATCTTAAATTATTATTCTGTCTAGTCAAAACTTCCCAGATTTATGTGTCATTTTAGCAACAAGTTGATAAGACATTTTAGCCTTACTGGCGTTTGCTAGTGAGTGATCTGCAATGTCATGGCAGTCAAACTCAGATTCTCATGTTTTTAATGTTTTTTAGTGTTGCAACATGCAACAGCAAAACCTACTTCAATAATTAGACACAGGTGAGTTATCTTTTAAAGGTTGATTTTAAGCTATTTTAAGACTTCAGAGACATATTTGACAAAAACTTGGCACTGAACAGTATTGTCACATCTGTTGCCACCAAACTATTAGCATAACTTTTGGAGCAACATCTTTTTCTTTAAGGCCAAGTTTCGGTATGGAAAAGCAACAGCGCCTCCCTGGGTCACAATAGGGTGGTCATAGAAAGATATGTGTCAGTAGAGAGTATGTTTCTTAAGTAGCCTTAAAGTAAACAAAACTTACATTCTCCAGATACTCCATACTGCTGAACTCTTTCAATAGTGTGGCATCTTCTGACATGTTTTCGAAAACAGCTAGCACCATTGCATCCACCCAAACTTCTGCAGGCAACAGTTTGGACAGCTCAGTAGCAGCACAAGGGGGCCTTACGTGTAATTTATTTAATTTAGATATTCAATTCAATTCAGTTTTATTTATATAGCGCCAATTCACAACACATGTTGTCTCAAGGCACTTCACAACAGTCAGGTACATACATTCCAATTAATCCTAACCATTGAACAGTGCAGTCGGAGTTAGTTATTTATTCAAATTGGATAAAAAGTTTTTCTGTCTAAGGAAACCCAGTAGATTGCATCCAGTCATTGACTTGCAGCATTCACTCCTCCTGGATGAACATGTAGAGACAGTAGACAGTCACTGGCGTTGACTTTGCAGCAATCCCTCATACTGAGCATGCATGTAGCGACAGTGGAGAGGAAAAACTCCCTTTTAACAGGAAGAAACCTCCAGCAGAACCAGGCTCAGTGTGAGCGGCCATCTGCCACGACCAACTGGGGGTTTGAGAGAACAGAGCAGAGACACAAAAATAACACAGAAGCACTGATCCAGGAGTACTTTCTATGGGAAGGAAAAGTAAATGTTAATGGATGTAGCTCCTTTAGTCGTTTCACCTAGAAAGAAAGAACAGTTGAACTCTGAGCCAGTTTTCAAGGTTAGAGTCTGAAAGAGAGCACATAGAGTTTGTTACAGTTAAGCTCAGTCAATCGCCATGTCTAGGAGAGAGAAAGGGTTAAACACTAAAAGACAGGGCTATGTGGATCATCGGTAGAAGGTGGGCATTAAGTTGTTGCCAGCAGAAGCTCGGACGACTCCCCCCTCCAGAAAGGGGTCACATGTAGACACAGAGCCAGGCCAGGTGTAGCTTCTAGGAAGAGAATAGAGAGAACAAAGTTAAAAGCTGAAATAACAGCAAATAATGCAAAATTGGAGAGTAGTGTGAGAATGTTGCGAAGAGGGTGAAAGTGGTCGTTATGTCCTCCAGCAGCCTAAGCCTATAGCAGCATAACTACACAGATAGTTTCAGTTCAGATTATTTAGTTAAACGACGCTTATTTACAACAATGTTGTCTCAAGGAACCCCCCAAAGAGTCCCACTGATGTTCATTGTTATACTAAAAACCACAAGGATTGGGATACCTCCCTCTGTCAGACTGATTATAACCATTGGAAAAGAGAAGGGGTCATACAGGTAGCAGAAATGGAGGGTGTGTTTGCACCTCAACCATAACTGAGCCGGTTTAAGCTACCCCTGACTCCTCCTTACTCCAACCAACAGGGAGGGAGGAAGGCTCCCTCCCTGATAAACCAAGCCACTCTAACTATAAGCTTTATCAAAAAGGAAATTTTTAAGCCCAGCCTTAAAAGTAGACAGAGTGTCTGCCTCACGGACTAAAGCTAGGAGCTGATTCCACAGGAGAGGAGCCTGATAACTAAAGGATCTGCCTCCCATTCTACTTATGGAGACTCTAGGAACCACCAGTAAACCTGCAGTCTGAGAATGAAGTGCCCTGTTAGGAACATATGGAACAATCAGATCTCTGATATTGAAAAATGGAATTTTGACAAGTCATAATTAGCTTGAGGTTTCTTGAATTGTTACTATGGATGTGTGATCCTTCAAATGACGAATCCAGTGATGTCATTTCTGTGATATCTGTCAAAATATGATTGAAGATATCTTGAATTGTTCTTCCTTCTAGTCAGTATGTAAATGCAAAAATCTTAAATTGTCATTCTGAAAAGACAAAATGTAGTCGTGACTAGTCAAAACTCATTTTTAGAAATTCAGAATGTAATTGCAGATAGTCATACGGAGCCGATTTTATATCAAAATTGCCTGTCATAGTTGGTAGTTAATTACCAATGGACTGTGATAAGTCTTGAATAGCCAAAAGTTGTTGCACTGCAATAATACACACACACATAAATATACGTTTTACAAGACAAGTAATAAAAGAACAGTTACATAACGACAAGATAACCTTGTTCTCTCTTGTAGATTAGTCTATAATTTTTTATAAAACACCTTACAGAATGCTAAAGTCATGTTTTATCTCAGGTGGACTGGCGGCAGTGATATACACAGACACCTTACAGACCGTCATTATGGTTACTGGATCCTTCATTCTCATGGGTTTTGGTAATATTCAATAATCCTTATTTATCATGTTACCTTGCACCCACAAATGGTTTTATTGCCACATTATTGAGAAAAGGAAGAGTAAGCATCAGTCCAACCCCCATCCATCCTCAGCTTTCAATGAAGTGGGGGGCTATGAAAATGTCCACGATCGCTACATGACTGCAATTCCCTCAATCACCGGTAACATCAGCGAAAAGTGCTACCAGCCTCGGTCAGACGCCTTCCACCTTTTCAGAGATCCATTAACTGGAGACTTGCCTTGGCCTGGCATGGTGTTTGGACTCACCATTCAGGCTACCTGGTACTGGTGCTCAGATCAGGTCAGTAAAAAATACAAACTCTACCTTTGACTGTGTGGATACTTTACTTCCACTGACTCAGTAACAGGTTTTACTACATACCAGAAACAATCCAAGGCCATAAACACATCCAGTTGATTTTTACATAACCGTTGTCATATTCACGCTCTTTTTATCTCGCCTGTTTTGAACAGAATCACTGAGGCAGTCTTAGGTTGCCAAAAGATAGTGAAGAGCCATGTCATATAACAACCCTTCAGGGTAAAATCATGATCCATGATCTGTATTGCAATTATTTAAAAATTATTTTGCTAACCTAATGCATTTCTTGAACCTTTAGTTGCTGGAGACAAATTCTTCAGTTAACAAATACTAGTATCCTGTTTTTGCTTTGATCTGACAGTAAATGTAAAACAAACTAAATGTGATTTATACTCACATAGTATACACACATGTGTCAAAATGGTCAAAGTGCTTTTTGTGCAATCTATTTAAAAGTAACAACATTCTCATGGAAATCTACGGTGGTCGACCGGTGCAAACACGCAGCAAATGGCGACAACGCGCTGCACATGAATGAACATATGAATGATGCAAGCTTCATTATTCAGGAATGAAGCAAACACACAAACATAAAACCAAATGAAACAGAAAAATGCTGCAAAAGGGAAAATGCTGCAAATATGAAAACAACAGCAAATTGCAAAAACAACAGCAAGTTGAAAAACACTCCAAACTTGCTCCACAAAATGCAAAAGCACCAGACCACTAGAAGAAGTCAACCACTAATATTATCAATGTTGATATGCTGCTGTTCTATAATATTGTAAAATATTATGAGCACTTGTTTAAAAAAGATATAAAGGAAAATATACATTTTCTTTCCTACCTTCAAGTTTCCTCAGAAGTCCTGTTAATGTCTTTACTGAGGGTCTGGTCCCATGTGGCTTGGTGGTTGACTCTGGTGCACTTCCATTATGTGGTGTAAGTTTGTAGCTTTCTTAACTAGCTGTTATTTTCATATTTGCAGCATTTTCCCTTTTGCTTCTGTCAATTTTCTGTGATGCAGCACTTTTTTGCAGTGTTTTCTATTGCACTTTTTTCATGTTTTTGTGTTTTGGAGTTTGAATCATTAATGAATGATGGAATTTATATCATTCATGTTTTTGCAGCATGTTTTCATTCTTTTGCTGGGCGTTTGCACCTGTCAGACACTGTAGAACTAACAAAGCTGTAGGTAAGTGGGCATATTGTGCAATCTAAAGCCTGTCAATAGCCACATCTGCTATGCTATTTTTATTGTTGACAAAGGATAAGAAATGTTCAGTGCATCTTATAGACGTTACCCACATTTCCAACACTGTCATTTATCAACTTATGGCTTAATTTAAATGATTCATCACCATTTGGCTCAATTTTCAATATGAAATTGTCCTTTCTCTGCTCACTTAATGTTGCATTTGCAGCAATGGTTATACATTTACAGGCATTTTTACCAAAATCCATCACAATTTATTCAAATAGCTTTTTAATTCTTTTGAGCGAACAGCCTACAATGAAGTAAGCAAGCAACAGCTCTGCTAAATTGCTTGATATTTTCCTTTAAACCTTGGAAGCATTAAGTATCACAGTAGTATTGATATTGAATAGTATTGATAGTTTGCTTTTGTGATTATATTTAATGCCTACTTGCCTTCAATGCGTGATCTTTTTCTTCAGGTGATTGTCCAGCGTTGCCTCTCAGCCAAGAATCTCTCTCATGTTAAAGGAGGTTGCATTTTGTGTGGCTACCTGAAGCTGTTGCCAATGTTTCTCATGGTTTTTCCTGGAATGATAAGCAGGATCTTGTATTCTGGTGTGTTTCGTTGTTTTCAAGTATTTTTCCTTGTGAGGACTGAAAAAAACAAAACTGACAAAAAACACCTGTAAAGCTTAAACTATTTCTTAAAACATGTAACTCAGATGTGGTGGCATGTGTGGACCCAGATGAATGTCAAAAATACTGTGGAGCTACTGTAGGATGCACCAACATTGCCTATCCCAAACTTGTGGTTGATCTTATGCCCAATGGTAGGTGGATTAAGAATATTGTCTTACAGTCTGAACCAAAAATTTTGTTTCTTTTCATTTTCTTCTACTTTTATCTGTGTCTCTCTAGGTCTGAGGGGTTTGATGCTGTCTGTGATGATGGCCTCTCTAATGAGCTCCCTTACCTCAGTTTTTAACAGTGCTAGTACTCTCTTCACCATGGACATCTATACTAAGATCCGTCCCTATTCCAAAGAGAGGGAACTGATGATTGCTGGCAGGTAAAACTGTTTGAATTTGTGCTATTATGATTACTATTTGCATTTCTGACCTCCGTGGCTCTTATTTTAACTTTGCAGGGTGTTTATCTTGGTCCTGATTGGAATAAGTATAGCCTGGATCCCTGTGGTGCAGTCAGCCCAGAGTGGTCAACTCTATGACTACATCCAGTCAATCACCAGCTATCTTACTCCACCTGTGGCCGCCGTCTTCATGCTCGCCATCTTTTGTAAAAGAGTTAATGAATCTGTGAGTTTCCTTTTAGTTCAGAGTTGCTGTTGTTGTCTTAACAGAAACATTGCCTTTGGCAGCATAGCAAAAACAGGGACCATTTGACACTATTTGGTTTGGGGCAGGCGGACCTGAACTGAAGATACCACCAGGTGGTAGAAAAAGCATTTCAATGATTCCGTGAATCTGGCCATCTTGTTGTCCACAGAGAAGGCAGCATTTTAGGCCTCAGGAGAAGGGGGTCCATTACCATGATAAGGTGGCTTAAAAAGGTTCCTGGCAGAGATTTCTCCCAAGTGCCAAAAGTTCTGCACGTTGTAGACATGTCATGGTTGATATGCCTCTTTAATATTGCATGGAGGACACGGACCATGCCTATGGTGTGCAGACCTAGGTAGTGTTCTCAGTATTTAAGAAAGAAGACCAAATAATGTGTTCCATTCTGGGATCAAACCTTTCAGTCTCCCCAGGAAAGCTCAGTCTAGAGAGACCAAACGGACTTGTTTTGTCAAATCTGGCTTACTTGGAGCGCCTCCATGCATTTCAGGCTTTGGGTAACTGATCAGGATGCCTTTCAGTGCCACCACAATTTGTTCAATAACACTCATTTTCAGTGTTCTTTATATATGATGAAGATCTTGTATATTTTAAACATTTACAACAATGTTTTTCTCCAAAGTGGACCTCAACACACTATGCACCCTATGGAGTTTATTTCACTCAGCTACACCGGGCCTTCTGTAGTGACTCTTTCGTGATCAAACACCACCCAAACATGTGTGGATACTGTCATTTACAAGAATGAACAAAAGTTGGTTTTAGATTAACCAAAGATGTTGTGTTGAGGGAGGATTTTGTTATCTTTTGACAGAGTGAGTTTTTTTTACCTGTTTTAGCTTCTGTGTCAAGCCAAGTTTATTGTTACAGCAGTCATTCCAAGATAACTGATAAGAAGTACTGATTTAAAGCAAACCTCAGTAAGTAGCTTATTTTGATAAAGCCTTTCCATGTTAACTTTCTTATTTCTTTTTTATCAGGGTGCCTTTTATGGACTCATCATTGGCCTGCCAATAGGATTATCCAGGATGATCACAGAGTTTGCATACGGGACAGGGAGTTGCAATAACCCGAGTAATTGTCCTGACATCATCTGTGGAGTGCACTACCTCTACTTTGGGATGATCCTGTTTCTTGTCTCTTGCATCATCATAGTTGGAGTCTCCCTAATGACCCAGCCCATCGATGACAAGCATGTACGTGACAGCTGGGAGATAAGGCTAGCTTAAGCTTAAACTTTCTAAATCAGTAATTGCTCTTAGGAAGATGCTCCACTGCAAACGTCATTTAGTAGAAATGGACCATGAACTCCCTGCACAAATTCAAATGTATATTTTTACTTATCGTTGGATAATATTCAGCTTATTATTAATTTTACAGTCATTTTAGCATGACAAAGCAAAAGAAAGTTAGGTTTCATGCCATGTAGTTCCCACTTACAAAGTAGACAGAAGAAGATGTTAAACCAAATGCAACATAACATACAGTGTCTTAAAAAGGTATTTACTTCCTTACAGATTTCTTCTGTTTTTGCTTTTTGATAATCAAACATATTTTAATGTTAAAAATAACCTGAATGAATACAAAAGACAATTTTCAAATGACAAATAAATTTTTATTAATGGAAGAAATCGGTAAAACCTGTACTGGCTCTATGTGAACAAATGACTTGCCCTTTAAGCTAATAATTTGTTTTCCCTCCTACGGTGCCAACAACTACCATAGGCGTTTGAAAGAACTGGAAATAAGCGTTTTACATATCTTTTGAAGAATTTTACTCCACACTTCTTTGTAGACTTGTTTTATTTCAGCCATGCTGAAGGATTTTTAAGCATGATCGGCCTGTTTAAGGTCATGCTTCAGCGTCTCCATTAGCTTCAAGCTCAACATTAACTAGCCTAATCAAAAAACAAAAAAAACACATTTTCAGCCATTTAGAAATACACTTGCTGCTGTATTTTAAATCACTGTCCTGGTGTAGAAACCCAAACCCGTCTTTAGGATTTTCTGCTAGAGAAATGAATACTTGCCTACATAAATTTCATCAAATTGTCCAGGTCCTGAAAACCACAATGCAACCCTAAAGTACCACATTACCACCACCATGCTTGACCTTTGTTTTTATGTTTTCCTAAAATGCTGTGTTATAGTTTTATGCAAGAAATAACAGGCTGCACGTCTTCCAGAAAGTTTTTCTTTTCTCTTGCCAGTTGACAAAATATTTTCCAAAATATTTTTTACATTAATCAACAAATGTGGGAAGATGAGATGAGAGACAGGGCTTTGGGTTCTGTATTGGTTAGCAGTTATTTTCAAGATTATATTTTCACATTGGTCAACTTGAGTGGATAGCTCTTATTTCTTGATAAATAAATCCATCATTTGATAAAGGCGTTTGTATTTAATCAGGCTGTCTAAATCTGATGACATTTGATTTAAAACGCAAGAACAGAATAAATGTAAAAGGGAACAAATGTTATTTTCACAGCACTGTAGGAAAAATGTGTTATAATAATGGGTCCTGTTGTTATTTGGACAAAGCCAGCAGAGACTGTATTTACTTTGTTCCTTTAAATCCAATAAAACGCACGGTTTGTGCTGCCGTAGTTAAACATTTTCCTGGACTGTAAACAGTTTTTCTCACAGAGTATGTTGTGTTATTCTACCAGCTGTATCGATTGTGCTGGAGTCTGAGGAACCGTACGGAGGAAAGAGTGGACATTGACCCGGATAATTGGGTTAATGATGAGGAAGAGGACAACAAATTTCAACATGAAGGTATCCAGAACACAAATAGTTTACATTTTATGTAATGATAATTCTTCAAATATACATTTTCATTGGTAGGGAAAGTATTTTAAGGATCAAGTTGTTTTAAAGATGTGTTTGAGTTGGCAGGGTTTTTTTTCTTTAATTATTTTTAAACAAAAATGTCTTTCCCCGTATTCCAGAACCTGAGGAGAAACCAGGCTTCTGCAAGAAAGCACTCATGTGCTTCTGCGGACTGGAGGAGACAAAAGCACCAAAACTGAGTCCAGAGGAGGAGGCAGAATTGAAGAAAAAGCTCACAGACACATCAGAGAAGCCTCTCTGGAAGAACATTGTCAACATAAACGCCATCATTCTCCTGTGTGTGGCTGTGTTCTTTCACGGATACTTCGGTTAGACAAACCCCATCAACTTTAAGAAATCCTGGATACTGTAATTTATATCAAAGTCACAAGATTTTACATGGATTTAAATTATGACCAAACTGTTGGCACTTAGCCCCAGAAATAATATATGGCAATGCTCTAACTGTGCTGCATCCTTCCTCCTGTATTGTTCAATCTAATCTCACACGGGAAACAAAGTGTATTTTTAACAGAAAATTTTGCTGTGAAGTTAACTTTTCCTGTTGTTTGTCACCTGGAGTAAACCAGTAAACTATGGTTTACCGCATCTAACCTGTGAGGATGCCTAAAAACTCACCCATTTGTTCTGCTGACTTCTGCCTATCATATTTGTAGATTTACCTGGATGAACTGATGAATTGTGTGAATGCGGTAAAGCTCTTTATACCTTATTATTCTGGTCCCCTCTCTTCCTTGTCTCTGTTTTTTTTGACATGTCCTGTCTGGCAGAGTAGCAGTCCGAATTGTTGTCTGAGTGCCAAGAAGAAGCTCACCAGGTTTACTTTCACAAGTGGAGCTATACGAGTAATGCTATAATGCTCCGCTTGATATATAAATTAAAAAAAACTTTATTGGAGACTGCTTTGGGATCATTTCCATTTAAATGGACACAGAGACTGAAACGAAAAAAAAAGCAAGAAAGACAGAGGTTCGGTAAAAAGAAAAAAGGGAGAGAATGAGAAAAGAATAGAGGAAAGAAATAAGGATGCAGAGAATATAAGATACTAGAAGACTGCTTCTCACCTGCAGAAACATATATAACAGCAATGTTACCGAAAAGTGCACAGTACTAATGAATGCAAGATGTATTTGGTGGTCACTGCGGCACAACATCAAGGCACCCAGCCCCGGGCACTGAGAACCACCAATGCACCAGCCGGCAAAGACACCAGCCACCAGCGGGAGTGCCGCCGGGGGGTAAATAGGCCTCACATTTGAGGGTGTTCCTAAACTGATCCATGAGAGGGAGCAACCCAAGACCCAACCTGACACAAAAACAGGCACACACAATCACACATTCCCACCCTCATGCCTACACATAAAAACACTCACACTCACACATCCAACAAAACGACACACAACAATGGACGTTGTACACTTAGTCACACTCCCCATACATACTCTATACTCCCAGGTCCAGGCACCGATTCCCCAGAGGGACAACTAGTCCCTAGATCCAGGAGATCGTCCTCTTCCTTCCGTGGAGACAGGCTGTTTCTCTTTATACTTTATCATTCTGGTCGCTTCTGTGCTTTTTTAACTATTCAGCTTTTGTAGTATTCAACTCATTCAGGACATAACACCTATATCTCCTTACTTTTTAAAATATTCAGCTTTTTATGCACGTTGCATTAAAATTACTGGAATAAAATTTGTGCTGTTTGACAGCTAACTGCTTCCACATATTTTAAACTAGAAACTCGATTCAAACTTTAAACAGCTCACAAGTCATTAGGATATCTTGAAATAATTCACCTTTTGATATCTGTAACAGTTTTTCTAAAATTGTCATTTACGTTTTATGCAACTTCTTTGAAATTTTCATTTTTACAATGTGATCCAATGACAGAATTTCCCAACTGCCACAGTATGCATTGTAGCTTTCTGAAAATCTTCGGGGGGTCTGAACAAATTATTTTTTCTTGCTGAATTTTTACTCTTCCTACACAAATTATGTATCAAAACGTAGACTTTTTTTTGGGATTCAGCGAATGTGACTCATTGATGTGAGACTCACGGATTTCTGGCCAGTCACCCAAAAGCAGCTCAAAGTCAAGACGATCCGAATAGGACAGCAATAGGAATTTCACAATTTCAGAGCAGGAAATTAAATACATACATTTTTGAATTGTCACCTCCTAAACCGTTTGATGTTGAGACATAAGGCTTGTGCCAATTTATCTTCAAACCTTTCCGATGCTCACAATTCAAGAATTTTTTGGAAACCTTTTACCATTTTGTCATAAATTTGGCTTGTTTGAGTAGCAACTCTGTCCTTCAATCAGACAGTTTCAACCAGCTTCAAATTAAAAACCAAAATGATTGAGTTTTGTACATTGTCACACCTAGACAGATTATTGTAGACACATGAAAATCTCTATGATTGTTCACCAAGGCCTGCTGATACCCATGGTGCAAGAATTGTTTTGATACCTTTTACCATTTTGTCAGGAGGTAGGTTTGTTTCATGGTATCAAATCTGTCCTTATTCATAAACCTTAAAATAAAAAAAAATTCAAAATGATTGACTGTTTTCATCGTCACACCTCCTAGACAGATCCATAATGTTAAAAAGGTAAGGCAAGGCAGGGGGAGAGGGAGAGTGACGTGCAGCAAAAGGACGCTGCACCTGTGTGTGTGTGTGTGTGTGTGTTCTTTTCTTTGTGTTTTTCTGTCCTCTCTTTCTCTCCTCTGTCTCTTTATGTTTCTCTTTACCCTTCTGTCTGCCTGTCTGCTCCCTCTGTCTGTTTTTTCTCTCTCTCAGCACCTGTGTGTGTGACTGGAGCTTTAAAGTCATGGGCCATACCTTTCCATTTTTTGTTGGAGCCCCATCTTGTGGCCGAATTGAGAATTGCTATACATAATGGCCCCTCTATAGTAAAGAATAGGTTTCAGGATTAGATAAAAACATTTCTAACACATTTAGTGTAAATTAAATGAAATTTAGTTTTTCAGTTCCACTTATTGTCCTGTGACCTATGAGACCATCTTTATTAGTCCCAGGGAGGCAAGAAAATGACAGTCATTTTGTGTTAGGTACTTACAGCTGCACTGATACACAATTTATGGACAACAGTGATTAATTTTAAGGGACAATTTAGAGTTTTACGTATTCTCTGTTGTAACCTTTAAAGATGGACTAAGTTAATGTTAGTTAACATGCTAGTGATAGCCCATACGCTAATGTTAGCAATCCAGCTTACATTAGCATTATAGCTAATATTCACTGGTAAAGCTAAATTAACATCCTAGTGAGTTAGCCAACGTGCTAGCGTCAGCCAACAAGCTACGATTACCATTTTAGACAGCATTAGCATTTTAGCTAATTTTAGCTTATATACTGCTGTTATGTGTCCTCTGTCTCTTTCTCTCCTTTCTATTTGTCCTCTTTCTTTCTTTACGTTTCTGCCAACTGTGTTTACACTGACTTCTGCTTCTTGGGTAGTGTTTAGTTTACATTCGTGTTTCTTCAGCTTATCTGCTGGAAGTTCTTTCTTGTGGTTTTAACTATTTCTGCCATTGTTTACCTTTTTAACATACTTTAGGACTGACTTCAGCTAGTTAGGCTATATTTTTGCTTAATTTTATGCCATTTATTTTGTCTACTCGAGGCTCATTGTTGCTTTTTCAAATGTTTTTGTCTGTTTTTACATTTCAAAAATGTTTGAACAGTTAATCATTTCATGCAATTTGCTTCTAATGTTACACTCATTCAGCTTCTCTGGTTGCAGTGTCTCTCAGTTTCTACATTTTAAAACCTGTTTGGAGTAACATGTACGTTTGAAGTAACATCAGATTGTGGCAGTCTTCCTATTTAAGTGGATCAGCTGACACTTTTTTTTCTTCTAATATCTATGCTAATTCATTACATTTCAGCAAGTTGTCTGCAGTTGACTTTTGCCTCTTCACACAGTTTTCAGCGCAAGAATTCAGCCTATATCATTCACACTGTATTTTCGCAGGAAAATGCAACTTTTTCTTCTTTGTCCGTGTCTTTTTGTTGTTTTTGTGAAAATAGAGTAGCTCTAATATTGAGAACAGCTTATAAAGGTGGCCTCAGCTTGACTTCTTTTTATCCTCACATGAAGTGTGGCATAAAAAAATACAAGTGGACATTTTCTATACCAACTTCTTCAGTACAGGGTCGCGGGGGAGCTGGTGCCTATCTCTAGCAGTCTACGGGCGAGCGATGTTGTAAATCCTGAATAGGTCGCCATTCAATCGCAACACCGAGACACACAGGACAAACAACCATGCACACATGGTCCCACTCCTGAGGATATTTTAGAGAGACCAATAATCTATCATGCATATTTTTGGAAGAGAGAGAGAGAGAGTGTCTTGTCCTCTTCAGGTTGGAGGGGAGTTCCTGCCTCAAGTCGAGCAGTTTAAGTTTCTCGGGGTCTTGTTCACGACAAGGAAAGAATGGAGCGGGAGATCGACAGACGGATCGGTGTGGCTGCCACAGTAATGGGGGCACTGTGCCGGTCTTGTGGTGAAGAGAGAGCTGAGCCGAAAAGCGAAGCTCTCGATATACCGGTCGGTCTACGTTCCTACCCTCACCTATGGCCAGGAACTTTGGGTCATGACCGAAAGAACGAGATCCTGGATACAAGCGGCTGAAATGAGCTTCCTCTGTAGGGTGGCCGGGCGCTCCCTTAGAGATAGGGTGACGAGCTCGGCCATCCAGGAGGGGCTCGGAGTAGAGCCGCTGCTCCTCCACATCGAGATGAACCAGTTGAGATGGCTCGGGCATCTATTCCGGATGCCTCCTGGATGCCTTCCTCAGGAGGTGTTCCAGGCACATCCCACCGGGAGAAGGCCCAGGGGACGGCCCAGGACACGCTGGAGGGACTAAGTCTTTCGGCTCGCCTGGGACGGCCTTGGTCTCCCCCCGGAGGACCTGGAGGAGGTGTCTGGGGAGAGGGACGTCAGGGTGTCTCGGCTGAGTCTGCTACCCCCACGACCCGGTCCCAGATAAAGCGGAAGACGACCAGTACGAGTACGAGCATATTTTTGGATAGGCTCCCAGGCTGGGATTCGAACCCAAGACCGAACTACCAGGCAATCTTGCAAACAAAAACAGCAAGCAAGATTCACTGCCCTTTTTCATTAATTTAGCCAAAACTTTTGTTCTTGGCTTAAATGTTAAAATGTTATGCCTACTCAGCGCACAACGTTTATTAATGTTTTTACAGTATAAAACCTGTGACAGAGACAGTCATCTTTAAATTTATTTATATTGTTTTGTAATGATAACTAGACATCCTATATGGCAAGTGGTGAACTGACCCCAAGTTTTGATATTATTAAATAAGTCTTGATTTAATGTAGTATTGTATTTTCAAACAGCTGTTTTAGGCTGTTATGTACTGCAGGGAGTAGTACTGTGTATAGAGAGAAAAAGACAAGAAACACAGAAAGACAGACTGGTTTTCCAAGAGCAGGTATGACAAAGTGATGAAGTTGATAAAAACATAGACTTAACAAAAACTATGGCTGAATGAGATTGCTTCAGAGCTCAGGGTGAGTATAAATCTAAACATTATGTATTACTTGACTTTTTAGTATAGTTGTAATGTCAGAGACAAAAAAGCTGAAGTTTTACAAATTTGATAATTTATCATTGGACATAATCGGGTAGTGGTAACTTTATGGTTTCAGAGAAAGGTCTAATATCTGGTTAAAACTTTTGATGTGGTATATGAATAAACTTACAGTGCTTTTGTGAGTTGTAAGGAAGTAAAGAAATGCAGGACTTTAAAATGTTTATATTGACGTAAAGGATGGCTATGGGAGGATTTTTAGTTAAAATGTTCACATTTATTTATAAAGTCTCACAGACAATGCAGTAGTACACTACCTGAATTAAACTGCAGGGAAAATCTTAACAAATAGCCACCAGCAGTTAAAGTTGAGATTCACAATACACATACTTGTACGTTGGAGCGTGGCAAAGACTGCTGAGACACCAGCGCCTCTTACTGGTTAAGAAACCTCACTACACATTTATGTTGTCATAATATTCCTCCACTAATCAGCATTATTCAGCATTATTGTGTTCCAGTTGAGAAGGTAAAGCTAAATCTCTGAGGCCATCATAGATTATATCAGTTCAGGTACACTGTATTGCCAAAAGTATTGGGTCACACCATCAAATCAACACACCACATGATTGTACATTGTACATAAATAACCGCTACAGCCCTGTCATTTTGGTACGCACATGCATCAAATAAATACAGCATTGTTTTATACCTGAACACATGCAGAATGTTCATGTGCAGAACTAAGTGTGCAATGCAAAGTTCTGCAGCACAATTTTAAAAAGTGACACAACAACAAAACAAAGAGGTCTCCCAGCTATCATTAAACATTGCTATAAGGGATCATTGATGTTTCTCATACAACTACTGGGGAGAAAGGTGGACTGAACCAAAACTTCTTGTCAGCGTATGCACCTTTCAACAGGAATAGGGTGCTGTATGTAGCTCACGCTGCACTAAATTGCAATACCCACCTGAAACAACACATCAAACACACATCAAGCTACATTTAAACATCACTGGTACTGGAAAAAAATATGCAAAAGTGCAGATCCAGCTGCCTGAAGCATTCAACCACTCCAAAACACTGCACAGCAACCGAGATGTGACAACGCACTGGAACTTTCATGACAGTCCCCCTGACCAGAAGGGGCTGTCATGCATTTTTATGGTGCCTTTAAGTACATCCACACTGCCTTGCTTAAATTTTAAGACAAATCCCAAGTTTTTATTTTATTTTAAAATGTGCGCATATAGTCTTATTAATAATTCCAAACAATAACATAGACCATTTTCAAGTTTTTTTTGTTGTTGTTGTTGCATGATCCATTCATCCATCCATCATCCATCCAGTCAGTGGCTGTACCCCCTTATCCTTTATTAATAAAAACATATCAAATAAAGTCTCCAGTCATTTTTATGGTGGCCACTTTACATACAGTATATACAGATTTAGATTTCTTCCAACATGTTTCTTTTGACTGGATTGGCACAGTTAAAATTCTAAATTGAATCTGATGGAGAACCTCTGGAAGGAATTAAACATTAGGGTGATGGCAGACAGGCTTTCCAACCTCAAACACTTTGATTATAAGTTTTGTTGCTGAAATGCCAATAAATATTTTTCAATTAATTATTTATAAGGGCATAAATAGTTTGATTGTTTTTATCAAGGGCTGCACTGTGGCGCAGTTGGTAGCACTGTTACCTTGCAGCAAGAAGGTCCTGGGCTTGACTCCTGGCTGGGGGTCTTTCTTCATGGAGTTTGCATGTTCTCCTTGTGCATGGGTGGGTTCTCTCCAGGTACTCCAGCTTCCTCCCACAGTCCAAAAGAATGACTGTTAGGTCGACTGGTCTCTCTACATTGCCAATAGATGTGAATGAGTGTGTGTCTGTGGTCGTGTGTGTCTATGTTGCCCTGTGATGGACTGGCGACATGTCCAGGGTGTACCCTGCCTCTCGCCCGTAGACCTCTGATCTACAGCAGTATAGAAAATGACAGACTGCCTGCCGGTTTTTGTTAACTGTAAATGAAAACTGATTTTTTCTAAACTGATGCTGTTTACATTATTTTACGGGAATAAACTTCGTGGTTGGGTGAAAATACTTTAAAATCTAAATCTGGCAGAGGAATGACAAATTTATTGTTCAATTTCATATAAGGTAAAAGGGCGAAGCTTGCGAGCCTGAGTTCACCATTCCAGATGTGAAGTATGATGGTGGCTCTTTCATGTAGTGTGGTTGTTTTGCTACAGGTGGCACTGGTGCAACTCATGAAATAGATTACAAATTGAGAAACTAGCAAAGAAATGTCTTAAGACATCAGTCAGGAAGTTAAAGCTGGGAAAAAACGGGTATTTGACATGGACAATATTTATTAGTGGCCGTCACAAAGCCCTGTTTCATCTACGTATCCATGCATGATCAGAGTATAAAACATAAATAACAAGGCAGAATAAAACTCCTGCAAAACATTTACTGATTAAGATCTGTGGTTAAGAAGATCTGTGTAACCATGAGTCTGTCAAAAAGTACAGTTTTGTAGCAGAATTTCTCACTTGATGTAATTTGAGAAACCTTCAGCATGCTATAGCAGTGATGACTGTAGTGCTGCGTCCCTTCCCCCATAACATCTGAGCAACTTATAGAAGTAATTCATTGTACTGACTGCAAAAACCCTAAACAGTAGCTCTTTGATGCTCAGTTTTGCTGTAGCTCATTAAATTATGCATTGGATGTTCATAAGTTTTAATTCCCGTGTGTTTTTATTGCGCTCTGATTTGAGGATTATTTGTGGCTGGTGTTAAAGCTTCTTGAGCGGACACAAAACGTAATAAAACCCTTGTTATGCAACATCCCGGCGTGTTTGGATCTGTGGGAAGAGCTTAGGATGCTGATTTGAAGTTTTTGACAAATTGTTCAGGCTTTAAGATGGAAAAATACAACAAATGAAGGCATTTCTACTGTTTGTGATGGAAATACTGGGTCTGTTTTTCCAAAGGATTTAGACTGATAGAAATCCAATTTATAAGTAAGCTTATGCCTCTCCTATCACAGCTTCAAAAGCTCCTTGTGTGTCTGGCTGGCACCGCTTTACCATATGCCTGCATATAAAGTATGATTCACTGCTTTTGGTTTCTTTTTGCATCTGAGGAAGGGCTTGTGTGTGTATGCATGTGTGTGTTCAGATGGGGGTGGGGAGTACCATTCTGATTGGCTGAAGTATTTTCTCTGGCAATGAGCAAACGTGATCCCGCCTGCAGAGGCACTGCAGTGAGTGCTGCAGTGAGAGAAAAAGAGAGAGAGCCAGGCAGGAGGGGGCGGGCAGGCAGAATAAACTACATGAATAAGGACTGAGCCAGAAGCACAGAGAAGACAGAGCACTGAGTGTGTGTGTATGTGTGTGTGCATGTATGTATGAGAACACTGCGCATGTGTGATTGAGCGGACGGTGAAGGAGAAAGAACGGTAATGAACGCCAGCTGTGGGTTGACAGCAGGGGAGAGAAAGAGAAGGAGAAGGTAAAGGCTCACCTGAAAACAAGAAGAAGAAGGCAGCAAGAAAGAAAGGAGGACATATTAGGAGGACATATGAGACATATCCAAAGCTTGGGTCCCTGAATAGAATAAAATGAATAATGTGTGAATAGAAACAGAGACAGATTGGGATGGAGAAACGGACACAGGAAGAGAAACACTCAGCTACACCTCAAAGGAGAAAGACTCGAAGAGTGAAGTAGAACAATACCAGAGAACCACTGATGCTAAGGTTGATGCAAGCAGACTGATGTGTCCACCTTGCAACAGCTTCCTCCATCTTAACATCTCCTCCATGTTGATGATGCTTTGAGAATAGAGCGGACAAAAGAGAGGCAGAGAGCATCCTCACCCCAGCGACAAACAAGACAAAGCAGTTTATCAAATGCAAACAGCTTGATGAGACAGAAAAAGACTGGAGTATGACAACTGCATAAAGCAGACAGGTGAGAATGTGGTGAAGCTTCACAGCTCTTTCATGGTGAAGGTTCATCTTATCTTAACTGCTTTCACGCTGTTATCTTCTTGATTGTACAAGTATGGAAAAGAAGGAGGCAGTGTTCTGTTTTGCTTTGTTATAGCCATGTTTTGGACCGATGTTGCATCATGTCGATCTATGCTGAAGGCATACGTTCACACACTGATGTGTAAGTGAAGACAAACCATCATGCCTACAGAGCCACAGCTTCTTGTTGGCAAAGATTAAAAACCTATCAGGTGGAAACCATGACTCGAGCCAGCTCGTGTGAATTTGGGTGTAGAGAGTGTCTTGAAGGTTTTCTATAAGCTTCCATGAAATTTACCAGATCTCTCCACAGACTGCAAGGTTGGGGGAGCAAAGATCTTTTTGTAGTTGTCAGCAGCCACATATGCATCTCCACAACGGCCATGCATTGGCGCTGCAGTGAGAGCGCCCTGTGCACCACGCTGCAATTACATAACTGCTGCTTCATCTAAACTGAACCCCTCCCATTTTGCAAAGCCGTGTGCGACTGCTTCATTCCATGAACACCCAAGCAGTTTGCTTCTGCAAAGTCTCATAAACGCCATCTACTTTAAAACTACACTGAGACATCCTTAATCATTTGCCTTAATCGATCAAGCCACTGCTGTTATTGATGAGCATGGGCACTTTCCCTCATAAATGTTCAATGAAGTCTCTGTCAGGATGAGGGATGCGTGTTGTTCATTCTTTTATTTTTTTAGCAGCATGTGCAGTTCTGCCATGTTGGCATGGGAGCTACACAGACGAGAACAAAGAGCAATTGGCTGTGATGAATTGTGAGGCAAAATGGCCGATGTCTGCTGTTATTAATGGCAGCAGACTGTATTATTTAAACCAACACCATGCCAAGATAAAAATGCAAACATGGTATGATACACTGGAAATGTGATGTGAAACATGGGTAGGGGATACAAAAAACTGCAAGCTGCAAAAGGCAATACATCTTTAGCATAAAATAAATCATGTTCATCTTTGGAATTTAGTAATATCCATTGATGGAAAAACATGAAGTAAATCTGGGGATTTGTCCTGCTAAGGTTATGACATGTTACATAATCCCAATACACGCATTATATCCCACATAATTCAGAGAAGAGATGTGTTCATGTTGTTTTTTTCACCAGAAAAGTGTTTGAATATGAATTCAAATCTCTACGTAGATAACATACTTGACATATGGCTGGCATGTTGAATCGGGGCATAAATACCCACACCCTCCGCTCCGTTCAGGATGACATTGTGATAAAAACACAGAGGTTTGTGGATGACAGAGCGACAGCGAGGCATACTCATGCGCGCTCCTATCGATGACTCATTCAGAACATGGTGGCCTTATCCAGGCTCCAATCACCACAGGTGGACGCTTTAATGAATGATAGTGTTGACCGAGGCAGAGCTGTGAATGTGAATGAATGTGTGTGAAAGACTCAAGGGAACATGTGAGGTGTGTTTTATCAAAAAGAATGGTGCTGAGTGTTTTTTCTGTTTCATCACATACTGGACGCATTTAAAAAAACACATTTTTTATCGTTTCCCATCAGCGTGTTATCACATTGTTTGTCTGCAGGAATGCAATAGGGCGGTGCTCTGTATGACGGGTTGTCTGAGGGTAAGAGTGTTCTGGGATGGATGTGTGTGTGAATGCAGCTCTGTGTATGTTTAATTGTATAAAGAATCTGCAGCTGAGAGTGACTCCTCTGACATCTCTGTGGTCAGTGCCTCCTCCGTCTTGATGAGGTCAAATGCCTGATGTGATTTCATTAGTAATAATTCCTCCTGCTGGAAGATGACCCACGAGGAAGTGGAAGCAGGAAAACACAGTGGAGAGCTTCAGCGTTTTACGAGATGGTTGGATGGAGATGAGCTCCTTCCATAATTTGAGCGGTCTCCGTCGATTAGGAGGAGGCTGCTTCAAAGTTGGCCCATCATCAGGCTGCCTCCATCAGTCATTAGTCATCTTCATTTCATTGTCACCAAATTATTGGGAAATTTTAGCAGCTTTGTCTTTCTCAGACTCAGTGGCCCCTCAAGCTGTCTAGTGGCTTTATTAACTCAGCCTTAGGCATAATCACAATAATTTATTTTTACAAACTGTATTTATTTATTGACATAACATATCTCGACATGTATAATCCTATTTTATCCTACTTTACCCTATTTGACCTCAGCTTAAGGTTTTAGTTCTTTAAAATGTTCATAATTGCTTGAAAAATAGAAATTCACTGAGAAATCGTCTGGCGGCTAGATTTTGAGTTTGATCCTGACCAGTGAAACTAAAAAAACAGATATTTATTTGGTCATTGACGTCTCCACATCTATCAGGTCGTGCAGACAACAACCCTCTTTGGTGGTATTGTTACTGAGCGAAAAATTTAAAGTTAGCTATTTGAAGTATCAATGAGGTCTTTAGAAATCAAGTCAGTAGGCACAGAAATGTAACAAAAAAGAAAATAATTTGGAGACATGTGAGGACATGTCTGATTTCTTCAGGTTGTGAGAGACTGGAGACACATTTAGCATCAGAATCAGAATCAGAATCAGAAAAGCTTTATTGCCAAGTACGTTTTTGGACATACAAGGAATTTGTTTTGGCGTAGTCAGTGCAATACAATACAAATTAAAAAGTATAAACATATCTACAATATAATATAAATATATGTGCACAGTTTTAAGTGAGTGAGAGTAAATATAGAGCAGTATAAGATGCAAGAGCAATACAACAGTGCATATATATATATATATATATATAGCATATAACAGGAAGGTTGAATGGAGTGCAGAAAGTTGCTTTGTTTTATAATTTTGAGCTTTTAATCTCTGTTTGACATGAAACATGCTGGATTTGGAAATGTTGGAAGTCTTTATGACTCCCTCAGAGTTTAGTAGGGAATATAATGCTAGCCTTTCTATGGTGAAATTAAATGCTAAAACTTAAAAGGTCAATTGCATTTTTTTTTTTTTTTGTTTTAAAAAATCAAATTATTCATATGATTTTTTCATATATATTTTCTAATACTATTGTTTTAAAAGAGAAGTCTGCAACTGCTAAAATCAATATCGACAGGTCAAAAGCTATGAAAATAGGAGGTCAGAAACCTCAAAAATCTGGTCAGTGGATCTCAATTGAGAAATTCCCAATTCTTAATTTGGTTTAAATTCTTGTGTGTTTTTCTTTCTAAAAATGCTTTGATATACAAGAATAACATTAAAACCTCTGTGTCAAATTGAGTAGATGTCCCTAATGTCAACAAGGTATGACACTGACAGTAAACCTTTGCTTCTTGGTAAATTGCTGTTGGGCTTTCTGGCTTCATGGGATGTGGCCTCTGTTTACTAGATTTGCGCATTCTGTCTATATGATTGTTAATCTTTGGGATTTGAAGAAAAATGCTAGGGTCTGTGGCTCTCACTTGTGTTTGTATATCTGACCCTGAGCTTTTCTTGTCTTGTGGCTGGGTGTGTTTTTCTCCATTTTTAAGGTGGGAGTTATGTGCCAAAATAACACCCATATGAGTGTCTGGACTCAGTGAGTTTTTCTTAGCACATGATAATTGATCTGTAATTTAAGCAATTATCTAGTTTTAGTGCAGATATTAAAATAAAATGTTAATTCAGATATAAAGCAAAGCACTTAATCTAAATAGGATTTATAGCCAAACTTACAATGTACATAATGTCATTTAAATTTACAAATCTAATCAAAGCTTCAAATTTTAAATCAAATTTTCTGTCTGATAGAAAGTGAAGCAAATCTCATAAAGGAGCTTACCTGTTTTCAATTTCAAAATGGATTAAATGTTTATTGTTAAATACCATAAAAAAAATCTTTGTAAGAGATCCAGTTTTCCCTTAGTTGGCTCCAATCAGCAGGTCAAAAGCTAAAACAATCAGATTTGATTTCCATTAATGAAATGCATTAAACTAAATATGGCAACTTTCTTACTTTTGTATTCATCATTTTCTTTGAAGCCCTTTCTTTAGAGTTGAGTAAAAATCTAATTAAGTTTAGAGGACATCTCTTTTCTGTTGTTTCTGTTGGCTTTAGAACTACTGTTTTCTTTTATGGACTGTGTTTATTATATTTATTTGTTAAAACAAATATAATAAACAGTTAGTACAAATTATAGTTATGAGAAAAAATTGGTATCCACCAAAACTGAAATTGTGAAGTGTTGACCAATAAAAACCTGGTATACATCTCTGGTAGTAGACATTATATGTTTTTTTTTTTTATTTAAAATCATGAAAAGTAAATGAAATTGTTATTTATGAATAACTTCACATATATGACTTTTTCTTCATCCTAAACACATAGAAGATGCTAAATCCTCTCAAACGTTACATGCTTATTTATTCTGCCCAGCCTCATGAAATGTGTATGAAAGCTTGCTCTGTGCCCCGCACACTGTGTGCCAGAGGATGAGAGGGAAACAGGCTATTTTGGGGAAAGTGTTGCGGCAATGCACTGCTGCTTGGGCACATTTGGTGAGATAGCGTGATTGGTGAAATTCTGAGTGGAGCTTGCTAAAAGCGCTGTATGCCCGAGTGAACAAAGATGTCAACAGATTAATGAAGAAAGGGAACAAAAATGGAAAAACTGGGACTTACTTCATCATAAAGCAGTTCCGTCTATTGAGAAAGGGGACATCTTACTCACTCAGTGTGACAGTTCAGCAGAGGTTGGGGGCAGGAAACCACAGAGAGGTGCATAGCTAAACAAAACATAAATAGAAGCCAGGACCTGCGCTGGGTTTCATCTTTTCAGTCCATTTTTCTCCCTGTCTCCCTTCGTCACTATGTAGGTTACCAATCTGCTCTGTGCATTTCTTTTTTTTTTCTATAATGAATCATCACTTCACTGTCACCAGCCGGGCACAGAATGAGAATCGTGTCATCCTCCTTCTTTCACTATCCGGCAGCTATTGTTTTGGTCAAGTTAAAAATGTTCATCTGAACGATCGTTCCTTTTTCACTTGCCCACTCGCAGTATGACACAAACCCTCCACACAGATTGTGACCTCCTCCCACGCATGATAGAAGCAAAACCAACGCAGTTTGCATGAGATGGCTGAGTGTGGACAACAAACAGGAAAAAATGCAAGTGCTGAACCGCAACTGTGTCACAATGATTAACTTTTTCCACACAGTGTGGAAGTTCATGTTTACCGCTTTAGATCTTCTGAGATCTTACTAATTAGAAAAATATATTAGAAGTAAATGTATCCGTGCATGAGCATGTTTTGGTACCTGGATTTTCTCATCAGAAACCAGTAATGAAAAACAAATCAATAAGCGGTTATTTGACTTACACCTTTAAATACGAAATGTAAAATTTAAATACATGGAACAACAGCGTCTAATGTGTAGAAAAGAAACAGCGCCTCCTACAGTTGCAGTATACAATCAGAATTAGGTTAATTGGTTAACTTTTCTTTGCTGTAATTTATTTATTTTTTAATTTTTTTTTTTTAAAGGATGGAAATATTTTCAAGCAACAAAATGTGTCTGTCCTGTGAGGGAAAAGTTAACTAGCCTTCTTTCAGCCAGCTAACCAGCAAGGTGCAGAAGGAGGAGCACTAATATATACTATGACCTTCAGAGTCCGATTAAATCATAATAGTTTTCCCTTGTATTGATATACATTGATGCCCATGCCTAATATAGATATTAGGTATTTAATCTAAGAATGATGAATAGCCTGCATGTTATGAAGTCTGAGGACTCCACAAAGTGCTTTGCACCACAATCAGTCATCCATCCATTCATACACACATTCACACACTGACAGTGGTAGGCTACACTGTAGCTTAAGCTCCCCTGGGGCAGACTGACAGAAGCGAGGCTGCCATACTATCAGCGCCACCGGGCCATCTGACCACCATCAGCAGGCAAGGCGGGTGAAGTGTCTTGCCCAAAGACACAGAGACTGAGACAGACAGAGCAGGGATTCGAACCGGTAGGAGTCCCTACTACCCGAGCCACAATCACCCCGCAAGTTCAGAGAAGACTCCGAAACAGTCTTTTTTTTTTCTTGTTTTGGTTATGTTGACTAAACAAGGAAATTCATAAATTAATTACTTTTTAAAACTACTTCAGATAAACAATGCAGTGACTGTGATTCTAATCTTCAAACTTGGCAGCAAATTGATGGGATATGCTTTGTCAATAGGACGGTTTGCTTCCTGTGATGTGCCTCCCAGCGAGTAGCATGGTTATTATCTTCCATGTTTGAAGACACAAAGCTGAGCAGAGGCCAAAATGCAACCCCTGACTAAACTGTTTTGGAAACTTATACAATAAGGTAAAACAAAGAAATTAAGAGAAAGAGTAAATTTGATGTGCTTATTGTGCCTTGCAAAATAATTTTCACATTTTATCATGTGATCACTACAAACTTCAATGTGTTTCATGGGGATTTTATGTGCTAAACCAGATTGGATGAAAAGCATCTGTGAATTTCTTTTTTTTTTTTTTATCTATCCAGAAATTTGTATTTAGGTCTGGACTTTGACTGGTCCCATGAACTGTCCCTGGTGAAGCCCAGTATCCCCACAGCTTGATGCTGCCATCATCATGAGGATTGTGTGTTCAGGGTAATCTGCAGTGTTAGATTTTCCAACATGAATAGGCTAAGTTCCTACAACGCTTTTCTGAACCAAACTTTCTAGATTTGAGTCTGAGTATTGGAGTACACAAAATTCACCTTAAACCTGCTTGAAGAGCAGTCAGGTCTTATTATCTGCAGGTCTGGTGGAGTCTCGAATGGGACAGATTCTTCGAAAATTCTCGGCAGATTATTTAAAATAAAATGTTTTGATCTTTGCATCTTTTATTTTGTTAGCAAAAAATATTTTTTTTGCCATGTTAGATGCAATTTATGAACCACCTGTGCAGTTAAACCTGAATGTAAAGTTTTCTAGGTATAGTAATGATCCTGTTTTTGATTATTGAATGAGTAAACATGGCAAAACAGGCAGTAAGTAAAAAATCTAAATACTGGTGGGTTCAATGAAAAAAATCATGGTGTGATTGGGCAAACCAGAGATAAACCATGTCAAATTAATATAAACTATCTAAAAACCAACACATTTATTATTTATTATCAAGCTTTTATCTTGTAAAACTGAAAAATAACGGAAGAAGGAAAAAGTGTGAAAAAACAAGCACTTTTCCATACAGAATTTACAGAATTTAGTTACCCAGATCTAGAAAATATTAAAAGCTAATCAAGACTGCAAGGGACCCTGCATCTGATCCGAGGATCTAATTCCACATGTTTGATTCTGCATGGCTTGAGACTTGTATTGCTTTCTCTCAGGAATAGTTTCAGTGTTGCCTCTTTTCCACAAATGATGCGAGATTTGGAGAGTGTACAAGTACTGGCTTTCATGTGAACAGATTCACCCACCTGAGCCATGGATTTCTGCTACTCCTCCACAGTTACCTTCGGCCTCTTGGGGCACTGATTAATGCTCCCTGTTTGTTTAGTTTCCTGGCAGGTTTGGAGTTGTGCCAAACTCTTAACATTTTCAAATGATGGATTAAGCAGGACTCTGAGAGGTTAAAAACTTGGGCCATTCTTTAGGTAACTTCTGAAACTCACTGGTTAAACTGAATTTTACTTAGAGGAATCAAAGAAAAATTAGATGAATATATAAACATGCAACACTTTTCATGTTTTATTTCTGAAATGTTTTAAAATCCATTTAGCATTTATTCCTTCCGCTTCTCAATTACAAACTACTTTATTGGTCAGACAAACTCCAAATACAATACCCTGAAGTTTGGAATTGTGACATAACACCTTGTTAAAAAGTTCAAGGCACTTTACAGGTCCTTCTCAAAATATTAGCATATTGTGATAAAGTTAATTATTTTCCATAATGTAATGATGAAAATTTAACATTCATATATTTTAGATTCATTGCACACTAACTGAAATATTTCAGGTCTTTTATTGTCTTAATACGGATGATTTTGGCATACAGCTCATGAAAACCTAAAATTCCTATCTCAATAAATTAGCATATCATTAAAAGGGTCTCTAAACGAGCTATGAACCTAATCATCTGAATCAGCGAGTTAACTCTAAACACCTGCAAAAGATTCCTGAGGCCTTTAAAACTCCCAGCCTGGTTCATCACTCAAAACCCCAATCATGGGTAAGACTGCCGACCTGACTGCTGTCCAGAAGGCCACTATTGACACCCTCAAGCAAGAGGGTAAGACACAGAAAGAAATTTCTGAACAAATAGGCTGTTCCCAGAGTGCTGTATCAAGGCACCTCAGTGGGAAGTCTGTGGGAAGGAAAAGGTGTGGCAGAAAACGCTGCACAACGAGAAGAGGTGACCGGACCCTGAGGAAGATTGTGGAGAAGGGCAGATTCCAGACCTTGGGGGACCTGCGGAAGCAGTGGACTGAGTCTGGAGTAGAAACATCCAGAGCCACCGTGCACAGGCGTGTGCAGGAAATGGGCTACAGGTGCCACATTCCCCAGACCTGGGCTACAGAGAAGCAGCACTGGACTGTTGCTCAGTGGTCCAAAGTACTTTTTTCGGATGAAAGCAAATTCTGCATGTCATTCGGAAATCAAGGTTCCAGAGTCTGGAGGAAGACTGGGGAGAAGGAAATGCCAAAATGCCAGAAGTCCAGTGTCAAGTACCCACAGTCAGTGATGGTCTGGGGTGCCGTGTCAGCTGCTGGTGTTGGTCCACTGTGTTTTATCAAGGGCAGGGTCAATGCAGCTAGCTATCAGGAGATTTTGGAGCACTTCATGCTTCCATCTGCTGAAAAGCTTTATGGAGATGAAGATTTCCTTTTTCAGCACGACCTGGCACCTGCTCACAGTGCCAAAACCACTGGTAAATGGTTTACTGACCATGGTATCACTGTGCTCAATTGGCCTGCCAACTCTCCTGACCTGAACCCCATAGAGAATCTGTGGGATATTGTGAAGAGAACGTTGAGAGACTCAAGACCCAACACTCTGGATGAGCTAAAGGCCGCTATCGAAGCATCCTGGGCCTCCATAAGACCTCAGCAGTGCCACAGGCTGATTGCCTCCATGCCACGCCGCATTGAAGCAGTCATTTCTGCAAAAGGATTCCCGACCAAGTCTTGAGTGCATAACTGTACATGATTATTTGAAGGTTGACGTTTTTTGTATTAAAAACACTTTTCTTTTATTGGTCAGATGAAATATGCTAATTTTGTGAGATAGGAATTTTGGGTTTTCATGAGCTGTATGCCACAATCATCCGTATTAAGACAATAAAAGACCTGAAATATTTCAGTTAGTGTGCAATGAATCTAAAATATATGAATGTTAAATTTTCATCATTACATTATGGAAAATAATGAACTTTATCACAATATGCTAATATTTTGAGAAGGACCTGTATATGTTTTTAAATAGTCAGTCAGTCATTTTCTACCGCTTATTCCATAGTGGGTCGCGGGGGAGCTGGTGCCTATCTCCAGCAGTCTATGGGCGAGAGGCGGGGTACACCCTGGACAGGTCGCCAGTCCATCGCAGGGCAACACACAAACAAACATGCACACACTCATTCATACACCTAAGGTCAATTTAGAGTGATCAATTAACCTAACAGGCATGTCTTTGGACATGCCTGTTAGGTTTTTAAATAAATAAAAAACATACTCAAGCTAACATTGTTTGTCTTTCACTTTTCACAGGTAAATGGACCAAAGGAATCAGACATACAGAAAAAGGAGACAACACACCACAGAGGCGTCTGTAAAACTGTTATCATCCCCCCTGCATAGTTATAATGACTGTCTGAGTTTAAATTATAAAGAAGCTCTTAACTCCCACCTCTGAGGAATTCAAGGAGCCATTCCAGCAGCTCTCTGGAGCATTAGAGAACACCTCCCAAAAAAGACTTCCTCCCTTCTGCTTATCAAGAAACCAAGGAAAAGGGTCAAACAAGGCCTTTGGCCCAAACTGGAACAACAGCAGAGAGGCAGGCAGAAGGGCATTCTTTTTTCCGCACAAAATGTGTTAGTCAATAACAAGCACAGCCGCAGTAAAAAACAGGAAGTTCTCAAGTCGCCTGAGTGAGAAACGTAGTTTTCTTTTGCAAGTCACAGGAAGAAATGTTAGGAAATACTTCTGGACCTTTCTGAACTGCCTGTAATCAACCCCAACAAACTGTATGAACTGAAAAGTTCCCAACCTCTACCATGTGTGTGTATTGACCACATGGGGTGCAGCGAATGAAAGCATATCTTAGTGCTAAAGTATTTAACATTCCTGTGCACTTTGTAGATATCCAAGAGTCAAAGAGAACACAGGAACAACATAAGTACTGTTAAACAACAAAGGCACTGATTGTATTTAGTCAACCTTTATCAAGTTCTGAGAACTAGACTGTTAAATAATATATAACAATTATAGGTTTATATATTTAACAATTATTGGTTTGCTGTCACATAGTTTGAGGTAAATATTGTGTACTCTTTTTTTTATTTATTGAGACTGACAGAAGCACCCCACAAGGGAAGATCTTTGTAGGGAACATGGAGGGATCCATCCGTCCCCATGTCCCCTCTAATGGCTGATTTCAAAGAAGGAGATTAATCTTCTTCCCCTTGTGCAAAACCAAGCTGAGTTGTCCAGCGCTGATTAGACCTACAGCCCATCTATCTTAGAACTCTAAAATTGCGCGAATGTCGTGCCTCAGGCGTCAGCCGCTGGCCATCCCAATGGACACTGTCAAGATCATTCAATCGGAGAAGTTTCCCAGAGAGTGCCCTGTTCCCGTCACCCAACCTCGCTATGCCCCAGCTCCAAGAGTGGCATGGGATGGTGGCGGTGAGGGAGAAATCATTGTTAACCAGGCCTGCAGTGACCTGACACTAGACATAGCACCGTCTCCCAGGCCAATGTTGTCCCCTCCGGCCCCACTGATGCGCAGGGAACATAGCTTCCTGGCGCAGCGCAAAACCAGTGCCAATGAAATCTGTTACCACCAGTTCCACTACAAGATGGAAGACGTCATAGTCAACCAGTATGTGCTCCGCTCCTCCTCGACCTCCTCCTCCACATCCTCCTCCTCATCCTCAGGCCCTGTCATGCCCTGCGAGCCCCTGGAATGCCCCACCTGTGGTCACACATACAACTTTGCCGGGAAACGCCCACGGATCCTCTCTTGCTTGCACTCGGTGTGTGAGGAGTGCCTGCAAATCCTCTACGAGTCATGTCCTAAGTACAAATTCATCTCCTGCCCCACATGCCGGCGTGAGACGGTGCTGTTCACTGACTATGGCCTCGCTGCTCTGGCCATCAACACCAGCATTCTGAGCCGCTTGCCCTCCGATCCCAATGGGCCTGTGCAGTGGGGCGGGGATGCCGACCGCAGCTGCTACCAGACTGTGCGTCAATACTGCCAGTCAGCCTGCACCTGCCAGATTGCCAACCCGTTGTCATCCTGTGGCATCATGTAGACAAGAGGGAGGAGGTGAGGACACTGCAAATAAGACTTACTCTGCTCCCCACCAACACCACTCTTCTCATTTATAAGCTATACCCTTTCTGCCAAGCTCCCTCTCTCACATGTACAGTAAATAACTCCCTTCATAGATGTTATCTCTATATTTAATAGCACAGATGGATACTGTGTGGGACTTATGGATGCTGGTGGTCCAGTATAAAGTAAATAAATGTATTTTATGTATGGACTGGAAAACTATTCACCACCATCTCTCATTTGGTTGGATGTGTTTGTCATGACATCTCTTAAAATGGGAATGCCAGGGGAGGGATGTCCCCCCAACCTAGGAGAATAAAAATTAAATAAATGAAAGAAGTACCTCTGAGTGGCCTCTGTGTCAGTGGTCTGAGTGATATTAGCTGTAGAAGACAACACTGTGAAACTATGAAATACAATAAATAATGCACTTTTCTGTCCTTATAATTCTTGTGAAGCTGCCCAAAAAGGCTAATATCATCCATCTATCCACTGTTCTTCACTTTTCTGAGATAAGGTTACTGGGATACGAGCTCTAGGAGGGAAACCTTGACATCCCACTCCAACAGCAACGTTTTCCAGGACATTCTGAGGAATCTGGCCTATGAATGCCAGAAGGGCATTCATAGGCCAGAGGGGCAGTATGGTCCCCCAGCAAGTTCTGGGTTTTCCTAAGGGTTTGTTTCCTACTGGATGTGCCTGGAAAATCAACAAATGGAGACAGCCCAGAGGTTTCCTTATCAGATGCCAGAACCATTGCAGCTAATAAGATCTGTGTTATTTAAGCTGAATTGTGTGCCAATATTTTTCTGAATTATTTTCAACAAAAGTCCAATAGAAAGTATCACTTAATTGGGTAACAGATTGTTTTGGTTAATTTCATCGTACTGACTTCCCATACAACACCATGTCATTAATCCATCCATCCACTGTCTATTCCATGCAGTCAGTCATTTTCTACCGCTTATTCCATAGTGGGTCATGGGGAAGCTGGTGCCTATCTCCAGCAGTCTATGGGCGAGAGGCAGGGTACACACTGGACAGGTCGCCAGTCCATCACAGGGCAACACACAAACAACCATGCACACACCTAAGGGCAATTTAGAGTGATCAATTAACCTAACAGGCATGTTTTTGGACAGTGGGAGGAAGCCAGAGTACCCAGTGAGAACCCACGCATGCACGGGGAGAACATGCAAACTCCATGCAGAAAGACCCCCCGGACGGGAATTGAACCCAGGACCTTCTTGCTGCAAGGCAACAGTGCTACCAACTGCACCACCGTGCAGTCCATGCAGTGTTTCAATAATAAATGGTTACCTATCGAGTAGTTATTGGGCGAGAGGAGGTGTACACCCTGGGCAGGTCGGCAGTCACTCACAGAGCAACACAGAGAGAGACACAGGACAAACAAACATGCATGCCCACACTCATATGTAAGGGTGATTTAGAGGAACCTTTCAAACTGACATGTTTTTGGATTATGGGAGAAGGCAGGAGTAGCTATAGTACCCATGCCTGCACAAGGAGAACATTCAAACTCTATGCAAAAAAGACTCCAAGCCGGGATTTAAACCCGGGACCTTCTTGCTGCAAGGCAACAGTGCTATGTCTAATAATATCTCATATGTTTTAAATAAAATATAATTTTCCTAACATAAAAGCTTAAGGAAATTATATAACAATGGTTAACCAAAAGATAAGAAATGGCATAGAGGTACAAAATAGATGGACGAAGGGACGTGGCAATGCACGGGTACAGGATGGGCATAGTAAGTGGCGAATTGACCAGCATCCATTATATTTAGAGGAATTAGGTGGGTTTTGATTCTGCCATACATCCTATTTTTTTCTAAATAAGAGGGTTTATTTTTTGTTTTTTTTCAGTTTCTCAGAATGATGTGATGAGTCTTGGGCTAGCTACATAGCAAATCTTCACCATTTCAGTTGGCTGCTAAAAATATTTAGGTCATGGTGTATTACAGTCATAACAGTTTTACCTTAATAAATGTCTAAAGAAGCTAAAGGAATAGTTAGCTTGTTGATGGTAGTTGTTGATAGTATCACAAGAGCTAATGTTGCTAACTTAAAATCCAACATTACAACAACAATACACAAGCAAACCTTGCATTAACAAAAACCTCAATGTTAAGTCTCATCTTTAAACATATTCTCTTTGATTTCATTTCAGAACAAAGGCTATAAATAAATAATGAAAGTATATGACATATCCTGCCAACTGCCATTTTGTAGCGTTATCACAACCCCATCTTGCTTTTTGGGTTCATTGTAGCTTACTGTTAAAGACAAGTAACCTGCTAAACACTTGTAATGGTTTTTAAGTTTTAAGTTTAACTTTTAACATTATTTACAAAGCAAAAAAGTCATGGGTTTCTGTGCATATTCAATGTTTTTTTTCTGTTTAATACTCATTAAAAGGTGCTTAACTGTAATTAAGACTGGACTATATGTTTTGGAGAAAAATATTTTTATTTCACAGAATAAATAACATTAAAAAAAGACTAGACTTCTTTGTATAACTTAGCTTTAAATGTAAAAAATACCTGAACAACAGGATATTTTTTATGTTTTGAACCTGACAGAGAAAAAAGATAATCCATTCAAGGCAATCTATGAGTAAATAAAAATGCCTTATACATAAAAGGTATTTGTCAAACCGGTTATATCGATGAATCATGAAAAGGTAGGAAGTCATTTTCAAAACACCAATGCTAAGGCTTTTTTGTCTAAAAAGCCCTGAATGTTAGCTCATGGAAACAGATACAGTTGTCCACTCAATCTGGCTACACTTTCTTTGTCCTCCTGAACAGGCTGAACCGTCGGTGGGCTGAGATTTTCTCTGAAGACTGCATCTGTTGGCTTTATAGATAAAACATTCATCAGGTTGTGAGAATGCGTTGGAAAAATGGAGGTGGTATTTCAGCAAAATGTTATTTACAGATAAAAGCTCTAGAGGAGCAAATAAACTGTAAAATGTACTCTCAACAGAACCTGTGTTTGCCGCATTGCAATCATTCCTGCATCATTTCTTCACAGCATCTCACTAATAATATTTTAATATTTTTCCTTTAAAGGTTTCTGTCATATACTGTCTCACCTCCTTGTGTCTGATACAGTGGACTCCACTCTTCTCAATGACCCAATTTTTAACTTCCGGATTATATTTTTCTTGTTTGATTTTTCTTTTATGGATTCCTAAAAATGTACCAAAAACTTGAGTTACTAAACAACTGAAAAAAGAAATATTTCATACAAAACTGAATGTAACAACATTGTGTTCAGTAGCTTTTTATGCATATAACCCACCATCTTCGTGATGTCTCCCTCCTCTATCTCTCGTAGATCATTTGTACTCAGCTGCTGCCCTCTGGAGTTTAAGTTGATTTTTTCTGCACCAAACACAAACTGTGAGTTAACCAGCAGTTCACTACCATGCAAGAACAACTATACAAAACAATACCATTGAAGTGAAAGATGCCTTACTTAAATGCAGTTTTGAAAAAGTTGTATCTGACGCTGATCTCTGTCGGAAGTGGCGAGATTTTTGCTGCTGGGATTCACTGGGAATTTGCTTTGAATTCTTTGCATTTTCAAGCCTGGGCTGGCCCTCCTGAGCATCGGCTGACTCATTCTGACAAATACGAGAAGGCATTATGAAAACCAAGTTTTAGTTTATTTATTTGTTATTAAGTATGGAACTGCAAATTGTGGATCTAAGCCTGTCAAACATGGATTCCTTAGACACCTCACCTTTTGTTCTTCATGTTCCTGGAGAGCATCTGTCTCCATCTGCAATGTCTGGTTTTGCATCTGTTGTTTGGCATACTGCTCCATCTTTTGACAGACCCACTCCAAGTAGCAGAGACCAGGACTGAGTTCCTTTCCCTCAAAAACGCCACAATCCTGCACAAATAAATCCATAGGGAAATTTTTTTTTTAAATCAACCTTGTGCAAGCAGACTGGCAGTGCATAGCTATGTTAGATGTAGGTTTCAAAATGGGTAAAAATACCTTTAGAAAATGACAAAATTGACAAATTATAGATTATTTATGTAGCAAATTAATTTCTTTTAGTGGAAGCATTGAGATCTACAATCGGAACTTTTCAATCCAGACTAAAACCTTTAATTATGTGAGAAATTTGCTAATTACATGATAAACTTGCTGTGGAGAAGGTTTCAAAATATGACGGGTCTATTGCAGATTTTTCAATCCTACAAGGACACCGAAAACAATCAAAATGTCACAAAGAGCAGGGGGAAGAATTTAAAGGGAGCTCACCATCAGAACCGCTGCATTAAAACTGTTTGGCCATTACTGTACTACACTGCTAGCTTAGTGCTTTAGAGTTAACCTATGTTTCTGATCTAAACTAAATGAAATTGAAATTTATTAGGTCAGCATCTAAAAAACCCAAATAAAGAGGCTTAGTACAGCCTCCCAACTTATATGTTTGTTGTTTTTTTCTTTTGCATTTACTTCTTTTTTTACTTAATCAGTCAATGCAGATATTCCTAATTCTGCAAAAATCAAATTCCAAAATCATCAGTCCTCCTTAAGCTTGGGACACACAAGAAGACTTTCATTTGTCACAGATTTTGAAAAGACTGGACTCTAACAAACTGGGTTTTATTTTTCAACTGAAAGACAGGTGGATCATCTCGGGGTCTTGTTCACGAGAGAGGGAAGAATGGAGCGGGAGATCGACAGACGGATCGGTGCGGCTGCCACAGTAATGGGGGCGCTGTGCCGGTCCGTTGTGGTGAAGAGAGAGCTGAGCCGAAAAGCAAAGCTCTCAATTTACCGGTCGGTCTACGTTCCTACCCTCACCTATGCCCATGAACTTTGGGTCATGACCGAAAGAACGAGATCCCGGATACAAGCGGCTGAAATGAGCTTCCTCCGTAGGGTGGCCGGGAACTCCCTTAGAGATAGGGTGAGGAGCTCGGCCATCCGGGAGGGGCTCGGAGTAGAGCCGCTGCTCCTCCACAACGAGAGGAGCCAGTTGAGGTGGCTCGGGCATCTATACCGGATGCCTCCTGGACGCCTTCCTCGGGAGGTGTTCCAGGCACGTCCCACCGGGAGGAGGCCCAGGGGACGGCCCAGGACACGCTGGAGGGACTATGTCTCTCGGCTGGCCTGGGAACGCCTTGGGCTCCCCCCGGAGGAACTGGAGGAGGTGTCTGGAGAGAGGGACGTCTGGGCGTCTCTGTTGAGTCTGCTGCCCCCGCGACCCGGTCCCGGATAAGCGGAAGACGACGAGTACGAGTACGAGTACGTCAGGTGGATCACAACAACTGTGTCTGCTGAAGTATCACAGACTACAGGATTTTTAAGACCAACTAAAGTCAACTGAATGCATCAGGCTCTTCTGGAAACTCAGTTTGAAGGAACAAAAATATCAGTAGGTGGCAGTGCAAGAAGATATTCCCATAATTTGAACAGATTATATTCTGTTACATGAAATAACATCCAATAAGTTTCTAAGTTTGTTGTCATTTCTCATGATCATTGAGATTAACCTGAAAAACAAGGAATTCTCAATCTATTTGTGTCAAAATAACAAGATATTTGAACCTTATCAGATGAGCTTTATGGTTTAATACACTGTACAAACTCTCACCCCCTTAAGTTCAACTCACTTATTCGATCTCATTAACTCCACTTGTTATAATTTTTTTTTTTTTACACAGAACATAAGTTTATGTTTTTTCTAATGTTTAACTTATTGTAAATTGTCCTGATTGAGCTTGACGTAGTTGGGACCATGTAAACCTGAAAGTTGATTTTACTCAGTTTTAATGCAGCTTTTGAACTTTAATTTCTAAGTTAAGACAAATAACATTTATTTCAGTGAAGAGCATAATGATTGATTTGCATTTTATAAGCTGTCTGTGTTGCATTCCTAACAATTATTTAACCCTGACCACAACAATGCAAGGGAAACTTCTGCATACAGGTCCTTCTCAAAATATTAGCATTTTGTGATAAAGTTCATTATTTTATGGCTGCACGGTGGTGCAGTTGGTAGCACTGTTGCCTTGCAGCAAGAAGGTCCTGGGTTCAATTCCCAGCCTGGGGTCTTTCTGCATGGAGTTTGCATGTTCTCCCTGTGCATGCGTGGGTTCTCACCGGGTACTCCGGCTTCCTCCCACAGTCCAAAGATGTGCCTGTTAGGTTAATTGATCACTCTAAATTGACCTTAGGTGTATGAATGAGTGTGTGCATGGTTGTTTGTGTGTTGCCCTGCGATGGACTGGCGATCTGTCCAGGGTGTACCCTGCCTCTTACCCATAGACTGCTGGAGATAGGCACCAGCTCCCCCGCGACCCACTATGGAATAAGCGGTAGAAAATGACTGACTGAGTTCATTATTTTCCATAATGTACTGATGAAAATTTAACATTCATATATTTTAGATTCATTGCACACTAACTGAAATATTTCTGTTAGTGTGCCTGTGCACCTGTGCACGGTGGCTCTGGATGTTTCTACTCCAGACTCAGTCCACTGCTTCCGCAGGTCCCCCAAGGTCTGGAATCGGCCCTTCTCCACAATCTTCCTCAGGGTCCGGTCACCTCTTCTCGTTGTGCAGCGTTTTCTGCCACACTTTTTCCTTCCCACAGACTTCCCACTGAGGTGCCTTGATACAGCACTCTGGGAACAGCCCATTCGTTCAGAAATTTCTTTCTGTGTCTTACCCTCTTGCTTGAGGGTGTCAATAGTGGCCTTCTGGACAGCAGTCAGGTCGGCAGTCTTACCCATGTTTGGGGTTTTGAGTGATGAACCAGGCTGGGAGTTATAAAGGCCTCAGGAATCTTTTGCAGGTGTTTAGAGTTAACTCGTTGATTCAGATGATTAGGTTCATAGCTCGTTTAGAGACCCTTTTAATGATATGCTAATTTTGTGAGATAGGAATTTTGGGTTTTCATGAGCTGTATGCCAAAATCATCCGTATTAAGACAATAAAAGACCTGAAATATTTCAGTTAGTGTGCAATGAATCTAAAATATATGAATGTTAAATTTTCATCATGACATTATGGAAAATAATGAACTTTATCACAATATGCTAATATTTTGAGAAGGACCTGTACACACACCCAAGGACTGAAATATTAAAAGATAGTCAAATGAAAGCACTTAACAAAACTGTTTCAACCTTTTGTGCTCATTGGCCAGAGCTGATTTTAGCTCAGCTCTTAATACAATTCCAAATCACAATAAATGTTCAATGACTGCTGGGTCAGACATGCCCCACTGTTTCCATCACTCTCATGTCTGCTCCCAGCTGGTTAGACTGGTTAAAATCCATTCCACCTAGGATAGACAGGTTGTGAACATGAAAGAGATCCTGCATGGGTAATGACATGCCTGCCTTTAAATACAGGAGTGAGTTTGTGAATAGGTGATGCAATCGTTTCAACTGAAGACTCTACCGTACTTTCCTGTAATATTCACAAGCTTGTGCAGTGCAAGACCGTACATGAGACTGAGTCACTGACGAGTATGTAATCCCGAAACTAAACCGCAAACGAATTTAAGAAGTGTTTGGCTGTGACACAATCTGCACTGTATCAAAACTAAACTCTAAGGGATTACAATAGCTTGAATCATGAGTTTTAAATTATCGTACCTGTGAAATCATCTCGACGGAAACAACTGAAAGTGGTTTTCTCTCCATTTCTGACGTTTGTCCAGTGGGGACAGGTGGGTCGAACCTCCTCCTCACATTAAAACTCGCTGACCTTATACACCTTTTTAACTCAGATGTGTTTTGTTTGGACAGGGAAGACGTTTTAGGCTGTTTGCTGAGCACCTGATAGACTTGCTTCCACCTCTTAGAGTCAGTCTTTTGTAGTTCTGGTTTTCCTCTTAGGTTCAGGGCTGCAGGTTCCTTTTCAGCTCTGCTGGGATGCAGGTTTGGAAAGGAAGACGAGGAGGAAGCCAAAGGAGACAAGGGAACAGGCGACTGAGGTGTTGAAGCCAGGGAGAGTCTGTGACTTTGTGGCAGGAATAAATCCATTTCTGTGTTGTCTGTTGACAAAAAGCTGGCTGAGGCGGGATTTGGTGTTTCACAGCTTGCCGTCTCCACTCCAGAGTCCACCGATTCTGAGCGTGGGTTTATTCCAATGTTGGAGACAGGTGCATGAGGCCCATCAGCATTATCCTGTTCCCACTGAGACTCCGTTCGGGTTTTCTCTTCATATACATAAGCCTCCATAAGGTTACCGAAGCTCCTGTATAGATTCATCTCTGAAACGTTACGATTTTGCCCCTTCAACCCTTGCTGTTGAACTGCAAAAGGAACGTGAGCAAGACTCACATTGAGGCAATATGCGCAGGTGAGGCGGTCCCTATAGTCTACCTCTGTTGTTTCACCACGCCTCCTAATATCACTGCATGTAGGTACTTGCTTTGACCTGTCATTAAAAACAAGGAAGGAAATTCAGTTGCAACTATATTTGGAGTCCAATTGTTCCCTTATACTGTAAGAATGTTACACGAACAAGTCTCGACACGTTTACAGTGTTCTGGAACAACTTTGTATTAATAAAAAGCTATATGAAGAAATCCCGACGTCAAACAGACACTACAACCTGGAGGTCTGCCGCTTAGCTGTTTGCCAAAAGCTATGCAGTCTAACAGATTCCTAAATAGAATTGTTTCCCATGACAATACATTGTTAGGGCGTTCATGTGAAGAAAAAAGCTGAAAACGACCAAGCTGTTTCGCCACATCTACTAAGCAAACAAAGCAGGATTTATCAGAGACTGTAGGAATGTGTTGAACTGACTCTCCTGTCTGCTGACATGACTGGCATTCTTCAGGTGAATGCTGCTCAGGACATCTGATCTGCCGCAGGCTCATTCACAATTCTGGAAATACAAACAAAAAGAACGATTTTTATTGTTTAATGGAGGAAATAAGTCACTTCTTGCAGGGGAGATGTTGAGTGCCCTACTTTACTGTACATACATGCAACGTATTTGGATCTGCATAGGTATTCATACCCTTTGAACCTTTGTACATTTTCTCATTTAACAAACACAAACTCCAATCTTTTTTTAAACATACAATAGGTAGCATGACACAACTGCAAACAAGACATAGACATCCTCCAAAACTGACATGACAGACTAGAAGGATTATAATCAGAGAAGCAGTCAAGAGGCGTATGGTAACTTTAGAGAGCTGCTGGAAGCCACAGCTCAGGTGGGGAAATCTGCTCACAGGAAAACAATTAGTTGCACACGTCACAAATGTCTTGAAGAATGGCCAGAAGAAAGCCAGTGTTGACAGAAAGCTGCTTGCAACTTTCTACAAGGAGAAGACCTGTGAAAGAATGTGGTCAGGTCATGACACCAAATTTGACCTTTTTGGGCTGCATGCACAACAATATGTGTAGAAAACTATCACTGCACATGACCCTGTACATTCCATTCCCATGGTGGTGGCAGCATCATGCTGTGGGAATGCTTTTGTAGAGCAGGGACAGAAAAGCTCATAGGGGGTGATAGGAAGATGCAGGGAATTCCTGGGAGAAAATATGTTAAATGTTTTGGTTGTACCTCTGCTCCAACATACCTGTTTTAAATGATTGCATTACTTCTTTAGTATACCATCAAGTTCTGATGAAGCCTGTTAATGACTACTTTCTTCAAATCAGGTAAGTGGAAAATATGTAAAATATTCTAATCTTCCAAGTGTGCAGTGACGTAAAATTAGTGATGCATGTGATTGTTTTTCACATTCTTTAACTGTTTCTCTCGCCTTCTTTTTAACAATATTGTTAACATTTCTGTTCACAAAGCCTTATTTCTCAACAAATATTTCTCAACTCCCGCGGTACATTTCTTTTTTTAACCCGAGGTCCACCAGGGGTCGTAGTTTAGCCATTTTCAGACATCTCTGTCCAAATGCGTTTACTTTGTGCTGTAGTCTGTCAGCACGTGTAAAGACATCGTTTATCTATCTAAAATGACCCATAGAAATTTTGAAATGTGTAAAACAAAAAAACAAAAAATCGACTAAACAATACATTTTTGTCTCCTTTAAATTGGTTTTGTTCTGTTCTTGGTGCTCACGTCAGTCGGTTCTATGTGACCCAGAGCTCTATCTGTGTGTTTTGGTTTAAATTCCTCTGTGGCAACCAGTAAACAACGCAGGAAAGCTGGGATCTAAACAACGGCTGCTCCAACATGGATGAAAGTGTCCATGAACGCAGCAAAGCTCTGCTGTCAAACGCTCCCTACCACATCCCAGGGTGAGTAAATGTCCCCGCCCGCACATAAAAAAGTGAATATAAGTATATGATTTGGCAATAACAAGACTGAGAACAGTTTATTTAAAATTAAAGGTGTCTCAACATTTTTCTAAAAAATAAGGTTAATTAGTTTTCTTTCTCAGTAATTTGCAACCAGAAAAATCGCATTACAAAAATACAACAAACTCAAGTGTTCACTGTACCTTGACCTCACTGGTGTGTTGTCTTGTTGGAAATGATCCTACAACCTTGCCACGCCTTTCCCTCCCGTCTTTGGCGCAAAGTTCAGCTCAGCCTGGTTGTAGGCGAGCTGTCAGAGAACAAATGTTTTCAGGTGTCTCTGGTTCTGGTTCAGATTCTGTCAGGGTCGTCCTACGATTTCTCCTGAAACCTGCTGTGTATTTTCTTGGGGATAGACAGAACAATTTTACCAGCACTCAAACATTTTAGTTGCAAAAATCAGATCTGCTTTAAATGTATGACTTTTATACTTTTCAGAGCAGTCTGATAAACTTTATTTTGAGAAACTCCCAAAATCCTTCCTCTGTGCATTTTAGGAGAGATTCGGCCTTTTGATGTAGAGGTGAACCAACAGTTGGCTTTCTACAAGGTTCTGACACAAAAGGAAATCTGAATCTCATTTGCTTGTCGTGTAACCTGTTTATCCAAAGTCCTACTTTCCCAAAAGCCCAATCTGGCCTGACAGAAACTCAATGCAAAACACTCAAGAGGGTCTAAAAAACATTTCCTGAGGGGAAGATGCCATAAATTGTTCGTTTGTTTCTTTGTGTTATTAATTAGGTATACAGGGCACTGCCCTGGGCTCAGGTTCAGCTCAGGCAAGCCTTTCGGAAAGCTCACAGCTGAGGTGCTGTGTCAGAAGAAGCACCCAGAGTCTGACACATCCCGTTTGCCAGTAAGCATCCCTGATGACGTCTTGAAGAAGACAATACCAGGATACTCAGGTACTCAAGGTGTCTAGCGCACTGACTCAGAGAATACGCTGGCTAATTTAACCTCCAGAATGTAGCTTAAATTAATGCACAAACAACAGAATGTTTATATCTTAAGTTCTTGCAATACGCCCTTGAGTTTTGAACAGCAATATGAGACCAAGGTATAAAAAGCCCTGAATTATTCAAGAGAAGCTACAAGTGAGGTGAAACGTTGATGCAGCAAGCAGAAGGGGTTAAAATGTCACATGGTACAATAGCTGGTTAACAAAACCAGCAAGCTAAAGTGAAAAATGTGGTAAAGCAACAGAAAAATACGCCTGCAAAGATTTGTTGGTTGAGTGGAAACCTACCAGTGCAAAATCAATGTACAGTATGTATCTTTAAAAAGTTTTGATTTTAAATCCAAACAACAGAAACTATTCCATGTATTCGGTTGGAGACCTGCTCAGTGAGGCTAAGCGGTTTAGATTAGACAATTAAATTACTCTTATTTGTAAATGACACAATAAATAATCAAAGGCAATCTACATCAGGACATAATTACACCATCAGCATTAAGGCCTATTATATTTCTGACCAAAATATCAATCAAACTTATTCACCAAAATAACATTCAATTCTATTCAAAAATACTTTATTAATCCCAAAAATGGAAATTAAATTCTGTTAACGTGTGATATTGATGTCTGATTTCAAGGGTTTTTCAAATGAATAATGCTTTTTCAAAATAGGGTGCAACACTTTTTGTAAGAGAATTGCATTACAATAAATTAGAATTTAATCAAAAGTTAATTTATTTGAGCAATTTAAGTCAAGAGTGAAATTCATATTAAATGGATTCTCTACACAAGCATTTATTTGTTTCAAGTTCTTATATCTGTTAATTTCAATGATAATTGGTTTATGTTTAATTTAATACAAAAAAGAGGCCCTACCATGTATTAAGTCACTATCCTGTACAAGGCATGGCCTTACTTTTTCGTAGGCTCTCTTTTCTTTATTAAAAATCAAATTTTCCAATTGCACCATTATAATAGTTACATTTTCTGGGAAACTGATTTTAGTAGTATTTTGTCAGTAAGCCAAAATCCTAAAAATGAATAGAATTAAGAAAGTTTGTACATGCCGTTGTCATTCAATGGCTTTTCCTTATTTTTATTACTTCCAACATTGAAGGGACGAAGTGAAGAATTCAAAGTATGAAGCAAAAGTATAAAGAACTATGTAGCAAACAGAAAATTGTGAAATAACTCAAAACATCTTTTATGTTATAGATTCTTTAAAATACCCCCTTTGCTTTGATCACTGCATTGCACATTCTTGGCTTTCTCTCCATGAGCTTCATGACGTTGTCACCTGAAATGGTTTTCCAAAAGTCCCGAAGGGCTTCCCAGAAGTCATAATAAAAATAAAGACAAACCATTAAATAAGAAGGTGTATCCAAGCTAATGACTGGTAGTATATATAACTCTCTGTGTAATGAATCTATATTTGTAAATTCTACTTTTTAACCGAAATGAATTGTACATTACATATCAAAGATTTACAGTGTTTAAAAACTATATGGATGGTGCTTTTAAACACTATCCATATGGTTTAGGGCTGCACAGCATTTTGTATTACAGTTGTCTTTTATTTTTTGTGCAATATACCAGTCAGAACTGCTTAACTGGTATATTGCTTGACCGGACATTCAGGGAGACTGATTGAAGATAAAGAGTTGTGAGAAAATTGTTTGTCTATCATAACTGATATCTTAAAAACAAAATTCAACAATAATATAGAGTGTCATACTAGGGTTGGTATAAAATTAGACTGCCATTTATTGTTTATTGTCATAAACTGAGCCTTTAATGTTGATGTTTATTAGGTTTCATTCCAAGAAGTAAAAACTACTTTGGCTGCAACTATTCTGAAACCTATCGGAAAGCAATGACTGAAGTTTATTTGGAAAACCAGGCGAGACTCCAGCAGCGATCAGTGCACCTTCCTGTCATCACCAGCTGCAGCAGCCAACAACCCAACGTAAATTATCTCTCTCACATATAAATATCTTTCTCTTTCTGTCACCCACAATAATGTTGGCAAAAAACTCCCTTTAATTTTAAAAATGTTTACATGATGTAATAGAAGCACAAATGTACTAATCAGTAACAAAAACAATTCAGCTCCCAGAAGGAGAGGTCCAATTTGAATATCATTGTCACTCATACAGACCATGGATGTGAGTGATTTGTGTGAAAGAAAATGGCACATCTAGTGTGGACACCTGGAGGCCTAGGAGGTGGTTAATCGTGGTAATTGAGAGCACCCATGCTATGTTGTGAAATTAGATATCATGCCGACCCTGTCACATTTCGTGAGTTAGGAGCTGGACCAAAGCACAAACAGGAACGTGGGAGCGGCATAGTGAGTTAAAGGATTTAACAAAATCAAAGACAGAACTTACAGCACAGCATGAGGAGAAAAGGATGCGCAGCACAGGGAAAAAAACACATAAAAACAGGAAGAAATAGGGACAATAACAAGCAGTTAAAAAAGCATTCTAACAGGAGGATCCAGCGCACAACTTAAATACTGAGGGAAGTGTGGAAAAGACATAGGATGCCGGTACGCAAACTGGAGGTAATGTGGAGCAGCTGAGGCAAAAGGTAAGTAGGAAGACTGAGGGAGGGAGACTAATTAACACAGAGTAGCTGAACTAAGACACACAAAGAAAACACTTAACCAGGGAGAAAGGAAAAATACTAACCTAGGAGGAGCAAACTAGAATACACAGAGATCAGATCACAGGAATAAACTGAGAAACTAAACACAAAGGAAAAACTAATATGGCAACACCTTAGAGACAATGATCAACACAGAGAAATGAACAGAATACAGCAACACATTTTATAACATAACAAGCAACAGAGAGATGATAATGCAAACACAAATGTAAAACAAAACCAGCACACAAGGATCATGACGTAGCCACAATGCAACCAACAGATAACTTTTGTCAAGTGCTGATAATCCAGTCTTGTGTATCCATGAGGCTTTCTCTGTGCTTGGTTTGACTGACCGTCTGACTCTCCGACAACTGCCTGATAACACCATCAATCCACCTGACTCATGCTTTCTTGTGCATGTTCGAGTCATGGCAGCTCCCCTCAAATTGAATCAATAAATAGCTGCTGCTGGTGTGCATTGGTAATGAATTCAGTCCAAATACAACATTTCCCTTTGGTGATAATTCCATTTAAAAAGGGTCACTGATATGATCTGTTCTCTTTGTTACTAGTAAATCCCTGCATTAAACCATAATTTAATGGAGGAAAAAGATATATGTCTACAAAACCTTTTATGTCAACACTTTTTCAGAGATTTGTATACACCGATCAGACGTAACATTATAACCACCTGTCTAATAATTTGTTGGTCTTCTCTTTGCTGCCAAAAAAGCTCTTATCCATTAGAGTATGGATTCCAACAGACCTCTGAAAGTGTGCTATGGTATCTGGCACCAATATGATAGAAGCTAATTATTTAATTAGCCCTGTATGCTGTGAATGGGGGGCCTCCATAGATCCTGGAGTGCATTAACATGCTGCAAGACACCGAAACAATTGTGCTTGCTCAGTATGAGGGATTGCTCCAAAGTCAACGCCAGTGACTGTCCACTGTCTCTACATGCTCATCCAGGAGGAGTGACTGCTACAAATCTCTGACTCGATGCAATCTGCTGGGTTTCCTTAGATAGAAAAACGTTTTATCCAACTTGAATAAATAACTGAATCTGACTGCACTGTTCAATAGTTAGGATTAATTGGAATGTATGTACCTGACTTTTGTGAAGTGCCTTGAGACAACATGTGTTGTGAATTGGCGCTTTATAAATAAAACTGAATTGAATTACCATTTCCAACCTGACTGCTCTGTGGCTATGCACAACAGACTGTGAAGCACTGTGTATCTTCTTTACCTTCACTCCCCACTTGTATCAACGACACTGTCGCTGGTTCCATACTGTTTCTTTTTTGGACCACTGCAGATCAGGAACATCGCACAAGACCTGTAGTTTTGGACATTGTCTAACCTTGTCATTTAGCCATCACAATTTATACTTGACCATATTTTCTATATCTAACACAACAAGTCTGAGGACAAACTATAACTCTAACATCTCACCCCACTAAATGATAAAGAGATAATCAGTGCTCTTCACTTCACTGTCCGTTGTCATAATGTTATGCCTAATTGGTGCTTTTTTACTGTTTAATATTCTAATATTTTCCCGTTTTAATGCTTCTGTGCCATTTTTTTTCCCAGAGACCCAAACCACCACTGATGGCAGTCTCGGACAACATATTCCTCTACAAGCCCTTGAAGCCCTTCATGCCTTCAGGAAATCCATACCAAATGGATGAGGATGACCCCCAGAAGTACTTCATCTCAGGTACAGAACACAAAACGTCCTATAATTCTTCAGACGAGAGGTTTTTCACAACTTGGCAGAGTTTGACTTATTATTTTTTTTATGGCCAATGCCAATCTTCTAAATTCTGGGCCAATTTTTCAGCCAGTTTATTTGAAAAGAATTGAAATAAAACAATAAAACACTTGCGTGCATATTCTGAGAAATAATTTGATGTGTCTTGGGATTTAGAGCTGGAACTTGATGCAAATCAGTGCACTTCTATCTCTCTTAAAGTTAATTCAAAGCTCTTTATAGATGCAGTTTTAAGCAGAGGTGTTTTTTGATTTTGGCCAAATGGGCAGTTGCCCTGGACGGCATTAGAAAACATGGCACGCTAGATAAAAAAAGATACCTTGTCATTTGTGCCTTGAACACGTTTTTACTGCTGTTGAGAATGGGGAAGCTATTTTAACTGCTTTGTGTGGTATTACACCGTCGTATTACACTATCCCATACCAGATAATATCAGACAATCCAATGCATTTTAATTTGGGGACAGCAAGGGGAGGATTTTGCTCAGGTCATCATTTATATGAGAACCATAACTGGCTCTAAACATAAATTCATCCGTTTTTTCCTCTCTAGAAATGTATAGAGAAAGTAGCACAATATTCTGGACAATCTCCTTTGAAATATGTTGGTGCTGTGCTGAATCCCCCCTGCCTGTCAGTGGAAGCATATTGGCAAAAAGGGCATTTTAGCAACAACACTTTGCTGTCCACTGATGTCCCTGCCCCAAATTGGCTAATATGCTTATGTGCAGCTTATTTATTTAATAACAAAGGTAAAACGTGTTCAACCAATTAATAATTTCTCAATATTAGCAAACCACACTGGCATACTGCCATCATTTAACAATTAAATTAATTATTCTATACAAAAGCAGAACAACATTGGTAGTGAAGTCATGCTTCTGACAGCTTGACCAAAACAAAAAAGTATTATTAAATAAAAACATTATTTTAAAATTGCATTTACTGCTGATCTGTAGAAAAGGTTACAGTATTAAAAGTGACTGTTTTGCTACCAGAGGTTTTGTGCACAGGGTGGATGGAACAACTTCCCATTAAATTAACAGCTAATTGGTTGAAACTTAAAACATATTTGTGAATGTTAGCTGGACAGTGATCCCAAACACCCGTCTGAAGTGTTTTTGGCTAAATGAAACAGGTTAACATTCAGCTTGTGGGATCGACCTAATATTTAATATACTGAAATTTTGAAGACAAAATTTAAAAGCCACGTCTGTGCCAGCAAAATACAAATTCAGACAAACTATACAAATTTTGCCAGGCACAGAGGTCAAATCTGTTGGATCTAGGCCTGGAGTCTGTTTCCTAGTGCAGTGTGCTGATGTAGCTACTTTTAGTGGAATTGAAGGTGAAAAAGTTGTTCAAAATCAGGTGTTGTCGGCTGCGACCCAAAAGGAAGCTATGGATCCACATGCAGTATCGCTAAGTTTGTCCACCAGTATGCAGAGGATGATGGTGTTGCATGCTAAGCTATAGTCCACAAAAGCAGCCATATGTACAGGGGTTGGACAATGAAACTGAAACACCTGGTTTTAGACCACAATCATTTATTAGTATGGTGTAGGGCCTCCTTTTGCGGCCAATACAGCGTCAATTCATCTTGGGAATGGCATATACAAGTCCTGCACAGTGGTCAGAGGGATTTTAAGCCATTCTTCTTGCAGGATAGTGGCCAGGTCACTACGTGATACTGGTGGAGGAAAACGTTTCCTGACTCGCTCCTCCAAAACACCCCAAAGTGGCTCAATAATATTTAGATCTGGTGACTGTGCAGGCCATGGGAGATGTTCAACTTCACTTTCATGTTCATCAAACCAATATTTCACCAGTCTTGCTGTGTGTATTGGTGCATTGTCATCCTGATACACGGCACCGCCTTCAGGATACAATGTTTGAACCATTGGATGCACATGGTCCTCAAGAATGGTTCGGTAGTCCTTGGCAGTGACGCGCCCATCTAGCACAAGTATTGGGCCAAGGGAATGCCATGATATGGCAGCCCAAACCATCACTGATCCACCCCCATGCTTCACTCTGGGCATGCAACAGTCTGGGTGGTACGCTTCTTTGGGGCTTCTCCACACCGTAACTCTCCTGGATGTGGGGAAAACAGTAAAGGTGGACTCATCAGAGAACAATACATGTTTCACATTGTCCACAGCCCAAGATTTGCGCTCCTTGCACCATTGAAACCGACGTTTGGCATTGGCATGAGTGACCAAAGGTTTGGCTATAGCAGCCCGGCCGTGTATATTGACCCTGTGGAGCTCCTGACGGACAGTTCTGGTGGAAACAGGAGAGTTGAGGTGCACATTTAATTCTGCTGTGATTTGGGCAGCCGTGATTTTATGTTTTTTGGATACAATCCGGGTTAGCACCCGAACATCCCTTTCAGACAGCTTCCTCTTGCGTCCACAGTTAATCCTGTTGGATGTGGTTCGTCCTTCTTGGTGGTATGCTGACATTACCCTGGAGACCGTGGCTCTTGATACATCACAAAGACTTGCTGTCTTGGTCACAGATGCGCCAGCAAGACGTGCACCAACAATTTGTCCTCTTTTGAACTCTGGTATGTCACCCATAATGTTGTGTGCATTTCAATATTTTGAGCAAAACTTTGCTCTTACCCTGCTAATTGAACCTTCACTCTCTGCTCTTACTGGTGCAATGTGCAATCAATGAAGACTGGCTACCAGGCTGGTCCAATTTAGCCATGAAACCTCCCACACTAAAATGACAGGTGTTTCAGTTTCATTGTCCAACCCCTGTCATGTAGAACACCCCTGGTGTTCTACATGAGACAAGGCAGCATGGAGGGCTGTGGCTACTGCATCCTCAGCAGATCTATTAGCTCTGCAGGCAATCTGGCGGGGGTCGAAACATTTGGGGATGAGTGATGTGGAAAAAAACCAAAACTAAAGGCTACTAGTGCCGCAAAACAAACAAAAAAAAACTCAAAGACCTTTTATAACAGGAATATATCTGGCATGTGTAGCTAGTCAGAAGATTGCTTTTTTGTTGTTTTGTTTGTTAATTTTTCTAAAAGCCACAATAGACAAGATAATTAGACAGTTAAAGATGCCAACAATATGTTAGAGCTGCAGACAATAAAAATTTTCTCAATAGGCTTGACCTGACATAAGAGATGGACTCCTTCGCCATGGTCTCACAGAGCTGTGTCTTTTCACAGGATATTCAGGACATGTGCCATTGTCCCAATATTTGTTTGGCAAAGGATTTTCCATCACCACCAACCAGGCACTAATCGAGTATGGGAGGCAACAGAGACGCTTTAAGACAGAAGACTGGGACACGACGACAAATTTTCCTACGCTATATTCATCCCACAGAGGAGTGGTGCCGGGATTCAGTGGGCATATACCAGGTCTGTATTCCCAGCACACTTCACATAGCCAAACCTTAAGGCCTGCTACATAATATATGTCTGTGAACTTTACCAGTGAGCTCAAACATGATGTCCAATTCTCCAAAAACCCCACAGGGTACAGGTTCATGTACGGGAATACGACCGGTCAGCTCTCAGAGATCGCAATGGGAAAGAACAGCAGGAAAAGCACCGTTCAGGAAACGCCACATTAAAAGCAAGATAATGCTGTAACATGAGCAAACTCAATCAGATTATCAGGAAGAAAAATAAAATGAAGGCAGCTAAAAGTGTTTTAGGTCTTTACTGAGAGCGACTCATTGAGACAGGGCATTGGATGAGGTGAATGTGAAATGTGAAAAAGAAGAAAACGTGAAACAGATTTTCACTCTTATTGCAATTCATTGCAAATTCTTAATTCACAAAATGCGAAAAACACATTTTCCTTCACAAGCAGTCCGTTGAAACATACCTGACACACAGGTAATGCCTGAAACAGGGAGCAGGGGGCGTGTACTTGTACAGCCAAACGAGTGAAACAAACAGAACATTTTCAAAACCAACTGTACAACTAAGTTTGGAGGTCAAGTTAGGTCAGGAGCACCTATTGCATGTTTCTTAGTTTGTGCGCCTAGAGTAAATCGATGCTGGAAAGATGATGAGAAAGCAAACTGATTAGAACAAAAGATGCTGTGTTTGGTATTTATGGCACTAATAAGAGTACTCTTTTTTTAGTTTTTTTGTTTTTACCTAATATTAAAGTGAAAACGTGATCTATGCAGGGGGATTGATGCTAGAAACACAAGGGATAAAAAGAAGAGAAATATCAGCACCAAATCCTGATTATCCAGAATGCAGAAACTTTTTATTCATCCTATATGATCAGAAACTTCACCAGGTGAGGGAACAATACTTGAATACCACTACTAATAATGAACCACATGTTCCTGTCTGTAAGCATATTCTGTGATTCAGAGTTAATGTTGTACACTTAACCTGTCAAGTTTTTTTGTTCTACGCATTTATTGGTTCCCCTGGGTAGGATGTGTCAAAAGCTTTAAAAAAATCTATTTTATTGCAAAAGAATATTAAAACGTTTTAAAAGCTCCAACCTTTAAATTGAGTACCTTAAGTGGCAGACATCCCGAGCAAAAAGAAAATTGGCACCCCTCGGGATAAAACTTTGTACAATTAAATTTTGACAGCAGGAGAGCATTTAGTTTTCTCCCATAATATTTTATAAGGTTTGAGCATACAGAGAGGAGGATCTTTGAACACTCCACCTGGGTCCCCCCTAACAGCCCCATTCTCTTGAGCTCACTCCACGTTTTCTATATGATTTACCTCTGAGGACTGCCAAGGGAATGAAAAAAGCTTGATTTCTGGCAGCTCCTATACGTTTATTTTATTTAAAATGTTCTGTTATTTTAAAGATTCCACATTGCAATGTGGTCTAACAAGATTCACAGTATTATGGGTCCTCTACCATAATTTGGTTGACACGATTTGCTTTTACACATATTCATCCATTGTTTTACGCCAGACCCACCATGAGTGTTTGCCCCTGCAGCGATCAACCAACTCCACACATTCATGTTTATTATGGTAAAGAAAAGGGTTTTTTCCCCTTGAAAGACTCTCAGATAACTGGTAATGGTTGCTATCGAGACATTGTGATCATTTTTTACCACCCTTCTTCACATAAACTTGAGTCCTTATTCAGCCTCTTTTGTCACAGTTCCAGTTGTTTGAAACTTCATAAATTATTGCTCTGACTGTAGGTGTGGGCACACATCAGCTCTTCTTGAATGGCAGGTTCTCTTGTCTTTCCTATTTTGAAAAGTGACTTAGAGAAAAGTGCTTATGTAACATATATCATTACCTTGGGGAAATGGAAATTGATTACAAAATTTAATTTCCTAGACACTCTGATCAACATAAAATCAAAAAGCACTTTTTTTAAAATTTATTTTATAGGAATTATTTTCCCCACTGACTAAATGTAGTTACATTAAAGGTTTGTTTTTTGTTTATTTCAAGACTTTTATCACATATTTACCAGGAGATGCCAAAGGTTGCTGTATCAGCTGTGAAGCTAAATTTTGTTTTTTATTCTTTTTCTGTAATATTAAACAACCTCTGATCACCAGGTTAATAATGGACATTGTTCCAAGTTCACAGTTAAGTTTCAGCAAGAGATTGATATTTGTATTGTGCATATAAACATGTAAACGTTCTATCACAGCATTTGAATGCTGTTTAAGACTGCTGGTAAGAATAACATTTTATTAAAATTGACCAGTGTTGCTCTTGAACTTTTGTGCTTTTTTGTTGCAGTTTTTGTTACAGTTAAAATTTGTAGCTGTGCTCTGTGAGAGTTTTTCAGCAATTAACACTTTTTGTTATTGTAGTAAATGGTCTCGAGGCTGCCCCACGCAGACACACATTGGGTTCAGTTTTTTAGCACCCAGAGCCAGTCTGAGCTCCTCCCAGCTTTATGGATCTAATGGACTGGGCCAAACGTCCAATCTGCGATCTGTCCAAGTGTAGCCACTGAGATGGTAGCCTGTGCATACGGAGGAGAAAAGTACAGAAAGAAGTTAATCACAACAGGAAAAATTACAGAGGCTACTGACAAAAAAAAAAGACAATTTAAATGTAGTTTTTCGGTCATTACTGTACCTTCGTTTTGTTGCTTCATTGTGAGGCTGGGAACTTTTCCATGCCTTGGTAGAAGTACCAGCTGCTCCAAACAGATTGGCCCACCGCAGGCCACTCAGAGAGGGACTCTCTCCCTGGATAGAAGTTGTTGTGTTTTGGCCACCACAGTCTTTTTCCACTTCTCTCTCATTCTTCCTGCCATCCACACAGGTTTGAAACAAGGTACTTCTATGATCTATGCTGAAGTTCACAGCTTTTGCTACACTATGCACAAAATCTGACTTCTTTGGCAGTAAGTCCGGAACAGAAGCCAAAAACGGACTCCTGTTAGTTTGCATGGCCCCATAATCCGGATTGAAGCAACTTAAACTCTGAGACCTGAGAAACTTCTTTTCTCTCTGGTGTGTTTGACTGTTTTGCCTGATCTTTTCCACCTTTCTGTCGGCTTGCAGCTTTGGCCAGCTGGTCACGAGCAGGGCCGAGCATGGCTGAGGTGGGAGAGCGTTGTGCTCCTCCGAACACAGATGTCTGTCATATAACAGCCGCGGCTCCAAGAGCAGGTTTAGGTCAAAGGGCAGCACTGAGAGTGGCTGAAGGAGGAGGAGCAGCTCCTGGAACAGGGGCTGACAACTACTCAGTGACATGAACAGGAACCCCCAGGGATGGTAGTAAGTGGTAACCACATCTGCAAGGAAAGACCATGTAGATATTCTAACATGAGGAAGTATAATGAAAATTACAATCAGGATTTAAATAGGTTTAAGTAAGGTTTATACTATTTGTGCCTGGTCTTAGTTTAGACCTTAAATCATGTTTTAACATCATAATTACAAGATCTGTCAACCAGATTCCACTCTTTCACAGCAAAAAGAGTTTATCTGCAATGGACAACATCTCACAGTTATGTTCAGTTTTAGAAAAATTTCACAAAGATTTGTGCTTAATCTTAAAGGGCCTTACAAAGTTTATGAATCCCCTGCTTATTAACTTGTTTACATTTGTTATGTTACAATCACAAACTCTAATGTATTAAAAATAAAGTTATGAAAAGTGTGGAGTGTGTTTGTATTCAATCCTTTTCACTTGATACCTCCAAATAAAATCCAACTGATTAGAAATGATTTAATTTACCTGTCTGTAACGTAATCTCAGCGTAATTACAGCTGTTTTGTGAAGGTTTGTCAGAGAATATTAGTGGACACACCAGACAGGTCAGTGAAGAACATTGAGGAAAGGGAGATCTTGCATAACATCTCAATCCATCACCTGAAAATAGAAAAGCTACCAAGACATTGCTATCCACCTAAACAGACAGGCCTGGCAAGGGGAGCATTAATCAAAGAAGTGGCCATGAAGATCATTGGGGACTCAGGAGGAGCTGTAGAGATTCTATGCTGAAGTTGAATGTGTGATACTCCATGCCATCCTCAACACACCATCCCACCTTGAAATATAATGGTGACAGCATCATGCTGTGGGGATGTTTTTCTTTCTAGCCGGGAAGCTGGTCAGAGTTGATGAAAAACTGAACACAGTTACAGTAATTATGGGCAATCATGGAAGAAAACCTGTTAGAGGTTGCAAAAGACTTCAAACTGGGGCTGAAGTTCACCTTCTTGTGAGTGAGCTTAAGCTCTTTTCCAAAATAATTAAATTTTATAGATGTTCAAAACTTGTTGACACATATCCTAAAACACTCACAGCTGTAATTGCTCCAGAACAAATGCATGTTACACTTTTGGATTTTACTTTGTGAAAACAATCGTTTGAAAACCATGTATCATTTTTAAGTGGGCCTATCATATAAAGTTGAAATAAAAATGTTATCACACATTCATAAAACTTGAACATTAATTTATAAAAATGTTTGGGAAAATTTGTTTGATCCCCAAGCAAAACATGACTTTAAATTTGATGGATAAACCTTTATTGGCAAGTACAGCTTTAGGATAGTAAATCAAAGCTTCAGCTCCCTCCTCAGATATTCTGTAGGATTGAAATCTAGACACTGGCTAGATCACTCCAAGACCTTAAGATTCCTTCGGTTGGTGGTTTGTTTTTGTGTCTTTGTCATGCTTGAAAACCCATCTTTAGTGTTCTTGGTGAGGAAAGAAGAATCTCATCCAAGCTATAATGGCCCTGTCCATTGGCCTCTCGATGTGGTAAAGTCATCCACAACAAAACGTCACAAAAACTGTCATTTTCTCATGAGTTTATTGCACATTGTCTTGTATTTACAATCCTGTGCAGATTGACCATAATGTCCCTGACATCCCCTGACAGCTCTGTGGTCTGGTCCATGGTAGTAAAGAGGTCAAAATGGAAGAACTGATTCTGTAGACTAGTGTGCTTAAAAAGACTAAAAACTGTTGATCAAGACCAGTTTAAGAGATTGGAATGTCTGCCTTACTGGAAGCTAGAAGTTGTTGGATGGATAATGTTATAAAATTATGGTCAGTTTAACAGCTTTATCATTGTGTTGCTGGTGCAGTCCCTTGGCTGCATACTCACCTTTTTGACTCTGCAGGTGACTGAGCCAGAATTCCAAAGCTCTCAAGCTGCGGGAGAAGACATTACCAAGGAAAGTAAAGGTTATAGGTCACTTTTACATATGGTTCACCAGAAAAATCAGAAGTAGTCTTAGTTCTTACTTGAGAAGGCCCATGAGGAAGGCTCTCAGCCTCATACAGTGACTGGTGAGCTGGGGGGACCGCTTAATTTTGGAAACGAGGCTGTAAAGAACCTTGGTGGATGGACCTACAGCAGAGATAACAATATCTGTGAATCTATCCAATATCTAGAAAAATGAAGCAAGTGGACCCGCTGCAATACCTATTCCTGTGGAGATCTCCACCACAGTCCAGGACTGATTGCGTCGCTGCCCGATTATGAAATCCAGCTTGTGGTCCCTCAGTCCGTCCTCCAAGATGTTCTGAATTGCAGGACACAAGTGTTCTAGGACAAGGCCAGCTATGGTTGGACTGTAAGAGCTGTTACCCAGGCGCATCTGTATCACCAGAAAAAAGGGACACAGGCTCTGCTGTAATGTGTGTCCTACTGACACAAGTTATTTGACTCTTGTGGTGCATTATTGCCTTCAAGCTTTGTTTTGGGACGTGTTGTTCTTGGTGCTTAGTTTTGCTGACTCATACCTTTTCTTCTGGGTCTCTGCTACTTCCAAAATGAGCCATGATCAAATCCACTGCACTGCTCACAGCTCTCAGCAAACCTGAACACAATATACAATCAACACAAAACTAGACTTCTTTACACTTTACTTGTTCTAGGAAACATTTTACTAAAACGTCTTTAGAAAGTATCTTATTTTCTAAAAGCCAATACTGGTTGCTGGGATAGACCTGACATGCTTCTGACATAAATCATTTAATTAATTTCAGATTATTGAGTAAAATAAATATGAGAAACATCTGCATGCCTCTTTAAACAAATACAACTTAATTCCAGAACAAAAACCAGGGATTTTTGGTTCTTATCTGTCTTTAAGGTCATTTTCATAAACAAATTCTATAATTTTCCAGATTAAAATGTTCAGAATTAGATAGACATTTCTTCAGAGGTCTTTCTTTAAATATGGAATCTGCAAAAACTCTGTAAGAAGATAAATGTGGATGGATGGATGGATGGATGGATGGATGGATGGATGGATGGATGGATGGATGCTGGGCAAACAAATGGACATGACATTTAAATAGAGTGAGAGTGGGAGTAAGGTCTAGAAATGAAATCTTTACCAATCCAGTTTCCGACTTATCCGGACTGCGTAGGAATCCTGTGTGTAAACCTGGCAAACTGCCTTCAGGGTTATTGTTTTGAATCAGTTTAGAGGTGAAATGTATCTGAACACAGAAGAGTTCGTTTTTATTTTCTGTAGCATCTCTTATTGCTGTGCTTTGCTCTGCCTTTCTTCCTTCATCTCAGAATAGCCCATGCAAATATCACGGTAAATTCTTTATGCATGTTGAAGCCGCCTGCAGCGGCGCACCACTCATACTCTCCGCTGTGGCTTAGATGGCTCTGTCTATGAATACATGTTGTAAAAAAATCAGACTTATTTAATTAACGTTGCCTCAAGTAGCCCTTGTGGTGGCGTAAGGGCAAAAATGATTAGGTGTGGTATAAATATTTAGCACTACTGCGTCAGTCTCTGTCTAATCTTGGAGACTGCAGTCTCTCTCTCTCTCACACACACACACACACCCACACACACACACTAACACACAGACTGGAGAGCAGAGAGCTCAGCCAATCCTGAGCAGGGATAGTTAAAAATAGGTCATGTTTCAGTGGAAGCCCCTTCAGGGTATTGAAAGCACTGCTGCAGCACACTGAGGTTTTATTGCTTCTTTTAACAGCTCATCACTGGCAAGATGACACCAACATTAGGCAAATTCGGTTATACCGATAATAGTACATTTTTATATCTTCCAAATTCAAATTTAGCAATCGCCATATACACATCATTGATGCTCGTTTGTGCACCTGTCCTGAGGAGACCCTCACCTTTCCTCTGCAGATGACTGATAGACATAGACTCATATGATGCATCCAGCAAGAGGCAGAACTCTGTGGGCGGCCTGTCGCTCAGGATCAGAGACTGGCTGGGCTGCCTCTGTGTTGGCTTTGGGCGGAGCCCCGCAGGCTCCCCGGTTTGCTTGGGACACAGGCCTGAGGAGAGGAAGGAGCTTAAAGAGGAGAGGCGAGCTGCTGCAGTGAGGTGATGATCCTGCTGGAGCTTCAGCTGTGGTCTTGACGTTTTAGAAGGTGACAGGGACACTCGCATGTTCGTATCATGGCTTTCAGGGGTTATGTGTAACATATGAGAGGGTTCTGAATAGAAAGCATTGTTTTCCGAGGTCTCATTAGTATTTTTGGGTTCAGGAGTGACTCTGTTTGGTTCTGATTGGAGAGTAAGGTCCTGATAGATGGGAATCCTAACAAGGTTGGGTTCATTGTTCGTTGGGCCAGAGTGTAAGCTTGTTTTTTCTTGAGACTCAACTATGGCCTGTAGACTAGTCTCATGTGATGTGCTTTGGGACCTTTGACTCCACATGTGTCTGCTGCTGAAACATTTTGGACTCGGGGTGCAGGTGGAGCAGGTATCAGAACTAGAAGCAGCCTCCAAAAATATTGGGCATTGACTCTCCATTGGTGATGACTGCAGTTCGGATAAACACTGGCTTCGTTTCTCCTTGAACTTGAGGCTGTTTTGGGAGTTAGCAGGCTTGCTGCTCTTTTGATTTTGGTACTGCTCAAGCAGGCTTCCTAGGTGTTGTTGTTGAGGCAGGAACTGTGGCTTTTCTATGGAGAGCAGAACAAAGGGCTGGATGGGCAAAGAGGTTGGCCTTCGTAGCTTACTGTGGCGCACCACCTCAGTGTCAAAGGACCAAACACCTGACAAAAATTAGACACTATTATCAGCAAAAACAGCATTTTAAATTTAGATTTTGCATTGTGTGTTTTTTCTAATTCATTCTTCCTCCAAAAGAAGAAACAAATCAATCGTTCTCTCCTTACCCATTTCAGTAGCATCTGCATCATTGTACTCTCGGTCCTGAATCACAGATGGCTGGGTGGATTCAGCTCCTGTTTCTTGGTATTTACTACTATGTGGGCTACTCTGGCTGTGGCACAGTGAACAAGGCGTGTGGCAGAAGCTCTGGGTGCCCTGTAAATGTTGCTTTCTGCAGGGGGCTACGTCAGTGGAGGTGGTGGCAACCTGGTGATCGCTTGCCTTAAAAAGAGAACAGACTCAAATAAAAAGATTCCCATTACGACTGCAGTTGTAACTTTCCTTTAAATGATCCACCAAATCTTGGGTTAATGACAACAAGTTATTTTCTTTTGCTTTGGATGCTGTTTCCAAAAGAGAGAGCTGGTTACTAAATGTTTAACATTTACTACTAATTACTAAATAATGTTTGACATCCAAACTATTGATAATACTTTAAACTAAAGGAGGCATAGATTTGTTCAAAGTTTAAAAAAATGAAACCTGTTTATGCCTTACAATCACAGATACACCGCACATTAAACAACATATTTCACGAGACCATGCAAACAAAGAAAATGAAATTTAGGTTTTCTCAAATTTTTTAGAGCAGTTATTTTAAAATATGAGTCTTTTCAAACAGGAGTTCATAACTCCGAATCTGCACAATCTCTTGTCCAATAAGCCCCATAGTGATTTATTTCCACAGACAGAAATAATGAGAATGGCAATAGGTTTTGACCTCTTGTAACCTCCTGTGCATGCAGAATTATCATTTTAAACTGTTTAAGTATCTCTTTCAGAAACTGTTTATGACCTAAAACCCAAGACACAGCACCTCAATGTGGGAACCATCATGGTAATTTTTCTTCTCTTAACTCCCATTAATTTCTATTGGCCATGAAAACCCATAGCATATGGCACAAACTTAGCATTTTGGGAATCACTGAAAAGGCAGTCTATCAACTGATTTACTTCATTTTTATAACAACCACATCACTAAGACTGCATTGGAGGAGGTTTTAAATGGCAAGTGCCAGTAATGCCTAAAATATTTATGTCAGTGTTATAAGTTTGAGTGAAGAAAGATCACAAATCGGGTTCCTTAAGGCTCAACTTTTAGGCCACTTTTAATCAATGTCAATATGCCTCCAATAGCTCAGAATATGGAGTACTACAGCATATCCTACATTAGGCCTAATTCACATCCTCCTGTCTGCTCTATTGCCTGCTTGACTGCAATTCCTGATTGACATAAACTCTATAATCTGTACTTCCCCCCTAGCTTTTACTTAGGGTCTCTACGGATGTCCAGGTGCTTTCTAGAATTTTGTATTCTTGTTAGTTGTGCTTGCTGGCATGGACAATAACAACCTCAGTCAGAGGGTGGTATCAAACACAAATGAAAAAATAGTGGGCCAGATCATTAGCATGAGGAGAACAAAAGTGAAGTTTGTTTTAAGGAAATACAGTGGGGAAAGATTTGCTGTTTTTCCAGTGTGGATGATTTCTCTTTCAGAAACAACAAGGATGCAAAAACTGCAATGACATTGCAGTGAGGAGTCACTTTGTTCTTCTCTTTTTCTCAAAAGGAATTGTAAAAACTAGCACATTTTCATTCTTAAGAGGCTGTAATGAAAACTATATATCTCTACGCGTAGAGCACCTGTTTAGGTGAGTTAAAAATAGTATGAATAGGAGCTTGTGTCTGAAAGGTACAAGCAGCTCATGAACACGGGGAGGTATGTTGAGCTCCATGTTATGTTGATGACACGCAATAGAAAATTCATAAAATCAATCAGTGGATAGGTTGGGATTTCCTCCTGCTTAAAAGCAGAAAACACAGAAGTCACTGGTTTTGCTACCAGAATTGCAAGGGTAGAGATAATGGACAACAGGCTAGACTCGATGAGGCTAAAAACCTCGATATATGCAAGGTTATTCACTAAGACCTACATTTCACTAGCCACTTTGTGTATAAAGCCTTGAACTGTCTTGAACCTAAATAATTTCAGGGATGTTTTTCAGGTATATATCAGCTGGAGGGTTAGGTCTTCAGAGTCATATTCAGTCACTGTTTCGAGGAACAAAACTAAACAAGGGGAGGTGGCATTTCGTTTTTTAATTCAATCAATCCTGAAATGTGCAGAAAATGTTGGATTCTGCTGTGTATAGCAGCTTTTAAATAAATGTCAAAGATTAGTTAGTTTTTTTCATGTCGTAGCTATTGTTTTAAATTTGAATGAGATTTTGTATGAATGGTACTTTAGAAATAAAGTTGATTTGCCTTAATTTGGGTATTTTAGCAACGTGTTCTCACTCTGGTTTATACCACTCTCGCAGCACACAACAACCCTGCCATTTCTTCTGTTATAAATAGTAATGATTTCTCTTAAAAATGTTTTTTTGCAGCAGGCATTCACTGTCAAAGATAACATTTACTGGACATTTTTTAACTATTCTCAGTTCGAGTTCATCATAAACTAATTACCCAGAGACTGCTACATTCAGAGGGTAAAACAAAGTTAGCAAAAGCTGCAGTAAAGGTGCGAAATGATTATCAGGGTCATACACTTTCTGACATTTGAGCTCTGGGAAATTTTAAAGACTGTCAACCTATTCAGATGGTTGTATGTGCAATAAATGTTCTTAATTTGACTTTCTCAATTTGCAATTTAGCATTTTGCTGAGAAATCTTTTTTTTAGAAATATGTATTTAGCAGTCCTTAAAGATTATTATTATCAGATTTATCAATCTTAAAGTTTACTTTAATCTAAGAAGCAATGTATCTGTATTATACGTTGGCATTTAGAATCTAAATAAGCACTAACTCTATTTCCACACCAACCTCCATGTTTTCTTTGGATGTTCCTTCCTCTTTAGAGTCAAGAGATGGCAGAATGCTACTACTTCTGTCAGGCCCTTCAAGACAGCTGGTGAGGCTCAACCAGGCCGGGCTTGGCGAGTGGGATGAGAGGTCACAGGTTACAAGCTTGTAGTACTTCTGGTTTGTCCCCATGGCCAGCGTGTCCTGGTTTTGGATACATGCCGCCAGGTCTGTAACCTCCAAAGAAGAGAGACAAGGAGCCACCGGCTCCAAGGAGTAAAGGTTGCAGTTTGAATCTAGGCCAGATTGTGTCGGGACAGCTTCTACTATCTGGGCCTGTTGAGCAACAGGTTGGAGATTAAGGAACACCGACCCCTCCGACGACTGACAAGGGTCAGCAGCAGGACTGCTGAAATCCTGAGGTGTGGCAGGATTGTTGCTTTTGTTGTAGATGGTGGAAAAGTTAACTAGGATGCCGTCAGAGCTGTTACAGGATGAGTCACTGCCATCTTCTGTGTGAATGTTGGTCAGCAGCTCTGGGGAACATTTGTGCTCCCTGTAGATGTTTTCCTGTAGTCTCTGTGAGTCCCGCTCCAAACAAGACAGAAGAGTGATGCCAGATCTGCTGACAGGACAGCCCTGGCATCTTGGCTGCAGTGAATCCATCTGGTTAGACAGCCAGTCTTGGTCCCTTCCCAGTCCCAGGATTAACCCTTCATTGATCCATTCACTGTCCAGGTCCTCATGGAGCAATGTGTCAGTACCACCATTATTTAGCGACCAGTTTGAGTTTCCATGCAACACAAAAGATGAATCTTCGCAATATTTGTGGAGATTATCTCCATCACTGTCCCCATCATCCTCTTCCTCATCCAGCTCTGGATTGGGAAGGAACGAGTTGTGCAAGCGCAGGGTGGTTCCAGCTCCACAGCTTTCCGCCTTGGTGCTGCAGCCTGTGTCTTCCGGCGATGAGTTGGAGTTGTACCTCCCGCTGCTGTCACTGCTCCCCTCCTCCTCCACCCGATCCTCACGGAGACTACTGTAGCTGCTGGAAAAAGGTCTCCGTCCACCCGTGAAGCAATGTTCTCCGGCGAGCGTGTCCTGCTCTGGGAGGGACACTGCCCGGGTCAGACCCGATGAGCACAGCCGACTGGGCCTCTTGGCTGAGCTGCACAGGGTTTGGACCGGAAGTTGCCAAGTGGGAAGTTGCACCACGGGGAAGTGGCACGCTATCAAGGTGTGACCCGAGAGACTGGATGCTCCGATCATGCTGTTCCCATGTTCTTAAAACTATTCTGAAGGAGTAAAACACATAAGGAAAAATGGGCAGAAAACTTTAAACAATTATGGATATAGAGTAAAAATAAAAAATGCAACAAAAAATAGTGCAGAAAAGTACATAAAATACTAAATCAGGTTTAATAATGATGATTAGCTTGGTTCCTGCATTCATGACAGGGTTACTTTGAAGCATACAGTTCTGGTAACAAGTTTACATGCACTCATTAAACTACAATTTGTTAAAAACAAGAATCGGAAAGACCAAGTTTGAGATTAGTGTAGATTTTTTTCTCATTCACACAGGATTAAAAAAACAAGCTCAGTTATATACATACAAACAAAAAAGTGATAAATGACCCTTTCAAGACACCACATGCTTTCTGTCACCACCAATAAGCTTCTGGAATAATTCTGTCTGGTTATTTGAGCACTGTTCGGTTCTGAATTGGAACAGGCAGGTCCACACGTTTTCTACAAGTTTGAGGTCATAGTGATTCCAGAAGCTTATTGTTAGCGACATTTGACATAGCTCTCCACAGCTGTGTCCAAGTTTCAAACATCTAGCTGTTGCTTCGAGGGGAAGTGGAAGAGTTTGGTGTTAGTCCTCCTCCTTCAGTGTTCCATCTACTTTCCGCAATGCACCAGCAACACTGGCAGCAAAACAGGCCATCAGCATGATGCTGCCAACACCGTGCTTGACATTTGGTACTGATTTCTTGGGTCTGAAATCCTCACCTAGATGTCTTCAAACAAATGTCCTGTTATTGTGGCCAATCAGCTCAAATGTCTCATCTGACCATAAAACGTTTCTCGAAAAGGCAGGGAGCTGCAAATCTTTTCTTCTATTTGTTGGCATGCTCTCCGTACCAGTTTTCCAGCAGCTTCTAGTTTTATGATAGGTTTAAACCTTGATAGCTCCTGAATTGTTTCTAAACATCCAATTCATTTTCTTTTTATATACTAAGGTGCGCAGTTCTGGTCAGATGGATCAGCTTTAAAAGACACACGGATGTTCACCGGACTTTATTCATATCTTAATCTGATTTGTGTTGTTTTATCGGTTTTAGTTTTAGTGTTGTCATTTCTGTAAATAAGTCACTCGTGAAAGATGGGTCTCAATGAAGCTAAGCTGTATAAATAAAGGTGATATAAAGAAAATAAAGATGGATGAAACTTTTAAACCAGTAGTTGTTCAAATAGGACAACGAATGAATAGAAAACATGTAGAATGACATTTAATCAAAACGTAAGTGTATTTATGTGTTTAATTCAGACTGTATACATAATTTGGAATAGGTTGTGCAGCTGTTTTGCATCTCTATTAGAGACAAGAAAGCTTTGGATCTGCTTTTCAAAATTTTATTTGTAGCTCAGGCTTCATTGCAGGTTGAAGGTTAAATATTCCTTGTGTAGCTGTTAGGGTTGTTTATTTTTCTTCCAAACTCTCGATCTAAAAAAAGACCTATTCCTTTGAGATCTAATTAGGTGTCTCCAACCAAAATAACATTAAAAAATGCATCTTTACACACGGAAATTAAGAAACCACAGAAAACAAAGTGAGAGCCGAACATAAAATACAGCTACAGGATACTACTGTCACACTCTGCACCACCAGTCCTCAAATTCCCTCTGTGATGTGTGCTTCAGGGCCTTAGCCGAGTGTTGCGCTCTATAATTCAGTCGGCCACTAACAAACCTCTCCTTTCTGCTCGTCTCTGCTCGGGCCAACCACAATCACACAGAGTTAGTCAGCTGCTCTGTAACTAGGGCAGCTGCACTGCAGAGATGCTCCGCTGACACTGCTGAAAAGTAAATAGACTTTCACATCTGCTTGGTTGTTTATAATATTTTACATTTCAGGAAATCACAAAAATGATCTGTTATTTAACAGGTTCTGGAATTATTTAAATTTAGCATCAGGTGTAAATAAATACACAGATTCCACACTGTCATTACTAATTAAACAGAAATGAAGCCAAATTAGCGAAAGTACCTTGTTGCTTCCATAGGGATTAAGTAGGAAAGTGATGCTGCTAATCAAATCCATTTGATTACCTGGTCATCAGAAGATGTAACAGATATTTGCATCACAAAGTCTAACCAAAGGGTTGGATTTTGCAATGCTGAGGCCTTTCGAAGGACAAGAAGAAGAAGACTGAACAGGTATGGCTCAGTTGGAAGGATTGAAATGAGAAAAATGATTTAGGTTTGCAAAGTTGTATCTAACTCCAGGAGACCTCTGCGACAATAACCCTTGGAGAGAAGAACCAAACATAGCATTCTTTGGTCAAACTGTATTGCACCATTTTTTGAGAAAACAACGAAAAATCAGTTATGTTTCTAAAACAAGAGAGATAAGTGTTACACATTTGACTACTTCCCAGATAAAAACATGTAAGTTGCATCAGAAAAACAGAAAATTCCCCAGTGAATGCAGCAAAATATTTCCAGCTAGTTCTGCCTTGATATTCAGAGAATCTGTTTTGTTTTGTACAAAATTGTTTTCTGAAAATGGATGGGTTTATTCTATCCCTGCTTGTTTTCAATGAGTTTGAATCAATTAGTAAGATGTCAGATGGCCACTGTGAAGGACTCTGCAGAATCCAACTGGATTAGTCTTGCCTTCATTGGGTTGGAGCACACAGACTGAATTCTGGATATCTGTCGCCTTATGCCAGTCATCTAACATGACAGATTGGAGTCATAGTTACATGAAAGAAGAGGCTGAGGCCTGCTGTGATTATAATGCTGCTTGTTGTCTCTTATTTCAGCCTGTAATGAGACGATGCCATCCCAACTCCGAATGGTCTGCATTTATTGTGTGTAAGGAAAGGGATAAGGGGGAACTGTAGAATAAAGATTCATCTGAGATATTTACCCCACATGTTGAAAAAGGACAATGTACTTTTGCATTGCCTTGCAAATATATATACAGTAACATTATAGCCGCAAACTATAGATTTAGTGTTGGGTTTTGACTGGGCCATTCTAATATATATGTGCTTTGATCTAGACTGTTCCATTGTAGTTCTGGCTGTATGTTTAGGGTCAATGTCCTGGTAGAAGGTCAACTTTCACCCCAGGATAAAGTCTATTGTTTTCCTGTATTTAGCTCCATCCAATTGTCCATAAGAATGCCTAGCTTTCTTGCCCCTGTATAAGAATTTTCACAGCTTGATGTTCTCATCACCATTTTTACTTAAGGTATGGTGTGTTCAGGGGCATGTGCAGTATTAGTTTTTTTTACCACACAGTGTTTTGTTTAGCTTTGTAGACCAGAAATTCAATCATTGTTTTGTTTGACTGGAGCCCTTGTGGATGTCTGCATCTCCTCCAGAGGTTTCATGGGCCTCTTGCTATTATCCTGATTAATGCTCTCCTTGCCCTACATGTTGGTTTAGGTGGATGGCCATGTCTGGATTGGTTCCCAGTCTTTCCGTAGTCTCACCATTTTTGGATGATGGATTGAACAGTGCTCTGTGAGCTGTTCAGAGCTATGGCTATTTTTTTATAGCTTCTTGAAACTTCTCCACCGCTTTATCCCCTGAACTATCTGCTGTGTTCCTATTGTTCTCTAAAAAAACATCAGAGGCCTACATCACATTACACAGAGGCGGGTGGTATTTAATAATTAGGAGACTTCTTAGTGACTGAAAAACATGATACAATATTTCTATGTGATCTCCTGCAATTGTGAAGGATTTTTTCACTTTTCTTTAAAACTGTTTAGGAGTTTTTTGAAGTTTGTAGGGATTTTTTAATGCACAGCTCACTTATAATCCTGCAATTGGTAATTTAGCCAGTTTTGACCTCTGAACATTAATTATTTCCTATTAAGTAATTCAGCTTTGCAAATCTAAAACATGCTGTAATGCATGCTCTAATACCATAGGTAACAACTATATCTTTATTCAACTTTTTTCTAATTGCACAAAATATGTAATTGCACTGTCTTTAAATTATGTGAGAAGAAACTGGGATGTAACCCTATGCTTTTTGGGGGATTTGTCTTGGCTTTGCATGCTCTGCCCTCAAAGAGAACATTCTGGAAGATTAGCAACTGTCTTAAACGTTTTCCACCTGGAAACATACTTTTTTTAGAAGGCAAATCCTGGGCACCAAGTAGTTTTTTTTAAAATTGGCGTTATAACTGTACAGCTAGTCGTTTAACATCACTGCTGATGTGATCTCTTATAAGAACTGTCTTAACATACAGGGGCAAAATCCTTCAGACGGGCTAATTATCAAGGCTTGTCATTTGAAACAGAAACTTCCATTTTCTGATGAACTGATTAATTTGATCAATTGCTCCTAGATAGGTTATTAGAACTGAAAAACATAATTCCTAAAATTCCATGAAGGATGGACTTTCTCTTACTATATTTGGGATTTTGGCTTGAGTTTTAAGGAATTATTATGATACCCTGCAAATATGTCTTGAGGTGCTGATCATCACAGGCGTTTATATTTAGTGATCAGGTATATATGTCTTCTTTACATTGTCCCTAATACACTGTACCCAATACATAAAATAAGGTGGGTTTACTTTACACCAGGATTTTATAAGTAGGACAACATGGTAGATGAAAGAGTGTCTCTGCACGCATGCCTTACCAAAAAAGCACCCATGGCAGCAGGACCCTTTCCGAAGCAGCGGTGATGCAGAACAGTTTAACAGCATAACAATTGAATGGATTTAGACAAAAATAAACAGACTGTGGCACTTATGTACCAATGTATTTAATAAAACCTACTTGAAAACAGCCGTCGGTCAGAGTTGATGTTTGTCTTCCTCTTGCAGATTTTTAATGTAGTCCGAAATCATGAAAACATTTGAAAAGCCTTTTCCTATTCCAAGTTTACACAAAATTGTGTCGTTTTTTAATTAAAAAAAATATAGCACCTACAGTTAAACTCTATGTTAACTGTCGTGGAGACATGAAACCGGTCCGGCATGTAGAACCGGACACACACACACACACACACACACACACACACGATTATCATCGCCCCCCTCGCCGCCACATCAGCACCGCTCAGGCTGCCGGAGATGTTACGTCACGAGGGCTTCAGCCAATGAGAGGAGAGAAGAAAGTCTGGTACTAAAAGTATCCAGGACACAAGGTAGGATAAACGGCAACGTGTTCTTCAGAGCAGAAATAATAAAATAGAATAACCACGTTGTTGTCCTTCAACAACAAACATAAGTTAGTGCGCATCAGAATGAAATTTCTTATATTCGCTGACCATTGCTTATAACAGTAGCCGTTCTTTTGGGGGGGGGGGGGGGGGGGGGGGTTTCTGCTTATAAAAGCAGAAACAAATATAATGTATTAAAGATCTACAACGTGTACAAAAAATATTTACACTATCTTGAGAATAAAACATAAAACAAAAAACAAAAAAAAAACAGCAGCATTAGAAGAACAGAAAAGACGGGCAGATAGGTCGTTTTTTCTAATGACGCAGGGCGCCCTCTGCTGTAAGGGGGTGAAATGGAGCTGGTTAAACAAACGTAGGAACTGCAGAAAAAGTGAGCATTAACACCTATTTAAAAGAACACCAGAACATCCTTCGCTGTCGCATCAACCCTCTGCATAATTATTCACTACAGCAATGACTCTTCTATGTGGTCCTCCTCTTTAGGTCTTCTCTGATACTTCCATATTTACCATACTTTGTGCAATAAGTGCATATTGTTTTTAATAGTGGACCCCCGCAGCAACTCTGTGACGCCATCATGTCAGTATGGACCGAAACATGTTTCCAGTACCTTGTTGAATCAATGATACAAAGAATTAAGGCAGTTCTGAAAGCAAAATACGGTTGAACCCAGCACCAGCAAGATGTACCAAAAAACGTAGCCGGTGAGCGTATAAATGCCCAGATATTGATGCATCTAAGTTTCATCGCCTCTCAAGGTTTTTCTTGTAAATATGGCATAATCCAAACAAGTCTTATAAACAAGCAGAAATGTCGTTTACTTATGTGATTTCACTTTAATTAGATGTAGAGCAGCTGAGAAAGACAGTCCAAACTATTTACTGCTTGTTGAATATAACCCAGCAGAAAAAAAAACTGTTGCCTTCTTTAAAAAGTGTCTTTAAATCATAATTTGACTCATAGAAATTTGAATAGTGAGGCATTTATAAACTGGATTGGATAATTAAAGTCAAACCTGCGTTTTAGATGAATTATTCTGTTTAATCTGAAGACGATTCCTAATTTTGCTCAAATAATAATTGAGTTTGAGAAAACAACTATGACTTAATTATTAGTTTCTCACATATGGGCAATAGAGATGCACATTTATTTATATAAACAGTTTTGGAATATTAATAATAGTTTCATATGTATTACAAAGGGAATATACAACAAAAGTGGGATTAAAAAAAATCATCAGTAAAAACTGAAAAAGCTGTAGCATATAGTCCATACTTGGTTGCCTAAAAAAGGAACTACCTAACACATCTTTAGAAAACACTAATAATGAAACTAAATGGGATAGATTTATATCGAAGAACAATTTACTTGTTCTATCTAAAAAAGTGGTAAGAACTCTGAGTGAGGAGTTTTTAAATTTGCTGTAAGATTGAAAGGCAAAGAAGATACTGGCAGTACAAGCTGTTGAAAAACATAGTGTATTTCAATATTTACAACATTTACAAAATATACAAATAAATACATCAGAATAACAACATGCAGCAATAAACTCAGAGCTCACAAACGGTGGGTGAACGTTTGTATTTTCTTATCAAACACACATTCAGATTACACAACCTGTCTATTGATGAGCCCGACACGTGGAAGAAGGTTTTACAGCTTTGTTTTTTTCTCTGGCAAAGGTTCCTCCACCCGAGCATAAAGATTTTAAAATATTTCTTCAAATCTTTTAGTCAGACCAGATTAACAGAGGAGAAATTTCACACAGTTGGGTCCATTTGTTTCAGTTGTGTTTGTGGGTCTTTTGTGCAGATGGAGTGTCAGAAGGAACATATGTTTTTCCTGCAAAGATAAGGAGAAACTTAACTGCAGCCTTAGGACAGACTTTGACCGCACCATGCAAAACACACGTGGACATGTCATAAAACCTTCACAGAAATGTGATCACATAGAGATGTTTAAATGACATAAAGGAATGTTTTCTCTATCATACGTCCTATTTGTTGTCATATAAAAAGCTTTAAATGAAATGGGTATATGCACACATTCAGTAATAACACATGCCATCAAAGTGGTAGATGGAAATCTTTCAAGTAGAGAGTTATTGAATGAGAGAGTCGAGTTTTACCTGCAGTGTGTTGTACCACACTCTGATGGATCTCTGCAGCTAGCTCCGACAGGTTTCAGACTGTTCCAGCGCCATAGCAGCGATCGTTTTGTCCTCTGGATCAAACCATCCCAGTTCTCAGGAACAGGTAGTGTGCTGACCTGCAAAAGTAAATATTAGACTCCTTTTTTTTAAAACCAAGTTAGATATTTTAATTGCTAACTTTAAAAATTGTAACGGGGTCTCAACACACCCGAGTGAGACATATAAGGGACAGAAAAACAGAAAGGATGATGATCTTTTCCTGAAGGGTCCTCATGCTGTTTGCAGGTAAAGCTTGTGGAAGATGGTCTTATCCAGGCTTGCTGTGGTGTCTCTTGTTCCTTATATTAAATGCTTTAATTGGGTTGGGGAGGAGTTAACTCCAAACTAATTCACTCAATCTGTTACCGTAAAGGTGGACCTCTGGCAGAATCAGTTCCCTGAGTCAGTCAGTTTTAGAAATCTCTCGTCCCTGAGTACTTATCAGTTTTATAATGACAGCCAAAGTCAAAAGTTTACCTAGAGGTATCCAAAGTAAACTTTAATCTGGTAATGTGCGACAAGTCCACGTCAGAGGTATTAGAAATCTTAAAAGGCTTGTTCAGCTTCTGCAAAGTAGATTTTATGAAAAGGTTTTACAAATGTATTTGTAAATTTGTTCAGAAAATGTCAAGCTAAAGAAGTTACTTCAGCTTAGCTTAGCAGGGAAATAGAAAGAATGAGAAAACCGATGACCTCCTGTAACTAAGAGCAAATTTTTTCATATACAAGAGCTGCTTCTCTCAAATGCCTTTAAAATATCCTTGACAGACCACAGATCTTATCCCAACAATCTCTTATCCTACACTAAGGGTGACACAGAATCCTTTAAATAGCACAATTTTTATTAGCTCGAAGTGTTTTGTTCAGTTGTTTAGTCTGAATGCTTTCCGTACATGCCTAAATTTGTTTTATGTGATCTTATATTGATCATTTAGGAATTCATAAAAGCTTTAAGGAGGCTTTCCTCAGCCTCCCTGGTAAGGCCTACGCCAGGGTATTGGAGAGGAGAGTCCGGCCGATAGTTGAACCTCGGCTTCAGGAGGAGCAGTGTGGTTTTCGTCCCGGCAGTGGAACACTGGACCAGCTCTATACCCTCTACAGGGTACTCAAGGGTTCATGGGAGTTTTCCTAATCGGTCCACACGCGTTTTGTGGACCTGGAGAAAGCATTCAACTGTGTCCCTCGTGGTGCCCTGTGTGGGGTGCTCCAGGAGTATGGAATCGGGGGCCCTCTATGCGTTACATTAACGCTCAGCTTGGACTCCTGCTTTACTTGCACTGCCATACTTGCACACTGATCATCTGCACTGTTGTATTGCTCTTGCATCTTATACTGCTCTATATTTACTCTCACTCACTTAAAACTGTGCACATATATTTATATTATATTGTAGATATGTTTATACTGTTTAATTTGTACTGTATTGCACTGACTACGCCCAAACAAATTCCTTGTATGTCCAAAAACGTACTTGGCAATAAAGCTTTTCTGATTCTGATTCTGATTTAATAGGGGCCATCCGATCTCTGTACAAGCGGAGCAGGAGTTTGGTCATTTTTTGCCATTGCTGGCACTAAGTCAGACCTGTTCCCGGTGCATGTTGGACTCCGGCAGGGCTGCCCTTTGTCACCGGTCCTGTTCGTAACTTTTATGGATTTCTAGGCGCAGCCAAGGGCCGGAGGGGGGAAATCCACTGGTTTGGGGACCAGTGGATTTCTTCTCTTCTTTTTGCGGATGACGTGGTTCTGCTGGCCCCCTGTAGCCAAGACCTACAGCATGCACTGGGGCGGTTCGCAGCCGAGTGTGAAGCGGCTGGGATGAGGATCAGCTCCTCCATGTCCGAGGCCATGGTACTCGACCGGAAAAGGGTGGCTTGTCCTCTTCAGGTTGGAGGGGAGTTCCTGCCTCAAGTGGAGGAATTTAAGTATCTCGGGGTCTTGTTCACGAGTGAGGGAAGAATGGAGCGGGAGATCAACAGACGGATCGGTGCAGCTGCCGCAGTAATGGGGGCACTGTGCCGGTCCGTTGTGGTGAAGAGAGAGCTGAGCCAAAAAGCAAAGCTCTCAATTTCTACGTTCCTACCCTCACCTATGGCCATGAACTTTGGGTCATGACCAAAAGAACGAGATCCCGGATACAAGTGGCTGAAATGAGCTTCCTCCGTAGGATGGCCAGGCGCTCCCTTAGAAATAGGGTGAGGAGCTCCGCCATCCGGGAAGGGCTTGGAGTGGAGCCGCTGCTCCTACACATCGAGAGGAGCCAGTTGAGATGGCTCGGGCATCTATACCGGATGCCTCCTGGACGCCTTCCTCGGGAGGTGTTCCAGGGGACGGCCCAGGACACGCTGGAGGGACTATGTCTCTCGGCTGGCCTGGGAAGGCCTTGGGCTCCCCCCGGAGGAGCTGGAGGATGTGTCTGGGGAGAGGGACGTCTGGGTGTGTCTGCCGAGTCTGCTGCCCACGTGACCCGGTCCCGGATAAAGCGGAAGACGATGAGTACGAGTAAAAGCTTTAAAAACATCCATGATTACTTAGCTTTAAATGCGTACTAATGTGTAAAACCCTTAATGTGTATCTTTATTATTATTCAATAAGGCATATTTAAAACGAAGAGTCTGAGGATATAATTTTTATGTAAAAAGATAGTTTGGCACTCTTTGGCCTTTTGTTTAGGTCTATAAGTTTGCATAAAAACGAACAGAAAGCAATTTTTATCCTTGCCTGTCAAACTTGCACCATCCAGTTAGTTTCTGATTGGCTGGTTAGGCCCTTATGTCGACCCTGCCAAAAGCTGAGCAAAGCTGTGATCTGACTAGGTCAAGAGACACGGAAAGGACCAGAACTCAGATGTTTTTTAGAACTGAGTCAAGAAGTTCAATCAGTTGGTTGAGATTTGGTTGGGATAAATGTCTTCATGAAGCTCCTGTCTGATCATATCTCATTCTTTCTTGAGGCTAACAGCTAGATCAGCCAGTTTCTCACATGAATCTCAACATTTTTTGGTTTGTCATGAAACAAGAATAACCAATGTTTGAATCACACAGAGTTTATTGGTTGTGACAAATAGGACAAGGTGCAGATTACATATATGACCTTTTCTGTAATTTTAATTAGTGATTACATGTTATGTTTAGACCATTATGTAGTAGTGCAGTCATTTATACACACAGCACAAAACATCAACAGCAGAAATTGCGCAGTGCAGTGTTGAACAGAATCAACCCGTTTTTTTAGCAAATACATTTAAAAGCCTTGGACCAGCTGGACAACAACAGTAATAATTTCTAGCAACTTATCATTTTCTAATAAAAACCAAACTTTAAAAAAATCATTTATGACATTTCCATAAAACTGATTGCACATTCCTTTTAGTATTATCCCCATGCATCATAAAAGCAAAGTCAAGACAAAGTGTTGAATTGTGCAAGGATTTGACATGTTCTGTGTTGTCCCTGCAAACACATTTACAGCAAGCATAAACCATCCATTTTTTTTTTAATAAGCAATACTGTTTGGGTCTCATTTCACATACTTTATCATTATGAGGTTCTGCATGCCATTATTTTACACTAAGTAAATCCCAATTATAATAACTCAGATACAAGCGTCAAATTGCCATTGAATAATCTATAAATGACTGTTGAAGCCTTTAAAAAAAAAAAAAAAAGAAAAACACATTTAGTCTATAAAAACACAAACTTATCACATTAAACCTTCTTTCAGTGGTCAGTGTGTCTGCATCTATATGCTTTTAGTAAACACAAAACCTTAAAACAGATTATCTTTTTGCTTAACTTGGTATCTCATTGGAGACAGCTGATTTCTTCGACAAATGAACGTAACAAACACTTTCATCCACAGTTTTTAGCACATTTTATGTCAGTTTTTTTATTTGCACTGAAGAATTACGATTAGGTTTGATACTGCTTTGTTCTGCTTGGTTTTTAAATCCTATATTTAGTGGTTCAAAAAAAAAAAAATCAACATTTGATTTGAAAAAATAACATTACAACATGAAGTCAACAAATTTAAGTGCTTCTTACAAACAAGTTTCCTGAAAGCATTGGATTAAAAACATTAAAAAGATGGGATTCTATTTATGAGTGGCCACCTAGAGATTAGGAGTTGAAAGGTTTGATATTTTTGTTCTAACATAATGCTGGAAACCCCGTAATCGTCCTCACATATTCGGCTTACGGCTAGGATGAGAGTAGGGGCTGACGTTCTGCTGAAGTGCTCTGAAAATCAGCACACATTACAGAATTATTCATTCAGCTTTGGACAACTTTCAATCTGTTAAACAAGTATTCTCGACTTGTTTTCTGAAATGCTACAACTTTGTGCTTTTATTCATTGTTTTCCACTACTCCAAATACTTTTTAAACATATTTTTCCTTCATTAACATGTAAAAAATGTCAAGTTGTCATAGAAACAATAACTACAAATGGACATAGAAATATCTTTATTACAAAACATCTGTAATTGTGGGCAAGATCAACTAAAACAAGACCGACTTTTCCAGATTCATCATTTATTTGATCATATGAATAAGAAAAACAAAGAGCTATTGAATTAGCTCTTGTGGTGCCACAACTTAATTGCTCATCTACAGAGGGTACTCACCTCTGGGACTTTCTGTCGACACATCAAGAACATGAAGATTCCTCCCAGGATGATGCCGACACCGATCAACATGAACGGGATGTTCTCCACGACGTTCTTCTCAACAACAATCATCTGCAGCTTCTTGGCTGATCCATCGTCAATAAGAACGCTCTGGTGGTCAATTAAGGGGGAAAACAATAGAACACTGAAAAATCTGACTAATGGGGTTTCCCGTGTTTAAAGTTTTGGAAATATTTGTAAAAAGATGTTCATGTTTGTTCGTCTGACTAAAGAAAAACAATAACACTTTTTAACCTAAAAATTCAATTTTTTTTATGTTAAGGTTTAATCTCCTTATCACTACTTACCTTTGTAGGAAGTTCACCTCAAGTTAAATTCAAAGTCAGTTACTAATAGCTTCAACAGAATTTAAATAATGAAAGTAAATCTCTTATAAGCTTTTTTGCATTTGGTTATTTTCTAAATGAAATAAACTTAACAAATGACAAGATTCAGTCACTATGTTCGACAATTAATCAGAAAAAAACAAGACAATGAAATAAAACTGTAAAATCCATTTGAATATTGCATAGATTAATATAAATTAAATGAGATTTTAAATGAATGACTGCAAAAACCATGATGGAGTCATAAAGTGTGTTCTTACCTCATTGAGATACATCACAGGAAAGACCACTGTCCGCACATTTCCTGTTTCACTGAAAGGAAACCGAAAACAACCAGTCTTTTTTTTTTTATTCCTACTGTAATAAAGTCCAAAGATCACATTTTACATTACAAAGGTTTTTAAGGTCATTGATAATGATAGTGATTTTGTTTCCATGTCCAACTCAAATATGCAGTGAAGAGTTGCATCAGTATTTGTCTAGTAAGAAGACAGTCAGGAGATATAAGTCAGGAGAAAAAAGGATTCTGGGAGAACTCAGGTAGACTTAATTTCTACTTCAGTTCAGACTAACATTGTTACTCTGATGGATACTCACTTGTCTGCCCTTATGTTAGCAAGCTATGAATGCACTGAGTAAATCACAGCTGCAGTGAATGGAAGCAGCTCAAAGTCTCCCTTTTTACGCATTGTCTGTGTTTTACTCAGCAGGGTTTAAAAGTAATGCAGCTGTCAAACATTATCACTTTGAGGACATAGTCTGTCATCCTGTATAAACTCTTTCAAATCCATTTGACCCTAAAAAACAACTATAAATCCATTCTAGTAGCATGTTGCTACTAGATCAATCTTTCTTGTCAACAAAACAATCTGGTCTCAGTTTTTCTCCACTAAGCTTTTCATCTAAAGTCTAGTGCACAACGCTATGTGGTGCTGCAAAATAAATAAATAAATAAAATTTTAACATTTGATTAAAAACATTTGATTTTAATCAACTGACTTGGTTAAATTAAAACTCGTTTTAAAAAGCATATTGAATTTAACATATTTCAAATGTATTACTATTACCCAAGATTAACAGTAAATATGAGAATAACAGTAGGTCCCATACTGAGGGACACCTGTATCAAAGTCAGGCCAGTGGGCCAAATTTAGCCCACAGTGTAATTCTATTTGGCCCATGAAATGTTTATTAGAGCAGGTTTGATGGTAGAGGGCTCATGCACAGCTAATGTTACAAAGGTCTCTGCTGGATTTTTTGCAAGGACCCACAAGCCCCCTCTCCTCTGCTGACATTCATTAGTGACCTCATGCTACCTCAAGCCATGTCAGGTCACCCCCTCCTGAAAATGGCCAAATGAAAGGTGTAAAACAGAAGCTTTCTGCCCAGGCGGAACGCTAGCTATCTGTTGACAATGGCAAAGGACAGACCTGTTTGTCTTTGTGCAGAGCCAACATAGCTGTAACCAAACACTTTTTCAGTATATATTAGGATTGGCCCACCGCTGTGTCTTTGAGTTTGAGAGAGTGTTTGTAGGGGTTTGTAAATATTTTTTAGAAATTATTTATCATGACAAATTTTCCTTTGCACAAATGAGGTGATTTAGAGTAGAACAGTTTCAGTTTAAACTGAGGAAATGTTCTGTTAATCTCAGACAAATTATGAAGTGATGAAAGAAAAGTAGAGGAAAAGATTTAATTAAAAATATGTGAAATGTTGACACAAACAATAAATAAATAAAATAAAAATCAACAACTGGCTAGAATGTTGGACTGGAAACGTGTCCTTGGTTTACCCACCTTTTACCCAAATTAAGGCAGGACAGTGACCTAAAATTCTAAAAGGTTATTTTCAGGACAAATTGTTGTTTGACTGTGTGTGAACCTGTCGAGTTAAAACTTAACTGCTAACTAACTTGCATTTAAAAAGCTGCTGTGGCACTGCACAACCATTCTTCCCTTCCTCTGATATTTCTTGTATTCTGCTCACACATAAAATCTGAGATTTGGTTTTTTTTGGTCAATAGGACACACATATATGTACAAACACCATAAAAAACTAGTGTTAATATAGACACAGACAAAAAAAAAAAAAAGGAATGAAAAAAAAAGACAACTGAAGAGCTTTCCAGTTAAAATGCAAACACTAATTATCAGTTTGCTCTTATGCTTAAGATTTCTTATTGTATTTTTCTCTTTTCAATTTGACATTAAGGAAAAATTAGCATTGTCTCAGGCAGGTTAATAGATTTACAAAGCACCATTAAAAAAAAAAAGGACTTCTGCATATTTAAATATAGTATTTGCATTATTGAACAGCTAAAGTAGAAAGAGCAGAGAGAGAAAGAAGAAGAAATGAATGTTCTGAAATGATCTCACTGCGATTTCTATCAGATGTTATATAGACACACAAACAAGTGAGAAAGGTTTGTCCAAAAGTCCACTAATTATGATGATGGTGGCAGAACTGCTGTTTATCTTACTGGCAGGCACCCTCCCAGCTATGAATAATTATTCAGAAGTGATACTTTCATCTGAAGCCAATATGGTGACAGTGAGATTTCTAAAGGTTGATGTACTAATTCAATCCAATTCGATTTCCTGCAAGTATCAAGTTACAGATAAGGAAGTGAGTGGATTACCTGAAGTCTGGAATTTTTTCCACATAAACATTGACCTGCAAACGTTTGGCTGCTTGCAGGATGATCCCGGTCAGCTGCAAAAACAGAACCATAATTTGTTAGAAGCACATGGTAGAGAGACTTACATCTAATCTCATATCACGCCTACAAGGTTAATATGCATTTTTATGTCAAATAGCCAGAGTTTTCCTTTTTTCAGCTATTGTTCAAAGTATAAATATCAAAGTACACACATAGTTTTTGCCAGATATGTCTGAAATTGTTGGGCTTTTAGATTGGGATTAGAAAATATGACAGACAAGAAAGGGAGAGGAGGACTGGAAGAGTAGATCAACAAATTATCAACTGATCCACAAATGGATGGATAGATGGATTAATGGATGGATGAACAGAAATTTACAAATAGATGGATGGAAGAAAGAACAGATACAGGTGGGTTGATCCAACTTAAAGGCAATGTGACAAGAAATAAAGTCTAGAACACAAATAATTTTCACACTTATCCAGACATGGAACATGGAAAATCTAGACTGTTCCAGAATTTTCCTGAACGTGTTGGAACCCTTCAAGTGTTAGCTTTGAACATTTATACCTAATTATTATTCCTTTAAATATTCACTATGTATACCAACAGGTCTCCACTAAAATAAGAGTCATGTTCCAGAACTTCCAGTAGATTTACTTACAATAGTCAAATACATATAGCCAATTAGAGTATTAGAGAAGAACACAGTGAGAGGCACACTAGCCTACTTCAATGTGTAGTATATATTTGTAACAATAGGTTGACACTCATACCAGCAACCTTCTGACTGAATGCAACCACCTAACATCTTAAGCTAAGCAACCGCCCCAATGTTGCATTTTCCTATAGGAAAAAAAACAGCTTCACTGCTTTAAAGATGGTTGCAGCATTGTTCAGAGGACTTTGAGCAGTCTCAGTAATCTTAAGTAGATCCATGGCTCGAGTACAGGAGGTCAAATAGGGGATAAATAGTAAGTTGTTTAACTCACACTATAAATGCTTATGTCACAGTTACTATGTAAGTTCCCCTTGCCTTATGCCTCTGCAAGATAACGTATTTCTCATTTTGCAGATCTAAAAGCTAAGTGTCAATGCACATACTGCAACCTTCTTAATACAGAAAGAAAGAAAGAAAACTATTTTTCCAACAGTTTGATTGTGTAACCAGAGTAAAGTACACATTTTTAGAAAGGGTCACACTTCTACTTTTAGAAGTCCAAGCTTCTATTTTAAGGACTATTGGGCAATGTTTCTTATAATAGCTTTCCAGCTAAAAATCTTTGCAGAACTTTGCCTTTGTGTGTATTAGTAATTCACTTCTTACCAATGATTTGCAATTCATTTAGTTTTTATGCAATGACACATATCATCAATGATGCAGAATACAGTCAGAAGCACAAAAAAAACCCTGATGCACAAAGAGAATCAGCATTTTTTTTCAAGCTTCATACATTTACAAAATTCTGTAAAAAAAAATTGAAAACCATGAATCACTTTCCTTTCACCTTATTACATTTATTATTCACACCTCTGTGTTGTTCTATCAGATAAAATACATTAAACCTTGTAGTTGGAACGTGACAATAATATGACAATAAACTTAATATGAATTACTCCGGGTATAGAGTGTCTTGTGTTTCCTAGCTCATTTAAATGCAAGACCCGACAAATCTGATTATTCATGAGCTTCCAGGTGCATACTATTTATCTAAATCTGTTTTTCTGTATCTGTGCCTAATTATCAAATATTTGTCCCAACATCAGCCAGGCTATTACAGTATGAAAATCTGATATCGGCTGTCAGAGCTTATCTCTGGTAACAGTTCGGTACCAAGAACCGGTGCTATAATTTTTATCCACTGTTTCCATGCTCACCACAGACAAACAGCTGCAAAACTGAGATAGTTCACCACCTAGTGGTGTGATTTTGTACTACACATTGGTACACATTAAAAACCATCCATCCATCCATCTATTTTCTATAGCTGCTTCTTCTGTACAGGGTCGCCAGTCCATCGCAGGGCACAGAGACACACAGGACAAACAACCATGCACGCACCCATAACACCTAAGGGCAATTTAAGGTAACCAATTAACCTAACGACATGTCTTTGAAATGTGGGAGAAAGCCGGAGTACCTGGAGAGAACCCATGCATGCAGGGGAGAACATGCAACTCCATGAAGAAAGACCCCCACCCGGGAGTCAAACCGAGGACCTTCTTGCTACAAGGGAACATAGCTACCAACTGCGCCACCATGCAGCACCATTAAAAACCCATTAATAAAAAAAAAGATGCTGTATCAAGAAATGTACAACATCAGAAAGTAAAGAAAGGCCACAAATCATATGTTCAGTGAAATAAAAGTAAATCATACTGGATTGATGTCAATGGCAGTCTCATGCTCCTCCTTCTTAGGCCTCATGCCGAACACATCCTGCACAAATTTCTCATCAGCCTGGTAGAAGTGTGGGGAGGACATGATGATGGGAGCTCCTAAACACCACCGAGATAAGATTATAGAAGCAGATAATAACTAAACAAATTGAATCAAGAAGCCAGACTATATATCATCCATGACAAAACTAGATTTCCCACCTTGTTTACACAGGCTGACATTGAGCAGGCCTGAGCCGAGGCAGTTACCGGCAGGCACACAGAAGCCTGCGTTGGCCGGGTTCACAGTCACATTGGCGAAAACTTCGAAGGGGGGAACGAAACGATAGCCAGAGATCCCCTTCACAGTCACATCATTAGTGTACACTGCATACAAAGACCTGGAAAACAGAGTCACATGAAGGGAAAAAAGAGCAACTGCATTTATTCTGCACAGTCAGGCTTTCAGGATTTCAGCTTACTGCAGAGCACAACAGGTTTTACAGTGTTCAAAGGTTCACATGCATCTTGGGCCTTATTCTTTCAATAAACACGCTAAGCAGGTAGTAGGCCAGCACACCACACTTCCTCATACTGGTCTATTCACTGTAAAAGTCTGTTAACATAGCCCTAATCATTCCAGGGAGCTAAACTTAAAAACAAACTCAAACTAAAGTGGTATCATTAATCCAATCCCCACATCAGGATAGTTCTGCAAATAATGAGGAACACATTGCACCAAATGTCTTTAGCCAACAAGGGGGTCAAGGGTTAAAACCAGAAATGCTGCATCAGCAAAAGGGTTCATAAGGGATGGCAGAAGTTATTTTTATACAGAAATGTAAACACAAAAGGATAAAATGCTAAATTTTGCACTGTCAAACTAGAATAACAATTTTTCCAGAAAGAAAAATAAATAGTTTTATATTCCAAGATTCATACTTGCTGTGGCAGCAGCTCACCTGCACAGGTCAGAGGAGAACATGTAGAGCTCTGCATTCTTGCTGATGATTGGATGGAAAGATGCTCCATTGGTTCCATTGATCATATTGCACTCATCAGACGTCCACCAGTCCAAAGAGCTGCATTCACGATCCAAACATTCATTATTATTGTTTTTCATTGTAATAAAATCTCATTTCAGGAGTTAAAGACAGCTTTGGTCATTTAGACAGCAGCAACTAAAAAGGGTTAACACAGATACATACAACAACCTCTGCGATTATTCTCACCTCTGGTAAAGATGTGAGAGCTGTGGCACTCATGTGGCGGAATGTTTCCACATGGCCAAAGAAACCCGTTACAGACTGGTTATACTGGTGATTAAAGTGCGTACGCTCAAGTGTGTGTTGGAAAGCGATGTGCGTGTCATTTTCTTATGGAGGAATGTCTTCAAACACTGAAATAAAAGGCTGACAGCAATGGTGAGACGTTACACTGAGCTGTACAGCAAAGAGGATGGGTTTGGTGTAAAACAGGGGTGTCCAAAGTGCAGCCTGTGGGCCATTTGCAGTCCCTGGAATGATTTTGTGGGGCCATTGCCTGCAATTTAAGAATAATTATTTGGCCCATCAGCACGGGTGGTTTATATTTTAATTAGGGCAAAATTATTACCAAAACATTTTAATCTTCTTACAGTCTTTTTAAGTACAATACAATTTATATCTCCCCTCCTTGAACCGTCACCTTAACGTGGTGGAGGGGTTTGAGTGCTCAAATGATCCTAGAGGCTATGTTGTCTGGGGCCTAAATGCCCCTGGTAGGGTCTCCCATGGCAAACAGGCTCTAGGTGATGGGTCAGACAAAGAGTGGTTCAAGAATCCCTCATGAAGAACAAAATATCGAGGCACGTGACGTCGCCCGGTGGCCGGGTTGCTCCTCGCGGGACCCGGCCGGGCCAAGCCCGAACGAGAGACGCGAGGCCATCCCCCGGTGGGCCCACCACCTGCAGGGGGAACCGTGAGGGACCGGTGCAAAGAGGATTGGGTGGCGGACGAAGGTGGAGACCTCAGCGGCCCGATCCCCGGATGCTTAGGCTGGCTCTAGGGACATGGAATGTCACCTCGATGGGGGGAAGGAGCCTGAGCTTGTGCGGGAGGTCGAGAGAAACGCTGGAGGGACTATGTCTCTCGGCTGGCCTGGGAACGCCTTGGGCTCCCCCTGGAGGAACTGGAGGAGGTGTCTGGAGAGAGGGACGTCTGGGCGTCTCTGCTGAGTCTGCTGCCCCCGCGACCCGGTCCTGGATAAGCGGAAGACGACGAACGAACGAACAATTTATATCTCTTTTAAAACCAAGTTTTTTGCGTTCTCTTTAATTTCAGAGCAGGACCACATCTATCCAGTAACGTTTATACAAAAGGAACCAAATTTCCTTTAATTAATTTACTGAAATTCAAAGAAAGATTGACCCAAATCCTGTCCTCTTGATTTGTTTCTATTCTTTTCATCTGAGCCCGAAAGACTTTGCATATTGGGACCCTTTCTTTTAACGAGGCAAATGTCCAAAACTCTTTTTAAATTTTGGATCTACGATGACTGACACATCTATATCCGAAAAAAAAAAAAGACTATTCATTGAATGAAAATATTGCAGGCTTTATTTTTTGTTGAGCAGGTAGAAAATGTAATTTTTCACAATCAGATCTTTTTGTTTTATTAAAATATATTTCTTTTTGACCTGCGAGTCCATTTAACTTGAGGATTTTGGCCCACATGACAAAAAAGTTGGACAACACTGCTGTAAAACAAAGGATGAATGTGGAAATGTAGCTTTAGTCATTGTGAAATGTAAAGTATGGTTGAGAAACTGTGATGCTGTGGGCCTCTTTTACTTCCAACTGTCCTGGGAACCTTGTTAAGAGTGCATAGTACCATGAACATATCAGAATGTTTTAAGTACAAATATGTTGGCTTCTGACAGAACACTGAAATGGGTCATCATTTGAGATTTCAGCAGGAATAGTTGACCAAAAAATAAATAGCCAAATTAAAACCAGACACAAAATCAGCCTTATTCTATGGCCTAAATCATATGAAAAAATGTTTAAATAATGGGCTGATATGATGAGAGGCTTTCATAAGAAAGCTCAAGGACTCTGGACAATCCAGAGAGATTTTGCAAATAAAATGGTCAAAGTTTCCTTTCTCTCTCTCTCTCTCTGCATGCTCCAACCTTGTGTGTCTGTTGGCAAAAGGGGGGTACACAGAGTATTAGTAAGAACGTACCAATGATTGTGCCATGCATGAGTGCATGTAAAAAAAAGCATTATTTCTTGACGTAATGAATAGACTAGAATTTAGGGTTGGATTTTTCAGGTCGAAATTATGCTACTATAATAATAAAAAAGAAAGTAAGAGGGTGCTGTAAATTCAACTCTTTTGAGCAGGCCATATTCTTATCCCCACAGTAGCTCTTCCACTGTGTGGGTGGTGAACAGGCCAATACCAGATCACATTAGCTATAACCTTATTATCTTTAAATCTTTCCATTACCGCCTGTCAAGAACAAAATGAGGAAAATCGGTAAAAACATATATTTAAGAGTGGGTGTAAAATGACAGAAGTTCTGTAAAACCCATTAACCCTATTCATCTCAATCAATGCAGAAAATAATTTAAACTGATCTGATGAGAACCTTGCATAAGAGAGCCCCAAGGACTCTGGACAATCCAGAGATTTTGCAAATAAAATTGTCAAAGCTTCCTTTCTCTCTCTCTCTCTCCGCATGCTCCAACCTTGTGCAATATCATACGGCTAAGGGCTACCCGTTGGCAAAAGGGGTGTACACAAAGTATTAGTAAAAATGTACCAATGACCAATGTACATGAGTGCATGTAAAAAAAGCATTTTTTCTTGACTAAATAAATAGACTAGAATTTAGGGTTGGATATTTCAGGTTGAAATTATGCTACTATAATAATAAAAAAAAGAAAGTAAGAGGGTGCTTTAAATTCAATTCAATTCAAAAATACTTTATGTGAAATGCTCTAACATGGAGGGCTACGATGATAAAGTCAAGTTGTGACTCACACGTCTTTACTGCTATCATATCGAAGTCACTCATATGATCCCGTTTCATTTAGTACAGTCAAAAACCTCAAGATTATTGGTGGATTAACCACAGAGACAATGGGGGAAAAATAACAGGAAATGCTCTGAATATAATAAATATTAATGCAATCATTTCTTTAGTTAAACCTCAGTGGATTAGTTGGTGTACTGCCAGATGAATAACTCTTTTAACTACATTAAAAAAAGCCATCTACCTTTTCCCGTTCCATGTGTCCACTCTAGCAAAGTCCTTGTAGTTCGGCTGGCCAGTGAAGAACATATAATCTCCATCGCTTGAAGCATTGTTCTTATAGAAAAGCCCAAAAATGTCATCCAGCTCAGGCATAAACGTTTTGAAGGTTTTGAGCAGAACATCTTCATATCCCCACAGTAGCTCTCCCACGGTGTGGGTGGTGAACAGGCCGATACCAGAGAACCGCATGTAGGAAGCGATCAAATTAGCTATAGCCTTATTATCTTTAAATCTTTCCATTACCGTCTATCAAGAAAAAATGCAGAAAAATCGGTGAAAACATATATTTCAGAATGGGTGTAAAATAAAGTTCTGTAAAACCTATAAAAGCCTATTTCATCTCAATCGATGCAGAAAATAATTTAAACTATTTATTCTTAAAAAAAACACTTATGCTCATTAGGATATAAAATACTCATTTAAAATGACATCAACCACAGCTACCATAATACAATCTAATTTAACTTTATTACCTTAGAAACAACAAAGTCATAATTTATAGTATTAACTAGTGTAACAGTCTTCGGGAGCATTCTTAAACACAGATTATCCGTTTTTTACATCCTAATTTGGGACATTTATCAACATTTAAGCCCTTTCAATGATTGGCTGTTTGTCCCTTAAATAAACAAGTTGAATATTCCTTTCATCAAATTGGAAAAGGAAAATAAAGGTCAGATTTTTTTACTACAGTTAAAAAAACAGCTGCATTGTTATTGTTTCAAAAGTTAGGTACAGGTCCTTCTCAAAATATTAGCATATTGTGATAAAGTTCATTATTTTCTATAATGTCATGATGAAAATTTAACATTCATATATTTTAGATTCATTGCACACTAACTGAAATATTTCAGGTCTTTTATTGTCTTAATACGGATGATTTTGGCATACAGCTCATGAAAACCCAAAATTCCTATCTCACAAAATTAGCAAATTTCATCCGACCAATAAAAGAAAAGTGTTTTTAATACAAAAAACATCAACCTTCAAATAATCATGTACAGTTATGCACTCAATACTTGGTCGGGAATCCTTTGGCAGAAATGACTGCTTCAATGCGGCGTGGCATGGAGGTAATCAGCCTGTGGCACTGCTGAGGTCTTATGGAGGCCCAGGATGCTTCGATAGCGGCCTTTAGCTCATCCAGAGTGTTGGTCTTGAGTCTCTCAACGTTCTCTTCACAATATCCCACAGATTCTCTATGGGGTTCAGGTCAGGAGAGTTGGCAGGCCAATTGAGCACAGTGATACCATGGTCAGTAAACCATTTACCAGTGGTTTTGGCACTGTGAGCAGGTGCCAGGTCGTGCTGAAAAATGAAATCTTCATCTCCATAAAGCTTTTCAGCAGATGGAAGCATGAAGTGCTCCAAAATCTCCTGATAGCTAGCTGCATTGACCCTGCCCTTGATAAAACACAGTGGACCAACACCAGCAGCTGACACGGCACCCCAGCCCATCACTGACTGTGGGTACTTGACACTGGACTTCTGGCATTTTGGCATTTCCTTCTCCCCAGTCTTCCTCCAGACTCTGGCACCTTGATTTCCGAATGACATGCAGAATTTGCTTTCATCCGAAAAAAATACTTTGGACCACTGAGCAACAGTCCAGTGCTGCTTCTCTGTAGCCCAGGTCAGGCGCTTCTGCCGCTGTTTCTGGTTCAAAAGTGGCTTGACCTGGGGAATGCGGCACCTGTAGCCCATTTCCTGCACACGCCTGTGCACGGTGGCTCTGGATGTTTCTACTCCAGACTCAGTCCACTGCTTCCGCAGGTCCCCCAAGGTCTGGAATCGGCCCTTCTCCACAATCTTCCTCAGGGTCCGGTCACCTCTTCTCGTTGTGCAGCGTTTTCTGCCACACTTTTTCCTTCCCACAGACTTCCCACTGAGGTGCCTTGATACAGCACTCTAGGAACAGCCTATTCGTTCAGAAATTTCTTTCTGTGTCTTACCCTCTTGCTTGAGGGTGTCAATAGTGGCCTTCTGGACAGCAGTCAGGTCGGCAGTCTTACCCATGATTGGGGTTTTGAGTGATGAACCAGGCTGGGAGTTTTAAAGGCCTCAGGAATCTTTTGCTGGTGTTTAGAGTTAACTCGTTGATTCAGATGATTAGGTTCATAGCTCGTTTAGAGACCCTTTTAATGATATGCTAATTTTGTGAGATAGGAATTTTGAGTTTTCATGAGCTGTATGCCAAAATCATCCGTATTAAGACAATAAAAGACCTGAAATATTTCAGTTAGTGTGCAATGAATCTAAAATATATGAATATTAAATTTTCATCATGACATTATGGAAAATAATGAACTTTATCACAATATACTAATTTTTTTAGAAGGACCTGTATATTCTTCCAGTTTACAAAATACATCTAGATACATACAACTTAGTACATTGCCTGAATAAAAGAAAAGATTTCTTTAGCTCACCATAGCAGGGATGTTAACGGTCCTGATGAGGTCACTTTCAGGACCTCGGGACATGTTGCGCTGGAAAATGTACGTTTTAGGATTGACCGCTGCAACTCTTGTGCCATTATCATGGAAGACCACGTCCTCCATGGGCCGGTATTCTCTGTGTTATGGAAAAATCAGACAATCGCATTCAGGTCGTAGTTTAAATACAAAAAAAAAAAGAAAAACAAAGACTATTTTGGTTCATTGTTTTTTCTACTTAGATAATTTCTTGTTCATTAATCTCAATTTGCATTTGCATTTCTTGCAACTGATGAGAAGTACTGAAGAAAATAGCTTATTAGGTAAATCACAACTCTTCTTTTTAACTGATGATCTTCCTATAGTTTGACTGTGTGAAAGTTTTGGCTGGTGATTTAAGTAAGGCCACTTTCAAGCAGGAAGTGGTTTGTGTTTCACCAATCGCTTGCCTGGACTTGGCTGGGAAGCGGTGGTTGCTTGAAACTGAAAGATGTAGTAATAGCTTCAGGCTGCACTCTGAATACAGTGTGTAGCTATAGTACCCTGCAAAAGTATTCATATTCCTTGTACTTATACACATTTTTGTGTGTTAGATTAACACAAAGTGGTGCATGCTATGTGTTTTCAAAAACATTCTGACACAAAGATTTGGCATTTGTATTCAAAATGAGAACGAGGAATTTGCTTTGGTGTACCACCATAAATAAATCTGAAGATATATAGTTAAAAACAAAAACAAGTTGTATAGGAATATTATGAGAATAGAGAAAAATAGTGCAACTTTTTGTAGAGAAAAAGAGCAAAGTGGCAAATATGGAAAATATACAATAACAACAATATTAAATTAAATAGTATTTACATGTGTTGAGATATTTGTATTATTTGCCAGTGAAAAGTGTCAGTGGGGGACCAGGGCCTTGTAATGAGGCTAGCAGTAGACGGGAAGAAACTTTTTTTGCATTCTGATGGACCGCAACCTCTTGTCAAAGGGGAGAGTCTGAAACAGTTTGTGTCCAGGGTGGGAGAGGTCATCTGCAATCTCTTCTGCTTGCCCCCCCTGAGTCAATATTTTGAAGAACCACCTTTCACTGCAGTCAGCAAGCATTTTTCAGTGTGCTTCTCCATTAATAAAAAATCCGGACAGAAAGCAAATACACCCCTGAATGGAAGTAAACATTGTTTCACTGGATGAGATTCTATGAATTTTGCCAAAACAATTGCAAGTGATCATTAAAACTAAAAGAAGTTGAACAAAATACTACAGATTGCTGTGGCTTTTCTTTCACTTTAATCCAATAAGGGTTTTTGTGTTTGCTCGCACCTCTTTGCTTTTTGGCTTGTCGACGGGCAAAGTATGTGAATACAAAAGATAACATTTTTGGCCAAACAACCAAATGTCTCCTTTCCTGTGTAACAACTCAAGATCACTTTTGAAATAATTGTTGCTTTATTTCCTCCATTCCTTTTTGAACAAGTAATTTGCTCCTATTTACCCTGACAGCTACCAGACTGCTTCAGGTATTTGTGCATAATCTTTGTCATATTTCTTAACTTTCATACGTTACCCTGTTAAAACCAATAACATAATAAGCCTTTCGCACACTGATCTCTCACCTATATGTGTAAGGCCCAATCTCCACCACGGCAGGCCTTTCCCCGTCCAGCACCTCCCCTGGGTTCGTCAGATTGAAGAAGTAAAACTGCATGTATATGGGAGCAGGAGGATCCGCCCAAGCACCAAAAGCCTCTGTTCCATTTCTTAGGACTACTTCCTATGCAGGACAAAGGGCAGTGGGTTAAAAATGTCTGACCGTGGATGACTCATCCGCAGACGATGAATCGTCTCACGTCACGTGACAAGGAAACAGGGAAATTATCGTTTTTACTGATGTGAGGATTCAAAGAGGAGTTCAGGGACAATATCAGGGCGTTAAATACTGAAACCTGTTGAATTACACGTGAATGTTGCGACCTTGCATCCTGTCAGCTATCCTCCAACGTCAGTCAGAAAACATTTACATAATCAACGTTAAGACAGTTACTTTTAACAGACATAAAGGTTAATAAACTGAATAAAATGCATGTAGCATTAACTGCAACAACTATGTCCCTAAATGCGAGCTTTTGAAAAACATTCGAGTACCAAAGTAAGCTTAAAAACTACTTAGCAACAAACCTCATAAGTAATCTCGAAACAACCTGCTGTTTAGAAAGGTTTCCGTGAGCTAAAGTTAGCATTTCTAACTTTGATGCTAAGCTAAAAATAAACAGCTTACCGTTTTAACCCTCGACTGAAAAACATTAGGAAAAACGTTGGATAAAACTAAAGAAATACCGATGATCAGCATGACTAAAGAAAACGCTCCGATGCTGTAAATGCAACATGATTTCAGCGGCATGGTGAGGCCGAAGATTTATCAGACACAGAGAAGCCACTGACAGAGCTGTTTTTGTTTTGTTTCGGAGGAAGCTCCGGTCGTAGGAATTTGCTCGACTGAGCAAAGACTCTCATCCGGAACGAAAATCTCTATTAGCATTTCCGGTTTCGTCGACAGTCGGCGGTTTCTTTAGATCATTCAGTCGTAGTGATCACATTTGAAGCAGCTCCATTTGATGTGTTTAATACATTTTACATTTGAAGTAACGCCTATGAAATGTGCAGTGATTTTAGGGGCAGATGATGCAAGAAAACGATATATTTTTCATAACTGCTGACTGTAGAAACAAAACAGAGGGTTAGTTTCTACCCTGTACTCTTTGTTTCCGATGCCCACACCTATCTTCTGCTGTCTATCGTGTTTGTATGCCTTCTATAGGTTTACAGTATTATTTACCAACTTACACAATAAGGATTATATTATATAGAAACCTAAATAACAAAATACACACCATCCTTTCCGCTCATTCTGCCTGAGCTGTCATGTATTTAGCTCAGTCCATTTTCCCATCGTTTCACTGTGGGGATGATGCTCTACATGTTTCATGTTGCCCAAAAAGTTCAGTTTTGTTAAATGTGTCTCCTACATATCTTGTGGGGAATTAAAAATGTTTTTCTTTTAACAATGGCTGTTTTCTTGGCACTCCTACATAAGAGCCAGATTTCTGGAGAGCAGTACTACATATTCCTTCTCTTGACTGCTTATTCCACCTGAGCTGTGCATATCTGCAGTTCCCACAGACCTGGAATTCTTGGCTGTTTCTCTGATCAGTGCTCTCATGGCCCAGCCTGTCAGTTTAGCTGAATGGCCATGTCTTGGTTGGTTTTCAGTTGTGCCACACTTTCTATTTTTGGATGGTGGGTTGACCAGTGCTCTGTGAGAAATGTAAACTTTATGGTTTGTAACTTCTGAAGGTGGTTGGCTGCACTGCATTTTATTACTACATTCTGTCCCACACTTTTCAGATTTTTATTTCTTAAAAACATATGGAAAAATGCATTATTTAGTGTGGTGTAACTTTGTGTGTTGATCTATAACATAAAATCCTCCATTGAGAGTTATGGTTGTAGTAAAATGTGAAAAAGTTGAAGAGGTATGAACATTTTCAAAACATTGCAATTAACTGTATGTTGTATAACTGTCCATGGACACTTTGATTTCTAAATATTGAGACAGAAGACATTGCAATCTTTTCTAGGTAGCAGCAAATATTTAAAAATGTTAATTACATAGCATCAACAACAGCTCCCTTATCATTATGATGAAGTTCCCTAATAATAAGCAATATTAAACCATCGTTCCACTAGATGTCGCTATCTGCTAGTTTTCTTAAACGCTACTGCCTTCTTTATTTGTTTCAGCATAGTTTACTGGAATTATTGTGGTTTTCGAGTCAAGGTTTCTTGTGAAACTGACCCCATATTAGATATTCTTAATAACCAATGCAAAACAGTCTGACAATGTATTTCAGTCATTTTGCTATCACTGTGATTTTGACATTTTGAAACTTAAGTTTAAAAACTTGAATATGAATATGATTGGTGCACCTTTACTCGTAAAAGAAAACGAGTTAAAATCCATGCACATACAAGCATACAGATTTGTTAATGCTTCTCTGGTGTTGGTTTTGATGACCTGGGATACATTATCTCATCTTTCCACATGATAGGCCTTCTAACATTTTTGTAATGTTAACTATAAGCACAAACATGTTTGTGCTTGCATTGTTAAGTTTCATGGCAGTACTGTTTCAACATGGGGCTATAAAATCTCTGTGTCTTGTTTGAATAGAAAATGTTTTCAGCTTACATGTTGAGACATACTCTGTTACCCTGCAAAGCCAAATAGCCTAATACAGGGGAGAGTGGGGACGGTTGCAACAGTTTTTACTTTTCCCTCAATTTCTCACAGGCTATTTGTATTTGAATGACAATATTTTAACATAGTAAACTCACATCTGTCCCCTACACACCCATACAAGTGCAACATTTAGAAGCCTGATGTAAAGCAAGTAGCATATGGTTAAACAGAGATTGCCACGAGGGACAGTTGCAACAGCAATTTATTAACAAATAAAACTCATTTTTCATCACACTTTTTTTCAAATTATTGGCTTATTCAACAATTTAACCGAATACTGTTTGTTTCATAAATAATCATATTACATTATCATTACATACCATCACATAAAAAACTGATATTGTTATTCTAGAAAATTATGAGAATCCATTTTAATTTTTACACAGCAACACCCTGTCATAGGGATAAACCCAAGATGACAAAAAAGATCCGAAAAATGCAGACATGGAGACCTGAGTTGGTGGTGACTAAAACAAATTTAATACTGAACACAGATTCAGTAGCAAAGACACCCCTGTCTGTTGTCCTTTTCCTGTCTTGTGGCATGCTGGAGAAAAAAAAAAAAAAACAGAAGACAAGACGTTGGATATTCTGCAACTTGGATTAAGCCTTTAGAGATCAATTTAATGTTACATAACTAGACACCTGACATATTAATAAATATTATCTACCGCATTCATTAAGTTGGCTTTTATTTATTGTCACATCTTCATCATTGTGGTCATGGCAAAAGCTCCCTGCAACAGTGTGTTGCAACTGTCCCTCTCCCTGTAATCTTTAAACCACCGATGCTAGTTTAAAACATTAGTTTTAGCCCATGGTGCCTATGGCTGTTAGAAGCTAAGAAACTGCTGATTCAAACTGTATAACTGTTAAGTTCTTCATACATGTAGTGTGGGTGAGATCACAAAAAAACTAATCATTAAAAATATTACTTTTTTATCTTGATTTTTAGTTCTCCCTGAAGGAATGACAGGGTGTGCCTGCTGTCTTCCAGAAAGAATGAGGACCTAACTGAGAATGTTCTGGATAATTCTCATCAGTCCAGCTGAATGCTTATTGGTTAAATCAACAATGTTGCAAGTGCCACACGTTGCAACTGTCCTCACTCTCCCCTACGTTATCTTCTTTATATCTAAACAAGCTCTTTTATGTCATGAGGGATATTGCTCAACAAGTGAACAGAAAATAAATAAGAAGTAGAGGATGAAACCTCCAGTGAAGGATCAGTTTGCTTGCCCCAAATAAATATATACGATGGACTGGCGACCTGTCCAGGGTGTACCCTGCCTCTCGCCCATAGACTGCTGGAGATAGGCACCAGCTTCCCCGTGACCCACTATGGAATAAGCGGTAGAAAATGACTGACTATATATATATATATATATATATATATATATTTACATATATATATATATTTTATTGTATTTTATTCATTCTTTTATTCTGCATTTGTTATATTGTACGGTTGTTTGGTCAGCTTTTTTGTTTTTAAATGTCCAGTACAAATACATTTGACATCAGCATTGACACACTCATCCCTCTCCCTTGCGTTTATGTGCATGATATTTGTCATGACTTTGGCAAAGACCGGGTTCAAATCAGTCGCAAAATGCATTTATGTCATCTAGCCACCATCTGAAGACTTTCTGAAGACACTGCTAGTTTAAAGGATGGGAAAGAGACACAAACAATGATGCTTTTGGCAAGGTATACCTAATAAGAGTAAGAAGAAAGGATGATTTGCAAAACACATGAAGAGCAATGGGAATATGTGAAGAAAAGAAAATGGTGATTAATGCAGGCGATCCTCCAGCAGAAGAAAAAAATATATAAAAACGCTTCCTTAAATTTATATGTGCTATATTTTGTGTATTGTAGGCATTGGATCATATATGGAACTGAAACCTTGATAATAAAGTTTCACATATGCGTCGTAAATCGTCCGGAGCTTTAGGAATTAAACCAGTCGCTTTTATTGCTCCTGTGGAGTTTAAAAAAAATGTTATTTTAGTTTTGGCGGAATGCTCCTTTAACAGCAATGAATGGCGCACAATGGAGAACAGGGGCGTGACGTCACTTTCCTGAACCGGGCTTCAGGCAGAGGCAGCCGTTGAATTCAGTCAGGAGCGAGACAGGAGACGGAGTCCATGAACGACTCAACTTTTAATGTATGCCAGCCGGGTCGAGCCACCGTGTTGTCTCTGGCTGTTTCTTTTCTGTTTTGTAGCTTTTAAATGCATCCCCGGCTAGACTTGGCTGGACGACGGCTCGCTGTTTTCTGTCTTGTTTAGTAGCTAATCAGTTTTTGTCCTGAAAAACGGAAGGAAAGAAAGAAAGAAAGCAAGCAAGCCGTTGACTCTTTTTATGCGTCCCAACCTTTCCTGTGAGTCCAGCACACACACACAGTAAGGTAAGTGTCCATTAGCCTCATAATCATGTCAGGTATTTAAGTTGTAGTTATGTACATTGCTTTAACCAAACCTCATAACTGTTAGTAAATCTCAGCGTTCAAATCCCACGGTGCAGCGTTGAACCTGATCTGTTCTGTACAGTGATGCACGCCTCCTAAATTGGATGTTTTCTGGGAAACTGTAGTCTGAGCTGCTGGTTGTGTTTGGAACTTTGGTAAAAGATTTACTTTCTCCCCATGTCTCTTATGTTTTGGGTTTATTTTGCAAATGAAGAACTAGGATCGTAAAGTAAGGGCTTTCTGCTGCCAGTTCTTAATGTGAGTTGTGTAAACCAATTTGTTAGATATGCTGTTTCAAATTCAGTAAGACCTGCGTGCATATAGATATCATGCATATGAAATCTTTACATAATTGTTTAGCTCATCCTAACTCGTACTTTTTTTTTAAGGCATCCTTAAAAAGGTCTATTTAAAGTTTGCCACAAGCCATGCAGGAGACATGACAACTATAGGAGAAGGTGCTCTGGTCAGGTCTTCTTGTCATACACTCAAAGGGTTATGTGTTTACGAAATATAACCCTGCACATCACCTTGGCCTTGGACGTTATGGCAGAGGCAGTATGTTGCTGTGGGCACGCTGTTCTATAACACAGACAGATGATGATCAGAGTTGAATATGGATGGAGAACATGGCAGAAAAACCTTGAGATCTCAGACTCTGGTGGAAGTTCACCTTCTAGTTGAACAGTGACCTTAAACATACTGCCACAGCTACAATGGAATGCTTTAGCGATGTATATGCATGTGATAGAATGGTCCAGTCAAAGTTCATACCTAAATCCAGTTAAGAATCTAGGACAATACCTTAAAATTGATGTTCACAGACACGCTCCATCAACTCTGACTAAACATGAGCTTTTTTGCAAAGTGAAATGGACAAAGATTTCTGGCTCTGTGGTGTAGCCATATTCCAAAAGACCTGCAGTAAACAGAGTTTAATGAAGATAGTGCAAATACTTGCCAAACTTTTAAAATGATATAATTTTTTTTTACAGTTTTTCTTCCAATTCATGAAAATCAACTACTTTGTGTTGTTTCATGACATAAAATCCCTTTAAAATACATAAAAGTTGATGATTGTAATTTTTTTTAAATAAGGGAAAGTTCAAGGAGGCAGAATACTTTTGCCAGGAACTGTATATTTGCTTCTTAGCTGAAATAAAACTCTGATGCAGAGGTAATTAACATGCTTGAATACTTAACGAACTGTAAATTACTTGAGGCAGTTAGGAAACAAAACTTTGGTCCCCTGGAGATCTTTTGTGATTTATAACATCCTTCTTGGCACTGATAGCATTTTCAGCCACAGTTGTTAACATTTATTAACTGAGATGAAATAGGTGGATATTAATGAGGTTCAGATGCATTGCAGGTATTCCTGCCCACTGAGCTTATTATTAATGAAACTGTCAGTGTTAGATATTTTAATGTTACAAAGATTGTGTAGACTTACTCACAATGCGAAACTTGTGACTCACTGCTGATGACAGCCATAAATTAAACACATGTTCACTGTTACCTTGTTGAAGAAACATCCCCTAAACACTTAATATGTCAGAAAGCTTCAGCGTCACATCTAAAATAGGAGGAAACGTCACTGGGGCCGTGTTTAAACATCTGTGTTTTGTTCTTCACAGGCGAACAGCGAAGCGATTTGAGTGACTGACTGCATGGATCAGATCTAACATGAAGAGCCTTAAAGCCAAGTTTAGGAAAACTGATGTAAGTACTCAGACATATGTTCCTGACTGTATAAGCTGTGTGTGTGCACATGTATGAGTCTGTGAGTGGTTTTACTCACTGTCTGTTTATGTTTGGCTCAGGGAATTGGTGAAGGATTTTTCTGGCAGAATCTTTCAGCTTTAAGGCCAACAGCAACCTATGGCTTATTGATAGAAAAAGCAACTTGAGGAGGAAGGGGAAATAAATACTGTTTATTGATACGGTCTCTGTAATTCATTCGTAACTCCCTGTAGAGCTATTATGAACCTAAAAAGTATGCCACGACTGATTTTTGCTTTTCAGTTCATACGGCACATTTTATGAGTATTTTTGACATCCTGGCAAGGTAAAGCTGTTATTTATGGCGCAAGATACAGACGTCTTAACTAAGCCTGTCCCACAGAGTTCATAGAAACTCCAAAACTTTCAGACTGCTTATGATTCCAGATCAGGATTTAACCTGCAGACAATGAATCAGTCTTTAGGGAGGAATTTCTCCCTGTCAGTACAGTCATTAATTTGGTCCGGGTTTAACATGCTCTTACACCCACAGGAAGTGAGGCGTCTCCACACTGTCTGACTCATCCATCGTCACATTGAGCCCTCATGACACAGAGCCAAATAGCCAACAGGAAAAATCTGTGATTCTGAGAGAAAAACTTTTTCGGGGGGTTGGAAGCTGTGTCAGATGTAGAGGAGTCGGAAGAATGCCGAGCAAATGTCACATTTGATTTATGTTGACAGTTTCCAGTAGATTAGGAGTGTGTGGAGAGCTCTGGTTAAATGGCATGGTGGAGAGTCTGTCCAGCAGAGGAAGAATTAGGGGGAGTACACCCCTGCTTTCGTTTAGTTACGCCCAAAAAACACAGCAAAGCATTACTGGAACCTTGATAGCTGTTTGAGGGTAAATTAAAACCCTGTGGCCTACGTGTTGCAAATCAACGTGCAGCCACTGCTTGAAATTTGTAAATGTTTTGCAAATTGAGTCAGCTTTATGGAGGAGTACAACAGTGTCCATTGTTCTAGAAAATGTTGAATACATAATGGCATGGTCAAATGGTTCCCTCTTTTCGAGTCAAATGACTGCAGGTCTCACCTTTGCTACGTAACCGTTGTCCTGTGATATTGTAAGTTGCAGTCTGAGCTGATGTTGAAACAAAACGCTCATCCTCACGCAGACAAGTCAGTCGTAGGCGGCAGGAGAGAGGAGCAGGAAGCGCTGTGGATGTTGCTTGGAAACACAACTGATGCCTCATCAGATATGCCTTTGCAGACCTCCCACTCATTGTCACATTTGCTTGGAGAATTATTAATGCTGCGGTTGTCTCTTGTTTTATTTAACATATCATTTTTATATCCAAACATTGATTTGATACAACATAGACAAATATGCAAATGCACATTGGTGTAACATTAGCCACAGGAAACTCATATAGAAGCAGTGGTGTTTTGCTATGTTTGTGGAGCATAATTTAGTCTTTTAAGAAGAAAAAAGACAAGTTAGTGTTTTCAGTTTATTTATAGGGATGTTATTTACACTGACTACTATATAGTTGTTCTCAAAAGTCTACACACCCCTGTTATTGTGGCAGAATTTAATTCAATTCAGTTAAATTCAAAAACACTCTTAATTATCACAAGTATCAGTCAGGAGAAGGGTAGAATAAATCCAACCGCATTTTATCAAACCGTCCATGGAACATTAGAAACCCTCATCAATAATTTGAGTATGATGAAAGTTTCAGTTATGGTACAAGTGGATGTTTCTCCAAAACCAATAAAAAATACAAGATAGACTTCAGTTCGGAAGGCTGCCAAAAGGTCCACAGCAATACTGGAGAGTCTGAAGGATTTTCTGGCATACTTGTTGAATTTCCCATGTGATTAAAAACTTGTGTATTCTCCCCATGTCTGAACTAAGAAATCAGGTTGAAAGACAATATGTCCTTTCTGTCAAAGAAAACATACGAACAACCTGAAGAACAAAAAAGGGGAAAAATATTCTCAAGTCAAGCTTTGGCAGCTTATAAACTCCTACCAAAGAAGACCGAATACTAAGATTGAATTACAAAGCGCTTCAACAAAGTATTAATTTAAAAGTTTGCACACTTATGCAACCAGGTTATTGTCTTTTTTATTTATTCTACACATGTTAACCCAGACAGGAGACATGTAACATTAAAGATGTACAAAGTTTTTAAATTATTTATCAGGATCTCCTTTTGAATACCCTTGCACCAGTCATCTGTAAACGTTTAAGATTTACTGTAGAAAATATTTCCGTCTGGTTTTATACAGATTTAAGGCATTTATGATTTAGATAAAGCTTAAAAAGGAAACAATGTTTTTCAACTAAAGAACAGTCTTTTTAATGCAGGGAAATCTGGCCAGTTTTGCTGCAGTCCACGCTTGTGTAATTAAAATGATGGGAAGAGAAAAAGATTTGACAGAGTAATGGGTTTATTCTAGCCAATAGTCATTCCACTGCTTTTTATAGACAACCAGAACCCCTTTAATAGAAAGAAAACATCTCATGGGTTCTATTTTAGGTTTTGTGTGTCACTGGCAGATTACTTAGGAATTTACTCCCCTCTTCCCCTCCCAAACACCACAACCACCCTAAAACCAATCCTTCAGTTTTTGTTTCCTTTAACAAAATAACCAAAACCTAGTCCCATTGTAAATCGCTTTTTGATGAAGTAAATGCATTTCCACCCAGATAACCGGCGCTGGGGTCTGTGGCTGGATTCAGAAATTAATAAAATGCTTTACTTCAAGTGCCCTCCTCCAACACAGTGAAGTGAGTGGAAAAGGCTGCCTAGGCTTCACTTGGAACACCTCCACAACATGAGGTCTAAGTGAGGCAACCATTTAGAACAGGAGACTGTGGGAGAGAACAAGATGTGTTATTTTTGTAAGCGATACGGACGGATAAGGGCTCAGTGATAACAGCCGAGGATAACATTGGGATTCTTTTATGATACTAGGGAGAGCAGAACATAATTCAAGTCTACTTGGATATCAGTAGACTGTGATTAGAATAGATTTCTACTCGTATCAGCAAAAGCTCCGGATTTATTTATTCATTCACACTTAGACTCCTGTTTTATTGGCTCAGGCAGCCATCAAAAGAGAGGCCTGATTAAACCAGAGAACAGTCGAAAAATGTAATTTCTTAATTGAGCTTAAACTAAACTGTTTAATGACCCTGATAACATGTTTCTGCATTAAAATTATATGAGTTACAGTATTTTGAAGTCATGGACACTAGATTTTGTTGGGGCCAAAAAAATCTGTTTATTTTTTTTCACACATTAGAGTAAAATCAAGCAGTTTGTGATGTGTTTGACAGGGTACAGAACCTCCAAAACTGTTTGTGGACACCAGTTTTCTCAATAAAGTGGCACAATATATTGAATTGCAAACATCATTGCAATATCACTAGGATCTAACATTACGGTGAGTTTTGTGAGAGAGGCGCAGTCATAATAACGGTAATAATATTTATGGAATAATTAGGATAATCCAGTTTATCACAATCTTCAACAGTAAAATAACAATTTCATGGTCTCCTAATATTAATACAGCCCTATTTACCAAGCATTAGGAGTATTTACCCGTTTGCTGTAATTAACACAGGCAGCTCTTTACATCGGATTAGGTTACAGTCATAAATGGTATGTTGGAGTTTGTATATTAATGGCAGTACAGAAATAAAGACGGTATATAGAATCAGAACCAGCTTTATTTGCCAAGTTTGTGCACACATGACAAGGGATTTGACTTCTGTTCTGTTTGGTCTGAAGACATTTAAAATACAAATACATATAAAAACGGGAAAATGAAAGTATAGAGGTATAAATAATTTCTTTTACAAAAGAGGAAGACGAGGTTAAAACATGGAAAACCCATTTAACTTTCAAGTACTTGACATTTAAAGACTCTTCTTTAAGCATGAATTCATTATTTTTTCCATTTTAATTCTGATGCTATCTTGCTCACACGAGTACCGGTACATATCTTTTATTTCTAAATGTGCTGGAATTACATAAATAGACATTTGTGTTTGAAGGTCAAACTTGATTACCATTTTCTTGTTTGTCAGATGGGTCATGCAGCAACAATCCTGAAACTTGCAGGCAATATGTTGCCTAGGGAGAAGAAAGTGTCTCTTTTTAACTTTTTAAATCACTTTTTCATTTGTTAATACTTACCAGCACACAATTCTCTCACAAAATATCAATCTTAAAAATATTTAGATGGTAAGCAAATTATTTTTTCTACCTAAAAATACTAATAACAGAACGCAGTGGGACTTTTATCTGGACTATTCTCTTTCATATCATGCTTGTACAGTTATTAAGATAGGTGCAAAGGGTAAACATAGAGTGAAACTGAAAACAGGAGGCCCTCTAGGAAGAGATTTGGTGTACAGGACAGAGACTTGACTGCATCATTGAACAGATAAATAATGGCACACTCTAAAGGTTTCATACTTCACTTGAACTCATCAACATTTATGATTGGTGAGGAAACAATTACTAGAACACAGATCTGAGAAGACTGATTGGTTTTTTATAAAAATAAAAAAAAAACATCATGGGAGTCAAAGAGATAATTATATTGATTCTTTAAACTCCTTTAATTAAAGACTATTCCATCTCTGGTTAAAGACATTTGCATTCAAAAGCTGCCTTTGCTGTGTTTTAGCTCATTAGTTAAGGAATAGATATTAAATTGGTACACATAGTGATGTTCGTAGACTATATTACTGCCTCCATTTATCAATCATTTCTCCTGAAATGTCATTTTGTGACTCAGTGTTCTCCAAGAAAAGCTTAGCTGCATTTAATTCTAAGTAACCAGCAAGTCTTACAGGCTGGAAACTACAAATATAGAAACAAGGGATAAACATAACTACTAGGGCGATATCACTGTGAAAGATACAGAAATGCATAATTTCACATAAATTCAAAAATTGATTCAAACTAAATCTGTTAGAGATCAGATTAGATGGTTGATAATGATTCAACAGCAAAAGATCTTTTGCTCATGTCACCCACTGTTAAGTCCCTGCCAACATATTGCTTTATGATTGGTTTATATATAAAGATGTGGCAATCAGAAATGTGTAGCTGAAGCCAGTGTCAATTGATTCCAATTGACATTTTCTTCTGTCTTTTCTACTATGACACGTGAGACAGCGGTCATGGTAAAACAGGATTTTACTTATTTTTTAAAACGATGACAAAGTGTGCATTTTAAACTGTGTTTTAAATACTAGCGATTAGCAAGGCTATCAATATTAACAGCAGTGTGCAATATTGCAATCACAAAGGATTGCTTATGTGCAACATTTAGTAGGCTATTAGAATTAAAGTGATATGCATACTATCTGCTCTGCATGGAAGTAATATATTTGACCAGTCTGGTGTACTTTCACTACCCTAGCTGTATCATAATTGTACAAAACAAACAGAAAAATGCAGGTTAATCACAAAGAATGTTGCAGTTGCAAAATTGAGAAACAATACTGCAGTAGTATTGTTTTCTTAATATTGTGCAGCTTCAAAGCAAAGCAACTTTGCTTTAGGTCACTCAGCCTTCCTGTTATGTGCTGAAAGTCTTTGTCTCTCTTTCTTTCTATCTTGTAGCCTGAAAAATCTGCAGACATGGCTGAACATAGTGTGGACAATACAGATTTGGTCCTTATATAGCTTTTTAAAGCTTGGTGCTTCCTGTGACTTCATTTTAAACACCACACAGATACTGAAAATAGCTTCCATAAGAATGCTGTTGTGATTGTGGTCTGGTAGCACTTGTGTACAGTGGGTGCAGTGATTGCAAATATATCGGATTTTTGAGTGTCCACCCAACTGGTGACTGGACAGGTTTAAAGAATTTAAAAAGAAAGAAATTGTCCTATTTTGCTGTCTACCAATTTTTGATTAATCAATACTATTATTATTAATGACAACATATTTTTTTACTTACCAATATGCTGGAATTTGAGATGATACATGTAATAAAAGCACAGTGCATGCTTGCTGAAATCAGGTCCACTGAGCAGAATGTTTTAGCAGAATCAGTAAATCAGCTTTCTCTAATGCTGGACTGTGTGCTGTAAAGATAGGCTGCGTGAAAATGCTGCCCACGCCTTAGTTAGGCAGCATTGCCCAGGTATATTTTTTTCTGCCTAGATTAGGGAAGAAGGCAGCTGTCTATGGGATCACAGTCCCACGGTCTTTATACACGTCTTGTAGGCTGACCTTTGGCTAAATGTATTTTCCCACTAAAATTCTGTGCATACCAGGGCCTAATAGGGAGGTTGGCTTACCGGAGGCTTTGAGCAGGTGTGTAGTTATGCAAGGACAAAGTGGATCAGAGGAATTCTTCAAATTGTCTCAGTGAATGAACCTCTTGTGTTTGTTTGTCAGGTCTGTTAAATCATGTCTGTACAGAAGAGTTTTTTTTTTAAATATTTTTGATGTATTCTGCATGCTCTACTTTTTAGGCTTGTGTATTATTTTGGGCTTATCATTTATAGGCAAACAAACACAGTGTTGAGCTTCTGTGTTTGGGTCTGTTGTCTCTGAGTCTGATGGAAATGGAGCAGTGTTTAACAGACACAGACGGTGTAATCTGGATTCTGGGAATCAGTCTGGCAAACAGCCACAAAGAGACTTGCAAGCATTCTTACTCTGTCCAGCACAGAAACTAGCCATACATTATCTGTAGGGTGAAAGAATCATTAACCGCTTTTTGTATTAAATGATGCACTTTTACACCATTAGAGCAAATCTTTTTAATTAGGAATTTATGGCGCCACATAAACCTATTTAATATTACCAGGAGTTCAGTCATAATCTTCTTTTAATTAAATGAATTCTATTTCTAGTTGTAGGTTATTGATTATTAGTTAAAGTGGAAGAACACCAAGATAATAATAATAATAATACATTTTATATGTGTAGTGTTTTTCTATAAACTCAATGACACTTTATAAGAATAAAGCAAAATTACAAAAAGAGCAGTTTAAACATCATACAAATGAAGGAGGAAAAACAGTAAATACATAGCACTGGAAATAAAAAAAAAAACACAACCATAAAACAGGATATTAATCATACATTAAAAGCTGTTCTGAAAAGGTGAGTTTTGAGATGTGATTTGAATGTGGATAGGTCTGTACAGTCACGGATGTGTTTGGGGAGATAGTTCAAGAGGTTGAGAACAGCTGTGGAGAAGGCTCCTGCCCTCTGCCTCTTTACATTTAACTAGAAGACCATTCAATGGGAAGAAAGAAAAGCATAATTTATTCCAGCCTCGCATTACTTTACCTTTTATCTCCAGCTTCAATCAACAGTGAGGAACGTAATCTGACCCGCACATTTTCTGAATGTTTTGTGCTTGGATCTGCAAGAGTGACAGCAGTCAATAATGAAGAGATACAAATATGCATTTATAAAAGAAAGCCTCTCACATGGAGCCTCTAAACAGACTCTCACATCTTGGTGTAGTTGTTGTATTTAGGAGCAGTTATAAATCATACCTTCATTCTTCTCAAGGTCATCTATTCAAGAGTTTTGTCCTACAGTCTAAAACTAAAACCTAAAAATGTAATTAATAAACAGTGTCAGCTTTGGATATTAGGTCTAGTTTGTCGCAAAAAACACCTTTGGTGCATCACTAAAAATGAGAGTTAAGCGGATTGGAATATAACTGTAATATACACTCACATTTATTCGAACTTCTGAATGATGTTTAGCCCACGACCGCAATTCAAGAATGGTACAAATTATCCAGACTGACACCTTTAAAAAAATAAATAAATAAAATTTGGATCTCTGTATATCTTTTATTAATCACATTGTTTTTCTTTTTTTTTTAATCTGATAGTAAGAGGGATTCCAAACATCTAGTGACCTTTAGCTGCAATTTCTTTGGAGAATGAGTGGCCTGCATCCTGTTCTTGTTGCTGATAACTGATAAATAGCTTTTTACCAAACCAAAGAAAATAAAACTTCCTGACCAACAATAACAATGTAAATGTTTACAAAAATGAAAAGGCTGCGTGTTTATGTGTATTGTTATAGATATAAATATCAAAATTAAACATATTTTGGCAAATTACACGAGAAATATTTTTTTTCAGCCTGCAATTTGGACACAACTCTCCCAGACATTCAAAATGTGTGATTAACAAAAACTCTTCAGGTATATTTATTTTATAGGACAAACTGGGGATGGCAATAATAACACCAATGATTTAGTTTTTTTATTTTTGAATACAGGATTTTTTTCAACATAAGATAAAATTGACTTAAATTAAAGGTTGCTTTAGTCAAATTAATGGGAGAAATCCTACCAGGAACTCTTTCACATATTTTTGCTGGACGATTCCCGCACATCTAAATACATAAGTTAAACATTTACTACAAGCTTTATAACAAGTTTAAGCAATCTTTATAGCTGTACCGATGCGAAAGAACATGCATGCAATGGAAATTTACTAAATCATCATTTTGTTATTGTTATTGGGGTTCTGGTGTGAATACATAATCAACCTGCACTCCATGCTATCACACTGCTAAAACCTGCTCCCCCAGCTGCTAGACTTAGCAGGATTACTCAAGGCTTACACACAGACACACTCATCATAGATTAGTAACCACACACACACACCCTCCCCTTTATCACCCTCTGTGTCTAATCGATGTGTGGATTACGCTGTCTCCTCTCATGCCCCACAGCTGCTTTATAGCTTCAGTTAATCAAGACAATAAAATCTACTGTGTGGCTCAATTTGTCGCAACTTCAAATTCTAAAATCCATCAGTTTATTTGTGTGAACATCTGAGGAATGGACTCCTCCTTATCAGGAGTTATGAAATGTGTCTGCTGTTAACTAGAGCAGAACAGCAGAGAACATCACATGCTGATCATCTGAAAACGTTTCTTTAAAAACCAACAAGAAACAACGCCTTGTTCAATGTTTGGATAAAAAACATTGACCCACTATGTTTCCCAGGATTCTCTGTGCTTCACATCAAGGAACCATGAGAGAAAAATGTTAAGCTCTGCTTCAGCCCAAAAGGTAAAACAGGGAACAAAACACCACCCCTTACATCACAAGAGCCCTAGAGTTAGTTAGTTAATTTATTTAATTGAAATACTGACTGTAGGATCCCTACAAGGGTGTGTTTGCTTTGGCCAAATCTAACTTGGGTCGGCATGTAATGATTTGTTCTGTCTGGGGGTATGGAAAGGGCATTAGTGCTGGGAGTGCCAGTGAAGCCTCTGGGGCAGTCCTGTGTTAATCAGGCCGAGGAGGTGGAGGAAGAGTGTGTGTCTATATCGTCATTAATCATATGCAGGAATAAAGCAGCCCAAAGGATATTTATGACCCTCGCTTCATTCAGTCAGGATTCCTACACAGTCTCTGAAAAGGGTGGAAAACTTTGGAATGTACTTTTAGTATTTCCCACTTCTGACCGGTGTTTGTTTCCAAAAATTTTTTACCTTAGTTCAAAGATAAAAAAACTGTTTTGTATTGTAAGTCACTTTGTAAATCTGTCTAACTTTAAAAAATGCGCCATGTAAATCAAGAATATTAAGCTGTACCTTGCACTTGGTTTATTCAATGTATCATTTACAAATTAGCTAGGAACAAAAACAAGCAAATTTTTAATAAATTGTCAGTTCTCCCCGTCGTCAGTTTTTTTATCTTCATTTCGTACCTCTAAACAAACCATTTCATAACAAGGTATTTGAGCCAGGTCATATCCGTTTCTTTTTTGTTGTAGTAAATTATAGAGGTAAATGGAGAAAGAAATAATTTGTTCCACTCAATTTTTTATTGTTTTCTGAAAACTTTCTATTGTATCCTATTTTCATTTGGGTTGGTTCTGATCCCCATTTGGACCAGTTAACTCTTATAAAATATGACAGATTATAACCCCAGATTAAATTAAAATAACCCTAAGCAGCTGTCTGTTACTAGATATAATTTATTAGAACTGTCAAGCTAAATGTCCTGCCACTGAAATGAACAGTCGTTGAGATATATATGGTCATAAATTTCACTAAAAAGGCATTTCCAGACTATCCCTTCGAAACAGAGTCAGAAGAATAAAGACAGATTTCATCATTTGGCAGAGCACCAGTGCTGCGACGTGTGGACGGCCATCTAATTAGACCAGAATCTATTTATGCTGGAGTACGGCCGGAGTCAATTATAAATGAATTATTCCGAAACCAACAGGAAACAGAACGAGCACATGTGGATTTTCAAAAAAAGTCAGTAAAGACGGACTAGATTTCGCTTTGTCAATAAATACCCAAATATATTTATATGTAAACAGTATATATAAATATATAAGTATATATATATTAGCAGTTGTTTACATTAGATCAATGAGTTCAGTTACTGGGCTATATACATTAAGTAAGGTATTCTATTAAACATTAAATGCACCAAACTAAGCCACAAATATAGCTTCACTGCACTCAGTGTACTCATTGTAGAACAAAACGCATGAAAATATCCGCATGCATAAAACGAAAAGTGAAGCAGTAACTGGTTTAACTTCCACAGAATGAGTTGTTTTGCACTTGTTGCCAAATTTATCGTCGGCTTTTATTGTGCGATCTGCGTATGGTTTTTGGAGCTCCCCCGGCCTTTGCAGCGGACCAGACCGGACCGGAGCAGATACAGTGTAAATCCAGGGTTACAGTATATATACGGCACTGAGTGAAACCACCGGAGGCGAAGTGAGCAGCACGGAGCAGTATTAGAATCTCTAGAAAAACATTTATTTAAATATATTGTATGCACATGTAATTTATTTAATTTTAATAATAATAATTCGGATTATTATTAATAATAAAATAATTAACAATAACTACTGATATCTAAATGTACTTTTGTGACAAGGAAGTGTTCTTACCTGCTGAGCCTTGATCCGTTTAGCAACAGCAGCAACAATCGTTTCTTTGCCGATCTTTTCACATCAGATGCTCTGAACAGCCTGGCTACAGACTCTGCTTCAGCATTCTCCTTCGTCTGTCAGATATCCCAACCTCTGACATCATTTCTCTTGTGCATTCAGAGGTTTGTTGTTCAAAGCAATTTGCCCAGAAGTCCTCCGTTCACAACTGGCTGTGCTTAGTAGGACCAGCCCATCTGTCTCTCGTCAGCTTTTCAGCTCTGATCCTCTTCGCTTCAGTAAAGTAGTGCAGACTAATGGCTGCTGCCGTAGTAATGCTGCCCCCACCAGCAATGCACTGTTTCACCATATTAACGCTGTTTTGCACTCAACTTGGCTTCTACCGGAACCGTGTATCATTGACGTTCACCCAATGAATGACTGGAAACTTCCCCTTTGATGTCATTTCTGGGCGACTTTGGACAAAATTTAACATCAAAATAGTTCTAATATAATATAATGTCAATTTCTTTCAGTTACTGCATTTGTGGGAAAAGCTTGTCACAGACAATTTAAAGACATTGATCTTTTTCAAAATCTTTTTACCTGCTAACCTTATGTTGTGCACAGTCTTATTTTATGAAATTTGCAGTAAAAGTTTGTACCTAGACATTAACAATTGACTGGAGTAGCCAAGTAAAACTGAGTGTTAGAGTTGCAGTGACAATTTATATTACCGGTTCAATAGCTTTAATCTCAGGTATGCCTAAGGTCTTGTTAAAGAATAATTTTGTCATTGCAAGTTTAACAGTGTTATAATTTTGTTCTGATCTTTTGGTTTTGTTTATCTTTCTCATTTGCGCTTGTGAAAGAAGAAAAGAGGTATGAACTTTTTTATGCTGGCCAAAGATGGCCAACATAAAAGTCATTACTGAAGTTAAACGTGCATAGAAAGATTAGATGGGTTGAACACATGTATAACTCACATTACCTTTCATGTCTGAGCTTTTCCACATTTTGTCACATTACAACAAGAAACCTGAGTTTTTTTAATACAAGCAAAGTAGTTCTATGCTGTCCTCAGCATGTTGCTATCTGCATCAGATTCTGCTGATCCACATATTTCTCAGATTAGATGGAAATTGGAGGAGGATACAATATCTCCTGTCTGTGTGGACACATGGACTGAACAGCTGCTGCTGTCTTTGATTTGTACCATGCAACACTCATTCTATAATCCTGTACTACACCTTACAGTTCATAGTGGTTACAGGTTTGTGACTACTTCCTGGAGTGGATACAGGGTTTAAGATTGCTTGGTCAATTTGAACCCCTCACCCCCCAATTCTGTGTCGGGAAGTTTCAGTTAATCATGAGGGGAAATGAAACATGTAGATTACTGAACAAAAGGGTGGACTCAATGGGGCTAATGTCTTTACCACTCTGTGAGCTTTTGTATCCGTTCAAGATGCCCAATATATTATTTGCATGCATTTTGCAAATGCGTTGCACTTCACACATCAGTTTTAACCAACGTTTATTGTGAGGCTTGCCTCAAAGTGGCATTAACATGCTACCACATGTAAACATGTTTGCTGAACACCACAGCTGAAGCTGAAGGAGAAGAACTTTTAAGCCTCAAGACTCTTTAGATAGTAACATGAAAGGTTAACATAGAGTTGTAACAGTGGAGAACATGAATTTGATGAAGAAAGAATGGCTACAATCAAGAAACCTCGCTGGGCTAAGCAGAGCCGTCAGACTCAAAGGCCAAAGTCTGGTTTACTGCAGACAAGTAGTTCAGTTTGACAGCTTTTGAGCAACATGAACTGCATTTACACAAAGAGATGGATAGCTAGATGGATGGATGTTGACATCCGTTTCAATGGAAGAAACTAAAACATTCTTTTATGAAAAACTTTACAGCAGCAAATGTTTAAAAGTGGGTTTTTAAATTCTTTCTGGTATTGGAGGTGACAGGCAGGTTTATGGAATCAACTTAGGAACTATTTAGCTGGCCAAACACTTTCGAATGTTTTGCTTTCAGCTTGACACAAAGACCGATGAGGCTGTGTAATGAATTGTTTTAATTGGACTCTAGGACTTTGCTTTATGCTGTATCTGTGTGTGTGTTTGTGTGTGTGTGTCTGTCTGTTTTTAAACTGCCTGCCTTATCTCGTCTTAAATGAGTGATGCAATGTTTTTTTTCCCTACTCCAGTGACTTTATGATCAACCTTCGAGTATAATGAGGCTGGTTGCTTTCCAAGTCCAGCAGTGTTTATTTATAGAGCAGGAAAGACTATTCGTATCTAGAGGAAGTTTCGCATGAGGCTATTTTTTTACTGGCCGTCTTACAACAGTCCCACGCTGGACGTATGCATCAATCCTTCAGCTTTATCCTGAAATTACAAGGCAGGTGATTTATAAGCCCCTTTGACCATATTCTAAGGAAATTGCAGTCTTAGATGTATAGTTTATACACAGTCACTACATACTGTATGTGAAAAGAGCACATGTTCAGCTGTAAAGTGAAAAGTGTTGGCAACTAACCTTATGAGTTTCTCTAGAGTCATTTCTTCACGGACGAGAAGGAGCTTAGGGATGGCAGTTTGGTTTTATGGTTTTTCTCTCCTCTGTTGTTTCCATGCCCTGTGATGGAATGGCAACCCGACCAGGGTGTACTCCACCTCTGTTGACTTGTGCCTCCAGCCATCTATACAGGATTAGGCAGATAGATGGCAGGGAAAATGCATGATTAATCTGTCAGGAAAAATCCAGAGAGAAAATATAAAAACATCATCATATCTGGATTTTATTACATATAATTCATGCAGCTGCACTGTTGTTTTTTAAATAATTGTCAGCCAGGGATAGAAATGAACAAGTTTTCTTTTGAAAGGTTCCGACTGGTGATCGACAGCTCAAATACTGAACAAATCCCATTTATTATCGTAATCATTAAAGGCATCTAAATATTTTTAGTCTCTGAACAAATAAACCAAGAACGTGTATTTGTTGCACTTTGGAGGTTTTAATAAAAATCAAGTAAAGGTTAGGGGAAAAAATAGTATCATTTTAAAATTCCTAAATTTACTGTTGGCAATAAAATTGCTACCTCTATCAAAGAACCCACAGCACATTTCTTTCTGTATTTTTATTGTGTTAATGTCCTTGAAAAAAAGCAAATCTGAACCGGTCAAAATCTGAATAGGCAGGTCAGACTGCAAAGAAAGCAGGAAATCGGTATTGAGCAGGAAAAGCCTGGTCGATGCGTCACTGAATATTTATGCCCACTGACTGTGTTATAAGGATAGATCGTACCTGCTACGTCTGTACTTCTAAAACTTCTAGTGTACTCTATTTCCAACAGAGCAAAGACCTTCAAATAAATATTTAATTAAATTATATTCTGAATCTTTATCCTATATTTAATTAGATAAAATCCAACATAGACTCAAAGTATAAGTCTATTATTAAAACATATCTTTGCTGTCTGTATCCTGTTTCCATTGTATGTTTACAGTATACAATGTTAAAAAATACTAGGTTTATGTTGCAATGTTTGATAAATTTTAATAATGACATGTTAAGACTGTCAAATGAATACACTGTGAAAGAGAAGTACATTTTTATAGGCTAATATAGTCCTGTGGACAGGACAGGAAATAATGACTAAGTTCTCCTTGGCAGTTTCAGGTAGAGACACTTGGCAAAGATGTTCGGTTTGAATTAGCTTTTAGAAAAACATTCAAATAATAATTTGTTGAGCCAGAGTTCTGACTCCACAATTCGCTATACAGAGGCTGCATGAATCACGCAAGTTAATATCATTCGCAACTGATAAAATAAGTAAAAATATGTCTTAGGTTAAAAAGAAGTCTTTTTTCCTTGTATCAGCTTTATTCTAGTGGTTTGTGGCTGCATTAACCACCATGAGTATGACACGTCCAGATCCCTAACTTGATTATTAGTGGTTGAGTTGCATTGTGGGTAATGGGAGGACCAGGTTCTGGCAAGAAGAGTGAATGATTGGAATGAAAACCGCAACTTATTTGGTTTGGCTACATTGATTTTTCAGCTTCTTCTTTTTATTTGGTGACAATGGTTTACAGAGCCTTGAATCATTTAATATAAGGTTCAGTATGATTAAACTTGTGATTAAACTTGCAAGTGGACATACCGTCAGTTTTTTAAACAAGGATGCCCAGCTAGGGAACAATGTTCCCATGATCTGAATTTATTTCATCATCTAACCGTGAGGCCCTCATTGGCCGGCGTTGTGAAGTAGATGGCAACATCTTTCATTATAAGAGCAACCATCTGGTCTTTGTTTAACTTTTCAGAGTGCTCACTCTTTTATTCTTGGTTTTAGAGTCTAAACAATTGTGGTGTATGTGTGTGAGTGGGTGTTTGTAGTACACTGAGCAGTAAGCAGTTTCAGCTGTAGCCTGACAGAAAGAATGTATTGTTCCAGAACATTCGAGCATCAGCTTTGCAGCAGAGAAGAGGTTTGAGGTCAACAGCAACCACCTATGAAGGGAAGCAGGGGAGAGCCTCTTCATGTGTTAGTCTCTGTCTTCTCTTCAATTTCACCTTTTATTCTGTACAGTATTCACCTCTTATGTTCACTTCTGCTTCTTGACAGTACTACACTCCTCTGTCTCTTCTCTGTGGCGTCTTTGACCAGCATCCATGTTCTTCCTCCCTGGAAATAAATCTTTCTATGGCTGCATCTTAACTCCTGTCTAACCTACTTTACATTCGCACTAAATCCCATAGACTGAATCATTCTTGCTTCTACAAAAGACAAATGTGGGTTAGTGTACGATTTAGAAAAAGGAGAGGGGGGGTTATCTTCCTGCCCTCTGATAACAGATGAAAGGATTTATCCAAGTAATTTGGCATGGCTTTGGCCGTCTTGCTCTTGTCTAGCTGATACAGGAAGGCCTGCTATTCTTTATTTTCCATCCTTTCCTTTTTTTCTGAGTTTTAATCTGCATACTTTTTATTTATTCTTGATCTATGTTTTGTTTCACACACAAACAGAAATCCTTGATTTTCATAAAGATGTATCGTAATGACCAATTAATTTATCCTTTAAAAACAATTTTCTTATTTTTTTAGATTGAATTGTAGTATTATCTGAATAGGCCAGATGCAAAGATTTTCTATGCAGTCTTAAGTAAAAGTCAGAAATCAACCTTCTGATTTCTTTCCCTGTCGAGTTAGTTTTATGTTCTGGACGTAAACCTGTTGAGTTAAATTATGTAGTAGAGTTCATTCCTGTCAGGCTACTTAATAATTATGCAACAGCATTGAGCAATTTCTCTCTGTCATCAAATATTTGACAAAGTATTCGTTCTTAGTATTGAAGTGGAAAGGAAATGTTACGGGCTGCATGGTGGCATAGTTGGTAGCACTGTTGCCTTGCAGCAAAAAGGTCCTTGGTTTGACTCCCAGCTGGGGGTCTTTCTCCATGTTCTCCCTGTGCATGCGTGGGTTCTCTCCGGGTTCTCCAGCTTCCTCCAGCAGTCCAAAAACATGACTGTTAGGTGAATTGGTCCCTCTAAATTGGCCTTCGGACAATCATGTTGCTTGTCCTGGGTGTTGCCTTGTGATGGACTGGCGACCTGTCCAGGGTGTACCCCTCCTCTCACCAGTAGAGTACTGGAGATATTAGGCACCAGCTCCCCCGCGATCCTGTACAGAAGAAGTGGAAATAGAAAATGGATGGTTGGATGCGAAATTTTATATGACTTTGAGATTTTTGTTAATGAATAAATTTTAAAGTGTGGCATGGATAACCATCTTTCAATGTAAACACAACTGTATATATTTTGCTGTGTGGCTGTAACATCTGTAGACATTTAGGAGTGGCATTTCTCCCATTTTCTCCCTTTTGCAAAAAGCTGAAGTAGAGTGGCTGAAGAACCTATGCAAACATAAATTCTCAGGTTTTGCCACAGATGACAAATGGAGTTAGGTCTGGACTTTGACTGGGACTTTCTAACACATGAATATGCTCTGATCTAAAATGTTCTATTGTTGATCTCTGGCTGTACTGTTTAATGTTTTCCATTTTTCCTGTTAAAAAAACACCTCTTAGTGGTGTTCCGATCGATCTGCCGCCGATAATTATCTGCTGTTTTCCGTCAAAAAGTATGTGATCGTGTGTATGCCGATCAATGTTTTTCACAAAAGTCGATTACCTGTAACTCATACTTTGCAGCCTGCAGAGGCCCTGTGTGCAGTGTAGTGCATCTCCCCCTTTACTTCACACTGCGCAAGCGCAAGGCAGCAAACCTAAACAAACACGTCTACCGTGTGGAACTTTCATACTGTCAGTGAGAGTGATGTAAAGTTTGCGTCCTGTGACACATGCAACAAAAAAATACCTTGCGGGGGAAGCACGTCAAAATGTTCAACACAACGAATTTAATGTGACATTTAAAGACCAAGCACTTGGCGGAATGTGATGAGTTTTCAAGGCTCACTGCAGAGAATGAAAAGTAAACAACTGCAGCGGTCAGACGGCAGTTAACACAACCCACAATTGCCAACACTCGCCAATATGAGGGTTATAGTTACAAGGCTAATCAAATAACTCGAACAATAATTGAATTCATTGAGCAAGATGACCAGCCTTTCTCAGTGGTTAAAAACATTGGGTTTGGTCAACTGCTCTCGTACTCGTCCCGCTATGTGTTACCGGGATGCAAATATTTCACTGACGTAGCCCTGCCTGTGTTCCACCAGACAGTGTTCTCTCACATCGAACGTCTCCTTAAAGAAGGTGTCTCATCCTCTATAAGTTTCACAACTGATATATGGAGCTCGGATGTGTCGATGCTGAGTTTAACAGCTAACTGGATTGATCCAGATTTGCAGCTTCATAAAGCAGTTCTGCATGCCCAGGAGTTTTCTGGCTCCCATACTGCCATTGCTTTAGTAGCCACATTTGAGAAAATGTTTCAAACATGGCATATTCCAAAGGATAATGTACATAAGATACCGAGAGACAATGCCAGAAACATGGTGAAACCACTTCTTGGTCTGATGACAGAAGCTGCTCAGAGGGACCCAAACCAAGAACCTGAAGCTAACAGCACAGGGGAGCCAGCAGATAAAGTGCCTCCTCCAGATTCCTTGCCTTCAATGTTTGGTGAAATCCTGGCAGAAGAAACCACGCAGTAGGCTCATGCTGACACTGCAACACCACCCAAGACGATAATCTACCTCTCAGAGAAGCCCATCTCTCTGAGTGCATCATCATTGGAAAACTAATAAGGAACACTTTCCACACCTTGCTAAAGTAGCTAGAGCTTACCTGTTTGCACCCTGCACAAGTGTGGAGAGTGAACGCTTATTCAGCACTCCATCCAACACCGTGGACGAACACAGGAATACCCTCATGACTGAAAAGCTGACATGGTTCTCTTTACTAAAAAGAATCTTCCCACAATGCTTACTAACAGGCAATAGGCATTTAGCACGTGTAAAATGCTGCTTAACATTTTTTGCCGGTTCAAAACAATAGCACTTAATTTCACTTGTGCTGTTTTTCCTGTTTCAAGGTCTTTAAGATCATATGAATGTTTTTTAAGTAGCAAATGGGCTATTTTATTTTACACATGAAGGAACAGACCCATTGTATGGAATTCTTTGATAAATTATAAGAAAGGTACAAACTTATTTTTTTTCTTTGACATTGCACAGCAGAGTTTGCTCATGCCCAAAACAGTTAGCCATTGTCTCAGGTTGTTTTAATTTAGTGAATTATGATGGTTTATTTGAATGCAACCTGCATTTGAGTTTGAATGTTTCCTTTTTTACTTGACATTATTTGATTTAGGCAATGTTGTGAGATTTATTTGACTTTCTGCATTATTTAGCCTGTTGAGAGCCTTAATGTTTTCAATCTGTTAAAGACTGTAGTTCTGATAGCAGGTTTTCAGTTGTCCTTTTGACTGAAAGTTGCTGCATTGTGCCTGCAAGTTTTTTAAAATATTTTTTTTCTCTTGAAAAAGTAAGTAAAACACATTTTTGTCTAAATTAAGGTGATCTTATGGTTCTTTTTTTCCAAATCACTTAGCCAGTAGCTCTTATAACTAAATAGAAAAATTAATGTGATCGGTATCGGTGATCAGCACTCATGGGTGATCGTATCGGAATCGGTAGCAACAAACCTGATCGGAGCATTCCTACTTTCTTGAATAAAGTCCAGATTTGTGGAGTGGACGACTAATAGTTGCCAAAAGACTGTTCCATCTGAGTTGTGAATCTTTGCAGCTCTGATGAATGCTCTCCTTGCTTAGTCTGTCAGTTTAGATGGACGACTGTGTTGTGTTAGGTTTTCCATACTCTTTATTTTCAGTTGATAGATTGGACATTGTACCCTGAGGTGTTTATGACTTGGGAGATTGCTTTACAACCTAACCCTGCTTTAAACGTCTCCACAATTTTATCCCTGACCTGTCTGCTGTGTTCCTTGCTCTACATCATGGTGTTTGTTCACCAATGTCCTCTAACAAACCTCTGAGGTCTTCACACAACTGCTGTAATTATACTGCTATTAAATCACAGACAGGTTGAATAAATTTACTAATTAGGTGACTTCTTAAGGCAACTAGTTGAACTGGATTTTATCAGAGTAAAGGCATCTGAATGGAAGGAAATGGAACAAAAAACATACATGGTTTAATTATTTTTATTTTACAAATAATGAAAAAACTAAACTTGTCTAAACTTTCTAGTAAAAGGGTCAGTGGAAGAAAAGAAAGAAGAAGGTTAAAGAGGAATAAACAAGCTGTAAACAGAGGGAATTAAACCTCTTCATTATCTCTTTGTCCCTCAGCATGTCTTTCCAAACCCTTGAACTGCCTCTTAACTCCTTCCACACAGTGGCTCTATACTCGCTTGTCCTCGCAGAAAACCCTCAGGCCTGGACAAACAGGAAACACTTAGTGTTATCAGCTCACTCTTTGTGTGTCCTAATGAGTATCAGGCTAAGGACAGAAAGGGAACACACACCCGATTCCAATGTAAACACACTCACTCCAGCACAATAAGGAGAAAGACTGGGACACACTGAAATAGAGGCGGTGGGGGACGGACAGAACAAGAGGAAACACAACTGACAGCAGGAAAGGAAGGGAATTTTACTTCCTGCTGGTAAACTCTGATCTTAACACCTAACTTCTAGGGATTTGTTGGTTATATTAAGTTAAATACAACTATATTTATAATAGGCAATAAACTGTAATACAGTTCTTGAAATCCAGCCTTTTTTGTACAAAAAGTAAGAGAGGTTAAAGTTTGCAATGTGTTCCTTCTTTATGACAATAGGGAACTGTTAACCAGCCATTGTTAAACCCTGTTGTGTTTTGTTGTTTGGGTTGAAGGCTGCTCTGGTTTTGCACTTTTCCAGCACATGATTTTTTTTTTCATCGGCTTTTCTGAGACGACACTTCGTTTGTATGTGCCCGAAAGTGGAGCAGTGCATTCCGCTCCACTTGAACTTGTCTACTGCAATGTAGGCTGGTGCTGTCAATGTCATTCTGCTCTGGCCTGACTGCCCTTCTTTTGTTTTGTTTGTCCACGGTTGTCTCATAGCTATACAGATGTGTGCATTAGTTTTTACGTTGAGGATTTTCTCATATTTTTGACAATTTTAGAGGTTAAAAAGGACTATCCTTTATGTCAGACTAGTTCTAAAGAAAATAAAGCTGATGTCCAAACTTTTATTCTGTATCATCACAGCTGGTAAGAAAAACTTTAAAAATAGATATTTTAACACAGCCCTTGTGGTTGGCCTGTATGTTTAATATGAATTACTATCACTACTTAAAAATATAAATAATTCTATTGTTTATTTATTTAATTAGATTTTTAGATTTTATTTATCCAGCTAATCTCTCTAAGACATAAAGTACTATCTTTAAAACTAAAGTTTATAGTCGAAAACATAGGACATAAACATGACACAGGAAGTATGTTGGTGAGTAGACCAGTACACACTACTGCTACTACTACTAATCATTTTATAATGGCTTTCATAATGCGGGAACATTGAGTAATCTCGTTGGCCTCACTCTTAATATACAGTAATTTAAGCTTCTATTTATCTATTTATCATATTTGAACAAAACCTGGCTCACTCTGCAAATTAGCATGTCAAAGTATTATCATTAGATTTTATATCAGCAGGTTTTGCTTGTTAAGATTAGATAACAAGGGCAAGCAATTATGTTCTTGGGTAACATTGTGTTTCGTTTTATTGTGTTCAATATAACAGATGTAGTTCACTGACATTAAAATTCAATGGGCAGCAGTGATTTTTATTTCCTAGACACAACCAGTTTGAGGAGAGGAACCCCCAGGAAGCTGAACTTCCATCATTTATTGGTTTAAAATCAACTCGACAAGTCCCCACTCAGTCTGGGAGCTTTACATATACAAAGTAAAGTTTACTTTAAGGTAAATGAGAAGATTAAGATCGATTTATTCCTGACTGGCTTGTGCAAACATTACAGAATCAGATGCAATATCAAAGGATTTCACTGCAATTTATTGTTTTGGGCCTGATGAGGTACATAACTAGTTAGGTTTAGGCAAAACATGGTATATAACTTTAGGTTGAGGTAATAATGAGCATAAATTAACAATTCATAATGTAACTCTCTCTGTTAATCAGTCTGTCGTTTATGGGGGTGTTTATTTTGTCACTGTTTCCGGATCATAAAGGCGCTCAATTACAGCCGTTGGATCTGCCCTTCCTGGTATCCACAAAACAAGATAAGGGGAGTGCTGGCCTCAGCTGAACAAACGCTGCATATTTTTCAATTAGAGCAAATGAATAATGTAAACAATGCTCCTTTGATGTTTGTTTGTTTTTGTCCCACAGGATATCTTCAGATGTGCACATTTCTTTTCACTTTCTTTACTCTTATAGAAACTTTCACCATATTTAATGAAACATGCCATCTGCAGTAAATGAAAAACACATGACTAAGAAAATCATGGGACGTTTCTTGCAGGCAGAAAGAAGGAAATTCAGTCCAGTTCCATGAAAACAAGAAACCTGAACCTGTACACCATATGGGATGTTTTCTAACAATTTTGTCTCCTACTGTGTTGCGTTTCAGTGCTCGCCGCTCACAGTGACAGATGTTTTTTTTTTTGGACTATTTAAAAAACATTTCTCATAGTTTTTTCTCTTGGACTTAAGTTTAGTTATTTTTGTTCAAATGAAAATAGTCCAATTGTCCATAAAAGGGACTGTAGAAATGAACTGCGATCAGTGTATGCTCAGTCAATGCTACTTTTGAAAGGAAAAAATGTGACTGTGTTTAGTATGTTTATTCAATGTGGGAAAAAAATCCCATGTTAAGAAATAATTGTTTTAATTAAAACTATTGATGACACAATTCTTTGTACCCCTGCTGCTACAACGTTTTACATTCCCCTTTTGCCACGAGGGCAGCACTCCGTCATCTGTATAATTTGACATGGTTAGAGCATACAGAGAGAGAGAGATCTTTGACCTTTCATTTTTACAAAATCTCTCCAGATCCTCCAGTGTTCTCGGGCATCTCTGGTTCCCTCTTCCCTTCAGGTCACCCCACAGCTTCTCTGTAGGAGTTAGGTGTGGGGACTGAGATAGTCACACAAGAAGATTATTTTTACATCTAGTGAACCATTTCTGTGTTGATTTGGCCATACTTTTGTCTTCATGAAATGACCCAGTGACAGTCGCTTTTCAGTTTTCTGGCCAAGGTCCCGCAGTTTCTAAGAGTTTATGATACCATGCAGTCTTACAAGTGTAAGACTTTAAATGACTGTTGAGCTAAAGTAAAAATGTTTTTTTCTGGCTTTCTTCAGTTATCCAACATTTGTCAGGGTACTGTCAAGTTACTTTGTGCAAGGAAATTCATGCTTTTATTTTGGTGGAGACTTTTCCTGGAGAAAGGCCTAATAGTCAGCTAATCAATGAGGCAACAGTACAGCTGTACTGCAGTGATTTTGATTAATTCTGAGAACGAGCTTAAGTGTCTGTTTATCATTTCTAATGTGAGAACATACCCACGGTTATGCACACAGACTTTGGAGAAACCCACAGCATCACAGACCCTCCTCTGTGCTCAACAGTGGGCATGCTTTTCCATCCTTTGTTTCACGTAAGATCCACCTGGAGTATTTGTTGCCGAAAAGCTCAAACTTAAGAAGAAATTTAATTTGACCACACTTACTGAATAACTGTTGTCAAATTAAAGATTGAATTTTGGTAAAATGTTCTGTGTCATATACATTTAATGGTTTTAACACACATTCTCCAGGCGTGCCAGTAAATGTCAACTCAAAGCTCTTATATTAAAAGATCAGAAAATTCTCTTTTGTGAGTCTTTGTTTTTTTCCCAGTATTTATGTCACTTGTCCATGTTAGTGACTTTGTGTCCTAGGCAGCAGAGCTCAGTGGTCACCCCAGCTGTTCCAGTGATAGAGGGGATTTTTATAGCCCTGCATTTTCCACCAGCCATGCAAAATGTACTGCAGTGGTTGCACTTGGGTGTTTGCCCTAAAGGTGATTTACACCCTGCAGTGATAACTTGGCATATTGCTCATTCTAAAACACGCTTCAGTGTCCCACCACATGCTTTAATGGAGCCAGAACTCCGCCACCTTCCACACGTAGGTCAGTGGGCTATCAGGTCAGATACTAATACTGGACTGCAGACTAATGCGCACAGGTGGCTGCAGGGAGAGCTGACTAATGACCTTGTGTTGCCAACTCAGTGTGGGCCAATGGTTCAGTTTTCTCCTTTTTATACCTCCTGCTTTCATAAAGTACTTCAAATGCATTTTTTTTACCACTTTGTTCTCCTAATAATTTTACATGCTCTTTTGCCATGCCAAATCGATCCCAATTTATTGCGGTGGTCTGCTCTTAGAACTTGCTCTGTTATATTTTATATCATTAAACCTGACTGTATTTAGCATGGAATCTGAGTGAGGTCATGGTTAAAGCTTTCCAGTGGATGACTTGTCTCAGTGTTAATGGCCTATCAGTGATGCAGATATGTGGCCATTTGGTTTGTGTACGTTGTTTTTCTGTGCAAATTCATTCTGGATCTAGTCCAGGTTTTTGCTCACCCAGTTATAAAGGGAAATAATGTGTGTGTTCATGCCACAGCAGAGCGAAAAAACATTTGAGAATCACTGCTCAGGTCTCAGCCTTCTGGATTTTTTCTTTAGACTTTTAATATTTAAACCGCAGTGGGAAATTTTCAGGGTCTCCAAACAGCACCCTGCATTAGGGGAAAGATTTATTTTTATTTTTATGAATTGCTGTTGAGGGTTAGGGTGACGGTTATTGGCATCCCAACAATTCCTCCAAACTAAATGTACCTGAAGCATTTTTTAATCGTCAGTCAGTCAGTCAGTCATTTTCTACCGCTTATTCCATAGTGGGTCGCGGGGGAACTGGTGCCTATCTCCAGCAGTCTATGGGCGAGAGGCAGGGTACACCCTGGACAGATCGCCAGTCCATCGCAGGGCAACACACAAACAACCAAGCACACACTCATTCATACACCTAAGGTCAATTTAGAGTGACCAATTAACCTAACAGGCATGTCTTTGGACTGTGGGAGGAAGCCGGAGTACCCGGTGAGAACCCACGCATGCACAGGGAGAACATGCAAACTCCATGCAGAAAGACCCCAGGCCGGGAATTGAACCCAGGACCTTCTTGCTGCAAGGCAACAGTGCTACCAACTGCGCCACCGTGCGCAGTTTAATCGTACTTTTCTAAATTAATAAGCAGGTATAGGAAATCCTATTTAGTAATCCAAGATTTCCTGTTTCCCCCATGGAATAAATGTGGCATGACAGTTTTCTTCAAACTATCCTTAAATGTAGGAAAGATAAGCAAACGTGTCAAATAAAACACGCAGATGTTTGTTGATTTTTAAGTTAGGACATGGTTACGATAAAATAGTCGTTTGCCTAAACCTGTCCATATCTACTGTAATGGTTAAGGTTTAAACAACTGAACTGTGACAAAGAAGCTGGACAAGGACTCAAGTTTATCTTCCCAGTATAAACACTATGCCTGTTTTTAGTGGTTGAATAAAAACATGTCAGAAACTCACTGCAGAAAGAGAACAGCAGCAGAATTTCCAGAGTGAAATTATGCAGCTGCAATAAAAGTTAAATTTATTTTAAAGGTGTTTTACCATCTTTACCAGGGGTGCCAAAAATGTGGAGGCTTCTGCACAATATGTGAAATGAGTCATTTGGATGCTTTTCTGCATTACCACATTGTGACATGAGCTTCTAAAAAGAATCACAGGAAAATGTTTTGATACATTTTAATTTCACATGTGTTTTTGTGAATGCTGTATTTTTATATTTGATTCTGGTGGCTTATCTCCTTTTTTTCAAATGTTCCTTTAGGTTAACGAATGGAACAAAAACGACGAGCGTCTGCTTGCTGCAGTGGAGCATGGCGAGGTGGACAAAGTTGTGTTGCTTCTTACGAAAAAAGGTGCCAATGCTGCTAAGCTGGACGGCGAGGGGAAATCAGCGTAAGCTTTTCTTCGAACGTCTGCTGAGGTTTTGTTTTGTTTGTGCTGAATGTTTTATAAATCAGGTACAGGAGTCTCAGGAAAACCCCAAATCACATAAAGCTGTTTGTAACAACTGTTTAATTAATGCACAAGAATCCTAATCTATCTTTTGCTCACAGAAAGGAATTCTGCAGAGGGACTCATTAACATAACAAAAGACAAGAGTCTGGAGGGATTTGTGAAGAATGAGCATATGTTAGGCTCAGCCTAACGTATGCTCATAATAACGTAAAAACAACTGCAGAGTCTGTTATTCTATTTTCTTTTTTATATAGGATTTAACAAAAAACTGCATGTCCATAGTCCCAAGCTTATTAAACTGCTTTCATGCTCCACAGCACAACATAAAAATTGAATTAGCAGCCCCAAAAATGTCTTAAAACACTGACATTCATGCAACCTGCATTGCATTCAGTGTTTCAAAAACGTATAATTTGTGCAGACGGGGGAGCTTGTTGCCTCGCCACTACAGATTGTTGATAACACAGAGGCTCAGTGTTAATATTTGACCTCTTTTTTTCTTTTTCTGACACACATTGAGTTGCTGAGCAGTTCACACAGAGCTAGGTGCATGGAAACAGGATCAGATGCAGTGAGAAACAAATATTCAGATTCTCGTGAGCCGAAACAAACAGCCTTTTTATTTCACGACTAGCACTAATCCTGGACCCTCTGTCTGCATGTAAGTGGAACACTGGGGCGCTCAAATGGATGCACACTCACGATCTTGATACATCAACAGGACTGTGGTGGTTTGGAACTGAAAGTCAATTTTTTTCAGAACACATGTAGAGTCTACAGAAACTCTATGGTGAAAAAAGACCATTTTAAACGGCGTGCAGACCTAGTTCTGTGCTTCTTTGTGCGTGTGCACATCCTACACGTACACACTAAGGGGAGGAGGGCCATGTGCACTGGTCATTTATTTTTTTCATTCTGCTCACTGAGGTGAAAGGGGGTTGTATTGATTGCCACATTCATACATATGCACGAACAGCACATACAATTCAGACATTCCTCACATACTGGTTGATAGTTATTCTATTCATGGACACAAGGCAGTACTTTAAAACTGTAATTGGTACCTGTAACCCCTGTGGAACAAGTGTGTCAAAACTGTAGGTGCACTGAAACTGTTAGTAGACCGTTATGGTATCATTACTAATACGGCTCTTTTGTTTTTCTTAAAACAGTGCAAGGGTTTGTAATATCGATGTTACACCTACTCTCAAAACAAATAGCATAAATGAGTAAATCTATTAAATTAAACCAAGAGATTTAATGCTGTAATTATGTGAGAGGTGCTTGCAATAGGCTCTTAAAGGTGTCCTACAAAACATCTGAAGATGAGAAATACATAGAAAGGGAATCCAAGTCTTAAGTATTTTAAAAGGCATTTTTATTTGATCACACTTTGAGCACTCACTGCTGTTCTAGATGGAAAGTGGCGTGAAATCTGAGCGCCATTAAGCAGGACTGCCAGATTTTTGCCAGGTTTTTCTTCTTTTTCTAGCTCTGCTTAGATGTTTCTGCAGCTGAGCATCTTCATTTGCATGTATTGATGTTAGCTTCCAGCACTGCTAGCCCGCTCAGCTGGAGACAGAGTCAGAGAGGTCGCTATGGAGCCGGTCAAAAGAAAAAGCCCAGCCTTGTCTTACATGTGGGTGTACATGCTTTGTGTGTGGTTGCAGCTGTAAATAATCCATGTTGTTTTCCATGGAACGAATATAAGCAGGAATATGTTTGGAGTGGGTTAGCTTGGAACTACATTGCCCAGCCTCCGGAGCACCGTATTATATCCTCCCTCAGTCAGCTGGCAGTGAAGGTTTATTCCACTGTCAATTGAAAACGCCAAACATCTGCATTTTAGTTCATGGAGCCAAAAGATAAGATCCTGTTCCATAACCATGTATGAGTCAATTATTGTACTAAATTAAAAATCTTACCAGATCTATTGATTTTAGACCAATTTTTTAAAACAAAGAGCCACCAGATGACTTGAATGTATACAGTACTGCTCATAATCTTTATGAGAAATTATTATTTAACGATCTCACAAGATTTTATTGAAACTGTGGCATTGTGGGGTTTTGTTGCTTAAGGGGAAGAGTATTCTTCTAGCAATTGGATAATTATGCATTGGATTCCATCCTCCACTCCTACCACATGTCAATGGTGACCCTTGGCAAGGCACTTCAAACCAGCCTGCAGTCAGTGGATCATCTCCACTCATCTGTGGTTCATACATACATGTATTGCTCCTAACAGCTGTTTTAACATTCTTTTCATCAATACTTGTGAAATCTCAGTGTAAATCCTCAAGATATAGAATTACCGCTACTATCGGGCTCTTCCTCATTGCCTTGATTCCGAGAAGCCAAATGACACGTGTGTTAGCCTTTGGACCTCCATCCCTTTTCAGCAAGTGTCAGAATATTAATCTATTACAAAACAAAAACCAAATGTATTTCAAAAGGATGCTTAGTGGCTGAATTTTGGCTTCAAGGATGACAGCCTTAAAGAATAAAAAGTTAAAACATCTCAGTGATATCAAGCGAGGGGCTGTTATGTATAATCAGACCTCATCTCAGGAGTAGTTTAAAAGTTTTTGGTAAATCTGTTTTATCTTCCTTGTAAACAGTTAACTTCCCTCTCCTAATGTTAAATCTTATGCCAGATGGAAGTGTTACTGACAAGCAAAAACGGATTTTAAGACACAACATGAAACATCTGTGTGTCTAAAAGCTAGGAAGAAGGTCTCTAAATCAGATAAATGAAAACATTGAAAAACAAGATCATAGTTGCAAAACTTTGTGTACTTTGAGTTTTTTTTTTTTTTGTGGGTTAAAGAAAAAAAGTAATACAAACATTGCACAATAATAAACAGAATTATTGAATAGCTGTCACTGTAAAACAACAATAGACATAGTTGCATTTGGTTCAAACAGCCAGCTGTGCGTTGCTGAACATCTTATCTTTACACTGAATCTATTGTAAACAAAGTAATACAGATAATATGAGATCAACATGATGGCTGAGAAATATTCTAGCTCTGTATTTCTACTGACAGCCACTTCCCTGACACTTACCTCAAACAGGCACCACGCTGCAGCGCTCGCTGGCACATGGCTGTAATGTGCTTCGAGCCGTGGCTGAGATGGCTGGTGTGGATTCTGTTAACATGGGAATAGAAACAAAAATCCTAATGTTCCACCATGGCCTTTTTATTATTAATGAGGTGTCATGTAAACATTCCTGTTGTAATACTGTACCTCATTTGTTCCTTGCGTTGGATTTTCTGTACAGTCTTCACGTAGCAGCTGCTCGTGGCCTAACAGAATGCCTCGCCGTAATCTTGTCTCATGGAGCTGAGCTCTCAGTCACTGATACTGCTGGTATGTAGTGTAATCACAAATAAGATAAAGAAAATATCTATTTTTATACATTATTCTTCTGCAAAAGAAACATTTTTGAAATAATTCACATTATTTACCTTATAGTTCTCTGTAACTTGTTACCTGCTCTCCTTTTGGTAAGTTTTTATTAATCCTGTCTTAACTAAGGCATTTTCATTATTCTTTAAGGTTTAACTCCCTTACACCTGGCTGCCAAAAATAATCACCTGGAATGTTGCAGAAAACTAATTCAGGTAATGTTTATTAGCCGAGGGCGGCTATAAGAAAATGTAATGTATGATCATAGAATGTCAAACAGTGTTTCAAGAGCCTAAAGTTAAAGTTTCAGTTGTGCAAAAACCATGTAATAAACCATTTAATATATTGGATCAAGGCTATTTTAGCTTCACCACATGTCTTTAGGGTGTGCTTTAAACCAGAATGTGCTATATAATGCCTTACAAAAATATTCATACTCCTTGAACGTTTTCACCCTTTTTCACCTCACAGTCACAATTTTCAATGTATTTTATTCAAATTTTACATAATAGATCAACACAAAGTAGTTCATATGTATGAACATTGTTTGTTTTCTCACCCTGCACAGTATTTTGCATGCAGACCAAAACATTCATTTTTGCTCCGCATGTTTCTTACATGACTTTTTTCTCACTATTTTTCCATACCAGTCATGTTTGTGGAGTTCATAACAAATAGCTTTCCTGTCAAAAGATTCTCCCACCTGAGCTGCAGGTGTCTGCAGCTCCTCCTGAGTTACCACGGGCCTTTGGACTGCTTCAACACTTGACCGATGAAAGCCCTCCTTACCTGGCCTCTCAGTTAAGGTGGAGAGAACGATTGAACACTTTTATCATCTAATCCTACGTTAAACCTTTCCATCCCTGACCTCTCTGGTGTGTTTTTTTATCTTCATATCTTCTGTTGTCTAACAAACATTTCAGACCTACACAGAACATCTGGATTTATACTAAAATTGAATTACACACAAGATGATGTTTTAATTAGTTAACTTCTAAAGCCAATTTGATGCACTGGATTTTATTTCCGAGGCACCAGAGTAAAGTTTGTTGAATATAAATCCATGCCACAAATCTGTAAACCATGTTTCTACTGCTTAACAATTATGTGCCACTTTTCATTGGTTCATCACATACAATCCTCAAAATGACATGTAGTTTGTGATTGTAATGTGACAAAAATGAGAATTTCAAGGGGTATTAATACTTTTGGAGGCACTGTATAGTTTGTCTTTAATGGCATTAATTATAAGTATCATCCATCATGTACTTACTTGGATTCTATGTTGCAGTCAGAAAACTAAATGTGTGAAAGCACAACCTGTACCGAATGAAACTTACAGTTTTAACTGTCTGTTTGCTGCCATAATGCCTGAAATCAGACAGTTTCACTGCTTCATTTCTTTACCCTGCTGATTGTGAGATCAGTAGGTCTTAACAGGACAGACAGGCAATAAGACACACTTTTCTCACCCTGATCTGCTGACCTGACAACCTTACGAAAGTCTCCAGCATCACAGCACCACACAGTACCCTGCCTCCTTGGTCAAAGAACAGTTTGCAGCTTGGGAGGTCTTTTCAACTAGCAACTACTTATTATCCGCTATTCATAAAACACTGTTGATGTTAGTCAATTAAATGGGAGACCAAAAGAATACAAATTAGTATAATTGTGGATAAACTGCTGGCTTGTTCAGATAAATGTGTTTCTTGGTGGTCTCATGTCACATTATGTATAATTCCCACAACATTGTTGTGGAATATTTTTCTGTGGAAATCAAAGCTTTAGCTCGTCAAGAAAACAAGTTTTTGATCTGAATTTATTACAAGCATTTTAAAACATACTTCAAGGCAAGGTATTGTCAGTTTTTTCACAACTTGTCAGTGTTTTGGGAAAAACAATAGCTACAAACTCGGCACATCCACTTTGACATTTTGTACTTGCTAAAATAACTTTCTCTTCCCAATCCAGTATAAGTATCCTGTTGAGGCTGCGGATAGCTTGGGAAAAACCGCTCTGCATCATGCTGGTAAGTGTCTCAGCAGCCTTAGAGTTAATAATACAGAAGAGTTTTTATATAGGCTTGGTCTGAACGTGGGAACGGTTATTGCAGGATTAACTTAAAACTGTAATTTAATTTGGATAGAAATCATCCTCCATACATGGAATTAAGTGATAAAGAGTTTTTTTCATTTGATCCTCAGCTGCCGGTGGGAACGTCAAGATTGTTCAGCTGCTGTGTGAACTCAAAAGTCCCATCAACCAAAAAGATGCAGTATGTACTTTTATGATTTCTTCTGCTCTATCCAATCCACTCTTACTACAGAGGAGATCTCTGAAACAGAATTAAGACAACAAATATGGTGGATAATTGATCTTTCACCTCTCTTTTGCTGTGTTACTTCCAGAGATTACAATTTAAGAAATTAGTGTATTGCTCTGGATTTGCCTGTTTGTCAGACTATACGGTCTGAGAGGGTAATGAATTTGTTTTCAATATTTTCCAGGTATGGTTAAGTTTGAAAAGATATTTGTATCTCAGGTGTTTATGCTATGCTATTGTCTAAAAGTTCTATCTATCTTTCTGCCTTTTGTCGATACGTGTGTCCGCTGTAAATTAATAGGTAACATGTGCATTGATTCTATTAAAATGGGCTGAAAAAGGACTTAGAAATCAGTGAGCACTGGTTTGCTTTATGCTCCGTATCTCATTAAAGAAACTTAAAACCTTGGTGTATACCTTGATACCGCTAAAAAGCCCACTCCTAGTGAACATGTCTTTGTTCATTTTAGGCTTTGATGAGCGAAAGAAAATCGCATTGACAGATGTAAATTAGCTGCAGTAGAAGGGAGCCTCATGAGCTGACATTTCCTCTCATCTGTAATCTGTGTGAAGAATAATTTCTGTGTGCATGCAGGTGGAAGGTCAGAGTACTGTGGGAACCTATGCTGCAGACATGTAGTCTCCATTGCAGTGACAGACTATGCCTGTGGTTTTTATCCAGCTGAGATGGGGAACCATGAAGTGTGTGTGTGAGTGTGTGTGTGTGTGTGTGGGATAGAGAAAAAAACAGTTTATTTTCATTTTATTATCATGCTTCTAGCTTGTTAAAAGTAAACTCTCATTCTCTATATTACTGCACTCACTCAACAGTCATTCAACGTTGTTGTAAATTTCATAACTTATTACCAGTTACAACAGATTTTCACCGTTTTTACACATATAAGTTGTCAGTTTCATTAAAACTAGTTAATTCCTCAGTTTTTAGAACTTTGAGGTTGAAATCCTGGTGCACTCACAGCAGGCAGTAACATGGCCGTAATATTTACATATAGATGTATTAGTTTTGTCAGTGTAGTTAAACTATAAGCAGTTAATTGTCAACCTCTCTTAAAATGTGTTGTATTAAATATTAAGCAGCCATATTTCTCTCTTTAAAAGCAAAAGTGTCCTGTTTTCAGATAAAAATCAAGAGAAATCATAATGTCGTTCCCTGAAGATCAATTTCTTTTCCATCCATAATCATCTGTAAACGTGCAGCTTGAGCCTCTCTGTCTTCTGTTAGTGGATGCAGTTTGTGAACCGGTCATCTGGAATACAAACCTTTTTATGGTGAGCTGAACATGGCAGCTTGGTAGCTGGGGGCATACATCACAGCTGTACCGTATGGCCGGACCGGATCTGGCTTGGACTTTATTAGACACACAGTACAATGTAAAATGAAACAGAGAACATCGGGCAGATCAAGCATATTAAAAATTCTATAATATGTTTCTGAGAAATAAATATGTATTTGAAACAAAATCTTAGCTGACGTTACATCAACAGAAGCAGTAATAGTTTAGTTGTATCCTGGCTACAGTTTGAGTTTATAGTATTTTAAAAGATGATATAATAAGAGGCAGTATGCCTGTGGATGTAGTTTATTTATAAACATCAGCATTCTTCATTCAGCTCGACCCATCGTACTAAAGGTTTTGGAAGTTTTTTGCAATTTTTCCTGTTTTGAGTCATTTTGCGTTTATGTCCTCAATTTCATTTTCAAATAGAAATGTCTCAAATAGCTACCTGATTATTGCATTTATAAATGACTGGCATTAAGATTCCTGACTGAACTCAAGTCCTGAATGCTACTGTCAGTGCACCGTTTGGGATTTAATGTTGAACCCCCCCCGAACCATGGGTGAACAGCAGAGGGAAAAAGCAAGCAGAGACAGAAAACGAGGTGCTTCTGAATGCTTCACAGGAGAGTAAGTTAGCAGTTGATTTAAACATGTCATGAAAAATCTGAAAGCAAATGCATGTATATTGTAACTGCTAGTTAACAATACGCTAGTGTAGACTCACCTTCATCCAGGACTTGACAGTCCTAGGTGTTTAAGCAGATGGCAACTGAACTTCTTCTCTTGTTTCTTGAAGATCTTTTGCCACTCGTCCAAAAGGCTTCCTCAGTTATGATTACTAATCAACTGAAACCTTTAGTTTCTAGTAGGTAGAGACTCACTTAATGTTGATTTAATGTATTGTAATCATAGATTGTGATATGGTAAATGTACTGTATTACATGTTGTCTTATTGTAAATCATATTCCTCATGGTACATTGTATATGTGGACAAAATATTTTATCACCAGTACCTTCTTGTTTAGTGTTGGGATTTAATGTCTAACATTAATTCACAGTGTGAGGATAAGGAATTTAGTTAATTTGGGAGTTGAATGACCGGTTGGAATCGAAATAAAACGTTACTGGCTTCTGGTAATGTGCTGATGGGACATTCTGTGATTTCCTGATGAAATTATGGATACCATAACTTTAAAACAGAAACTGCTGCTGATAGCAAAGAAAAAAGCATCCATTTAAAAGTGTTGATGTCATTTGATGGAAGGTTTAGTAGATACAGTATGTATAGGAAGTTAAAGCTGTGGGAAGATAATGTCTGAGCAGGAAAATAAATCCAAAGGATTTACAAAATGAATTATGTCTGAATAATTAAACACCAACAAAGTTCAGATTTATAACATCCCTTTGAATAAAGAGGGAATAGTACAGTATATAGCTCAACATCATAACAACAGCTATGAATCAGGAACAAGTTATTAAGTATTGAACCTTTTAAGGCTGACAGGCCTTAGAGACTAACACATGGTTGTGTTAGTTGCTGCTGGTATTCCTCTGGTCAGCTTCCCTAAGCTTTACACTTTTGCCCAAATGTGGGTAATTTGTCTGACAGGGTGACTCCAAGTTATAAACATAACTGGAATTACACATCCAAGCCAAGTAATACACCTGTGTACTTACTCTCTCACACACACAGACACACACACACACACACACACACTTAATCTGTTGCCCAGAAAAGGACAAAATTATTTTTGCCCTTTGGTTTCCAGAGTAGCAGCAACACAGTCAGGTGGCCTGTTAAAGTCTTTTAACAGAGCTCTAAAAAAACCCAGAACATAGTTTTGTCCTCTTTGGTCTGTGGCAACAGCAGCAGCCTTGTAATATAAAACACACAACTATGCTTACGTGGTTTCCTGTTTCATGCTGTTCTTTGCTTTTTGCTCTGGGCCTCTTTTTTTCAAATCATGTTTCAGTGATATTAGAAATTGCCCTTGGAAGTATACTTATTTACGGAATTTGATTTTGGAGCTCTGATCTGGATAAGAATTTAAAAAGGTGGAGCATGGAAAAAAAAACATTTGTGTTTTCAGACTCCATTTTCCAGAACATAAAAAACAGACTTTCTAAAATGTTTAGACTTATGATTCATGAAATATGTACAGAATTAAATCCAAGGTTGGCCCCACCTGCTGCAATTCATTCTGTTGCAGGCAACCACTCTGGGAAAGTCTGGAATTTCTAAATAAAAAGTGAATAGTAAGTATATTTTATTTATATGGCACTTTTCACAGATAAAAATCACAAAGTGGTTTAAAAATGCAAAGCATAAAAAGTTAAGCATTAAATTGAAACATGATTAAAAAGACAAAAAAACTTGATTAAATGACACAGACAATTAAAACAAATTAAAGAAATATATTAAAAAAGATCTTAAGACAAAACCATTTGAATAGGAACGTGTTCAGGTGCTTTTTGAATGAATCAAGACTCTCAAAACAGTATAAAAAATGAAGGTTTCTCGTTCCACAGTTGAGGAGCAATAATCTGAGAAGATTGATTGAGTTTTAAACCTGGTCCTTAGAACTACGAGTAGATTTAAATTTTAAGACCTGAGCACTCATGTTGAAATATATGGCTTTAACAATCAGGTAATATAAGAGGAAGCCTGACCAATCAGGGCCCTTTTAAAATAAATAAAAAAATGAACAAGTAAACAGTGCAAAGACATTAAAACCGGAGTGATGTCAGCTCCTTTTTGTTTCAATTAAGAGTCTTACTGCAGAGTTTTGGACCAACTGAAAGCGATCAAAGGCTTTTTTTGTTCTGTTTTTCAGCTTTTTTGTTGTTGCATGTGAATAGAGCATTGCAAAAATCTAGAGCAGGGGTTCCCAAACTTTTCTGCCTGTGACCCCCGAAATAACAGTGCCAGAGACTAGCAACACCCTAAAAATACATATCATTTTTACACTCTTTATGTATTTATAAAATATAGAGTGAAATATTTATATGTATTATTTAATGAATTAATTTTTCTTTAAATGCCATTTGATTATTTAATTTCATCATGTATTATGTAATTTTTTTTAAAGGGACATTTTATGGTACAATTTTTTATTTTGTGTGACATTCACATTTATTTATTGAATGATAAATTAATTTATTTAATTTGTCCCTTTTGGCCCTCCATACTACTCAGTGGTCACATTACGAGGATTCTGAAAATCATCTCACAACCCTCCACTTGGTGTCTTGTGATCCCCCCCAGGGGGTCCTGACTCCCACTTTGGGAACCCCTTGACTAGAGGAGAGCAATTAAAGCATGAACAACCAACTCAGGTTCCTGTTTTAAAAACAACCTCCTTGATTTGTAATATTTCCTTTTTTTCAAAAAAGTAGTTTTGAGTGACCTTCAAGAGACATTCATCAAAAACTCCTACATTTCTTAAGTTTGGCTTGACAGCTCAGTTTAATGTCCAATTTGTTGCCTGATTAGTGGAGCCTTGCAATCCGGGGAAATGATCTGACACATTTTTCCCAGAGTTCAGTTGAATGGGTTTCTTTAAATTCAAGTACTACTGATATTGTGAAGAGCTTAGAATTGTTCGAGCAGTCTAGCTAAATGTCATCCACAAAGGAGATATTATGAAATATTTAATGATGTGTTATTTAAAAGTTGAGATCCGAACACTCTAAAACAGTTCCAGAGATCCACACCAAACTCTCAAAGTCTTTTAAATAAGATGGCAGGGTGGACCGTGTCAAAGGCGACTAAAAGGTCTAACATGACCAAAACCGTAAATAGCTTTTGTGCTGTTCCAAAACAGTAATTAGATGGTTGGCCACAACTTTTTAAAGATTTTTGAAGAAAAATCAATAATAACAGGTTTTGAAAAGGGTTTTGTGGGTTACATTGTATATACCTATTGCTTTGTTGTGTTTTATAAAACTGTTGCTCGATAGTCACAATTAAATTGACTTCCTAATTTAATCTTGTCTCTTTTGACAGTGTTGTCTGAGCAAACGCTCTTCAGAAGCCACAACAGCCTTAGAAAATCAAATACTCAGCACAGGCTTTGGTAACACAGAGTTGTCTTTGAGCTAGATGTCATGGTCGGAGTTAGAATCTGTCATTCCAGGTGAAGAAGGTGCTACATTTCATGAAATTCTGCTACCATGGGTCAGCTATGACAGCTTTGTGTTAAATTCTGCAGGACCCACTCATTAAAGCTTCTTGTCATTTGGGGATTTTTTTCCCTACACATATACAGATATGTGAAAAGGTTTGACATATTACAATGAGGCCTATAGTTCTCCTTGTAAAAATGACTGTTGGCTGATGGGTAAATAGCTATTTCTATACAACCATGTAAGGTACCACTTAAACATTTCATACACTCACCTACTTATTTTAAAGGAGTACAGCCAACATCTCTTCTGTCCTTTACTTTACAAGATAATAAGAAATGTACTATATGTTTTGTGGAAACATAAGTACATCCTTGCACTTATAACATAGTTCTTGTCTTTTCACACAATTAAGTTTTTTTCTTTTCAGTACAAAATTCCTTCAACAGCAACATTCTTTTATATTTTTCTCCATGTTCCTTTAAATATCCTCCTTAGCATACTGCCGTGATTAAAATTTCACCTTCATTTAAAAAAAAAAAAAAAAGATTTCCATTATTTTTATTTGTTTTTTGTTTTGTTTAGTTTTAGGTTCTGCATGGTGGATTTACAGAATTTATAGTCAATGTCCTGACAATAAGTTTTCTATTATGCTTTAAAAATAGTTTGTGCATTTTCGTTCTGCGGAAAACTTGTAAACAGCTGGAAACACAAGTCTCTGAATTCTCTGTGCAGCTTCGCTATAAAGTAAAAGGTTTTCTTTCTAGTTGGGAACACATGCACTTCCAAACAAAGAGTGCCAAAATGCTAATACAGGTGATTTTTTCCTTTTCTTTGAAGTTTTCTAAGTTGTCAGCAATCACCAACAGTAAATGATCTTTTAACACTTTTAACAGTGAGATACCAGTTTCATAAATGTCAAGGCCCAGTTATTTGAACTTAATCGGAAACCTGTCCTATATCTGTGGACTAAAAGATGCCATTAATGAATGTTGTGTGCCTACTTTTTTACATTCAGAAATCTAAAACAGTTAATGGTTATAATTACAATATCTTGTTTTAATATACTGAACAGCCAGTAATTTTTATGGTATGCACTTATTTTTTCACATGATTATATGATCTTATAATGTTGAAAACAGAACATTACCTCTGTGTGAGCTGGGATATTTATTTACAACAGGTTGCATTGATTCTTTTTCACATAGCTCTGAATTTTCTCACCACACAGACAACTGGCCTACCCCATGTCAAGGGCAACAGCTCGGAGTTTTACACAGTGGTTTATAGATGTTTCTGTTTGCCAGTTGAAATCTATAAAACATTCAGTATGACAAGGTTAAATGTTTGTAATGTCTGTTTGTCCAAAGGATGGCCTCAGTCCCTTAATGCTGTCTGCCAAACACAATCACTCTGATGTATGCAGCATGCTGCTGGACTGCGGTGCTGAAATGGACACTTCTGACAACTGTGGCAGGTAAAAAAAAACAAAAACATTTAACACACTCTAAGGCAGATAATTGACTATATATACATAAAACATATTTTCGCACATAGCTGGGTGTTTTTATTTGTACTTGCGTGCATTCAAATCAAATCTGTCCATGTTGTAGGACGGCCTTGATGCTTGCAGCTGAGTCCAACGCAGCCGCTGCAATTGTAGTTTTAGCTCAGAGAGGGGCAGACCTGTCGGCTGTAGATTCAGAAGGTCATGATGTTGTACACTATACTAACCTTTTGGGCAACTCTGAAGCCGAAACTACCCTCTTGGCTGCTCTGAACAGACATCCACTTTTAGGTAAGACTTACAGAGGCAGTGTAACTTATACAGTATTTAAACTTGAGTTTTTAATATAACCTGATCTGCATACCACTCTTGCCAGTATCATGTAGGTGTCAGTACAATAGCAACACTGCCATCTGCTGTTAAACTCTGGGTCCTGTTAGTGTATTTAGTTTGCTTTACTAAAGTGTTTGTCACACTTTTCAGCTCTGGACACACAAAATATCCTCATGACACGTTTAATGTATTCGTAAGCACTGTTTTTATCTCCTGTAAGATTTATTTGTTACCAGTCATTTTAATTTCTGTGGAGAAAATAAATCTACCCTTGACTTTTAACTCCCATGGGGTCCTAACTCCAGCTTTGGGAAACGTTGCTTATTTGCACTATGCTGCACTTGTGTACTTAGAGTAAAAATGTTATTTAAGTTGCAATGAGGGAGTCCTACTTTCTGCTGCTGTTTCTAACGTGTATTTGTTGTTATTTTTACCGACTCCCCCTGACAGATTCCAAGTCTCCAAGAAGTCCTCAGGTAAAATATATCTGACCCTTAACGCCTATTCAACCCCACTAAAATGCTACTAAAACATCTGAATGTTCATAGATTAACAGTTCTAAGTGATAAACTTCTAGTTTTACTCTTCATCTAAACATTTTAGTTCTACACTGATCATTTTGAAAAGAAACAATAGTGGCCCTATTGGTTAAAAAGAAACATTTCTTCTCAAAATATTTGTCAGAGTATGAAACTCATATATTACATATATTCATTACACATACAATGAAATATTTCAAGCCTTTATGTTTTGTCATCTTAAGGATTTTGGCTTAAAGATAGTGAAAACCCAAATTCAGTGTCTCAGAAAATTTGATTACATCCCATATAGATATTAATGTGACATAATTTTAACTTATGTTAACTGTATAACTGTAAACTATAAAGTTTGACATACACTGCTTTTATGTATTAATCTGACATTTTGTCAGCTAAAAAGTGCATCAGCTGCTGATTTTAAACAATAAAACTGATTGACTATTTTTCTACTAACTAGCACTGAATCCCACTTCTCTTTTTCTTTCTCTTTTTGTCAATACCTGTCTGATTCTCTTGCTGGCTTCTTAGCATGATCAAGTAGCTAAGCTAAGTGATGAGCGGATCACAACTCCCAAAAAACGAAAAGCACCTCCACCTCCTATTAGTCCACTGCAGGTAATTGCATGTCTTTCTGTGCGTCTTTCAGCTTGAATCATTGTACCACTTTAAATTAATATTAATGCTTGTCTGCAGTGAATTTAGAAATGAGTAACAGTGATTTGGTATTGTATCTCCTGTTCTATCTTTCAGTGTTTTCTCAAAGTAATCCAGCTTGTTGTTTGTGTTTTATTTGTGTTGCTTCTGACTATCAGATTAAATATCTAGTTAATAAAGATGAAAATGAATACATATTGTTTTTAAGCCATGCTTAGAGCTGTTTTAAAACTCAAGAACTAAGATGATTTTATATAGATAAGAAGAATGAATCCTTAATCTCCATATTTAATATCCTGCAGAGTTCTGGACCCTCTTCTCCTTCTGTTCTTACATCTACCAGCACTCCTGCTTCCAACAAAGGTGATACTCCGAAGAGATTTAACTACAAGGTAGGACAAAACTGAAAAGCTGTGCTGAGAACCTTCTATTTGTAGACCATTTACAAGCTACAATGCTAAAGATATTCATACTTCTGGAACTTTTCAACATCTGTTTTATTGGATTTTATATGAAAAACCAACATGAAGTAGAGCACCTCTGTGAAGCCGAAGTAAAAGGACTAATTTTTTTCAAATTATCTTTATATATAATGATCAAAAGTCCGGTGTGCAATTATATTATGTTTTCAGCTGTATGTTTAGAGTTGTGTGGACACTGTTTATTAAGTAGATGGCTTCTTTAGGCAAGTGGTCACACTGGATTTTATGTAGGCATATTTAAATAATGAGGGCTAAATGCAAATCACCACCACACTTTTCAGATTTTTCTATCCAAAACAATTTACTTTACAAATATGTCCTACCTTCTGTTGGTTTATTGCATAGAATCCTAATAAATTACAAAACGTTTTTGATTGTAATAAAATGTGGAAAAGTAGTAGTAGATGGTAATTTCCCAGCATTTCAGATTCACACCATAAGGCTCCAAAAGGTTTCCCACTTCTGTTTTTTGTCTTTGCTACCACCCTTTGCTTCTGTCTCCTCCCCTCATTGCAAAGGAGGATGAGGTCACAGGATTACCACTAAAAGAGGAGGTTGAGAAGCTCCATGAAGAGAGAAACATGTTGCTGGAGACAATCGAAGACCTCAAGCAGACGGTGGAGACAGTGACAGTTCCTGAACTGGAGGTGAGGGTAATAATGACTAACAAATGGACTGTGTGGCACTTATTTACTTTGCTTATAGGCAGCTTAAAACCAGGTGGGGGAATGAGACTAAAGGAGCTATACAAAGAATGACGTCATTGTGGCTGTGATAATACACAGTGCAGAGTACTACACACATATTGAATGTTTATCTAACTACACACTGGCCAGCTAGACCTCTTAAGCTTTCTAACTTGTTCAAGTCTTTTCTTCTAGATTAAAAAACATTGTGACCATATTCACTACGTCCAAATATTTTTTTGACATGGTAGTTAAACAGTTTTTAAAATAACCTTTAAAGAACACCTCTTAGTTAATTTGTTTCAGCATTTTTAATATGTAACTGAAAGCTTTTTTCTAAGTTTAGTACCAGTCTTCAAATCATCTGCATTCTTAAAAGAGGTCTAACCTGAGCTTATAACATGTCACAACCTGTGTTGTTTTCCTGAAGATACCTAGAGGTCCCTAATGCTACGTTTTATGTGTCTCTTTGGCATGTGAATATATGTGTGTTTGTTGGCAGTTCGAGCACAGTGCGTCTGCAGCTCTGGTTTCTGCTCTGCAAGCCAGGATTAATGCTCTTACTCTGGAAAACCAGAAACTTGCAAACAAAATCAAGGTATGTGTTTCTGTGTGGTAAGTTGTGATGTTCAAGAGGTGAAGCATGAATAGAGTCACTAAATTTACTCGGTGTTACAGTGTATGACTTACTTTGAGAACCAAGTTATGGTATTTGAAGATGTAAATAGATGGACAGGTAATGACGAAAGCACCAAAGTAGCATAACTAATAATTTGGTCAAGACCCTCCAAACCAGCCCTAATTATACACTTTGTCAAAAAAGGAAAGTTGTAACTTATTCTTAAAGGTATCTAGGACCTACCTTAAGAACTTTAAGGAAGTCTTTCCACACAAGAAGTTTATGGTTAAAATCCCCTGGGTTGTTGAACAATTCTTAATAAGCAACGTGAAAGTAAAGCTATTTAAGCTTTGATTTTAAGGAGCCATAAGAGGTTTAAGATACAATAGAGCTTGGTTGTTAAACTTTTTTTATTGAAAGGGACATTTTATATTCTCTGATGGTTAGAAAAGAGGGCCATTTTCCTACTTATTCTCCCAAAAACCTTAACAGCAGCATTTGGGAATAACCGGGACATTTTCTGGGATTTGTGTGAACATCCCAAAAGAATTACAATTTAAAGCTTTAGATGTAGAAAAAAATATTTGAACAGAAAATATTGGAATAGAGTGGATGTAATTTGTTTCCCATTTTGTCACTTTCCAACTACAAACTTCAAAGGATTTTATGGGATAGGCCAAAACAAAATAATGCATAATAGTGAACTGAACTGCATTTACACACGTGGACAAAATTGTTGGTACCCTTCGGTTAATAAAAAAAAAAACCCACAGTGGTCACAGAAATAACTTGAATCTGACAAAAGTAATAAGGAATAAAACTTCTATGAAAATGAACAAATGAAAGTCAGACATTGTTTTTCAAACATGCTTCAACAGAATTATGTTAAAAAATAAACTCATTAAATGTGCCTTTTCCAGACGGCATGTTTCAGCTCCTTCCAAAGATGCTCAATAGGATTTATATCAAGGCTCATAGAAGGACACTTCAGAACAGTCCAATGTTTTCCTATTAGCCATTCACGGGTGTTTTTAGCTGTGTGTTTTGGGTCATTATTCTGTTGCAAGATCCATGACCTGTGACAGAGACCAAGCTTACTAACACTTGGCAGCACATTTCTCTCTAGAATCCCTTGATAGTCTTGAGATTTCATTATACCCAGATGCAGCAAAGCAGCCCCAGAACATAACAGAGCCTCCTCCATGTTTCACAGTAGGGACAGTCTTCTTTTCTTCATATGCTTCCTTTTTCCATCTGTGAACATAGAGCTGATGTGCCTTACCAAAAAGTTCAATTTTTGTCTCATCTGTCCAAAGGACATTCTCCCAGAAGCTTTGTGGCTTGTCAACATGTGGTTTGGCAAATTCCAGTCTGGCTTTTTTAAAATTTATTTTCAACAATGGTCTCCTTGGTCATCTCCCATTAAGTCCACTTTGCCTCAAACAACATCGGATGGCGCGATCTGACACTGATGTTCCTTGAGCTTGAAGTTCACCTTTAATCTCTTTAGAAGATTTTCTTGGTTCTTTTGTTACCGTTCCTATTATCCGTCTCTTTGTTTTGTCATCAATTTTCCTCCTGCGGCCACGTCCAGGGAGGTTGGCTACAGTCCCGTGGATCTTAAATTTCTGAATAATATGTGCATCTGTAGTCACAGGAACATGAAGCTGCTTGGAGATGGTCTTATAACCTTTACCTTTAACATGCTTGTCTATAATTTTCTTTCTAATCTCCTGAGACAACTCTTTCCTCTGGTCCATGTTAAGTGTGGTACCATGTCACCAAACAGCACAGCGACTACCTGTAGCCCTATATATAGGCCCACTGACTGATTACAAGAATGTAGACACCTGTGATGCTAATTAATGGACACACCTTGATTTAACAGGTCCCTTTGGTCACATTATTTTCAGGGGTACCATCATTTTTGTTCAGGCCTGTTTTAAGAGTTTATTTTTTTAAATAATTCTGTTGAAGCATGTTTGAAAAGCAATGTCTGACTTCACTTGTTCATTTTCATAGAAGTTTTATTCATTATTACCTTTGTCAGATTCAAGTTATTTCTGTGACCATTGTGGGTTTTTCTTTCATTAACCAAGGGATACCAACAATTTTGTCCACATGTGTACATGGCTTTTAACGTTTTTCACAAAAAACATGCAAAAGTGGGAGTGGGTGCATTGTATTCAGCCCTTCTAAACTAATTATTTAATTTTTTGTATCACAGTTGGCTATAGCTGTTAGTCTTTTGTGGTGTGTCTCAACCAGCTTTGCACATTGAGAGAATGATATGTTTTCCAAGTCTCTGCAAAACAACTTAGGCTTAATGAGATTGGATGAACATTGGCTGTGAACATCAATGTTCAAGTCTTGCCACAGATTCTCAATTGCATTTAGGTCTATGTTTGACCGGGCTATTCTAAAACACAAATGGGTTACTGTATATTATGGTGATGTTACGTGTTAGTGTTCTGCCACACATAGCGTTCGTTAAAGGCCAGAGTGCACAACTAACAGATGTCCTCTTGATAAATTCTCCCACCTGAGGGTATCTACTTCTCCTCAAGAGTCATCATGAGCCTCTTGGCTGCTTCTCGTTAATGCTCTCCTTGTCTGTTTTGTCACTTCAGGAGGGTGGCCATGTTTAGGCCTGCCACACTCTGTCCAGTTTTGGATGATGAATAGAACGCTGTTCTGGGAGATATTCAAAGCTGTGGATATTATAATCTAAACCATAAACATTTCCACTTTGTGCCTGATGCTGTTTGTTCACTGATGTTCTCTAGCAAACCGCCATGCAGAGGTGAATTTTACCTAATAGAACACAGTTACTAACTTGATAATTGACGAGGGGTGTATACAAATGCCTGCCACACTTTTCATATTTTTATTTGAAAGAAGAAAAAAAACGCTTCAAACCATGTATCATTTTCTCTTCACTTCACAATTCTGTGCTAATTTGAAGTTTGTGGCTGTGATGTTACAAATTGAGCAAAAAGTTAAACAGGGATAAACATCAATATGTTGCATATCCTGGGTAAATATGAATAATCCACAGTTACTGGAATCTAAAAAAAAATGATTCAAAGTAGCTGCATAGTTTGGTCTGTGTCTACCTAAGAGAGGCCAAGAGCAAAAGTAAGCAACCTCTGTGGTATCTGAATTTAGAAGCAGTATTTGTCTTAGTGAGTTGTTTTGAACATCTGGATAAATACAGCAGTGTCATCTGCATAGCGAATGAGTTCTCATTTCTGACAGAAGCTCCTCAGGCAATGTTTGTATAAATGGTCACTTGTGTAATTTGGAGGAGACTTTTAAGGAAGTTCGAAATGATGTTTATTTAAATGAGAATCTAAATTTATTTTAGATTCTCATTTAGATTAAAACTCACTCATGTACTCTCAACACACAGAAACTTCCATCCATACCAGGAAATGAGCTGAAGGAGAATAGTCGTTCTAACAGCATTACCTCCAACTCCTCCTTCCATTCCACACAGGACGAGTTTGAGTCACCGGCTCAGCTACCCTCTACAGATCAAGTGGAAATCGAAGACCATCTTGGAACCATTTCTGTTAAATTAGAAGAGGAGGGTGAAGGCGGTTGCAAGGAGGAAATCAGGATTTTAAAACAAGCCCTTGAAAACCTTCAAATACAACTGCTTGAAGCCAGGAAAAAATGCTGCTTGCTTCAGGATCAACTAAACACTGACAGAGGAAGAGAAAGAGGAGAGGATGGAATTGTTAAAGAAAAAATAAGGGAGGAAGAGTTGAGGGAATGTTTAGCAGAGCTTCAGGCAAAACTGACAGATACTCAGGAAAGATACCATCAGGCTATGGAGGAAGTAGAGGATCTGAAAGCGCATGAGAGAAGGGGAGAAGATGAGCGGACGGAGAAACTGGTAATCGAGAAACTGGAACATGAGGTCAAACAACTGAAGGCCCGGCTCGCCCAGTGGGGGTCAGAGAAAGATGAAACAGCTCAGCGTATCACACAGCTGGAAGAAGCGCTGCAAAGGACAGAAGAGGAGACGCGGTTGGCAAAGGAAAGAGAAAAGAGGGCCGTACAGATTGAAGAGCTTTACAAGGAGGCACAAGAGGAAGTCAGAATGCTCCAGGTAAAGACAAGATGCACTTTTTTAAATAAATTAAGGGAAAATCAAATCAAACATCTTCTTTCATCTTCTCAATGTCCTGTATTTTCCAATAAAATATGCTATGTCATTTTCTTAGTTTGAAATGTCTTTACTCCTGTTGTGTAGGAGGCCTTGAAGGACACAGTTCCTGTTGAAGCTGCAGCCAAAGACTTTGAGGAGATGAAGGCTGAGTTAAATGTGGTCATTGCTGGGCAGCAGCAGCGCTTGCTGGAGCTGTCACAGTCCTACAGTGAAACTAAAAGCCAGCTGAATGCCGTTCTAAAAGAACTTGCTGACACCCGAGCTGAGAAAACCGCAAGCTCATCCGTCTCTTCAGAGCAACACGTCCAGATGCTGAGCAGTAAAGTGGAGGAGCTGCAGACATTGCTTGCTGAGACTGAGAGGAGGTTCTCATCCACTCAAGCGGAAAATAATCGCCTGAGGCAGGAGGCCGAGGTTCAGGCACAGAGCTCTGTGACCCTTACCGACCACACACAGGTCGTGTCATCTCTGGGAAATGCCATCAAGGAGCTGGAAAGAGACTTAGAAGCCCTCAAACAGCAGCTGCATCAAAAAACAACGCAAGCGGACGCTCTTCAAAAAAAGTGAGGAGAGAAACATCATTAAAAAACGCTGTGACAAATATGATTTTATCTGCCATTCTTTAAGCTACCCAGTTAGTTATTTTGAAACGTTAGACTTTATCAAGTATGAAGGCAGGATCTTTACTTGTTGTGGGTGCAGATTTACTTTTTTCCACATTCAATCATTTTGTTTAGGTACACAATCCTGTAGATGTTTGGTGGTGTGTATCTCTCCTACATTGGGATTAGCAGCAATCCTGCCATGTGATAACGCTACTTGCTCATCCCATTGTCAGTATAAGTGAACTCTGGCATTACGGTGTTTATTATCCCCAAAAACATTCATTAAGATTGTTATCTAGACAAATTTTACATTTTTTAAGTATTAATTAGGCATCAATAATCTTTGTAGATATATAGTATAACATGGTATAATGTTTTGAAAGCTTACCTGTTTTTAGAAACTGCATAGAACCCAATTGTTGCTAAAACAAGTCTTCAATGGCAGTTTGACTCAGAACTCATATGTTGCTAATGTTTGTCTTTTTTGTACAGGTCCTTCTCAAAATATTAGCATATTGTGATAAAGTTAATTATTTTCCATAATGTAATGATGAAAATTTTACATTCATATATTTTAGATTCATTGCACACTAACTGAAATATTTCAGGTCTTTTATTGTCTTAATACGGATGATTTTGGCATACAGCTCATGAAAACCCAAAATTCCTATCTCACAAAATTAGCATATCATTAAAAGGGTCTCTAAACGAGCTATGAACCTAATCATCTGAATCAACGAGTTAACTCTAAACACCTGCAAAAGATTCCTGGGGCCTTTAAAACTCCCATCCTGGTTCATCACTCAAAACCCCAATCATGGGTAAGACTGCCGACCTGACTGCTGTCCAGAAGGCCACTATTGACACCCTCAAGCAAGAGGGTAAGACACAGAAAGAAATTTCTGAACAAATAGGCTGTTCCCAGAGTGCTGTATCAAGGCACCTCAGTGGGAAGTCTGTGGGAAGGAAGAAGTGTGGCAGAAAACGCTGCACAACGAGAAGAGGTGACCGGACCCTGAGGAAGATTGTGGAGAAGGGCCGATTCCAGACCTTGGGGGACCTGCGGAAGCAGTGGACTGAGTCTGGAGTAGAAACATCCAGAGCCACCGTGCACAGGCGTGTGCAGGAAATGGGCTACAGGTGCCGCATTCCCCAGACCTGGGCTACAGAGAAGCAGCACTGGACTGTTGCTCAGTGGTCCAAAGTACTTTTTTCGGATGAAAGCAAATTCTGCATGTCATTCAGAAATCAAGGTGCCAGAGTCTGGAGGAAGACTGGGGAGAAGGAAATGCCAAAATGCCAGAAGTCCAGTGTCAAGTACCCACAGTCAGTGATGGTCTGGGGTGCCGTGTCAGCTGCTGGTGTTGGTCCACTGTGTTTTATCAAGGGCAGGGTCAATGCAGCTAGCTATCAGGAGATTTTGGAGCACTTCATGCTTCCATCTGCTGAAAAGCTTTATGGAGATGAAGATTTCATTTTTCAGCACAACCTGGCACCTGCTCACAGTGCCAAAACCACTGGTAAATGGTTTACTGACCATGGTATCACTGTGCTCAATTGACCTGCCAACTCTCCTGACCTGAACCCCATAGAGAATCTGTGGGATATTGTGAAGAGAACGTTGAGAGACTCAAGACCCAACACTCTGGATGAGCTAAAGGCCGCTATCGAAGCATCCTGGGCCTCCATAAGACCTCAGCAGTGCCACAGGCTGATTGCCTCCATGCCACGCCGCATTGAAGCAGTCATTTCTGCCAAAGGATTCCCGACCAAGTATTGAGTGCATAACTGTACATGATTATTTGAAGGTTGACGTTTTTTGTATTAAAAACACTTTTCTTTTATTGGTCGGATGAAATATGCTAATTTTGTGAGATAGGAATTTTGGGTTTTCATGAGTTGTATGCCAAAATCATCCATATTAAGACAATAAAAGATCTGAAATATTTCAGTTAGTGTGCAATGAATCTAAAATATATGAATGTTAAATTTTCATCATGACATTATGGAAAATAATGAACTTTATCATAATATGCTAATATTTTGAGAAGGACCTGTATATATTTTTAAAATAACCATAGCTATTTATTTCTAGCTGTGTAATTTGAAAATTATGCACTTTGTCTGAATTTAGAATTATTAAACCCCTTATTTTTACACTGGTGTTTCGTTAGCTTCATTTGAGTAAAGGGGAGAATTTTAAAATAGCATCACTACATAGTAATAATTAAGCTGATGTGAAGTAACTAAGACATTATTAATACTTGGCAACAACAAGTGTCTGCGGTAATCTGGTACAATTGAACACACAAAATAAAACTCAATGGGATGCAGGCTAGGCTACCTTTTACCTAATTGGCACTTTATAATCACTTGAATTTGACCCTTTTTAATATAATTTGGATTAAAATGGCCTGTAGGTACTTGGATCTGAACAGGACTGAAGGAATAGATTGGACTGGAACAAATCTGAACTGAATGTGCATCGGATTCGTTTGGGTGTAGCTGAAAATGGATTTTCTGTCTAGTAAATGGCCTTAAGATGAGATTTAAATTCTTTTTTTTGTATAAACAACTAAATCTTTTAGAAAAGAAGTTTGCACTGAGATCTAGAGTTGTCTAGGACGGCTACAAACATGAATTACACTTCACAGTACATGAAGCGTCGTTCATTTTCCTGTATTTCTGTCACGCAGACTGAATACAGAGCAAGACGTTACCTCAGAGGACACAGTTCCCCGTCTGGATCATGACACCATGCGGGAGCAGCTGGAGGGTGAGGTGAACCATCTGACACAACTCCTTCAGGGAGCCTTGAGGAAACAGGATGAGATGGCTTTGGAGGCGGCGGATGCATGGCAAAAGGTGGGAGCAAAAAAACAAAGACGAGGAAGAGGATTCAAGTGCCTCTATGCTCTCCTGGTATATCGTATTGTGTTGAACTTGTATCTTTCTTCCATCCTTTAGGCACGAGATAATCGTTCAGAGCGGGAAGCTCTGCAGGAGCTACTGATGTCACGGGAGAAGGAAAACCAGACACTGACCTCCAAACTTGCTGAATCACAGGATGCTGTATGTCAGCTCAAACAGCTGGTAGAGAATCACGTTGCATCAGAACGAGAAAAGAACAAGAGGGTCAGTAATAGTCTGCTTATCTGCACCAAGATCTACTTCAGGAACAAAGTTTGAAAGCCTGTAGGCCTTCTGAGGAAAGCTGAATCTAATGTAATGTAAACCCTAATGTCTGCATAGATTGCAAGTTGTTGTTAAAACAATTTATACTGTTAGATTTCTTTTACTTGCAAATGTTACCAAATAAATCCTCATCAGAACCCTTTAGCTTCTTTTCTGCAGCTTAATGCTTATTTGTTGTATTAACCTTTGTTTTCCTCCATCTTCAGATAGATGACTTGTCTCGGGAAGTAGGCAAACTCAAGGAAGCCCTGAACAGCCTATCACAGCTCTCCTACAGCTCCTGCTCCCCGTCCAAGAGGCAACAGCAAAACCAGCAGATGGAGACACTTCAGCAGCAAATAAAACAACTTCAGTACCAGCTAGCTGTAAGATTCATTATAAATGACACACAGTAATTTACTCAGTGCTAATATCTGTAGTTGTGGTTTACCTAAACAAAACTTTTACCTTGTGTTGCCTACGAAGGACTCAAAGAAACAGCATGATGAAATAGTGTCAGTCTACAGGATGCATCTTCTCTATGCTGTTCAGGTAAATCATTTAATATTTTACATTTTACTAATTTTAACCAATGCAATGCCTGCATTTTACCAATGCAGGTTTCATAAATCTGGATAAGATGTCCACTATAACACATGCTCATTTTTGGCATTCAAGCTCGCAGGGTTTCAACACAATCTGGCATAATGTGGAATTTGTTGAAATAAATTAATAAAAGTATATAAATTACAGTATGGAAAAGTATTTACATGGCTAGACTTATCCATCCATCCACCCATCCATCCATCCATCCATCTATCCACCCATCCATCCATCCATCCACCCATCCATCCATCCATCCGTCTATCCACCCATCCATCCATCCGTCCACCCGTCCGTCCGTCCATCCATCCACTGTTCACCCATCCATCCATCCACCATCCATCCATCCATCCATCCATCCATCCATCCATCCACCCATCCATTCACCCATCCATCCATCCATCCATCTATCCACCCATCCATCCGTCCACCCACCCATCCATCCGTCTATCCGTCCATCCACCCATCCATCCATCCGTCTATCCACCATCCATCCATCCATCCGTCTATCCACCCATCCATCCACCATCCATCCATCCACCCATCCGTCCATCCATCCATCCATCCGTCCACCCATCCATCCATCCATCCGTCTATCCATCCATCCACCCATGCATCCATCCATCCATCCGTCTATCCACCCATCCATCCACCATCCATCCATCCATCCACCATCCATCCACCCATCCATCCACCCACCCATCCATCCGTCTATCCATCCACCCATCCATCCTTCCATCCACTGTTCACCCATCCATCCACCACCCATTTATCCATCCATCCATCCATCCGCCTATCCACCAATCCATCCATTCAGCATCCATCCATCCGTCCATCCACCATCCGTCCAACCATCCGTCCATCCATCCGTCCGTCCATCCATCCATCCATCCATCCATCCAATTGTCCATCAATCCACCATCCATCCAACCATCCGTCTATCCACCCATCCTTCCGTCCATCCATCCACCATCCATCCAACAATCCGTCCATCCATCCATCCGTCTATCCACCCATCCATCCATTCAGCATCCATCCATCCATTTGTCCGTCCATCCCTCCATCCATCCGTCTATCCACCCATCCATCCATTCAGCATCCATTCGTCTGTCCATCCATCCATCCGTCCACCATCCATCCATCCATCCGTCTCTCCACCCATCCATCCAACCATCCGTCCGTCCATCCGTCCGTCCATCCATCCATCCATCCGTCTATCCACCCATCCATCCATTCAGCATCCATTCGTCTGTCCATCCATCCATCCGTCCACCATCCATCCATCCATCCGTCTCTCCACCCATCCATCCAACCATCCGTCCGTCCATCCGTCCGTCCATCCATCCATCCATCCGTCTATCCATCCGTCTATCCACCCATCCATCCATTCAGCATCCATCCATCCACTGTTCACCCATCCATCCGTCCGTCCATCCATCCATCCATCATCCATCTATCCATCCATCCACTGTTCACCCATCTATCCATCCATCACTATCTATCTATCTATCTATCTATCTATCTATCTATCTATCTATCTATCTATCTATCTATCTATCTATCTATCTATCTATCTATCTATCTATCTATCTATCTATCTATCTATCTATCTATCTATCTATCTATCTATCTATCTATCTATCTATCTATCTATCTATCTATCTATCTATCTATCTATCTATCTATCTATCTATCTATCTATCTATCTATCTATCTATCTATCTATCTATCTATCTATCTATCTATCTATCTATCTATCTATCTATCTATCTATCTATCTATCTATCTATCTATCTATCTATCTATCTATCTATCTATCTATCTATCTATCTATCTATCTATCTATCTATCTATCTATCTATCTATCTATCTATCTATCTATCTATCTATCTATCTATCTATCTATCTATCTATCTATCTATCTATCTATCTATCTATCTATCTATCTATCTATCTATCTATCTATCTATCTATCTATCTATCTATCTATCTATCTATCTATCTATCTATCTATCTATCTATCTATCTATCTATCTATCTATCTATCTATCTATCTATCTATCTATCTATCTATCTATCTATCTATCTATCGACCCATTCATCCACACATCAGTCCATGTGATGTGTGGATTGATTGTGAAAAATTTAAAGGAATGTTTGTGTTTAGGGTTAGAGGTCAAAGGCTGTTAAAGTGTGATGTGTTCAGTTTCACAGATAAATCATTTAAAAAAAGTATTTTATTTTTAACCAGTTATTAAATGAATCTGTGCTGTGTCCTTCAGGGTCAAATGGACGAAGATGTCCAGAAGGCTTTGAAGCAGATTTTGAAGATGTGTAAAGTGCCAAGTCAAGCCAAGGAGGCATGCTAAGAGATGGCTGGGACTCTCCACTAAAGCACATTTGAGACTGAAAAACACATTGTGCCTGTGTATAAGCCCAGAGTATTTGCTTATAAGGAGCTGGTTTACAAGTATGTGTTTATTGCCATTGCTAAGGTTATTTTGAACCTTTAAAACTGTATGTCCTACACACACCTGGTATTAAAATGTCCTCTGTTAATGGGTAACTTGTCTGGGAAGGCACATCTATCAGAAGCCACATGTGAAAGTTCAGCCATGTGTCAATGCAGTCTGTAAAGCCATTCAGTTTAAAGCTGCAAAAATAAAAGATTAAACTTTTTTTTTTTTTTTTTTTTTTACTTTTTCTGTTAATCTTTTAACAGTTTAAGCAAGCGTGGATATCCTTAAAAATGTAATGAACCAGGTTGCAAAGTTTGTTGAAAAAACATCATCAATATTTTTTGTTTGAATCAAATTGCACATACAATCCAGGTAACAGGAGGACGTTCCAGTGGTAGAATAAACTTTAAGATGGATGAACCAGGACCCACATGCAGGTCAGTTCAAAGCAGTTGTAAGTAGCAGCAGCAAGTTGTTGCAAAGACAGATGTGGTTAAAATACCTCCGTACATCGTTGTGTACAGATGAATCTCCAAACCTACCAAATTAAAGCATAAAGAAGGTCTTTTGGGCATACCAACCAAATTTGTGATCTCAATTAGCCAATAACACTACATACAGAAAGGGACTGGTTGTGCTAAAACAATCAAGGTGAACAGTTTATAAATGTGTCTTTACTGTGACACAAACATGCAGGTTAGAATCAACCCAATAAGGATGCGTTTGTTTCACTGAGAGTGTGTGCCGTCAATGGTCCCAATTTTCTTGTAAAACAGTGTTGATGTGAGTTTTAATGTCCCATGTCTGTCCATTTTACAGAGGCAGTTTAAGTTATTAGGCCTTCTGAATATTTCATGGGACTGTGCTGAAAAAGCAGCCAAGACGTCCCACAGAAAAGCTGCCTCTGGGCATTTCTTCACAGAAAAATCTGAATTCTTCAAAATAGTAGTAAAAACTCTACTATGTTTCCTAAGTTTCGGTATTGTAATTTTAAGACGGTTAAAGGTGTGTTCTCCATAACCTTGAGTTTTTTGTGACTGAGAAGATTTTTTTTGGTTTGTAACAAAACACTATTTGTTGTAGTAGTTTTTAAAACTGTTGATCTTCCTTTTGTCATCCATATAATAGACTGACTTTGTATACTGTTGTAGACAAATGCCTAACAGTAAGCGTTTGATATTTATATCAGTTAAACTTAACTCAGTTTAGTCTTGTTGTTTTGTTTTTTGTTTGCAGACTTTTTTTACTTGAAAATCATAGAAAACGAGTTGGCTGAAAACAATTGACCGAGTTCTCCGCCGACATGCCTGTAAATCAATTTATACATCAGACTTCTTCATAACATCTCAGTAATTTATTTACATTTGCCCCATTTTCTTATATAGTTCCCCTTGTCTGATCCAGTGTTCATATGTTGGTACATTTTTAAACTACCTTAAGTTCAGTTCCTTTGCATGTGTCTTCCCTCTGCACTGTTTTCATTCTGACTCCTTTGCCTTAGCACTGTTCTTAGGGAGGTCACGTTTCTACTGAAAAGCTTTTAGACCGTTCAGGGTACAATCAACACGTGTGGGATGAGTCTCTCACTAAACCTTTTACATCTGACTGAGATGTGTTTGACCATGACTGTAGGTCTTTACAGGTCTTATATCTGAGGTTGTAGGAGATGATACACTTATTTGCTTAAAGCTTTGCCTCACATATTTTGTACCAAGAAAGGGAAATCCAAGAAACACTTTTCCTTGTTGTTTGGTTTACTAACAGTTTTATAGTGACAAGAAAAAAAAGGTTTACCAACCCTATTTTGCCCACTTTATTAAATTTTCAAGATACAGCATCATCTGTGTGTGTTATATTTGCCACTTGTCAAGGTTCAGATTAGTCAACTGACACTTCATTTTAAGATGCAATTGGGAGCAAAATGAAAATACAGGTAGTGGCTAACAGAATTTTGGCATAAATGAATGTAGACAAGACATTGTCAATGTTCTTATCACCCTGGCTACTTTTTTGAGTCATTGTCAGTACATTTTCAGACATAAAAAGACCTTGGTTCTGTCTGCACACAGTGGCAGTTCTTGCACTCGCGTCCGTCCCTTTCTAACGACACCCTGGGCAACAACCTATATAGCCCATATCAAAAATCCTTTGTTTCCCTTACAGATTTATTCTTTTTGTTTGTTTTTTTTTTTTGGTGACGCTGAATTATTTTTTGATCATCAAACAAATTTTCATATCAGACAAAGAAAACCTGAGTAAATGCAGAAGACAGTTTTCAAATAGTGATTCATTTATGACGGTAAAAAAGCTATCCAAAATAATCTGGCCAAATGTGAAAAACACCCCACATCCCTTGGTAAATTATAAAATAACTGATTAACCATAACCACACCTAGTACTGAATTCTGTGTTTGAACTATCCACAAAAGGAGAAAACATGGAACACAGGTTAAACTTCTGAGGAGTTCCCAGCCTACCGAAATTACTTCCAGGATCGACAACTCATCCAGGAGGTCACACATTAACCCAGAACTACAGCTAAAGTTCTGCCAATTTTACTTGCCTCAGTGAAGGTCAGTGCTCAGAAATAGATTTCTGAACACTGATTAAAAAGATTAAGAAAGAGGCTCGGTAAAATGGCATCCATGGGAGAGTTGTAAGATGAAAAGAGCACAAAGACTTGTCTCACATTTGCTAAAAAACATGATCTCCAAGGCTCATGAGAAAATATGTGGACTGATGAATTTTTTGGAATGTATGTTTCCTGCCACATCTGCTGCAAAACTAATAACATTTCATTAATGAATCTTACTGATAGTCAAACATGTTTGTGGCAGTGTGATGGTCTGGGGCTGGTTTGCTGTTTCAGAGCCTGGTCAACATGCTGCAACTAATGGAACCATGAATTTTACTGTCCACTAGATACTCCTAAAAGAGTATCTGACTGAAGGTTCATGCACATTTGGGTTACACAGCAGGACATTAATCCAAAGCACAAGAAGGCCCACTCTAAACAACTCCACAAAACACAAAGTCTGATCTTAAATCTGATGATGAAGCCGTGCCTTGATGTAGCTAAAACAAAACAATATGCAAATATGAATTGGCCAATATTTCTCCACAGTGATGTACTCCTGCCCAGTTATCACTAATGTTTGATTGGCAGTTGTTGCCAATAAGGGTGGCATATTCCGTTATCAAGCTTAAGGTAATTTCCAAAGACTAGTTCAAAACGTGGGCTTTTTCCCTTTTAAAGACATATCTCTTTTAATATCCAGTTGCTATCTGTAGTGTTATTCATGCCTGACACTGTCCTCCATTGTCTACATTTTTAGGTGGACAAAGTGCCAAAGTTTTAAAGAACTAGACACAAAATGAGTGAAATGGCAGCCAAACACCTTTAGAAAGCCTGGAACACTATTGCCTGAGACCACTTCATATCCTAACAACGAACATGGTCTTGAAAGTAAGCTACAAAAATGTTTTTACAGTGTTGTACAAGAATTTGAATTTCAGCTTGGTGATGCAAGATTGTTTTAACTACACAGTAATAACTAAGGGGTAAAGTAATCTTTTTAAAAAAAAGGTCTTTCAGTGGTTTAAGAGATGCTTTTCTGAATAACAGCCATCACTTTTAAGAATTGCCATATAAAAACAGTGAGACTGATACCCACTTATTCAATGAAATTCATCTAAAAATCAGAGCACTTTTACTCCAGACTAGTTCCAGAATTTGACATTGATTCTGGCTATTGGCTACACCATAAATCTGATACCGAACACTCCAGAATCAGCGACAAAAATGTGTACCTCATGTTGATGTTTGGTTACCAAGCAGACTGCACAGGCAATAAAATGCCACCAGATGGCAGCACACATTAGGGCTGGATCTTAGCGATAAGGTGGTGTGCTCAGGCAAATGAAACAAATAAGTGAAAGATGGCCTGTACAGAAGATGATATTTCTTAGAGTAGTAGGGTTTTATCACTCAGGAAGAAATACAATAGATTTATTGCATTCTCACAAAACTGATAGGTAATTTTCTGGAAGTCACAGGTTCTTTTTTGGGCTCTGGGCAGTATTATGAATAGACAATTTTTTCATACTATACAGGTAAGTAAAAATAAGTAAGTTCTGTAAAGATACATTGTAAGTTTCAAAGAAAACCATTTAAGTTCTGAGGCAAATGATCTGTAAATTCTAGAACGTAACCTTAAATATCCAGGAACGCAACTTGTTAGGTTCTTCTAAGATTTGTAGTAGTAACTGGTAAGTTTTGAAAGGTAATCTTTAGGTTCTGGGATGGTAACTTTTGAGGTCCAAGAAAGCAACTTATAAGTCCATCTACATCCTGGGATAATAACCTATACATTTCAGAAGGCATCCTCTAAATTCTGGGAAAGTAACCTTTAACAACCTGATGATTTCTGCAACTTAGAGGTTGCCTTCTGGAACTTACAAGGTACCCTAAGAACTGACAGGTAAGTTAAGTTAAGTAAATTTCTGGAAAGGTACCCTGTAATTTCCAGATGGTGACCTCCATGTTCCAGGACAGTAAGAAGGTAACCTGTTAGTTCTACAAATGTGACCTCTAAGTTCTGGAGAGTAACCTTTAAGTGGCAGAAAATATCAGATGACTTAAGGTATGTGTTACTACCATAAAGGAATATGTAGAATTCTGCTATGGCAGCTCATGGCGTGTAAACATCATCCAGGTTTTTTAAAAATGTGTCCAAAAATCCTTTTGCACATGCATTTTCTTGATCATCTTCCAAAATAGACAGAAAAATATATACTTGTCTGAGTTTCAAAACATTGTGGATAGAAAACTAATCACATGCATTGTTTGTTTTCCTGTTTGGTTAGGCTCACCGTGGTGCATGTCAGCATTTGGTTCTCCCTCAGCGTCCACTCAGCTTTGTCTCTCAGAAGTGCTGCCAACTTGGTTTTGAGCAATTTATCTGCCGCTCTGTTTCCTGCTAACTGGTGGCACAACCACTTCGTTTCCTGTTTTGGCCTTGTGTGTTTTGCCTGCTGGGCAAAAATACACATGCAGATATGCACAAGGGGACACACGCATACCCTTACCCTTAGTCGACCATATCCTGTCAACCTTTACCTTCTCCCACGTTCTGCCCTCAGACCTCAGGGGTTAGTGGAGAACCAATGCTGTGATCATAATCCAGAAACAGCCCACCTTTGTTAAATATTCTGGAGTGTTATGGATGGGTTAAGTAACACACAACCTGTTAAGTCAGTGGTTTTTGATCTATTAGTTAAATCGAATGAGGAAAATAATACAGGGCTGCTTAAAAGGATATTCATACTTTGCTTCTTTTTAGTATTTGACTGGACCTTGAGATAAAACAAATATTAAATTAAAGTCTATTGTGATACTATTTTAGATATTATTGGATTTTGGTGCTGTAATGACTGCGAGTAAATGAGCTAAAGAATATGTGGAGCCCCATCTTACAGATCCGATAAGGCCAGACCCTCCAGAAAAAAGAAAATAAAGATGTATTACTACCAGGGTCAAAGAGAGTTCCTTCTTTTGTATGATCTGTCCTGAAATTTGAAGATCCAGGAGTCAGATGTTACAAGTAACGATAGACAAGACAAAAAATGTAATGACTAAAGGTCAAAACCAAGGAGATCTACACTGTTGCTGTATCAGACAAAGTTGCGGCCAAGAAAATTACTACAGAAATGCATTATTACTAGATTAGAAAAGAAGTACATAGGTTGAATCACTGCATAGATGACTTATTCCCCACTGACACACTTTCTTGAAGTTGTGTATGAAAACGAGCTCCTCAAGATCATGTGGGTAGAACAGCAAAGTGAAGCAACCATAGCTTTGTAGTGAGTTAAAATAGCAGCAGGGAGAGAGGTTTCCCAGCTGCCACCTGTTAAAAAAGTAGTTCCTATCCATACTTTATGTACACTATTTGTGTTGTTTAACCCTATATTTCTGACTGATTGTGGTTTGTGTGCTCGTTAAATATTGTTGAACAGCCTCCTACTAATGTGCGTCATAGGCCTTGTGCTTGCTCCAAGTATGCTGTTGGCTTGAATTACCTACTTAAGTGCCGGTACTTATATTTGCTACTTGTGTGTATACATTACAGTGGTCGGGTTAATGAAGCATTTCAGAGTATTTTTGGCTGCAGAAAAAGACATCTAACCTGACACTTATTTGGCAGAGATTTTAATCATAATTACATTATTGGTTTATTCAATGGTCAACTTACAGTGCCTGGTGAAAATATTCATATCCTTTAAACTTTCACATTTTTACATGTTTTAGCCACACCGTTCAATGTTTTTTGGGGATTTTATGTGAAGGTCCAACACAAAGATGGGCACAATGAGGTGTAAGAAAAGTATACATGATTTTCTAGATTATTTACAAAAAAAAAACAAGTGTAAAATGCATTTGTATAACCCAATTTCAGGCCACCCGTAAAGCATAATTCTGCCATCACTATGTTTCAGTGTGTGAATGGTGGTTTTAGGGTGATGTGGGTTGTTAGTTTTCAGCTTCACATAGTATTTTGGATGTTGCTTTAAAAGTTCAGTTTTGGTCTCGTCTGACCAGAGCACTTCCCAATTGTTTGCTGTTTTCCCTGCACGTGTGGTAGCAAACTGCAAACAAGATGTCTTGTGGCTTTCCTTCAGCAATGGCGTTTTTCTGGCCACTCTTCCATGTGACTGCTAATCTCATTAGTAGTCTCTTTAGGTGGACATCCATGACTTTGTAGACTTGCAGTTGCACCACACTCCTTCTATTTTATTCTGTAATTACTCCATATTGATTGTAAAATTATTTAAGTAGGTGATCTCTGAGGGCAATTGGTTTAACTTGATTTTATTTAGGGTTTTGGAGAACAGGGGATGAATAATGTAGGTCACAGTTTTATTTGTAAAAGACTGAAAACCATGCATCATTTTACTTCTACTTCTTCCTGTTGGTCTGTAACATAAAATTCCGATACATACATTGAGGTTTGTGGCTGTAACGTGACAAAAGTTGAAAATGCTCAAGGAGTTTTGAATGCTTTTGCAAGGTGCTGTAAATTATCGTGTGACCTTGGATTTCTTGTTAATTGTCATGTTGGCTTTTCATTATATCTTTATCTTTTAAACCATCTTTACTTTCTTCACACTTTACTTCCAATGAACTAGACTTTCTTGTTGTAATGTAAGGGAGACTCACGAAGCAGATCTCAGTGTTGTAGGAATGTCCTTCAGAGTTGGTCTTTGGACTCATTTTTCCCATCTTTGAGTCCAGTCCTTATGTCTTGCCATGACAAGACATAAGCATATTTTGTTGTGTTTGCTTAAAAAAGTAGGAAAGAGGATAAGGCTTGGATACTTATGTAAAGAAGATGGACAGCAGCTAAGTCATGTCCCAATACACTATTTATGTGTCCAACTATGTTATTTTTGGTAATTGTCATATATTCAACAAAATAAAATACAACAGGTTGTGTCTTGTGAGGGGCTATTAGTGACAGTGCCAAAAGACTAATTTAAATTTAATATTTGCATGTCTTATGTGGTTATACACAATGTTTGTTCAGGAAGTTTAGAAGCTTTTTTATGCTTTTGTTTTTCATCTTATGCCCTTAGTGTACCTTGCAGAAAATATGAGGATCCTAGGGGTTAACAAATTTAGATGTTATTCTGGAACTGTCAGAACTTAGAGAAACTTAAATGTCACTTTTTATAGCTTGTAGGTAACCTTCCCCAAACCTAAAAAATTATCAAACAGACTTCACGAGTTGATATCTTGAATCTTGAAGGGAACCCTTATGCTGCTTTCCTAGAACTTGAAGTTAACTCGCTAGAATTTACAGGTTACTTTTCCAGAACTTACAGGGTACCTCTCCTAGAAACTATAAGGTAGCTTTCATGCCACAGTGTTGAGTGCCTGTAAAAAGGCAACATTTATTTTATTTGTCTTTAATTGACAATTGTTTTTACTTATGATTTTTTTTTTTTAAGTATTCATCATTTTAAACGTACTGGTTGTGTAAATAAAACCTTCGTTTGATAAAATGTTATTTTGAATTTCAGTCTCCATGTTAGTACTTTGTGTATTTTTGCTCTGTGAATAAAACCTCACTGGGATGTGTGCTAACCATTGACCTCAACCCCTTCACCTAGCTTTTTAGTGAACTGGAACATCCACTGTAACACAGATGTATGTGTTGTCTCCTCCACTCTTAGGTTTGTCAGATCCCAAAGCACCCCTGTTGATGCTGCCTTGAAAGTATCCAGAGCAATAAAAACACTGAGGGAGGCTGATTTCACACCAGAAGATGAAAATTAAAACAAGGTGACATGCGAAGTATCCACTCCTCTTAGCAATGTTACACAACAAAACACTGTAATTTCTCCTCGAAGCTGGAAGCTACAGAACACATAAGAAATTAACATCATGTCGAAAAATAAATAAATAAATACAAGAACATAAATTAATACAATGCTAGAAGCCCACTTACTGTGCCATATTATATACTGTAGTTGAATGCGACATCTGGGCATAATCTAGGTTTTTCTGTTATTTAATGGAAACAGTGGAAGGGAAAAAAAAATCAACCCTTTCTTCACTTCTTAAAGCTGTTTGTGTTTTTTTTATTCCATCCTCAAAACAGTCGTGGGGGAGCTGGTGCCTATCTCCAACAGTCTGTGCTGGAGATAGGCAAAATATACCCTGGACAGGTTGCCAGCCCATTGCAAGGCAACACACAAACAAACAACTATTCACACCTAAGGGCAATTTAAAGAGAAGAATTAACAGAACAGTCATGTTTTTGGGCTGTCAGAGGAAGCCAGAGTACCTGGAGTGCACGCACGCGTGCACAGGGAGAACATGCAGGCTCCATGCAAAAAGACATCCCGCCAGAAGTTGAACCCAGGATCTTCTTGCTGCATGGCAACAGCGATACCACCTGCCAAAGTTTAGGCATTTTGATCTGATTAATTTTAGTCATCAGATAAGAAGTGATTACTCTTTTTTTTCTAAAAGATTTGCTGCAACTGCTCTGATTAGTCATCAGTCATCATTAGCCAAAATAAAAAAATTCCAAATTCAGCAATAAATGACTTTATTCTTAATAGACAAGAAAGAAAGCAGAGGTATTGTTTTCTAAAGCGTGGTTCGTTTATCTCAGTTAGTACCTTTGATATAGGCAACCATGTAAAAGGGTTATGTCTTTATAGAAGATACACTTAGTCCAGTGATTCTGTGTTTAGCTGTGTCTCTCTCCTTGATGAAACCAATTACAGAGTGACTGCTGGCATTAACGTGTGTACTTTTTGTGTCTCTTTCCCACTAAAAGTACTCCTTACCCAGCGACTCAATGCTTAACGTTGTTTAGACTTTATTGTATAATGATCTGGACTGAAATTCACTGTTTCACTCGAAATGAGTCTGTCTATATGACTGGTCTCTATTATAATGAACTGGAATGATATAAACAGAACTTCGACTGAATTGGTTTGTAAATAATTGGACATGAATTGGACCCGTTTGCTTTAAAATGATATCTGTTTATATACTCGTACTCGTACTCGTCGTCTTCCGCTTATCCGGGACCGGGTCGCGGGGGCAACAGACTCAGCAGAGACGCTCAGACGTCCCTCTCTTCAGACACTTCCTCCAGTTCCTCCAGGGGGAGCCCAAGGCGTTCCCAGGCCAGCCGAGAGACATAGTCCCTCCAGCGTGTCCTGGGCCGTCCCCTGGGCCTCCTCCCGGTGGGACGTCCCTGGAACACCTCCTGAGGAAGGCGTCCAGGAGGCATCTGATATAGATGCCCGAGCCACCTCAACTGGCTCCTCTTGATGTGGAGGAGCAGCGGCTCTACTCCGAGCCCCTCCCGGATGGCCGAGCTCCTCACCCTATCTCTAAGGGAGTGCTCGGCCACCCTACGGAGGAAGCTCATTTCAGCCGCTTGTATCCGGGATCTCGTTCTTTTGGTCATGACCCAAAGTTCATGGCCATAGATGAGGGTAGGAACGTAGACCGACCAGTAAGTTGAGAGCTTTGCTTTTCGGCTCAGCTCTCTCTTCACCACAACGGACCGGCACAGCGCCCCCATTACTGTGGCAGCCGCACCAATCCATCTGTCGATCTCCCGCTCCATTCTTCCCTCACTCGTGAACAAGACCCCGAGATACTTAAACTCCTCCACTTGAGGCAGGAACTCCCCTCCAACCTGAAGAGGACAAGCCACCCTTTTCCGGTCGAGTACCATGGCCTCGGACTTGGAAGAGCTGATCCTCATCCCAGCCGCTTCACACTCGGCTGCGAACCGCCACAGCGCATGCTGTAGGTCTTGGCTAGAGGGGGCCAGCAGGACCACGTCATTTGCAAAAAGAAGAGACAAAATCCACTGGTCCCCAAACCCGACCCCCTCCGGCCCTTGGCTGCACCTAGAAATCCTGTCCATAAAAGTTATGAATAGGACCGGTGACAAAGGGCAGCCCTGCTGGAGTCCAACATGCACTGGGAACAGGTCCGACTTAGTGCCAGCAATGCGGACCAAACTCCTGCTCCGCTCGTACAGGGACCGGATGGCCCCTAGTAAAGGGCCCCCGATTCCATACTCCTGGAGCACCCCCCACAGGGCATCATGAGGGACACAGTCGAATGCCTTCTCCAGGTTCACAAAACACATGTGAACCGGTTGGGCAAACTCCCATGAACCCTAGAGCACCCTGTAGAGGGTATAGAGCTGGTCCAGTGTTCCACGGCCGGGACGAAAACCACACTGCTCCTCCTGAAGCCGAGGTTCGACTATCGGTCGGACTCTCCTCTCCAATACCCTGGCGTAGGCCTTACCAGGGAGGCTGAGGAGTGTGATCCCCCTGTAGTTGGAACACACCCTCCGGTCCCCCTTCTTATGAAAGGGGACCACCACCCCAGTCTGCCAGTCCAGAGGCACTGTCCCCGACCGCCACGCAATGTTGAAGAGACGTGTCAACCATGACAGCCCTACAACATCCAGAGACTTGAGGTACTCAGGGCGGATCTCATCCACCCCCGAAGCCTTGCCACCGCGGAGCTTTTTAACCACCCCGGTGACTTCAGCCTGGGTGATGAAAGAGTCCAACCCCGAGTCCCCAGCCTCTGTTTCCACCACAGAATGCGTGATGGCAGGATTGAGGAGATCCTCAAAGTACTCCCGATAATGTCCTCAGTCGAGGTCAGCAGTCTCCCGCCCCCACTATAAACAGTGTTGGCGAAGCACTGCTTCCCCCTCCTGAGGCGACGGACGGTTTGCCAGAATCGCTTCGAGTCCTTCTCCATGGCCTCACCGAACTCCTCCCAGGTCCGAGTTTTTGCCTCTGCCACAGCCCGGGCCGCAGCACGCTTGGCCTCACGGTACCCGTCAGCCGCCTCAGGAGTCCCACAAGCCAACCACAGCCGATAGGACTCCTTCAGCTTAACAGCATCCCTTACTGCCGGTGTCCACCACTGGGTTCTGGGATTGCCGCCGCGACAGGCACCGCAGACCTTACGGCCACAGCTATGGGCAGCAGCATCAACAATAGATGCGGAGAACATGGTCCACTCGGACTCTATGTCTCCAACATCCCCCGGGATCTGGTCGAAGCTCTCCCGGAGGTGGGAGTTGAATACATCCCTGGCCGAGGGCTCTGCCAGGCGTTCCCAGCAGACCCTCACTATGCGCTTGGGCCTGCCAAGTCTGTCCGGCTTTCTCCTCCTCCAGCGGATCCAACTCACCACCAGGTGATGATCAGTGGACAGCTCAGCCCCTCTCTTCACCCGAGTGTCCAAAACATGCGGCCGAAGGTCTGATGATACGACAACAAAGTCGATCATCGACCTCCTGCCTAGGGTGTCCTGGTGCCAAGTGCACTGATGGACACCCTTATGTTTGAACATGGTGTTCGTTATGGACAATCCGTGACTAGCACAGAAGTCCAATAACAAAACACCACGCGGATTCAGATGTTTATATAAACGGACTTAAATAATTTTTTTGCGCATTGGTGTTGGCAACATTTTAATCCATCTGCAATAATAATTTTGGGATAATTAAAATGAAAAAAAAAACAGAGTTAGTGCTTGATGGTGCTAACAGATTTATTAATCTTAATCTACATCACTTATTATATTCCAAGCGAGCAGAACTTGCTACACATTTGTTTCTCCGGTAGTTTATTAGCAAAATGCTTGATTTTTATAAATAAATATTTTTGACATTTGGTCAGGTGAAGTGCCTCTCAGCTATTCCAAGGACGATTGACCTTTGCCACCCAGGGTCCTGTAGACGAGTCCGCTAATCTCACATCTAATGACTTGATGCATGTTTCAAGGTCATGGTGTCAGGGAGGATTACATATGATCTGTTGCTGTCTATCTGGCAGAGCTTTGAGACCATGTGGGTGTTCAGAAATGTCTTTGATTGAGATTTCTGAAATAAAACTTGACTGAATTATGAACAAATTAACCTTACTTTAAATCTCTTGTACATCATCTATCTCATTTTCCATGTCTTCTCCTCCAAATCTTTTTGGTTTGTCAACACTGTAAACATGCTCACATTCCACCCAAGTGCAGCCACATTTTATTGTCAAGTAATTAACTGATGAGTGCAACATGTTATGTTCAGCCACCACACCAACATCAAATGTTCTCAGTTTGTCTAATGCTGGCGGGCCTTGAAATAAGAGCCAGCAGTAGACGAGTGAAGGGGCGTAAGAGACGCATGCAGTTTTAATTGCTGCAAGATGTAATGCCGCCTGCAGCCCGCTGCGGTCAACAGACACATTTCCACATGCACATCCATACACGATAAATGGGTGCAAATGAACCAAAATGTGAGCACATAGTGTGCACAGTAAAGAAAACACAAAGTTTTCCCATGTGTGTTACTAAATTACAGCATGGTTGGGAGATTTTCAGATCTATTATTGTTTGTTTGCTGGTGAGAAACAAGGTTTTATTTTTAGCACAAGTCACTAATTTGATGGAAAAAAAATCAAACTTAAGTCTTTGAAGTAAATTGACTCATAAATTATATTGATTTAAAATACACTAATGAGTTTTAATCCAGTTGGTCCAAATGTAATTCAAATAAATCCAACTTGTTTCAATACAATTCAATCATATAGTCAGATTCAGCCTCAATTAGTCTAAAACAAATTATAAGACAATATGGTCAAAATCAGTTGATCCTTTATTACAATTGGTAAAAAGTTATCTATCGTAGCCCAACTGATTGCATCAAGTTGTTGATTTTCCCACTTGGTGAAAGTAGAAAGGAACCACTCCGCGTTAACAGGATGGACCCGGCTGCAAATTCGGGCTCAATATGAGTGACCATTTGCAGAAACTGTCTGGGAGTTGAGAGGACAGAAAGGAGACACAGGACTAATTTGTTTGGAAAAGAAAAACCAATAGCTCTGTCAGTGGCTTGATCCATGAGAGAAACATAGCTAAACAGCGAAACACTGAGGAGATAGAGAAAAAAGAGAACTAAGTTAATATCAGTAATAGCTTTGTCCAGAAAATGACACCAATACCCACAAGAAGCACTGAATAAGGAATACTTTCCATGAAAAAGAAAAGCAAAGACAATCCACTTAACAGTCAAAATGTCAGATAGAGATATTAGAAACTAGACAGGAATTTTACACAAAGGGGAATATAAAGGACAGGTTCAAATGTTACTAGACATCTATTAGAGATGTAGGGAAATAATTAAATCATGACTTAGTACATACCTTTGCGTTGGTGGCATTTTAAACAAGTTTGTTTTTAAAAAGCTAACAATTACAAAAATAAAGGTTTCTTTTCACTTGTTTAAAAAAAGAGAGAAAAAAATCCCTATTCCTGCTTGGTAGGCTAGCAGACTGTGTACCACAAGACAGGAGTCTAACTTCACAAAAATAATAATAAAAGATATAATAATAATGAAAACAAATAGTACCCTAAAGGCTAGGGTACTATCAAACATAAAGTTTGATTAGGTCCAAAACTGAACATTTGGTAGACTAATCACTACAGGTATTTACCATCTAGTGGCACATTTTAAGGGGCTGCACGGTGGCGCAGTTGGTAGCACTGTTGCCTTGCAGCAAGAAGGTCCTGGGTTCGATTCCCGGCCTGGGGTCTTTCTGCATGGAGTTTGCATGTTCTCCCTGTGCATGCGTGGGTTCTCACCGGGTACTCCGGCTTCCTCCCACAGTCCAAAGACATGCCTGTTAGGTTAATTGGTCACTCTAAATTGACCTTAGGTGTATGAAAGAGTGTGTGCGTGGTTGTTTGTGTGTTGCCCTGCGATGGACTGGCGACCTGTCCAGGGTGTACCCCGCCTCTCGCCCATAGACTGCTGGAGATAGGCACCAGCTCCCCCGTGACCCACTATGGAATAAGCAGTAGAAAATGACTGACTGACTGGCACATTTTAAGAGGCTGGTGTCTGTTTTAATGGTGTTTAGACTCCACCATGCACTGCAAAGCATTTCCATATCTCCACTACTTGCTCTCTATTGCTACCATAGATAACAGAGAAATTGAATATTTTTAACTGCTGATTAAAACCCGTGAGGTTTTTGAAATTCTGGAAGAAAAAGGGCATTTTTGCACTGCTTTGGTGTGGGGTTCCTACTCATTTCCTGTCATAAAAATAAACACAAGGCAATCAAAATGTCTGCACGTCAGTGATGATTGTCTGAGATTAACGTATTCATGGTCAGATTTCATCCTCCAGACCGTGCCTTCTGTGCCATGCCCCTTTAGTACATATAAATATTCCTCTACACTCTCTGGAACCTATTTTGAGGGCAGAAATGTCAATATAATTGGGGTTACAATTGGAAAAACCCAACCTCCCTTTGTTAAAAAGTGAATCTTGGCAATATTTTATAGGTTCAATCTGCAGATGTTAAAAGGTCAGGAATGTACGTAATTGTTGACCCAAAAAATATCCATATTTCTTTGGGTCAACAAAAAATATGAGTCAAATTGAAATTTGAGCCAAACCAAACATGGTTTGGCTCCCTACTTTCGCTTCAGGTTTATTTCCATTTGTATTTCAAAATCCGCTCCTTACCTTCACCTCTAAAAATCTATAGATTATATTTCATTGCTGCATCTTAAGAAGACATGTAAATTAAGAATACGGAAGACAGTCGCTATTACAGCAAAATGCTTTTTTAGGAATCTTGACTTCGGATGTGTTTTCAGTCAAACAATACAGATAAGGAATGTGTCACGGTGGGAATTTGGAGTGGACCAAAGCGCAAACCTAACCATAAATAAAACACAGAGATACTAGATGGGAAACTAAACTAAAGAACCCAAGGAAAACAGAGCACAATAATAATAATCATAATAATAATAGCAACAACGACAACAAAGAGAAAACCATACTAAGTCATAAGAAAAACAACAATAACTAAAGGAGCTATGAACGAGGAGGGAGAAACTACAACCTAACACCCAAAATAACTGAGGATAAACAAAACACAAACCAACACAGAGTCCAAACGTGTCACACCCTGACAGAATGATGTGAAATATCATGCATGGGAGAGAATTTTAAGCATTGTCAAAATCTCCAGGACTGCAATATGAGCGTTATAATTATTCAGAAACAATGACTAATCTGAGACTGCAAACCACACAGCATCAACTGAAAAAATTGGAAAAGCAATTGAAGGGGAATAATTTGTGTGGAGAATGTATGATTTATGGCTCAACTTTAACATCACCAAGAGATCATAAGAAATCCCATAAAACCTAATCTTATCTTGACCAATTCTCCAGATGATGCGGCAGAATGAAATCACGAACACTCTTGGTCTCTTGTTACTTGCTTTGGGGGAAAAACTACTTGTATCCATGAAACAACTGATTTGATAGTGGCCATGATAGCTATGATGATAACATCTGGGAGTTTTCAAATTGGATGACATTTCCCCACAACCATCACAATATCACAAGACATACTGAGAATGTTTCCTGACATCACAGCACTGACTGTGGTTGTATCTCAGGTCATTGAGATACAGTTTCACTTGCAACTTGGTGGAACTGCAACATGGCACGCCAAAGATAGCACTGGAAAACAAAAAACAGGGCATTAGATATTTGTTAATGTAATCTCAATGAGGTATCTGTGCTACATAAAGACTTATGTTACACACAAATTTGCACTGGAGAAAATCTGAAACTGGCAACATGTAGTTTAAGGCACAGAATCAAAGTTCTGCATCACAGATCAAAGATCTTTTCCTCTGCAATAAATGCAAAATAACAGAAAGAGATCCTTGATGTGAAAGAGTCTTTGGCCACAAATCCAAAGCTTTGAGATGTTTATTTTTGCATCTTATTTAGCGCCAAATGATTGCTGCAACATAGTCTGGAGGAGGAGTGACATCAGTAAGCAGCACAAGGCAGCTGATCAGCCTTTTTTCCTGATCAGCCAAAGTCGAATATAATTTCAAACAAGTCGTATGAAAAACTTTGTGATGAGAAAATATTTTTTAGCTATTATGGTTGATTTCATATCTAAAGGATTTAAAAAAATGATCATGTAAGTGTATACCTATGCACAGATATACCCTGTGATTTAATTACATTTTTTTTGCGCCGCCAACCCGACTCTAGGACAGGCGTCCCTGTTTCTGATTCGCTCCGGCCTCCCTACATCAGGTTCTAATGAGCATAAATGGAAACACGTGCTCTGCACTGACTCCCTCCATAATATGTGGAAAGGAAAGGAAAGAAGGTAGGGAGGGAGGTAGGGAGAGGTTCCAGAGAGGAAAATCCTCTGTCCTCAAAGGCTTTCTGGTCTTAAATAGTTCAACGCTGAGCTGCCCTTACTTCTGAGGAAGTTATTATAGGCAAACAGCTAGTCTTTGCTTGCATATGGAATATTCTCACACTCCTTGAAAAGCTAATTTCACACCCTGAAGCTAATGACTGATACATAAAAAGATGTCATTCCCAAAAATGCAAGAATGTAATTTTGGGTTGGTTTATCTTTCATATAATATACAAATACGTTCTTGATTCTGAGTTTACTGGAGCTTAGTCAAAGTAAAGAACTTGTCATGGTGCGGTTAACAATATCAAGGTTTTAAATTATGGTTTCAATACCTTTAAAATTATCCAATATATTGCTTCTACAGTTTAAAGTACTTTTAGTTAGCTACCAGAGAAAGTATGGAACAATCCCATCTACTGCTACACACTGCTGGTCAGCTGACAGAAAGCAATACAAATCTGATAGTTTGGAAACATTTTCATGATGTCCTTCAAGTTGGCCCAAAAAACCAACTTGAATACATTTTTCTGAGTGCACAGCTAATAAATCCCAGTTTTAGCTATCCTAATTTGCTCAGTTCTTTTTCCACTTGGAAGGTTTAGAGCATCCAGATGCATCCTGATGATTTTATTTCTCTTTCATGTGTGTGAGTAATCTCCAGGAAGTGAGGCAGCTGAGCCAGCAGAAGTCTCAGATGCACGTGTTCTCTTCCCAATCACACACTAAGACCATAAATCTGGATTTACAGTATAAAGTCACAGAAAAGGAAAAGGGTCATCTTAGAGCTTGGTTTTCAGTTTTGTATAAAATGAGAATATTTAACACTAGTAGGGTCGAAGGTGTCATCATCTGCTGTGCTGCCAGCCTTCCTTTTTGTTCTTGCGTTGTTACAGTTGTTTTTCCCTGAAAATGCACATTTTACAAAAAAAAAAAAAACATTCAGAAGCCAATATAGTGTAATTTCAAAATATTTTGCTGTCTGCACTAACCCACTGGTGGAAGCCCTAGATTTTGGAGAGAAAATTCTAGGATGTTAAGTAATGTGCAATTTTATGAGCCTACCCTAGATGCTTCTCTTCAATGTAATCCTGCACCAACAGTACACAGAAATCTGCAGAAAATCTAAGCGCGAGCAGTAAAACTACAAAGAAAGCTTTATAAAAGTCAGCAATGGGGCAGAAAAAGCTAAGAAATCATCACAATGTTCTGGAAATTTGAACCATAAAAATGTTCTGTGTATCATCGTTTGGCATTATGTCAATCATTACAATAGCTTTAAAGCCATTACCTATACATACAAAAAGTAACTAGTTTTACAATATGCATTCGTTTGCCAGTAAAAAGTAAGTTTGTCCTATTAAAATGGAAAAAAAAGAATAATATATCATGCCAAGGATGTGCAGGGATTATTGAATACTTCAATAAATATAAATGATTTATGCTACAATCACTCTGAAAAGTAAACATCTTTTTGTCACGTCACCTGGTCATAAGATACTGCTAACACAAGGTGGCAGTAATTCACAAAGTTGTTTGCCAACCACAATACTTTTGTCTTTCTGAAGAAAGAAGGAAATTGCTCAGTATTACACCTAAAGAAAGAATCCCCAACATCATAGCTTATTCGAAAGCTACTGATGACATCATATTAAATAAAGTTTAACCACAATACTCCGAACCCAGAACGTTTTCGTACTAATACTAATGACCTTATTTGCTTTGTTTGACCAAATATTCATAAAGTCAATTACTTTTATTTATCTAATTTCTAGAGACCACTTATGTTTATGATTCAAATTCACATAAGCTAATATTTATGGCTATAGGTTTTTTTTTAAAAGGGTAAACTAGACAAGATACCAGATCCAGAGGTACAACTTTCACTAATCTCATCCATCCATCCATCCATCCATCCATCCATCCATCCATCCATCCATTCATCCATCCATCCATCCATCCATCCATCCATCCATCCATCCATCCATCCATCCATCCATCCATCCATCCATCCATCCATCCATCCATCCATCCATCCATCCATTCATCCATCCATCCATCCATCCATCCATCCATCCATCCATCCATCCATCCATCCATCCATCCATCCATCCATCCATCCATCCATCCATCCATCCATCCATCCATCCATCCATCCATCCATCCATCCATCCATCTGAACCACATACATCAGGCAATATGGGGACATCTGATGTTTTCCCAGCCCCAAACATCACAACGAGTGGTCATGTCCAGACAAGTCCCAGCTTTTATCAAACACCTGAAATAATACATTTTGCAAAGCATCAAACCGATTAATTCAAATATATGCTGGCTACATATGATTGTGCACAAAAACAAAGCTGCTGCTGTCATACAGAAAGTTGCTGATAATCAGTCTGGCAGATGCATTGCCAGGAATAACACGGGTATGAGTCTTGGCCTTTTATTTATGATCCATATCTGATGACCATAGGTGAGGATCAGATAATAGATGGATGAGTGAATAAAAAGTTTGACTTTTCAGCTCAGCGCGGACTGGAGCGGTACATACAGTACTAAGGATGACACCCAAACTATCAGTCATAATATTTTTTTACATTTTCTTGAACTCTTGCATGTAAGGCAAAGACGGAGTCCCTCACCTTGTGAATTTATACATTTCTTTTCAGGAATTTCATCCCAGAAATATTGGGTAAGTACAGAACTCAATGACTTCAGACATATAAATAGTCTAATATAGTTTTTTTGTAATCTACTTAGATGATCCAAGTGAAACTTTGGAAGCTCACTCATGCCTAGATCTGGAACTTGACCAGTGAAAGAAATAACAGAGTGCTTTCTGCAGCCAAATTATTGCTATTGTCACTGATTAAGGGTTTTCAAAAAATGTAATATATTGCATATAAATTTTGAAATAAAGGCATACTGTCAGCACTTGTTTTCCAGTTGTTTGATCAAAGCTAAAGAAAATAATGACTGCATATCCAGTTGTATCCATCATGGTTTGGACATTTTGTGTGTATTTTTTGAATTTTATTTTTGCATAATTGTAGCTGTGTTTATTCAAATCACCTAACAATTTTGTAATTATTTTTTATGCCTTAAGTCCTAAAAGAGCACTTAAAACAAAACAGCACACGTAACATTCCTTTGGCATTTTTTTGTGCAATAGACTTCAATTGAAATGGCATTTTTTCAATCCATCACCATTGCTATTTGATTTGCGTTTTCACGCGTTTCTTTGTGTTAATGTCCTCCAGGATTAAAGGTTTTACTGGTTTCCATCAGGTGAAGACGTTTTGTACTATAAACCTACCTTTCTGCGTGCACATATAGGAAGAAACAAATTTACCTTTTGACAACCTTTTAATGAGAAAAAAAATCAGAATACTTGTTGCTGCTAATTTCTGCCTTGTAGTTTATATTGTAGTTTAATTCTTCCTTCCCCAAAGATTTACATTTTGCATATACGGGATGAGAAAATCTATGTATATTTGTCATGTATGATGAGGACTGAAATTTATAATAGCAGTAATAAAATAATAAAAAATATGTTGATAAATAATATAACTATGTCAAACTCTAAAGGAGCATTTTTTGTGTTCAGGGCACAAGGGTGGAGCACAAAATGAAGTTATATTTTTAGCTGTTTTTTCATCCAGAAAATTGTGGTTTTCTACACATTGCAGTCCTTTCTTAAATTATTTTAACAGCTATTTGATTTACACTGTCCATTTGTGCGTGAAAGTTGGAATTTACAAGTTAAAGATCGAGAGAATTAACTGGAATTTGTACTAAAGTCAGAAGTCTAGTTTGAAAAGTCAAGAGTCAACCCAATCCATTTTTAAGAGACTTACAGTCAACATGGCTACCACACATAAAATGTAGTGATAGCTGTTGCATTAAGCTGTTTATTTGAACTTACAACAATTTGTATCTCATTTACCAGTGGTATCAATATTACTGCAATATCTATCTTTAAACATGTTCCTTAAGTGTGTAAATGCAGGGAAATACTGGAAAATGGAGCTAGCATGATCATTAATAAAAGCTAAAAGATCCAGCTGGTTTTCCAAATTCTAACTGAAACGTGGTCACATTTGGGAGTGGTTTCCTTCTGAGATCCATCTTCTGAGCTATATGGAATGCAGCAAACTGCTGCTCCTTAAATTTCAGTAACAACTTGTAAACTCTTCAAAATAATCCACTGAATTGTTTTCATTTGTAAATCACCTTCCTACACGGTGCAGTAAAGAAAGAAACAAAAGCGAGCAGACATTTTCTGCGTTCATATACTGTGTAATAAATCTAAAAGATCTAAGGTGCCTGAAACTTGTGCCCTGGTTCTAGCTTGAAACAATCTGGTGCGACAGGCTGAGTCACAAAGACCAGATTCACCTGCACCAAATTACAGGGCGGGGAGCCTGGGGCTAATATTCTCATCGCCACAGGAAACACTGAACATGCACAGGTCATGGTGGTGTGGAGCCAAAACACAGTGAGGTTTTTAGTCATTGCTTTTACGAAAGAGTGAACGAATGATAAAGACATATTAAAAAACAAAACAACAAAAAACATTGCTGTCCACGTTGTTGCAATAACCAGACAAATAACTTTTAACTTGGATGAAACTGGGCAGGTAATGGGCTCCAAAAAGCTCCCACTGAGACTCACTTAGCTGGTCTAGTGCTTAATGGCCTCTTTCACCCCCCAGTCACCGCTGATTCACTTTGTATCAAAGCAGCGGAAGCTCTACAAAGTCTGAGTCAAAGCAGTAGAAACCTCCTCTGTCTTTCTTTCCTTCACAGTGCCGGCGCATACAAACAAGAAAGGCTCTCAGAATCTGCGGCCAAGTGACAAAGAATTTACAGGCGTGTTGCAAGGACGTGGATCTGAAAGTGTGTATGTGACAGAGAGAAAGAAAAACAAGTTCTGAAACTTGTTTATGAGGGCCTTATTAAAAAGGTGAGAAGTGAGTCCAACGTCTGGAGGTGGGAGTTAATTGTGCTTTTAAAAGAGGACTTCAAAGGCAGACTGGTGTCAGGGCTGAGGGGCATGGGACCTATAGAGGAGGAAGAGATGCAGGAGGATGGGGGCTTTTAGGGGAATAACAATTATCATTTAGGTAAAGCAAATTATATAAATTATTCTGGGATGTCCTGAAGAAAATATTTGGTCCAGTTAGAAGAATTTGCAGATGTTAGGATGTTCAAAGATTCCACTTTTTAAAATACATAATTACTTCCTGTTTTCAACAATTATATAGTTATAGTTATATAAATATGCCTTCAATTTGATCGGAGGTGAACTAAATGTTATGTGAGTTTGATTCACTTTCAGTTATTGGCCAATGTTTTTAAGAATTGAGATTAAACAGATACTCAAGATGTCTTAAGTCAGGAAATGAAGGCAAGAGGGATAGCAGAGAATACTCATGACAAAATACATTTATTATTTTAAAAACATGTATTTGTTTTCATTGGTTCACAACCAAAACTTTCCAACTTTCATCAGTAGGCCTACATTTTGGAATCCATGACTTAAAAGAATGAAAACTTGGAAGGTATTAAACAAAATATCAAAATAATTTTGGCCTCACTGAAGAGAATCTCAAGTAAATCACATTTCATATGTCCAATCTTTCAAAATGTCTACTAAAAATATTGATCCAAACAAACGGACGGCAGTTCCACATTTAGCTGTTATTAAGCTATATGCCTCTGCCAAGGTCAGTGCTGTGTCTTCTGGTATTCAGGATGGAAAGCCATTCAAGTAATTATCAGCGGTTATTTCAGAATTCTTTCTGCAGTCTTCTTTCCATCCAACCACCAGCAGGTGTTGACCATAGTCAGGCTTTGGCTGTGTCACACATGAAGTTGTTTGAATGTGTTGTGTGCTTTGTGCAGATATATTTGCTCAACCCATAGATGTCAGAGGAAAACATAATTTTTTTGTGACATTATGGGAAAGGCAATACAAATGAGCATTTGGTTTTACAATTAGAGCTTGGGTCAAGGAACCCTTAAGTTCGTGGCGCAACCGCATGGAGGAGGCAGGCAGGTGAAAATAAAATGTTTAATTAAAATAAAAGAGAAAAAAATGAAAAGCTTATAAATAACTATAGTTCAGCGAAAATCAAAAATAATACAACAGGTCCACAAGGACCAAGGAATCAGCCTGTGGCAACAACAGGAGAATCTGACACTGAATGACAAAATCAACAAGCATTTGTACTTGTCAGCTTGATTACTGGAATCCTAGCCAGGTGAGTTAACGAACAGATGGGAGATGGCTAGGAGTGCAGGGAGCTGAGACACTGAAGGTAGCTACTGGGTAGACCAGGGAAGACAGAAAACCATCTCTCCACTAACAGGTGGAAACACTAACAGAGATGCAAACCTAGTAAAACATAGCAATTCTGATACTACAGATTATGAGCCAAGGTGACAAAAAATACATCAGAATATAAATAGATATGAAATAAGGTACAGAACAAAATAATGCCTAAAATACAGCAAAGCACAAAACCCAGTCCCAAAGATTATGACAGGTTGCCTCAGTAGTAAAAAAATAAAGCAGTCGCTTTATTTATTTACAGTGAAACAATAAATGTGTGATGGACTGGCAACCTGTCCAGGGTGTACCCCGCCTCCTGCCCGTAGACGGCTGGAGATAGGCACCATCTCCCCGTGGCAGACTATGGAAGAAGCGGTATAGAAAATGACTGACTGACAATAAATGTCTAGTCCAGGGGTTTGCAACCTGAGGCACAGGTGGCTCTTTGGACCATCCACAATGGCCTCTCAAGAATTAATAACAAATATAGATTTTAGCAGTTTTCCAGGTTTTTAATGGAATAATTGTATAGAACTTGCACAACAAAATGACACTAATGTTACTAGTAATATTTTACTGTTTTTCTTTTCATGAGGTTGGAAACTATTTGCTTTTTTTAACATAATTTTAAAACAAAATTATGTATCCATTATCATTTTGCAAAATAAGTTCTTTACTTTAAAACCTAAAAATAGCAATAAAATTGTGGTTCTTTTAAAAATGACAATCCATTTTGTGCTGCCTCAGCCAATGGATGAAACATGGTATGAACTGTACACAACCAAACAGGCTAAGAAAACCTCTTCATCTTTAATTACAAGCATTAACCTACTTTTAGTCCAGCCCAGGAAGGAGGAGTTCCAGCTGGAATCTCTTTGTCATGGAAATCCTGAACAAAACAGTTTTCCAGCTACACCTCTTTCTCTATCCTGCTGCCTAGCAGCTAACGGAGGGGCAGCGCGCATCAGCTGAAGGTTTTTGAAACTCGCTTGGCGTGTATAAGACTACTGACTTCGATCTGATGTTTGAGTACCCACCGCTTCAAGATGAAAAAAGTTAAGACCTTTCTTTCTGAGCTTCTGTAGGAAAGGAATCTGAGCCAGAGATTCCCCCAGATGAGACGGTGTCTCGAATCATATCGAGGTTCCCCCTGCCTGAAAGATGACAGCGTATAAACTGTCAGCATCGCGTGCCTGCCCTGGTAGCAGGAGCTACTCACATGAACCTCCTGTTCTGTAGGGCGGTTAATGTATGAGGCAGTGTTTAGGCAGAGAAAATTAATTCACAAAGCAACAATCTAAATATTGCTTATTTCATGGTGTTTTGCTTTGTTTGTGGTGGTAAAAGGCTACCTGCTGAAACTAAAAGGAAAAGGCCTCTAAGCCTTGAAGCTATTCTATTGGTTCTGTGCTGTGTTTGAAGATGATACAAACTTCATTTTCAATTAGATGTTTTAAATACGGGCAGCATGGTGCCACAGTTGGTAGCAATGTTGCCTTGAAGTGAGAAGGTCCTCGGTGTGACTCCCAGCATGGAGTTTGCATGTTCTCCAGTGCATGCCCGGGTTCTCTCTGGGTACTCCGGCTTCCTCCCACAGTCCAAAAATGACTGTCAGGTTAATTGGTCTATCTCAATTGCCCTTAGGTGTGAGTGGGTGTGTGCATGGTTATTTATCCTATGTGTTTCTGTGTTGTCCTGCGATGGAATGGCAACCTGTCCAGAGTGTACTTTGCCTCTCGCCCATAGACCGCTGGAGATAGGCACCAGCTCCCCTGCGACCCTGTATGGAAGAAGAGGGTATAGGAGATGATTGGATGGATAGATGTTCCTTTGTGTCAAAGTAGCCACTTTTGCTTTGATTACTGCTCCACACACTCTTGACATTCTGTTGATGAGCTTCAAGAGGTAGTCACCTGAAATGGTTTTCCAACAGTCTTGAAGGAGTTCCCAGAGATGCTTAGCACTTGTTGGCCCTTTTGCCTTCACTCTGTGGTCCAGCTCACCCCAAACCATCTCGATTGGGTTCAGGTCCGGTGACTGTGGAGGCCAGGTCATCTGGCACAGCACCCCATCACTTTCCTTGGTCAAATAGTCCTTACACAGCCTGGAGGTGTGTTTGGGGTCATTGTCCTGTTGAAAAATAAATGAATGTCCAACTAAACGCAAACCGGATGGAATAACATGCCGCTGCAAGATGCTGTTGTAGCCATGCTGGTTCAGTATGCCTTAAATTTTGAATAAATCCCCAACAGTGTCACCAGCAAAGCACCCCACACCATCACACCTCCTCCTCCATGCTTCACGGTGGGAACCAGGCATGTAGAGTCCATCCGTTCACCTCTTCTGCGCCGCACAAAGACATGGTGGTTGGAACCAACGATCTCAAACTTGGACTCATCAGACCAAAGCACAGATTTCCACTGGTCTAATGTCCATTCCTTGTGTTCTTTAGCCCAAACAAGTCTCTTCTGCTTGTTACCTGTCCTCAGCAGTGTTTTCCTAGCAGCTATTTTACGATGAAGGCCTGATTCACACAGTCTCCTCTTAACAGTTGTTCTAGAGATGTGTCTGCTGCTAGAACTCTGTGTGGCATTGACCGGTTCTCTAATCTGAGCTGCTGTTAACCTGCGATTTCTGAGGGTGGGGACTTGGATGAACTTATCGTCTGCAGCAGAGGTGACTCTTGATGGTTTTTGCGACTGCACTTGGGGACACTTTCAAAGTTTTCCCAATTGTTCGGACTGACTGACCTTCATTTCTTAAAGTAATGATGGCCACTCGTTTTTCTTTACTTAGCTGCTTTTTTCTTGCCATAATACAAATTCTAACAGTCTATTCAGTAGGACTATCAGCTGTGTACTGTATCCACCTCCTGCACAACACAACTGATGGTCCCCACCCCATTTATAAGGCTTGAAATCCCACTTATGAAACCTGACAGGGCACACCTGTGAAGTGAAAACCATTTCAGGTGACTACCTCTTGAAGCTCATCAACAGAATGCCAAGAGTGTGCGGAGCAGTAATCAAAGCAAAAGGTGGCTACTTTGAAGAACCTAGAATATAAGACATATTTTCAGTTGTTTCACACTTTTTTGTTCAGTATATAATTCCACATGTATTAATTCATAGTTTTGATGCCTTCAGTGTGAAGCTACAATATTCATAGTCATGAAAATAAAGACAACTCTTTGAATGAGAAGGTGGGTCCAAACCTTTGGTCTGTACTGTATATGTATATATATATATATATATATATATATATATATATATATATGTATATATATATATATATATATATATATATATATATATATATATAAAGAGAGAGAGAGAGAGAGAGAGAGAGAGAGAAATAAGTATTTGAACACCCTGCGACTTTGCAAGTTCTCCCACTTAGAAATCATGGAGGGGGCTGAAATTTTCATCTTAAGTGCACGACCACTGTGAGAGATAAAATCTAAAGTAAAAAACTCTGGACATCACAATGTATAATTTTTTTTTATAATTTCTTTGTGTGTTACTGCTGCTAATAAGTATTTGAACACCTGTGAAAATCAATGTTAATATTTGGTACAGTAGCCTTTGTTTGCAATTACTGAGGTCAAACGTTTCCTGTAGTTTTTCACCAGGTTTACACAAACTGCAGCAGGGATTTTGGCCCAGTCCTCCACACACGTCTTCTCCAGACCAGCCACGTTTCTGGGCTGTCCCTGAGAGAAACTGAGTTTGAGCTCCCTCCAAAGATTTTCTATAGATTTTAGGTCTGGAGACTGGCTAGGCCACTCCAGAACCTTGATATGCTTCTTACGGAGCCACTCCTTGGTTGTCCTGGCTGTGTGCTTCGGGTCATTGTCATGTTAGAACACCCAGCCATGACTCATCTTCAATGCTCTAACTAGGTGTCCTCAGGGATGGAGGCAATCAGGACAGGAGGTGTTGTGGAAGACCTCTGTCCCAACACCTCATCCATAAGGACAAACCAGGGCCAAGTAGCAGCAGTGGGCTTTTCACTGACTCCCTCTCCTGACCCTGGATACTTACAATCCTAAAGTTAGAAGGAAGGAAAAAAAAGAGTTGACTAAACAGAGAAACCAATACGACTTTTAGAAATATTTTTTTTATTTATGTGTGACATGAGAACTTCTGAACATACTTTATATTTCTTTTTCATATTGTCCCACTTTTTTTTGGGCCTGCAAGGGGTTGACCTTCCCCTGTTGGACCATCTTCTACAGAATTGTCCTAAACAAGCAAAAGGAAAGAGGGAAAACAAAAAGAAGTATGTTAATCACTGGATGGATATTTATGAAAGTTAGAAAATAGGAGATTTTGAAACTGGACAGAAACTGACTGCAAAGAATGTTGTTATTGTACCTCCAAGCCACGGTGGCTGAGTTTTTAGCTCCAGTAAAAAGGTGGTTATTCTCACCCCTGAGCTCAATAAACTGACCCATCTGCTCCTTTGTCCCTAAACTATATAAAAAAAAAAAAAAAAAAACATCTTGCTTAATATCAGTGTAAAACAAGTCTTTTTTTTAATTTTACATTTGTCTTAATTTGCAGAACATGTTAAAATATTTCTATGCAAATGCCTTAAAATATTTCTATGCAAATGCCTAAAACAAGCTCTTTCAAACTTTTAACTTCTTTACTGAGATTTGCTTGCATTTGAAAGTGTATTTCTCTTCAGCTGTACCTGGAATCACGAATTATAATACTAGCTGAATTATAAATACACTTTTAAAACCACATATAGCACATTTCTTCATCAAAAATTAATATTTAAAAGCTTATTTATTCTCAATCACACTCTCCAGCGATACGGTAAGATTACATAAAATTGTCCATTTATTCAGGTTAACTTTAATATCACCTGTAATGTCAAATCGACTTACATGAACAAATGACACAATACATTAAAATAATACTAACATAAACTGTTAGAAATCACTTGTGTTTAACGTTCACTGTGATGACTGCCAGCGGGAGCTTAGTGCTGCCGATAGTCCGGTCAGATCTCTACCGGGTCTAGCTCGCCCCACCGCCGGTAGGGCTGGCGAGGCAAGCTGGGAGTTAATACGGCGGGAGCGGAAACTCCGAACACGTCGGAACACGTTTGAAATTAAGCGATGTCTAGATGAATCAAGCAGATTTTTCACATCTTCACAGTTATATTCCCGCACTAAAAACATTGTAAAATTTCATTTGTGTCACAGAAAGTGTAATTTTTCACAGTTTACTCACAGCTTTTGCCACTGCGGTCCGCCATGGCTGCCCCTGCTTGACCAAACCGCTTCGACCCGCAATGAATCATGGGGAAAGATGGACCGCGAAGGATACTCACAACGCATCCTTCAAATCGGGCAAAAGAAGGACACATTTGTCTGCCACATTTGACAGAGCTTCCACGCCGCGCTGTGATGTAATCAGCCCACAAGTACAGACTTGGAAGAATCCAGCCCCTGAATTGGGACACACCCTCGGCCTGCACATGGATCCTCCTCCTTCCTGTTTATTGACCAATAGTAAAGGAGCTAGAGAGAAGAAGGCAGCCCTCCTCATTTGCATAATGAAGGAGAAATACGGTAAAGGAAAAAGAGAGACGAGGAAATGTAAAAAAAGAAAATATTTACATTTCTTGATGAAAACGCATGTTTAAGGAAAAGGAAAAAGAAAATATATATATTTCTGCTTTTATTTTAAATTTTGTCAGGATCGGTCCTCCATATTTCAGGACTCTATGCAAGCAAATACACTACATTCGCTGTGGCATTGTTTCGATAAGCTTCTGCAGTGTCACAAGATTTATTTCCACCCAGTGTTGCATTCATTTTTTACCAAGATCTTGCATTGATGATAGTAGAGTCTGATCGCTGTGCAAAGCCTCCTCCAGCACATCCCAAAGATTCTCAATGGGGTTAAGGTCTGGACTCTGTGGTGGCCAATCCATGTGTGAGAATGATGTCTCATGCTCCCTGAACCACTCTTTCACAATTTGAGCCCGATGAACCCTGGCACTGTTATCTATGAATATGCCCGTGCCATCAGGGAAGAGAAAATCCATTGATGGAATAACCTGCTCATTCAGTATATTCAGGTAGTCAGCTGACCTCATTCTTTGAACCCATACTGTTGCTGAACCCAGACCTAACCAACTGCAGCAACCCCAGATCATAGCACTGCCCCCTACAGTAGGCACTAGGCATGATGGGTGCATCACGTCACCTGCCTCTCTTCTTACCCTGATTGGCCCATCACTCTGGAACAGGGTAAATCTGGACTCATCTGACCATATGACCTTCTTCCATTGCTCCAGAGTCCAATCTTTATGCTCCCTAGCAAACTGAAGCCTTTTTTTCCCGGTTAGCCTCACTGATTAGTGGTTTTCTTAAGGCTACACATCTGTTCAGTCCCAATCCCTTGAGTTCCCTTTGCATTGTGCGTGTGGAAATGCTCTTACTCTCACTATTAAACGTAGTCCGGAGTTCTACTGTTGTTTTTCTTCGATTTGATTTCACCAAACGTTTAAGTGATCACCGATCACGATCATTCAGGATTTTTTTCCGGCCACATTTCTTCCTTGAAGACGATGGGTCTCCACTATCTTTCCACTTTTTAAAAATGTGTTGGAAAGTTCTTAATCCAATTTTGGTAGTTTCTGCAGTCTCCTTAGATGTTTTCTTTGCTTGAAGCATGCCCATGATTTGACCCTTCTGAACAGACTGACATCTTTTCCACAACCACAGGATGTGTCTTTCGACATGGTTGTTTAAGAAATGAGAAGCAACTCATTGCACCAGTTGGGGTTAAATAACTTGTTACCAGCTGAAACATAATCGCCCATGCAGTAGTTATCCAATGGGAGGCCCGTACCTATTTGCTTAGTTTAATCCAGGTGCCGACTTTTTTTTTGATGATTCAGGATTTTTCAAGTGAGGTTGTGTCAGAAGGCTACAACCATTCAATTAATATTATCTGGCTACAAATGACTATGTTGGTGTCCTCCCAGTGCCTGCATAGTGGTGTAGTTGGTAGCACGGTTGCCTTGCAACAAAAAGGTCCTGGGTTCAACTCCCAGCTGGGGGTCTTTCTGCATGGAGTTTACATGTGTCTCCTGGTGCATGCATGCGTTCTGTCTGGATACTCTGGCTTCCTCCCACAGTCCAAAAACCTGACTTTTAGGTTAATTCTTCTCTCTAAAATGCCCATGTGTGAATGGGAGTCTGCATATTTGTTTGTCCTGTGTGTTTCTGTGTTGCACTGCAATGGACTGGCAACTTGTAGCCAACTTGAAGCTCTGGGCAAGTCCAGAAGTAGCCAAGAGCAAAGCAGACTTCTTCCGTCTTAAAACAACAATCTCAAAAACGTCACTGCAAAATGCTATTTTATACAGACACCCTTGCTATAATATATAACGTATATATAATGGTGATAGGAGGCAGTCCTCCACAAATTACGGTCCTGTGTAAAGCATATTATTACATACAAAATACAAAAGCAACTGCCTGGTATAACAGTCACGTGGTAGAAAACTTATAACATTTCATATTATTTGTTTGAGCAAGTGAACACATTTAATAAGAGTTTACTCAGCCTTTTTTTTCTATGACATAAGCCATCCCTAAGGGATGGGTTAAATGCAGAGTATGGTTTCTCCATTGTGAGATCAATAAAGTCTATATTATTATTATTAATGCTGCCCTCTCCCAGCACCCGTCTGACAATAATTATAATGATTCATTTAGTTTTGTTGCAGACCAAACGTGTGCATGTGTTTGTGTGTGTGCATGCCTTGGCTTGCAGAAACCTGAGTGTCAGTCAAGTGACAGGTCTTTAATTACAAGCACAAACAAACGACACCATGTACATATGTTTTGGTTTACTGTAATTAGGGAGACATGAAAATATTGTTGTCATTCCAAAAGGATTACTAAAGCAGAGATATCAAATTCTCTTTATCTCAGTTACACTGTAAAAAACAATCATCATTACTGTAAGTTTAGAAATACAATCTGCCAATACAGTGCTGCTTTAATCCAATGATGTGGAATCCACAATAAATCCACATCTACATACAGTAATGAATTAGATCTAGAGTATCTGGCGCGTTACATTTGCTTCTCATCAAAGCCTTACAAGAGACTAACCATGTGTTCCTGATCAGTTCAATTAATTACTATTTACTCTACCTTAAATCAGCCTTTTGTACATGTTATTCTCTCTGTCTCTGTCAGCTTTGCTTGTGAAAATTAACTTGGTGTGGAATTACAACCCACACGTCTTCAGCAAGCTGCAGTCAGGTAACAGGCCAAGAGTGTGTGCATGCTCTGAGAGCTGTTTTTCTCTATCTATGTGAGTAAATCTGGCTTCTTGTTGCATGGAAGTGTGCGCACGTCTGCAAACATTTGTTTTGGTGTGTTGGCTGAAAAGTGCAGGCAATATGAGTAATGCCCCTGCTTTTTGGATGTTTCTCACATGAACCGACATCGGAGCCTGTTAGTACATGATTAATCAGCAGACTTATTTGGGCTAATGTGTCTGATAGTATTTTTTTTTCTTTCCTGGAAGCTCTGGAATCTGTCTTCACAGCTGGACTTTTACAAGATCTCTGCTCTGCAAAGGGGCAAAGAGCAAAAAATGCATGAGGACTGCTGTGTTGCAACAGCTGCAGAAAAAATGTATAATGCATTTTCTGTCCCAGAAACTCACTGAGGTTATCTACAAAAACACATCTTTGTGGTGATGTATTTATTGCATTGAACCCCTCAATAGTTTTCTCTCCCCATCTCTCTTAGATAAAATCTTCACTACTTAATCTCACAGATAAACAGTTGTCATGACATAATTCGTTGTTTCATACATCAAACTGCCCACCCACTCTTCTCAATACTCCCTCCTCTAAAGACACACACATCCTTGTATAAATGACCATCCATGAAAGCTTAGGTTCGATGTTTGGATAGTCACTAGACACCATATTTTCTTTATTAAGACTGACCCACATTCTGATTGGACATAAAATAATATAAAATCCGTTCAAAACTTTTAAAGATATGAGCATATGTGAAACAAGTATGTGAAAAACACAGAAATGGTAAAGTAGAATGGAAATCAAAATAACAATTAAAAGAAATACTCAAAACCATTCTCTTATATGTCTTATGGCGATATGCAATCTGAATGTTCAGGACCTCCAGAAGGTGATTGGTGCCTGGTTCGTCACCCTGTCAGCAGCTGACATGCAGTGGCCTTGGCAGAGGTCTACACTCTCTGAGGGCTTTTCCAGTTTTAAATTTAACTCTCTTTTGCCAGTCTCCTTGTTTATTTTTTAAAGTAAACATGATTTGCTACATGGAATTACAAGAAGACCTAAAGATCCAAAAGTCAGCCTCTGTTTAACTGTTGTTTGGGTTTGCAGTAAAACACTTGACTCCATTCCTGTCTTCTTCGGGCCGTATGTCTTTCAAGATAACTATAAATATTGCAGTAAGCCTAACTCTAACTCTTGAAGTGGGCCTGCTGTATACTGCCATGCTACAGAAGTCAGAGCAAACTTTGCATACATAATATGACAGAATATGGTAACCATTAACTGTTTAATAACAGAACAATAACATTATATTTCTTAGCAATTTATCTTTAAGGCACAGTCTCTAAGTAATCAGGACATCTAAATACTGCACTGTTGATGTAAACAGTAATATTACAGCCACACACACTTTAGATGTCTATAAACCACAGTTTAAGTTATTAAGGGCTTCATCAAAAAAAAAAAAAAAAAAGTAACAAGATCTGTTTTGAAGGGAGTATCATTACCCTGGCTTCTTTTTTCCACCTCTTAGAAACAATGTTCTTGATTTCACACAAGTGACTGGATATGTTAGATGTGTGGGACAAACACATAAGACATCAGACTTACTGACAGATTTACCACCAGGAGGATCATTGCATCTGCTGGGTTAACACAGCAACAGATGTTCCCAATGAAAACTGGTTCTTTGGTTTTAGTTTTAGTTTATGCATTTGACATTTTTGTAATTTTTCCCAAACAAATCTGTCTTTGAATCTTTGCATGTATTTAATGCAGCTAACATGGTTAAAACAGAGTGTGGGTCCCTTTTCTTATTAATCGGTAACTATCTTATCATTAAATGCTAAAGTAATGAAACAGTTATTTTCAAGCACTTTAAGGGGATCTTACAAGACTTTGAAGCATCTTACTTATGTCATACACCACATAAACAGTGACAACTATACAGATCCCATTAGATTTAAAAGGTTTTCAAAGATTTTAAGCATACATCTGAATCCTGACCTTTGCTTTTCTGCAGAGAAAACCTGATCTTGCATCAACATGGAACATTATTTCGACACGCTTCTACATATCTGCCAACACATCATATGCATGGTAACTGTACTCTTCAACATTGAAACTTTTTTCTTGGAAGAAAGACAGAAGTGGACTCCAAAAGAAGTCTGGGTTTTGGCTCCGTGATCATAATAATGACTTTGGGGTGTTAATTTTTCTTTAAATCTCTCCAGAAACCACATATGTGCGAAGTATGCCCAATTTCACTCCTTAAATCCTGAGGGATCTCAGTTCTTGGAAACATAAACTTCAGGACAGCTCAAAATGTTTTTCCTCCGTTCTCAGACTTAGAAAATCTTTGTGGTAAAAAGAGATTTTCCCAACATTTAGCAGGTGGTTGTATATGCACACCAAGATAAATGGTTTTTCCACAAACCAGCGCTAGTGCTTATCACCAGTTTCTTCTGTTTCCACCTGCAAAAGCATTGACTCGAACACCAAAAAATATTGCTATCACAGAATCAATCCTTTTCTAGTCAGAGGTAAGAACTACTTTCACTAGAGGCTGGGGATGGCTCACAGAGACCAACAAGCAATCCAAATGTTGTAACTGTGGCATTTAATCATTAATAAGGGGCCCAAACAGTGCCAATAAAATATCCCTGCACCATAGAAAAGCTGAATGGTGACGAGACAAAAGTTGAGCCACTTGGCCACATCGACAAGAAGGATGTTTGATGGAGGCAAGACAGGGTTTCAAATTTAAGAAACTGTACTAACAGTGAAGCATGGTTGTGGTAGCATCATGCTGGAGCCTGTTTCACTGCTGTTGGTACTGGTACACTGCACCAACTAGGTGGAATGACTTTTTCAACTTCACCACAAATCAGGAGCTAATCAGTGCAAACTGGGTGTTTCAACACAACGAAGATTTAAAAACTAATGTTAGAATGGAGACAGCCAGAACATTGTTGCCGACTACAAAAAATATGCAATTTCTCTGCAAGGCACCAAGGGACATTAAACTAAATATTGGTTTAGATCTCTGAATATATTTGAGCCTGTATGTATAATTCTGACCCTGTGTGGACTAGAGAAATGTCACAATAAATTTAAGCATGTGGGCCCAATCCTTGTTTTTAAAATTAATTGAAATTATTCCCCACAAGCAAGAAGAAAATAAATAATTAAAAGCCCAAAATTAAAAATCCATGCTGGTGATGAGTATGTACATTTCTGACCTGCATTGTATTTAGTGCATCTTTCAATTGTTTGAACTAAATAACGTAATTAACCAAAATAAGTGGTAGCAAAAACTTATTATCAAACTAGGTTCACTCAAAAGATGTAAAATGGTAAAGGTTGGCAACACAGGACCATTACTCACAGACCTGGGGCTAAATAATTAAAATGAAGCTTTCAAAGTAAAAAAGCAAATATTTATTGTAAAGGAAAATAAATGGCTGCTATAGACAGAAAACCTCTACTTGAAGAAAAGTTGTGATTCTGCTTCTGATGACCATGATTCAAAGTGTCATAATTGCAGTTAATGAATGACTGCAGCAAACATACACCTCAAAATCATATACAGGACAGAAAAGCCATAGACCTGTGTTTAACCTATTCATCAAGCAGTCAAAAAAGCAAAACAAAAAAAAGGTTTCATCGATGTTACAAATTCAGTTCTTTTTAATGCAAATGAGCACTTCTTTTTTTATTTACAAGTATTAACATAATCACATTCACCTGAGGTAATAAATTTACAGCCCAACACCCAAAAATACAACACCTGTATGAAGTATATTTTTAAAAGTATGCTAATACTTGCAGAAAACAATCATCAGCTGGAACCAATAAAGGTATGGTGGAACCATGCTTTCATGTGTTTATACCAAATTCTGACCTGACCATCTGATTGTGGCAGCTGAAATAGAGACTCGTCTGACCAAGAAACTTTTTTTTCCAGTTTGCTATTTTCCAGCTTAGGCAAGCCTGTGTAAACTGCAGTTTAAGTTTCCTGTTTTCAATTGACAGTAGTTGCAGTCTTAGTGGTCTTCTGCTGCTGTAGCCCATCAAATTTAAGGTAAGATGTTTTAATGCATTCAAAGGTGGTATTCTGCAAACCTTGGTTGTAATAAGAGGGTGTTTGAGACACTGTTACTTTCCTATCATCTTAAACCAGTCTGCCCATTCTCCTAAATGCAGAGAGTTGCCACCATGTGCTTGGCTGATTTGCTTCTAGTATTAACAAGCAATATAACGGATTGTTGGCACATCAGCTTCTTTCAGTACCTTTCCTTTTTAAAAAGTTTTCTTTAATTGCTTTTTGATTAACCAGGGCAAATAAAGGAAAATGAAAAAACAGGAAAGTGAAAGAAACACAGTGAACAGTGCGGAGTGACATCCAAAATCAGTTCAGTTCAGTACAGTTATATCTGTATCTTGTCATTGCCTTGCGAATGTAATCCATTTCACTGGATACGTCGCTTCTTGAATTCTTATCCTATGGAGTTAAAAGGTTTACGCTATATGTACTGTATATTTTAGTGTAAACTTTCAACCATTCATCTTGTGTTAGTGGTTCATCTTTAAACCACTTCCATGTAACTGCCTTGTTGCTGGCCAACTTTGCTGCTCCTGTTTTGCTTTGCTCCTCCTCATGAATGCCTGATTTCCTAATGTAACACTTGAGAAAACAAAGGCATCTGTCTTTTCCCAATTTGAATGCACTGAAACATGATAGTTTTACATGTTCTCACCTTATGTGTTAACCGCACAAATAAATCAAATGCATATTTCTGTCGTTATGAGTAGAAAAATAAAAATAGTAGATAGTAGAAAATAAATACCTAAAAAATGTAGGAAAGTATTTTCAGATAAGGTTTTATTTAATGGATATTTAGCTTGATGCAGTGAAGCAGTCCATGTGAGGTGCTTGATTAAATCCATAATCAGATCCAGGCGCAACCCACGGTGAGAGGACACTGTAACCCACACCTGTGGAGAAATGGGCAGTTGTCTGAGAGTGTTAACATAGGCTCAGCAGGAAAGTTAATGATGATTCCAGTAAATACTTTTTATATTAGTTCCTTACCAATTAGATATGAAAAGTATTCAAGATTCTGCAAAAATGTGCACTTTCAGTACATATCATGAATTGCTTAGATAGTCGAAGTAGAACAAAACCAGAGGATGAAACAGACTCAGCACACAGGATAAGACGGTAAATCAGGTTTATTTCTACTGCAGGTAACAATATAAGTAATCTTGGAGGCAGCAGTGGGGAAAAGGGAGGGGGAACGACTAAATGCTAATTCACACTGGAGCGAAAAACCACCAAAGTTATTAGGATTACCATCAAACAGTTCAGACGGACGGAAGTCAGGCTCTCGGATCCCAGAAGATAGAATTGTGGGTGGCTGAGGATTCTCTAAACGAGCTGGAGGATTGGAAGAGGCAGGTGAGAGTTTGGTTATGATTTTGCTTAAAGCATGAACCATACCACCAAGTTCTGTGAGATGAGAATCCGTAGTCCTTTGTTGTTGCAGTAGCTGTTGAAGCATGGTTTCAGTAGATTGTAGGCGTTCCTTTAAGGAAGTCTGTTCATCATCTGAATTGTTCTTCAACATGTTAGATGGCTGGAACATACTATCATGAATTGCTTAGATAGTCGAATTAGAACAAAACCAGAGGATGAAATAGACTTAGCACACAGAATAAGACGGTAAATGAGGTTTATTTCTATTGTAGACTTTGTTTAAGGAATCTTGAGTTGGAGTTGTCCAGAAGCCAGAGGAGGAGGAGGTAAACCCAGGAATCCAAGGAGAGAGAGAGAGAGTACTGGTGATGAGAATATTTACAGTGCACTCCTTAGGAGAGAGTATTACCAGATGTTGGCAGGCAGGTAGGCAGATAGGCAGGTCGATAGGCAGGTCGACAGGCAGACAGGCAGGCAGACGGATAGGCAGACAGACAGGAGTCCACATAACTGAGGTTATGTTCCAGCAAAGGTCTGTATCAGCAGCTACCTTAAGTAGCCCATGAGCTCATTAGGAGAATGCATTGCAGCTGCAGACAATGAGCTGCCAGAACCAACCAGAAGGGGAGGAGCAGAGATCCTACAGTACCCTCCCCTCAACGATTGCCTCCAGGCAATCCAGAACGCTTTTCAGGATGGCGTTTGTAAAAGGACGTGATGAGAGCAGGGTCCAGGATGTGAGAACGGGGAACCCAGGTTCTCTCTTCAGGTCCATATCCTGCCCAATCCACAAGATATTGAAAACCACGCCCCCTACGCCGAACATCCAGGATACGATTGACGATATATGCAGGGTGGTCATCAATGAGTCGAGCAGGAGGAGGGGGCTTGGTGGGAGGACTCAGGGGGCTTTCCGAGACTGGCTTGATCTGGGAAACATGGAGAGTAGGGTGAATGTGCATGGAAGATGGTAGTTTGAGTCTCACCGCAGACGGGTTGATGATCCTCTCAATGAGAAAAGGGCCAATGAAACGGGGGGCCAACTTTTTAGAAGTATCTTTTAATTTAATATTGCTGGTGGAAAGCCAGACTCTCTGATTGATGCGGTAGACAGGTGCAGCAGAACGGTGACGGTTAGCGAACCTCTTATTTTGATCCAGGGTGTGTAGGAGGGTCCTCCTGGTCTGTTGCCAGATCCTACGACACCTGGAAACATAATGCTGAACAGAGGGCACCAGGATGTCAGATTCAACACTGGGAAACAGCCGGGGTAGATAGCCCAGTGAAGCCTCAAAGGGAGACAAATCAGTAGCAGAGGAAGTATGTGTGTTGTGAGCATATTCGATCCATGTGAGATGCTTGCACCAAGAAGAGGGGTTGTCATTTATTACGCACCTCAAGGCAACTTCAAGTTCCTGGTTGCATCTTTCTTTCTGTCCATTAGAATGGGGGTGGTATCCAGACGAAAGACTTACGGAGGCACCAAGAGCTTTGCAAAACTCCTTCCAAACTTGCGAGATGAACTGCCGGCCTCGGTCAGAAACAATGTCCAAAGGTATGCCATGGATGTGGAAAACGTGGAGAACCAGGAGTTGGGCAGTCTACAATGCAGACGGAAGCTTGGGTAAAGGAACAAAATGGGCTGTTTTAGAGAATCTGTCAACAACAGTAAGGATGACTGTGTTACCGTCAAATGGCGGGAGACCAGTGATGAAATCAACGGAAATGTGGGACCAGGCGGCTAGGGGTGGGCAGAGGTTGAAGAAGACCAGCAGGGGGTTGATTAGTGTTCTTGTTTCGAGCACATGTGGGACAAGCTGCAACAAAATCTTTAATGTTGAGGTTCATAGTCGGCCACCAGAAAAACCTTTTGGTAAATGTGATCATGCGAGTCACCCCAGGATGACAAGTCAATTTATTGTTGTGCACCCAATCCAGAACTTTATTGACGACAGAGTTGGGAACGAACAGCTTGCCCACTGGGCCAGTACCTGGGTCAGGTTCGGACCTCTGTGCCTCCCTGATGTCCTTTTCAAAGGCCCAGGTGAGGGCGCCCACAATACAAGAATCCGGTAGGATGGAAGCTTCAGTCTTGAGTTGGTCAGAATGAGAGAACTGGCGAGAGAGAGCGTCAGGCTTAATGTTCTTGGAACCGGGTCTATAGGAGATAGAAAAATGAAAACGAGCAAAAAACAGAGACCAACGGGCTTGTCTGGTGTTAAGTCTCTTGGCATTTTGAATGTAGGAGAGGTTCTTATGATCAGTCCAAATGAGAAAAGGGACTTCAGTACCCTCTAACCAATGCCGCCATTCCTCAAGTGCCAACTTGATGGCTAACAGTTCACGGTTGCCCACATCATAATTTTGCTCTGCTGGAGACAAGCGACGAGAAAAATAGGCACATGGATGTACTTTATCGTCCAGAGGAGACCGTTGTGATAGAATAGCCCCTACTCCCATGTCAGAAGCATCATCCTCTACAATAAATTGTGCACATGGATCAGGAAAATGGGTGCTGAAGAAAATGGAGTCTTTAATTCCCCAAATGCCCTTTCTGCCTCAGGAGTCCAATGGAACGTTTTCAGAGAGGAGGTGAGTTGAGTGAGAGGTGCAGTGACCTCACTGTAGTTCCTTATAAACCTCCTATAAAAATTTGCAAATCCCAAGAACCTTTGAAGTTGCCTGCGATCAGTTGGAGTAGGCCACTCTGCCACTGCATTGGTTTTCTCGGGATCAGTTCTGTACCTGCCTGCCTCAAAAATAAAACCCAAAAAAGACACAGATGTGACACTGAATTCGCACTTTTCGGCTTTAACAAAGAGTTGATTCTCAAAAAGCCTCTGGAGAACTGTTCTGAAATGCTGGCGATGTTGTTCTATGTCCTGGGAAAAAATCAAAATGTACTCGTACTCGCCGTCTTCCGCTTATCCGGGACCGGGTCGCAGGGGCAGCAGACTCAACAGAGACGCCCAGATGTCCCTCTCTCCAGACACCTCCTCCAGTTCCTCCAGGTGGAGCCCGAAGCGTTCCCAGGCCAGCCGAGAGACATAGTCCCTCCAGCGTGTCCTGGGCCTCCTCCCGGTGGGACGTGCCTGGAACACCTCCCGAGGAAGGCGTCCAGGAGGCATCCGGTATAGATGCCCGAGCCACCTCAACTGGCTCCTCTCGATGTGGAGGAGCAGCGGCTCTACTCCGAGCCTCTCCCTGATGGCCGAGCTCCTCACCCTATCTCTAAGGGAGTGCCCGGCCACCCTACGGAGGAAGCTCATTTCAGCCGCTTGTATCCGGGATCTCGTTCTTTCGGTCATGACCCAAAGTTCATGGCCATAGGTGAGGGTAGGAACGTAGACCGACCAGTAAATTGAGAGCTTTGCTTTTTGGCTCAGCTCTCTCTTCACCACAACGGACCGGCACAGCGCCCCCATTACTGTGGCAGCCGCACCGATCCGTCTGTCGATCTCCCGCTCCATTCTTCCCTCACTCGTGAACAAGACGCCGAGATACTTAAACTCCTCCACTTGAGGCAGGAACTCCCCTCCAACCTGAAGAGGACAAGCCACCCTTTTCCGGTCGAGTACCATGGCCTCGGACTTGGAGGAGCTGATCCTTATCCCAGCCGCTTCACACTCGGCTGCGAACCGCCACAGCGCATGCTGTAGGTCTTGGCTAGAGGGTGCCAGCAGGACCACGTCATCTGCAAAAAGAAGAGATGAAATCCACTGGTCCCCAAACCCGACCCCCTCCGGCCCTTGGCTGCGTCTAGAAATCCTGTCCATAAAAGTTATGAACAGGACCGGTGACAAAGGGCAGTCCTGCCGGAGTCCAACATGCACTGGGAACAGGTCCGACTTAGTGCCGGCAATGCGGACCAAACTCCTGCTCCGCTCGTACAGGGACCGGATGGCCCCTAGATAAGGGCCCCCGATTCCATACTCCTGGAGCACCCCCCACAGGGCATCACGAGGGACACAGTCGAATGCCTTCTCCAGGTCCACAAAACACATGTGAACCGGTTGGGCAAACTCCCATGAACCCTCGAGCACCCTGTAGAGGGTATAGAGCTGGTCCAGTGTTCCACGGCCTGGACGAAAACCACACTGCTCCTCCTGAAGCCGAGGTTCGACTATTGGTCGGACTATCCTCTCCAATACCCTGGCGTAGGCCTTACCAGGGAGGCTGAGGAGTGTGATTCCCCTGTAGTTGGAACACACCCTCCGGTCCCCCTTCTTATAAAGGGGGACCACCACCCCAGTCTGCCAGTCCAGAGGCACTGTCCCCGACCGCCACGCAATGTTGAAGAGGCGTGTCAACCATGACAGCCCTACAACATCCAGAGACTTGAGGTACTCAGGGCGGATCTCATCCACCCCCGAAGCCTTGCCACCATGGAGCTTTTTAACGACCTCGGTGACTTCAGCCTGGGTGATGAAAGAGTCCAACCCCGAGTCCCCAGCCTCTGTTTTCACCATGGAATGCGTGATGGCAGGATTGAGGAGATCCTCGAAGTACTCCTTCCACCGCCCGATAATGTCCTCAGTCGAGGTCAGCAGTCTCCCGCCCCCACTATAAACAGTGTTGGCGAAGTACTGCTTCCCCCTCCTGAGGCGCCGGACGGTTTGCCAGAATCGCTTCGAGGCCAACCGGTAGTCCTTCTCCATGGCCTCACCGAACTCCTCCCAGGCCCGAGTTTTTGCCTCTGCCACAGCCCGGGCCGCAGCACGCTTGGCCTCATGGTACCCGTCAGCCGCCTCAGGAGTCCCACAAGCCAACCACAGCCAATAGGACTCCTTCTTCAGCTTAACAGCATCCTTACTGCCGGTGTCCACCACCGGGTTCTGGGATTGCCGCCGCGACAGGCACCGCAGACCTTACGGCCACAGCTACGGGCAGCAGCATCGACAATAGATGCGGAGAACATGGTCCACTTGGACTCTATGTCTCCAACATCCCCCGGGATCTGGTCGAAGCTCTCCTGGAGGTGGGAGTTGAATACATCCCTGGCCGAGGGCTTTGCCAGGCGTTCCCAGCAGACCCTCACTATGCGCTTGGGCCTGCCAAGTCTGTCTGGCTTTCTCCTCCTCCAGCGGATCCAACTCACCACCAGGTGATGATCAGTGGACAGCTCAGCCCCTCTATTCACCCGAGTGTCCAAAACATACGGCCGAAGGTCTGATGATACGACAACAAAGTTGATCATCGACCTCCTGCCTAGGGTGTCCTGGTGCCAAGTCCACTGATGGACACCCTTATGTTTGAACATGGTGTTCGTTATGGACAATCCGTGACTAGCACAGAAGTCCAATAACAAAACACCACTCGGATTCAGATCGGGGAGGCCATTTCTCCCAATCACGCCTCTCCAAGTGTCACTGTCGTTCCCCACGTGGGCGTTGAAGTCCCCCAGCAGAATAATGGAGTCCCTGGGAGGGGCACTATCCAGCACCCCCGACAGGGACGCCAAGAAGGCCGGGTACTCTGCACTACCACTCGGCCCGTAGGCTGAAATGATAGTCAGAGACCTCTCCCCAACCCGAAGGCGCAGGGATACGACCCTCTCATCCACTGGGGTAAACCCCAACACGAGACGGCTGAGCTGGGGGGCAACAAGCAAACCCATACCAGCCCGCCGCCTCTCCCCGTGGGCCACTCCAGAGTAGAAGAGAGTCCAACCCCTCTTAAGGAGATGGGTTCCAGAGCCCACGCTGTGCGTGGAGGCGAGCCCGACTATTTCTAGTCGATATCTCTCGACCTCCCGCACAAGCTCAGGCTCCTTCCCCCTCAGCGAGGTGACATTCCACGTCCCTAGAGCCAGCCTAAGCATCCGGGGATCGGGCCGCTGAGGTCTCCACCTTCGTCCGCCACCTTCGTCCGCCACCCAATCCTCTTTGCACCGGTCCCACATGGTTCCCCCTGCAGGTGGTGGTTCCACTGGGGGATGGCTTCGCGTCTCTCGTTCGGGCTTGGCCCGGCCGGGTCCCGCGAGGAGCAACCCGGCCACCAGGCGCTCTCCGACAAGTCCCGACCCCAGGCCTGGCTCCAGGGTGGGACCCCGGCTCCGCCGTACCGGGCGACGTCACATGCCTCGATATTTTGTTCTTCATGAGGGATTCTTGAACCACTCTTTGTCTGACCCATCACCTAGAGTCTGTTTGCCATGGGAGACCCTACCAGGGGCATTTAGGCCCCAGACAACATAGCCTCTAGGATCATTTGAGCACTCAAACCCCTCCACCACGTTAAGGTGGTGGTTCAAGGAGGGGAAAATCAAAATGTCATCCAGATAAATGAAAACAAAGAGGTTGAGAAAGTCACGAAGAACATCATTAATAAGAGTCTGGAAAACAGCGGGTGCATTAGTCAACCCGAAAGGCATAACCAAATACTCAAAATGTCCTAGGGGGGTTTTGAAAGCTGTTTTCCACTCATTACCCTCTCGGATCCGGACCCAATGGTAAGCATTGCGCAGGTCGAGTTTAGTGAAGATCTTGGCAGAATGTAATTGTTCATGTATGGAATCAATAAGTGGCAGTGGGTATTTATTTTTAATAGTGATTTGATTCAATCCTCTATAATCAATACAAGGTCTTAATGTGCTGTCCTTCTTACCCACGAAGAAGAATCCGGCGCCAACAGGGGAGGTAGACGGACGAATGATCCCAGATGCTAAAGAATCCTCAATGTACTCTTTCATGACCCTTCTCTCGGGTCCGGAGAGTTTAAAGAGTCTGCTGGATGGTAGCGGAGCGCCTGGGAGGAGATCAATAGGGCAGTCATAGGGGCGATGCAGAGGTAAAGAAAGAGCCCCTTGTTTGCTAAACACAGGTGCGAGATTGTGGTATTCAGGTGGAACTTTGGACAGATCAACAGGCTTAGAAGGTTTGAGTTGTTTGATAGAGTGAGAGACAGCAGTCTTTAAGCAGTTCTGGAGACATAAATTACTCCATCTCTCTACTCTGCCCTCCACCCAATTAATAATGGGATTATGTTTCTGCAACCAGGGAAACCCCAAAACTAATTGTGGAGAGATGGAAGAGACCACAAAGAACTCACCCCATTCATGATGGTTACCAGAGGTGATGATGTGAAGCTGAGGCACTTTAAATCTCACTTGAGACATGGTTTGACCAGTGATGCCAGTGACAGAAAGGGAATTGTTGAGAGGCTGAGAGGGTATTTGAAGTTTATCAACCAGATCCGAAGAAATAAGATTCTGTTCTGCACCAGAATCAATAAAAGCGTCAACGGGAAACTTCTCTTGACCAACAATAATAGTGACCGGAAAACACAGACAAGAGACAGGGGAAGAATGGGAAATGCTCATCAAAGTCCCCTGACCTATTGACGAGCCTTCTCTTTTCCCTTCTTGGGGCATCTTGTGATAAAATGTCCTCCTTGTCCACAATATAGGCAAAGACCACCCTCAAAGCGGCGTTGTCGTTCCTCTGGGGAGAGTCGAGTGTGACCAATCTGCATCGGCTCCGATTCCGCAAATCCCTCTGAAGAGGAAGTGGGTGCGTCAAGGAAAGTGGTTCGAGGCGCCAGAGAGTGCTGCCACTGTGAATTGTAGTTCCTTTCTGTTTGTCTCTCTATTAGACGGTTGTCAATGCGGATCGATAGGTTGATTAATTCATCCAGTCTTTCGGGTTCATCACTCAAAACCAACTGGTCCTTTATTTGATCTGCAAGGGAATTAACAAAAATACCCTTGAGTGCCGCTTCATCCCAACCCACCTTCTGCGCTGCCACCCAAAAGTCGATGGCGAACTCAGCCAACGCTCTCCTTCCCTGTTTGAGGGTGAGTATCTTCTTAGCTGCTGCCTCCTGCTGGAGTGGTTGATCAAAGACTCTCTTGAAGTGACTGAAAAAAATGGCATAACTAAGAGACTCAAGAGGGTTAGATGCCAAATAGGCGTGCGCCCAGCACAGAGCAGATCCCTTTAGCAAGGTAACAATATAAGTAATCTTGGAGGCAGCAGTAGGGAAAAGGGAGGGGGAACAACTAAATGTTAATTCACACTGGAGAGAAAAACCACCAAAGTTATTAGGATTACCATCAAACAGTTCAGACGGACGGAAGTCAGGCTCACGGATCCCAGAAGATAGAATTGTGGGTGGCTGAGGATTCTCTAAACGAGCTGGAGGATTGGAAGAGGCAGGTGAGAGTTTGGTTATGATTTTGCTTAAAGCATGAACCATACCACCAAGTTCTGTGAGATGAGAATCCGTAGTCCTTTGTTGTTGCAGTAGCTGTTGAAGCATGGTTGCAGTAGATTGTAGGCGTTCCTTTAAGGAAGTCTGTTCATCATCTGAATTGTTCTTCGACATGTTAGATGGCTGGAACATACTATCATGAATTGCTTAGATAGTCGAATTAGAACAAAACCAGAGGATGAGACAGACTGAGCACACAGAATAAGACGGTAAAGGAGGTTTATTTCTACTGTAGACTTTGTTTAAGGAATCTTGAGTTGGAGTTGTCCAGAAGCCAGAGGAGGAGGAGGTAAACCCAGGAATCCAAGGAGAGAGAGAGTACTGGTGATGAGAATATTTACAGTGCACTCCTTAGGAGAGAGTATTACCAGATGTTGGCAGGCAGGTAGGCACGTAGGCAGATAGGCAGGTCGACAGGCAGACAGGCAGGCAGACGGATAGGCAGACAGACAGGAGTCCACATAACTGAGGTTATGTTCCAGCAAAGGTCTGTATCAGCAGCTACCTTAAGAAGCCCATGAGCTCATTAGGAGAATGCTTGCAGCTGCTGACAATGAGCTGCCAGAGCCAACCAGAAGGGGAGGAGCAGATATCCTACAGTACAGTCATATTTTTAGGCTTGCTTTGGAAAAATAATAAATAACAAAGACAAAGAGGTGAACCCCTGTATGTGTTCCATACAAATGTTTAAGATAGTGTTAATTCAAAAGAGAATATGAAGGTTTTAAGAAAGACATCACCAGATTTTTTTTTTAAATCAAGATGGAGGGTTTTTGAAAATAAATGTCAATCTAGTCAAATGTTCTCGGTTATTTCAGGTTTTACGGCCACTTGAATATTTTGCCATATTTACTAAACTGACAACATTTATTTTAATTTATATTAGCTAGGCTGATTTCTAAGAAAAGTTTAAACTCTGGATAGATTGTTCATGTGATGTGTTGCTGCAAAGATCCATGATTGTAATTTAGTTTTTTAATAGTCAAGAAGTTGTATGTAAATTACTACATTGTACATCTTGTGAGTCTCAGACCATTTTTGAAATAATGATGCTACAGGCAGTCCACCCATTAAACTGTCACCCTTCTGATACCACAACCCTCCACCATATCTGATAGATGCATTAAAAGATACATTTAGTTCAGGAGTTTCTGCACATGTGCGTCCCTGAAATGTTCTGTATTGCATATTAAAACCAGTGAACCCTCTGATGTTCACACAGCCAGCTTTTGAGTACGAAGTCTTCTAAATTAAATTTATTACATGTGAATATTTTGTGTAATACTGTTAAGAGTAAGGATTTGTTCTGGTAGATTTTATTTCAGCCCCCTTTCTAAATGTATTTACATATGTCTATCAGAAACATTTTAAGTTGGTTCACATGTGACTTGTCAACAAAACGTAGCTCTTGACTGAACTTACCAAGTAGTTACCTAAACTGTCCTGGAACTTACAAAGTAATTTCAGAACTTACCAAATGCTTTCCAAAACCTATCAGGTGCAGTGCAGTTCACTATGTACTTTGCTTGCACTAGCAGCTATCATTGAACTTACCGGATACATGGCTGTATTATGAGGTGACATAACTGAGTACTTTCCTGCAACTTACCAGGTTCTTTGTAGATCTTTAATCGCATATCAAAAGTGCTGGAAAGTACCTATTGAGTGTTCTAAGCAAGTTCCATTAAATAACCTGGTCTGTTTGGAGAAAGTTCTACAAAGAAACCTTTAAATTCCTAGAAAGTGCATAGAGCTACAAGATTAGTAAGATAAAATTTTGCGATTTACCTAGATGCCACTGTTCTTGGTTGTGATCATAAGATCACATGGAGATTATGTGCTAGAAATTGTAAGGTCAGTTTATGAAGAATATGTTGCTGTTACATTCTTACATTTGTACCTCAATATCATGTTAAACGTGCAGGTTTTATACCCCATTTATTATTAATTATCATCCAGTTACTTTCAGATGATAAATCTGCATGTATTCAATGGTGCCACACCCATCCATCCATCCATCCATCCATCCATCCATCCATCCATATTCTTAATCCTTCGGTTTAATTAATCAATAGCTTGTTTGTTGAGGTCAGCGTTGTAAATGGTTTAAGACAAGAGTGAACAGTCTTTTAAAAAATACCATATCATATCCTACACATGCATACAGAGCAACAATTTCAGATTCTGTATAAATAATGTTTCTTTGTTGCAGTCCCAGCAACTGTTATGATTAATTACTCATAGGTCCACAATATTTTACAAGTTCTGCATGTATTAGTCTTCTACGTTAACTTTACACTCCACAGCTTGTTTGTAGAGTTCCAGGAAACAGTTCAAGTGTTAAAACCTGCATCTCAGCAGAAGACAGTTTTGTGATCTCTGCAGCTGGCTAAAGCAAATATACTGCTTGTAGGCTGATTGGTGATATGGCAGAGCAGATCTTTGATGGATCATATCAAAGAGAGACTGCTGACTGCACTTAATCTCAGTGTTGGCTTTCGATCCGACATCCTAATAATGCCGAGATACAGATGGAGGAAACTGAATGACATTTCTTCTGTGTGTTTCTGAGTACATTGGAGATCTATAATAAACACTGCATTTCATTCTTTCAGCCTTTAGACAGAGGTAATACACAATGAAGAGTATTTAAAAGATAATAAACTTATGATTCACACATTTTATAATGTTGTGTACCAAATGACGTTTATAGATCATTTTGTTCCTCAAAGCATTTCAAGGTGCGAGGAAATGCAGTGCACATCCACACAAACGCAGACATATGGAGCTTCTCCAGCCTTTCCTTCCAGGATGCTCCCATACCACATTACTCAGCATCTCAGCCAATACTGACAAACACAATCTTTCTACAAACGAGTATAACATGATTGTTTATCATGCATTAACGTTCGTGACCAACACTGAGGTTATTCTTTTAAATCCTATCCTGCTCTATCACCCATGAATCATCTGTTCTGGAAACATGTGGACACTCATCCAGAACATCAAAGATCTTGAGTGTTGTTGCCTCCATATGAAGAAATTGGCCTGAATAGACACTTTTTCACACACTTGAAAGGTATTGTAGACTCTGCTCGTGAATGTGCGAGAAAGAGAGAGAGAGAGACAGACAGACAGACAGACAGACAGACAGACAGACAGACAGACAGACAGACCACCTTCCAATGCCACCAATATTTTGTTGCCTCCATATGAATAACTTGGCTAATGTTGACACATGGTGATGATGGGGTAGTCAACATGACAGTTGTGCTGGCTACCACATGAAAAGCTCCTTTGATATTCACAGATATGTCAAAGCTGTATGTCACTGCTATTTCTGTAAATGGAATATCACAATTTGAAACAGCTTACTGTATAAATACAGATTTATTTAAGGAATACTTTAGAATGGCGTTTCCCTGCTTTGACTCAATTGAAGGTCAGAATGAGCTGGTGTTTTTAAACTTAATATTAAAATATAAGAATATTTTAAACATGTTAGAAGTATATTGCTTCATTAAATATGTTCATGTTTTCTCTTTGCCTCATTTTAACATAATACAACTAAATAAAACTAAATAAGTCAGAAATTTTAAAAATACATGTTAGGAGTAAATGAGCCTTTTATTGATTTCAGTGATTATCTTTTAGCACTACATCAATGTGCTGTGAATGGAGCTGCAGAACTTTTATTTTTGGTAATGGGTAAAAGTCATTTATTCTCTATCCACACTGTTGGGAGATAGCTTTGCTCTAGTTGAGGGTCTGATGTTTAAAGGTCAAGGTGTCTTTTATAAGAGCATCTTGTCCAGGATAAGCAGCAGTTCAAAAATAATAAAAGCTAAAACACGCAGACACAGAAGATACAATGTTCTGCAAAAGAATGTATACCACTTGACCTTTTCATATTTTATTTTAAAACAAAATGTATTTTAGTCTGGTTTAATATGATGGAAATATAATTTCACAAATAAAACTCCCCCATTACTCAGATACCTCTAAATACAATCCAGTGCAACCAAATGACTCCACCTCTGTGTAATTTGATCTCAGTATAAATCATGCTGTTCTGTGAAGGCCTCACAGGTTTCTCAAAGAACCCCGTTGAATAAACCAAGGATGAAGCTGTGTAGAAGTAGTGTTAGGTTGTAAATCATCAAAAAATGGAAAGACTATGACACAACTGCAAACTCACCAAGACATGGCTGTCCACATAAACTGTGACAAACAGAGCACACAGAGCATTAATCAGAGAAATCAAGAGGCCCATGGCATTTCTGGATGAGCTGAAGAGATCCATAGCCAAAGTATGAGGATCTTAAACAGTAAAATAGTAAACATAAAAGAAGGGGCTGTGGGTAAATGAAGACTAAAATGTAACTTTTTGGTCTACATGCAAAAAACATAGTGAGAAAGTAAGTTTTCACATCATCTTCATGGTGAAACATGTGGTGGCGATATCATGCTGTGGGAATTATTTTCTTCAGTACCTGCAGGAAAGATGGATGATGGGAATATGGATGGAGTTAAATACACTGCTCAAAAATATAAAGGGAACACTTAAACAACACAATATAACTCCAAGTAAATCAAAGTTCTGTGAAATCAAACTGTCCACCTAGGAAGCAACACTGATTGACAATCAATTTCACAGCTGTTGTACAAATGGAATAGACAACAGGGAAAATCTTTGGCGATTAGAAAGACACACTCAATAAAGGAATGGTTCTGCAGGTGGGGACCACAGACCACTTCTCAGTACTTATGCTTTCTGGCTGATGTTTTGGTCACTTTTGAATGTTGGTGGTGCTTTCACACTCGTGGTAGCATGAGACAGACTCTACAAACCACACAAGTGGCTCAGGTGGTGCAACTCATCCAGGATGGCACATCAATGCGAGCTGTGGCAAGAAGGTTTGCTGTGTCTGTCAGCGTAGTGTCCAGAGCCTGGAGGCGCTACCAAGAGACAGGCCAGTACACCAGGAGACGTGGAGGAGGCCGTAGGAGGGCAACAACCCAGCAGCAGGACCGCTACCTCTGCCTTTGTGCAAGAAGGAACAGGCGGAGCACTGCCAGAGCCCTGCAAAATGACCTCCAGCAGGCCACAAATGAGCATGTGTCTGCACAAAACGGTTAGAAACCGACTCCATGAGGATAGTATGAGTGCCCGACGTTCACAAATGGGGGTTGTGCTCACAGCCCAACACCGTGCAGGACGCTTGGCATTTTCCAGAGAAAACCAGGATTGGCAAATTCGCCAATGGTGCCCTGTGCTCTTCACAGATGAAAGCCGGTTCACACTGAGCACATGTGACAGACGTGACAGAGTCTGGAGATACTGTGGAGAGCGATCTGCTGCCTGCAACATCCTTTAGCATGACCGGTTTGGCAGTGGGTCAGTAATGGTGTGGGGTGGCATTTCTTTGGAGGGCCGCATGGCATCACAGACTTTCCAGGAGTTGGCGGATGCTTTAGTCCAGGTCTGGGAGGAGATCCCTCAGGAGACCATCCACCGTCTCATCAGGAGCATGCCCAGGTGTTGTAGGGAGGTCATAGAGGCAGGTTGAGGCCTCACACAATACTGAGCCTCATTTTGACCTGTTTTAAGGACATTACATCAAAGTTGGATCAGCCTGTAGTGGGTTTTTCCACTTTAATTTTGTGTGTGACTCCAAATCCAGGCCTCCATTGGTTAATAAATTTGATTTCCGTTGATGATTTTTGTGTGATGTTGTTGTCAGCACATTCAACTTTGTACAGAACAAAGTATTGTTCTGTTCTGTTCAATGAGAATATTTCATTCATTTGTTATTTGAGTGTTCCCTTTATTTTTTTGAGCAGTGTACTTGGCAACCCTGGAGAAAACATGTCAGAGGCTACAAAATACTCAAAACTGGGGGCAGAGGTTCAGCTTCCAGCAGGATAACACCTCTAAACATACAGTCAAAGCGACAATGGGATGCTTCAGATCAAAACCAATTTATGAGTAAGAGAGGCTTAGCTAAAGTTAACATATAAACCCATATGAGAATATGTGGCATCTGTGCAAATGTTATTTATTACAAAACAATTCAAAATCCAAGATTTTTCAGGCCTTAATGCAATGTCCGAAATGAAAATGTTTATTTAATGGTTTTCAAAAACAAAAATATTTTACAGATTTTTACTCCGCCTTACGCATGTATTAGATTTTTACAGTAGGTGTTTTGTATGGGAAAGTTGCTGGTATTCAGTGTAAGCAACTGTGTGGCCCCCTCCTTGAACCGTCCCCTTAACGTGGTGGAGGGGTTTGAGTGCTCAAATGATCCTAGAGGCTATGTTGTCTGGGGCCTAAATGCCCCTGGTAGGGTCTCCCATGGCAAACAGGCTCTAGGTGATGGGTCAGACAAAGAATGGTTCAAGAACCCCTCATGAAGAACAAAATATCGAGGCACGTGACGTCGCCCGGTACGGCGGAGCCGGGATCCCACCCTGGAGCCAGGCCTGGGGTCGGGACTCGTCGGAGAGCGCCTGGTGGCCGGGTTGCTCCTCGCGGGACCCGGCCTGGCCAAGCCCGAACGAGAGATGCGAGGCCATCCTCCAGTGGGCCCACCACCTGCAGGGGTAACCATGAGGGACCGGTGCAAAGAGGATTGGGTGGCGGACAAAGGTGGAGACCTCAGCGGCCCGATCCCCGGATGCTTAGGCTGGCTCTAGGGACGTGGAATGTCACCTCGCTGGGGGGGAAGGAGCCTGAGCTTGTGCGGGAGGTCGAGAGATATCGACTAGAAATAGTCGGGCTCGCCTCCACGCACAGCGTGGGCTCTGGAACCCATCTCCTTGAGAGGGGTTGGACTCTCTTCTACTCTGGAGTGGCCCACGGGGAGAGGCGGCTGGCTGGTGTGGGTTTGCTTGTTGCCCCCCAGCTCAGCCGTCTCGTGTTGGGGTTTACCCCAGTGGATGAGAGGGTCGTATCCCTGCGCCTTCGGGTTGAGGAGAGGTCTCTGACTATCATTTCAGCCTACTGGCCGAGTGGTAGTGCAGAGAACCCGGCCTTCTTGGCGTCCCTGTCGGGGGTGCTGGATAGTGCCCCTCCCGGGGACTCCATTATTCTGCTGGGGGACTTCAACGCCCACGTGGGGAACGACAGTGACACCTGGAGAGGCGTGATTGTGAGGAATGGCCTCCCCGATCTGAATCCGAGTTGTGTTTTGTTATTGGACTTCTGTGCTAGTAACGGATTGTCCATAACGAACACCATGTTCAAACCCTAGGCAGGAGGTCGATGATCAACTTTGTTGTCGTATCATCAGACCTTCAGCTGCATGTTTTGGACACTCGGGTGAAGAGAGGGGCTGAGCTGTCCACTGATCATCACCTGGTGGTGAGTTGGATCCGCTGGAGGAGGAGAAAGCCAGACAGACTTGGCAGGCCCAAGCACATAGTGAGGGTCTGCTGGGAACGCTTGGCGGAGCCCTCGGCCAGGGATGTATTCAACTCCCACCTACGGGAGAGCTTCTACCAGATCCCGGGGGATGTTGGAGACATAGAGTCCGAGTAGACCATGTTCTCCGCATCTATTGTCGATGCTGCTGCCCATAGCTGCGGCCGTAAGGTCTGCGGTGCCTGTCGTGGCGGCAATCCCAGAACCTGGTGGTGGACACTGCCAGTAAGGGATGCTGTTAAGCTGAAGAAGGAGTCCTATCGGCTGTGGTTGGCTTGTGGGACTCCTGAGGCGGCTGACGGGTACCGTGAGGCCAAGCGTGCTGTGGCAGAGGCAAAAACCTGGGCCTGGGAAGAGTTCGGTGAGGCCATGGAGAAGGACTACCGGTTGGCCTCGAAGCGATTCTGGCAAACCGTCCAGCGCCTCAGGAGGGTGAAGCAGTGCTTTGCTAACACTGTTTATAATGGGGGCGGGAGACTACTGACCTCGACTGAGGACATTATCGGGCGGTGGAAGGAGTACTTCGAGGATCTCCTCAATCCTACCATCACGCATTCCGTGGTGGAAACAGAGGCTGGGGACTCGGGGTTGGACTCTTTCATCACCCAGGCTGAAGTCACCGAGGTGGTTAAAAAGCTCCGCGGTGGCAAGGCTTCGGGGGTGGATGAGATCCGCCCTGAGTACCTCAAGTCTCTGGATGTTGTAGGGCTGTCATGGTTGACACGCCTCTTCAACATTGCGTGGCGGTCGGGGACAGTGCCTCTGGACTGGCAGACTGGGGTGGTGGTCCCCCTTTATAAGAAGGGGGACCGGAGGGTGTGTTCCAACTACAGGGGGATCACACTCCTCAGCCTCCCTGGTAAGTCCTACGCCAGGGTATTGGAGAGGAGAGTCCGACCGATAGTCGAACCTCGGCTTCAGGAGGAGCAGTGTGGTTTTCGTCCCAGCCGTGGAACACTGGACCTGCTCTGTACCCTCTACAGGGTGCTCGAGGGTTCATGGGAGTTTGCCCAACCGGTTCACATGTGTTTTGTGGACCTGGAGAAGGCATTCGACTGTGTCCCTCGTGATGCCCTGTGGGGGGTGCTCCAGGAGTATGGAATAGGGGGCCCTTTATTAGGGGCCATCCGGTCCCTGTACGAGCGGAGCAGGAGTTTGGTCCGCATTGCCGGCACTAAGTCAGACCTGTTCCCAGTGCATGTTGGACTCCGGCAGGACTGCCCTTTGTCACCGGTCCTGTTCATAACTTTTATGGACAGGATTTCTAGACGCAGCCAAGGGCCGGAGGGGGTCTGGTTTGGGGACCAGTGGATTTCGTCTCTTCTTTTTGCGGATGACGTGGTCCTGCTGGCCCCCTCTAGCCAAGACCTACAGCATGCGCTGTGGTGGTTCGCAGCCGAGTGTGAAGCGGCTGGGATGAAGATCAGCTCCTCCAAGTCCGAGGCCATGGTACTCGACCGGAAAAGGGTGGCTTGTCCTCTTCAGGTTGGAGGGGAGTTCCTGCCTCAAGTGGAGGAGTTTAAGTATCTTGGGGTCTTGTTCACGAGTGAGGGAAGAATGGAGCGGGAGATCGACAGACGGATCGGTGCGGCTGCCACAGTAATGGGGGCGCTGTGCCGGTCCATTGTGGTGAAGAGAGAGCTGAGCCGAAAAGCAAAGCTCTCAATTTACTGGTCGGTCTACGTTCCTACCCTCACCTATGGCCATGAACTTTGGGTCATGACCGAAAGAACAAGATCACGGATACAAGCGGCTGAAATGAGCTTCTTCCGTAGGGTGGCCGGGCACTCCCTTAGAAATAGGGTGAGGAGCTCGGCCATCCGGGAGGGGCTCGGAGTAGAGCCGCTGCTCCTCCACATCGAGAGGAGCCAGTTGAGGTGGCTCAGGCATCTATACCGGATGCCTCCTGGATGCCTTCCTCGGGAGGTGTTCCAGGCACGTCCCACCGGGAGGAGGCCCAGGGGACGGCCCAGGACACGCTGGAGGGACTATGTCTCTCGGCTGGCCTGGGAACGCCTTGGGCTCCCCCTGGAGGAACTGGAGGAGGTGTTTGGAGAGAGGGACATCTGGGCGTCTCTGTTGAGTCTGCTGCCCCCGCGACCCGGTCCTGGATAAGCGGAAGACGACGAACGAACGAACAACTGTGTGGCGACTGCCACTATATGGTTCAGAAAATAGTAGTGCCATGAATTGCTTTGGGATTTCTTAGGTTGGAGTTATTTAACATGGCAAATACCAGCTTTTTTTCTTAGGTAAATATGATGGTGATCGCCAGTTGGTATAATTCATGTTTTATGAGTTTCCATAGCATGTGGCTGCAATTGACATTGTGCGCACCAGTCAGTGGCAGTTCTTGTATGAATGGTACCCTGTGGGTAAGCCTGCCATTTCTGCAGCCCCCAATCAATAATTGGGAGGTCGTCCCGAGCAGGCACAAAGTTCAGGCAGTAAGTCGTCCCGAGCAGGCACAGAGTTCAGGTGGGCGACCAGGAGGTCGTCCCGAGCAGGCACAGAGTTCAGGCGGGCGACCAGTAGGTTGTCCCGAGCAGGCACAGAGTTCAGGCGGGCGACCAGGAGGTCGTCCCGAGCAGGCACAGAGTTCAGGCAGGCGACAGGACCTGCACCACAGAGTTGTGGGTGGTCGACGGCGAAGGCGTGGAGACATACGACAAAGACGTGGAGGCCGACAGAAGCGTAGAGACCGTGGCGGCCTGCAATGGGAACCTGCGGGTTGGTCATGAGGCCGACCGAGCAGAGCAGAGGACCCCCCAGAGACTCTGGCGAACCCTCGGAGGCTGAAGCAGAGCCTGGCGAACCCTCGGAGGCTGAAGCAGAGCCTGGCAAACCCTCAGATCTGGGTTCAGAGATCAGAACAAGGACAAACTGTTCCTTGAACCCCTCAGGAACAGGGTCTGGCAGCACTTCCTCCTCGAACCCCTCGTCTCTGGGTTCAGAAGCCAGAACGAGGACAAACTGCTCCTTGAACTCCTCAGAGACAGGGTCCGGCAGTGTTCCTCCTCGAACCCCTCGTCTCTGGGTTCAGAAGCCAGAACGAGGACAAGTTGCTCCTTGAACCACTCAGAGACAGGGTCCGGTGGCGCTCCCTCCTCGAACCCCTCGTCGCAGGGCTCAGAAGCAAGAACGAGGACCAGTTCCTCACTGAACCCCTGCAGACTAGGAACAGGAGCTGAGGCGTCGGCGGGACCCTCAGTGACGTGAGCAGGAGCTGAGGCGTCGGCGGGACCCTCAGTGGAGTGAGCAGGAGCTGAGGCATCAGCCGGACCCTCAGTGGCGTGAGCAGAGGCTGAGGCGTCAGCCGACCCTCAGTGGCGGGAGCCGAGGCGTCGCCGGGGCCCCCGAGGACTTGAGCCGGGGTGTCCCTCTTACGACGTCCTCTGCGCCATGTGGAGGGGGTTGAGGCTGACTTAGGGTCAGACGTCATCCCAGGCTGTGGTGTGTCTGGCCTGGAGTCAGGCTGTGGTGTGTCAGGCTGTGGCGTGTCAGGCTGTGGACCTGACTTGGGCTGCTGCTCTGCAGCAGCGCTCTGGAGACCTGACGTGGGCCGCTCTGCAGCAGCGCTCTGGAGACTTGACGTGGGCCGCTCTGCTGCAGCAGCAGCTCCCTGGAGTCCTGGCGTGGAAGGAGGTGGACGGCAGTAAAACTGCCTTACTGCAGTCTCATAGTCCCTCTCCATCTGCCTGATCCTCTCCATCAGTCCCGGAGAGGAATACATGAGACTGGTCCTCCTAAAGCTCTTGATCTATCGAGCAAAAAAACTAAAGCATGACCAGAACCAAAAACCAAACTTGACAAAACATGAACAAGACTAAAACATGACCAGAAAAATAATAAACAGAAGCATGATTCAAAAACTGTGAGATAAATATAAGAAAAACCCAGAAACCAAAAACCAAACCACCCCAAATCATAACAATTCCAGACTATAGAGCGCACCTGATTAAAAGCTGCATGCTCTAATTTTAGAAAGAAAATCTATTTTGTACTTGTACAGGCCGCACCGGATGTTAAGCCGTGGGTGTCCCACTTTGTAATATGATTTACACAGAAAGATATTACACGTGAGGAATTTTTTTACTTTTATCTTAATCCGTATGGTGATATACACAAATTTCGTTGCTAATGCTTTTTTACTGAACAGTGCACAAACAACATTCCAATATCTCCTAACTGATATACACTGCAGCCTACCAGGTCAAAAGTCATTGATCGCCTTCTTCATCTTCTTCCTGCGCACTGAAACCATCAAAGTCCTGTTCTTCAGAGTACGAATTGAACAACCTCAGGATCTTGTCGCTCACTTCAGCCTCTTCGTTGATGCTCTCACTTGAGTGCACCCAGTCCCCTTAATCACGCAGCAGTCCAGCCTTTCGAAACCCGTTGGTGATTTTCCATGTTGATGAGGGTGAATATAAATGTCCGATTTACATTACCGGTAAATGAATTGTGAAAGTGCTCTTGATTTATCGCACCAGTTCAATGGACCTCTTTGAACTACTCATCAATTTGATTGGTCTACTGTTACCAGGCAAAATGTTTTCAGCGGCATGAAAAAAAAACACGCATTAGCCGCACCGTTGTATAGGCCGCAGTGTTCAAAGTGTGTGAAAAAAGTAGCGGCTTATAATCTGGAATTTACGCTATCTGATATTTTGGGAAGGGTTAAAATATTGAGCAATCCAGCAAAAAGAACACAACCTGGTCTCCCCATTATCTGCAGTTAGCAGGGGAAGCCTTCATCACTACACATGCATAAAAGCAGTAGAAAACTTGTCCAGGCACACCTTATATTTTATCATATATATTATGTGGTGCCCCACTTCTGGTTTTAATGCCACGCAGGGCAACGACCCATATCGCCCATATCAAAAAGCCACTGTTAGCAATATTTCTACGTGTTCCAGACAATGCTTTCCTGCATTCAGGAAACATGATGAGGAACAGCAGCAGGAAACCACGTGTTGAACATCAGCAGCTACACAGGGGGAAGCCCAGACTCCGTGTCCTCATTAAGGGCAACAGACTGTTCTGATGTTGATGATGCGAGATGATTCCTTTTATGTGAGCCCGTGTCTCATGTCTAACGGGCCTATCATTAGTGGAGTGTGTAAACAAGAGAAAACACTAGATACTTGATGGGGTTGGCCCTGGAGTGAGTGTTTGGTGTGGTTTTAAAAACCACAGGTTCATGTTTGTGTTTTCTGTTTGTGTGAGTGCGTGTCGGCCCTGGTTTATGTGACAGTGCTTCCTCTGATGGTGTAAATATATTTGTTCTTCTCAGACCTGCCGTGGAGTCGAAGTGACTTTCGGAGTGTGGATCACAGGTGTAAGGCAATCATTATAGACATTGGAAACAGAAACAACTTTAATGGCCATGTTTGTGTGCACAAACAAGAAATTTGACTTTGGTTTCCATCACTAATGGTTACTATGCCTACGGTAACTATGTCTAAGTTACCGTAGAAATAGAAACTTATATCCTCAACCAAACAAAATACATGTTTTATAATATAGTTGAGTGAAAATAAGCTCTTTCTGTATAAATCAAAAAATGTACTTAGTCTAGAAAGGGTCAATTCTTTTTAACAGTTTTTTTGTATATGCACCAACAGGTTTTTATCACCGACACAGAACTGACTCTGTTGTTTATTGCCTTTAGTTATTACTTTTAAGGTAAAGTTTTTATGCCATGTTTATTTTATTGGAACATTTCGCAAAATCCAAGTGCTCTACAAAGGTCTCTTGATTTGCCGGTCCACATGCCTTCCAATAAGATATGATTCATGAATAAAAGGGCCATAAAGTGGCCAGGCTACGCCTTAAAAATAGTATGAGGGGATCTGGAATTTGGGCGGGAGGTCAGAGTAGAGCCGCTGCCCCTCCACATCGAAAGATGTTGGCTCATGTGGTTCAGGCATCTAATCCAGATGCTTCCTAAGTGAGTCTATAACAAGGTTCACCAGGCATGTGCCACTGGGGAGAGGGATGTCTGTGTTTCCCTCCTAGACCTGCTACTTTGGTTACCTGATCTTAAATGAGAGGAAAAGAATAGATGGACTGATGAATAAAGTTTGGAACAAGAGTACTTGATTGTGATTCAGACAACTCAAGTCCTGTGCTACAGGTCCAGTCTTTTTCGTGATTTATGTCAACATCCTGCTCATAGGTCCCCTTTGCTTTTTTTTAAATGTCTTTGTCAACTAATAAAGTCTAAATGCCCTTTAATTTCCTAAAAACATCCTTGTTTATGTCACTGTTAGAGGCTTAATTAAAATAAAATCCAAAATATCCAATTATGAATTCTATAATGGCCCATATAAGACTTTTGTGGTATTTTAAGCCAGTCTGGGCTAACTCATTTTATCCTGGAAATAATATGTGGCAGGATTGATAAGGTAAGATTTGGTTCAAAATCATTCAAACATAAATACAGGGGTTGGACAATGAAACTGAAACACCTGTCATTTTAGTGTGGGAGGTTTCATGGCTAAATTGGACCAGCCTGGTAGCCAGTCTTCATTGATTGCACATTGCACCAGTAAGAGCAGAGTGTGAAGGTTCAATTAGCAGGGTAAGAGCACAGTTTTGCTCAAAATATTGAAATGCACACAACATTATGGGTGACATACCAGAGTTCAAAAGAGGACAAATTGTTGGTGCACGTCTTGCTGGCGCATCTGTGACCAAGACAGTAAGTCTTTGTGATGTATCAAGAGCCACGGTATCCAGGGTAATGTCAGCATACCACCAAGAAGGACGAACCACATCCAACAGGATTAACTGTGGACGCAAGAGGAAGCTGTCTGAAAGGGATGTTCGGGTGCTAACCCGGATTGTATCCAAAAAACATAAAACCACGGCTGCCCAAATCATGGCAGAATTAAATGTGCACCTCAACTCTCCTGTTTCCACCAGAACTGTCCGTCAGGAGCTCCACAGGGTCAATATACACGGCCGGGCTGCTATAGCCAAACCTTTGGTCACTCAAGCCAATGCCAAACGTCGGTTTCAATGGTGCAAGGAGCGCAAATCTTGGGCTGTGGACAATGTGAAACATGTATTGTTCTCTGATGAGTCCACCTTTACTGTTTTCCCCACATCCCGGAGAGTTACGGTGTGGAGAAGCCCCAAAGAAGCGTACCACCCAGACTGTTGCATGCCCAGAGTGAAGCATGGGGGAAGGCACTCTACCCTTTTCTGGCTCAAAACCATGCCCTCAGACTTGGCGGCACTGATTCTCATCCCAGCCGCTTCACACTCGGCTGGGAACTGCTCCAGTGAGAGCTGCAGATCACGAGCTGATGAAGCCAATAGGACCACATCATCCACAAAAAGCAAAGACGCAATCCTACGGCCACCAAAACGGATTCCCTCGACACCTTGGCTACGCCTAGAAATTATATCCATAAAAGTTATGAACAGAATCGGTGACAAAGGGCAACCTTGGCGGAGTCCAACCCTTACCGTAAACGAGTCTGACTTACTGCTGGCAATGCGGACGAAGCTCTGACTCTGGTCATACAGGGAGCTAACAGCTCGTATCAAAGGGCCTGGTACCTCATACTCCCGGAGTACCCCCCACAGGATTCGCCGAGGGACACGGTCAAATGCCTTCTCCAAGTCCACAAAGCACATGTAGATTTTTTAGATTTAATTTTTCCAAAATATTATGCATGGGCTACATTTACGGTACGATCATTTACCTTTTATTGTTCTTTTTTTTATTATTATTTGTTAACCCAGACATGTATAAGATTAACCTTTTCTTTACGGTTTTTAAGTGTATTTAAGTATTTGGGAGCTGGCAGCCACTCACTTTAAATTATGCTTTACCGTCCACCCCCTCTGACCGCTGTGTACTAGGCAGTGTGTACAACGAATATTATGTCATGCATTGTTTGTATATCAAATGAGTACTGCAGATGTACACTGCTGTGCTCCTCCATCCGTGTCTGTTCTCTGACTCACTCAGTTACCTTGTTTGACCCTCTTTATGAAACATCAGATAGAATAAAATTAGGAACGGCTCCTAACTGAGTGTCAGTTCCCTTAACTCCTGTTAAAGAGTAATAATTTCGGTCAGTTAGTGAACATCACAACCCACCGAATTTTATCTTTTCTGAATGTATTTGGAAAAATGTACTACTACTGCTTTCAGACATCTGACCGGCAGTGTGCAGCAACAGATGGGGGAAGGGCTGTGTTGTGCTACTTAATGCTTCCTAGATTACCGACTGTCTATTGAAAGGTCTTTAGGCCATAGGAATTATATTTTATTGAACTGTACCATTTTAAAACATATACCTTCATACTGGTATCTGACCCATGCATATTGTTGATACAACAGATATGGGACATCAATAGAAACATGACAGTTGGCACCGTTAGCATATATCAGACGTGTCATGCTGAGGAGCCGAAAGAAAGAAGAGCAGTGACACTTCTGAACAGAACAGGTTTTTTTTAAAATTGCAGGTGTGGCGCTTTGGATCTCCTGGCGTGGGCTATTTAATAGAAAATGATATGAAAGTATTGTTTGACAAGCGTCTGATGTCACCAATGTGCCTTGCCATTTTAGGAGGAGTTTATGGAGGAGACTTCAAAGGCTGTGGAAGGATTTAGTACAGAAAATTCAGCCAACAATCTTAGCAGATATCTAGCTGGTGGAGTGAGAACATATCTGGGCATTTGGACTGCACCTGCGCCAGGACTGTCTGGAGAAACCTACAAACACAACCATGAAGAAAAATTGCATTTTAAGACATGTAAAGTGTTAAATTCTGACATTAATAAAAAACTAAATGATGATTTAACCTTGAGGTGGTTTAATTTCGACATGCACAGGCTTCCTAAAGTTATGGATTAGGTATTTTTATGAAGTGGGATTCTTCCTACTGTAACATGTGGCGGAGGCAGTGCTTGCATTTTACAGTAGGAAACGACAGACCGAAACCACACTTCACTGTATATAATAAATTGAATCTGAGACTTTAATACAGTGTTTTAAAAATGCCATCAGATCCCCTACATCCTGCTGTACAGTTTCAGCATATTTATTACAGATGAATAGAAAAGGCTGCTAAACCTGTAGAATCTTTATTTCTGTCTTTAAAAGCTGAGCAATTGTTTTTAAATCCCCTTCTTTCATCAGAAACATCTGAAATATTTTTAGCCTATTGATGTTCAAGGTAGAGTATCTTCTAATGACAGTTTAATTCAAGTGGATTTTAAGTGGTTCTTTCAAAACAATTTCAAAAGAGTTTTTTTGTTTTCTTCGTCATATCTACAAAGGAATGTCTTCTTCTCTGCTGGGACTCTTTTTGCTTTCATTTGATATCATGTCTAGACAGAATGCATTTTGCAGGGCTTTGAATTGGTTTTCTATTGTTTACTTGTGCAGCGAGGTGACTTCACCACATCACAGGGCTCTGTCTGTTTGAGTTTCGTCTCTCATCACAGACCAGACCTTAGTATAATTGGCTTTCAACTCCTGTCGTCTTCTCTTCAAAATCACTAATATATTATTTGGAGGAGGTGGGGGAAACTCAGTCACTCATCAGCTGTCTGAGCGTGCGCAGAGTGGTTAGAAAAAAGGAAGAAGAAGTGGAGTGTTGCTGGACAACTTAAACCTGACACCTGAAATTGTAACTTAGTACATGGAAAAAGACAGGTGTCCAATTCCACCTTTGACCAAAAGTAAAGGAGAATAGCAGAGGTGTATGTGTGTATGAGTGTGTGCATTTGTGTGTGTTAGGTCCTAATATGAGCAATTGCAAAGTCTTCTGTAACATAAAGAAGGAGTTGGTGTGCCTCAGATGTCTCACACTTTCCTCCCATATCTCATCTGACCTTTCCATACAAGGTCCTGTATGGTTATCTGCAACAGGAGAGACCTTGTGTTTGAAAGATCTGGGAGTGTTTGAGACAAATAAGCCCTGGGCTTCTGTTTGTCACACACACACACACACACACATACATATACACAGACACTTGGCCTCCATTTTACCTTCTCCCCTATGCATTATTGCACATCATGGCAGTCAGTTAGCCTTGTCCCCAAATGACTGCGAAGATCAGACCTAAAACTATACAGAGATTAGGGATGTACTTATCAAGATACTTTGTTTTATGACACCAATCACTTAAGACTAGACGTTTGCTGATATGAAGTCACAGTCCGATACTAATTTATAGTTAATAAAATAGATACTATGTATTTGATTGGAAACCTAGTATCTTAAATGGACAGGAAAATAACACGTCATTAACTACAACTGTCGGCTAACCAATTTTGTGTATCCACCATTTTTATTTCTCACTGCGATTTTGTAATCCAAGCTCAAGAATGTCTATGCTGCAAGAGGATTAGTTTGGTTCAGTGGTTGGGTGTATTAACCTACTCATTTCCCCAGCAGCAGAACCTCTTCAAAGTGCCTGGTTAAATTTTATTTTTTATTGAAATCGACCCACATCAGTGGGGAAATTCCTATTTCCCCCACTTCAAGGATGAGTGCCTTCAGCAACCTCCGCCAGTATCAAGAAGGATTTGCTGAAAGACTTCATCTGATTATGGGATCAGTTCCTTGTGGAAAAGACAGGCGCAGCAAAGCGACACACTGCAAATAACTCTAAAATGACGGCAAACTTCATTTTGAGTTACACCTCAGAACAGGGTTAAAAGAGGAGCCCGTGGAGCTACTATAACAAGGAATTCAGACCAAACCATTGCAGTTCCACTTTATACAGACTACAACTGAATGATTTAAGTGGATGTAAAAATGTAATATCTGGTGTTTTAGCTGTTATCTGCATAGCTGCCTCCTACATAGACAGCTGTCTGGACACAGTGGGGATTCTTGAATTGTTGTGTCCCTCTGAAAATCTGTCTTTTTTGGTGGAATAAAACTACAGCATGTCTAAACATTACAGTGTTACTGATGATTTGAAGGTATGAGTACAGTCATACAATCAAGGTTTTTCTGTTGTGATGTCACAACAAAAGTTCTCCTGAAATGCCATATGTTTGAGCTTTTATTATAGAGGATGTGATTTAGTATTGCTTCACTATCACTTCAGGTCAACTATAATTCTTTGTGTTCATATGGGAAAAAGCAGTGCTTTGATTGAAGAAGGCTGTTAATGTCAGGTTTGTGCATAGCTGAAGCCAACCACAGTGGAAAAACTCAAAATTAATGGAAACATGCAAATAATGAGCTGGTATAAGGCTTGGACGGAATAGATTAAACCTACTTTATGTAGTTACATTGTTTGTTTCAAGTATTTCAGTCTCAGCAAAAGTGTAGGAACAGACCACACTGCCTTCTCGTGTAATGTTTTAAAAGCCGTGTTCACTATACAAATAGTGAACTTGTCTTTGTCTAACAAATTTACCTTGAGCAGGAAATGATGTATGCAGGTTTTTTTTTTTTACAGACATAACAAACACCTCTCATCTGTTTATCTGCCTCACAAAATGATTCCGCCTCACTTATCCTCTGCGGAACTCAAGCAATGTATGATTGATTCTGGCACTTTTTCCACCCTTTCATGACCAGCACTGATTGATTCCAGACCCACTCTGCTTTCAAGTTCCTGCCAAACAAAATAAACAAGAGAGCTACAGGAATCATCAGTCCTCAAAGAAAGTTACCTCTTTCTCTCATTGTGCCAGGATCTTCGTCCTTCTCTTCACGTCTCTGGTATATCTTTTATTTTTTGGTTTCTCGTTAACGACTTATACGGATCATGACAGATGTGCCGATTTGAGCTGAATGTCAAACTTGATTACAGTACAACATAAAAAAGTTCTGACTTAATTGATTACAAGCATTGCCAAATTTTAAACGAAAACCCTGGCTCTAGATTTAACACAGCCACTCTGTATAGAGAAGGTCTCGAAGAAACTTGATGCATGTTATTTATATTTGCTAACCTACAATGTTGGAGAGTCCACTTGCAACCAAATCAGATTATCTCAAGATATTCATATTAATTTCAGTACAGTTCAAACTAATTAAGCAAATAATTAGTGAAATTAAAAAGGTAAACTTAAGCTGCAAATATAAACAAACAGATACCTTATTTTCCTTTTCAGCCTATCTAAAAGCTTGACACAATTTTCTCTGATTACTTTATCCTCTTGCTTTTTCTGGAACTTTAACTAATCCACCTGTTGCAATATTCACCCACCCTCCTTGACTCTACATCAGTTTTTTAGCTTCCTTTGTGCTTTTGTGCTTTGCTTTCGAGGGGGGGGGGGGCTTGAGCAACATGATCAAATATTTATAAATGAGGTTTGGAGATTTGCTGATTATTGCTGTAATGCTTTTTGTATTTACACTGTATGGATGAATTTGAACAACTATTGCAAACCCACTAGCTGATTTTAAAGTATACAATGCAGTAAAACAAAACATTGCCACTGCTTTTGCTTATTTTGTGTCACCTAAATGTTTTAGATCATCAATCAAATTTTATTTTTAGACAAAGATGATCCGAGTAAAAACAAAAGGCAGTTTTCAAACCATTTAAGGGGATAAAGCTGTCCAAACCAAACTGGTCCAATGTGAAAAATAATCAGTGTTTTGCAACCTAATTGGTATATTCATTTGAACCAACAAAAACAGTGGAACCCTTTTTACAAATGTAAAAGCCATGGTTCTAAAAGCTCTTCCTTTATGTTTTGTTGTGCCATCGAAGTCAACACAGCTGTCCCCAAATGATATTTGCTGTTTGTTCTGCTTCTTGTCCAAAAGTGGGATTTTTTCAAACTAGGCAAAATACCCATTATAAAATCTAGAGCTGCTGAAACAAAATGTAATTTATTTTTCTCACATTTAATCGCGGTATTTGTGTAAGAGTATAGTTATTAGCATTTAAAGTGTATTTACACTGATATTTTAAAATCATTATTGGTCAAGTTCCAGTGTTTTTGTTATAAAGCCATCGGTCTATCCACTCATCCATCCAATCATCTATTCATTGGTCTGTTTAATCGACCAATCAAGCTTTTTCAGTACAACCAGGGTAGTTGCTAATATCTGGTTTCATATGGTTATCAGACCTAAAACTCCAGAATAGCTGATCTCACCCAACCACTGAACAAATTACGGCACCATTTCTGGAGGAAGCTCATTTTAGCAGCTTGTGTTCATAGTATCCATGCTACAACAAAGGCTTCTGTCATAAAGGTTATACATAGAAATAGTGACTAAAGAGCAAAGTGACAAAGTTTAACATCTACCAAAGATTATTTTGACTGGTTATCAGAAATCTTCAATAAGTTCCCAACTCGGTTGTACTGGCAACCTGAAACCTTGCACTCTTGAAGTAATCCCCATTGAGCATCATAAGCGACAACCAATAAACTTTGCTGAGGAGTGATTGAACTCAGGTGGGTAACATTGGACGGAGAGAAACAGAGATGGTTAAACATCTTTCACCATACAGCAGCAGGGGAATCGCGGTCGAAGAAACGGTCCAGGTTCTGTTTACATCGGGTCCACTGTTTGACAGGTTTGTAAATTTGGCAGGCAGATAGGAGTCAGAAATCAGGCGAGGGTCAAAAACCTTTAAATCAGAATCCCTAAGAAAAACCAGGCAAAGCTTCATCAAATCAAGGCTTCCTTTAGTTGGATAGCCGCTGAATTATTTGTTATATTTTGTTATCTCAAAGCAGCAAAACTTTATTTTTTGACATAATTGGTTAAATCTTATATTGACAAAGAAAAGTTTGGTTTTGCATGCAAACTAGAAAATACACTCACCGTCCACTTTATCAGGTACGCCTTGCTAGTACCGGGTTGGAACCCCTTTTGCCTATAGAACTGCCTTAATCCTTCGTGGCATAGATTCAACAAGGTACTGGAAACATTCCTCAGAGAGTTTGGTCCATATTGACATGATAGCATCACACAGATGCTGCACATTCATGATGCGAATCTCCTGTTCCACCACAACCCAAAGGTGCTCTATTGGATTGAGATCTGGTGACTGGGAGGCCATTTGACTACAGTGAACTCATTGTCATGTTCAAGAAACCAGTCTGAGATGATTCGTGCTTTATGACAAGGCGCTTTATCCTGCTGGATGTAACCATCAGAAGATGGGTACACTGTGGTCATAAAGGGATGGACATGGTCAGCAACAATACTCATGTAGGCTGTGGCGTTGACACGATGCTTTATTGGTACTAAGGGGCCCAAAGTGTGCCGAGAAAATATCCCCCACACCATTACACCACCACCACCAGCCTGAACCGTTGATACAAGGCAGGATGGATCCATGCTTTCATGTTGTTGACGCCAAATTTTGACCCTACCCTCCGAATGTCGAGGCAGAAATCGAAACTCATCAGACCAGGCAACGTTTTTCCAATCTTCTACTGTCCAATTTTGGTAAACCTGTCCGAATTGTATCCTCAGTTTCCTGTTCTGACAGGAGTGGCACCCAGTGTGGTCTTCTGCTGATGTAGCCCATCTGCCTTAAGGTTCGACGTGTTGTGCCTTCAGAGATGCTCTTCTGCATGCCTTGGTTGTAACGAGTGGTTATTTAAGTTACTGTTGGCTTTCTATCAGCTCAAACCAGTCTGGCGATTCTTCTCTAACCTCTGGCATCAACAAGGCATTTGCGCCCACAGAACTGCTGCTCACTGGATATTTTCTCTTTTTGGGGCCATTCTCTGTAAATCCTAGAGATGGTAGTGCATGAAAATCCCAGTAGATCAGCAGATTCTGAAATACTCAGACCAGAACGTCTGGCACCAACAACCATTCCATGCTCAAAGTCACTTAAATCACCTTTCTTCCCCATTCTGATGCTCGGTTTGAACTGCAGCAGATCGTCTTGACCATGTCTACATGCCCAAATGCACTGAGTTGCTGCCACGTGATTGGCTGATTAGAAATTTGTGTTAACGAGCAGTTGGGCAGGTGTACCTAATAAAGTGGTCGGTGAGTGCATTTTGTACTGTTAAGCCCAAAATTATTCATAACCCTGGCAGATTAAGAAGTATTTTTGTTTCTTTTTGAGAAGAATATTTCAAAACTTTATAAAGAATTCTAAAAGGAGAACCCAAAAAACTATTTTTATTTGGGTTTTACTAAAAAGTGGCAGGTCAAATATTATTTACACTCTTCTTATAACTGCTGACCAGCTTTTTGCATGTTTCCACTGGCATTTTGAAAATTCATATTTGAGGTTGGAAGGCCTCCTTGCCATCAACCTAATCTTTAGTTCCCTCTGCAGATTCCCAATCAGATTCAAGTCAGGACACAGGCTGGGCCACTCCTATATGTTTATATTGCTTCCAGTCAGAAGAGACATATTGGTAATGAGGACATTGGGTTATAGTGAGGTAAACTAACTCACCAACTCATGATTTAGCTGTTTTTAGCTTTTGCAGTGAAAATCATTTAGAATATTGTTTGATGTTAAGCAAGACAAACATGTGCACAGGAATATTTTTAGCTTTTACTTCTCTACTTTACCAAATACAGACATATCAGAGAGATTGTGCTTCATTTTTTCTGGCAAAAAGTGTACCTCTTGAAGCAGATGTCTGCTCAGCGCTGCTCATGCTGGGCCAATCAGAGCCATCTATCCAATTTGAGCTGGCAGGGTGGAACAGTCTTTTGAATTGGCAATCACTGCAGCATTTATAGAGGTGGATAGCATATTTCAAAAGGAAGGACAAACGCGCTGTAATTTGTTTGCATTTTTACGTTGCTCTGTGCTGCACCATCAAGCATAATGTGTATCTGACTGATTTTACTTACCTATTCTATGGTCTGTGCTTGCAGATAGTGTCTAGACATGTTCTTGCTTTTGGAAATAAATGATGATTTAGTAAAGTTCCAGACACATTTCTAATACTTTGAAGACATCCAGCATTTATTAATGAGGTATATAAAGTTTAATACACACATAGGATGCTGACTGTAAATTATCAACAAGCTGGTGTATAGAAATAAGCACTGCTACTACCAAAGCAAGTGTTCATGAGGCTTTCAACACCAGTGGCAGTTATGTTTAACATTCCTGCTCTCTATTCTCCTGCACGGGCCAAAGGATAATTACTTCCATGTAGTTAACAATTATGAGCCCGGCTCTTGGAGGAAGGTTAAATTAGGGGAAGCTATCAGCACCGTATTGGGAAACATTTAAAACTTTGGATTTACGTTTAAAAACATAAACCCAGTCCCTGACACGGCACCAGTCAACGAAACCACAGTTTGTAATTTTGAGGTGAAAATTTGCATTTTTTTTATCTGCATAAAACTTGAGTGTAATTCAATGAAGGATAAACTTTTTTTAATTTTTTGAACATTTACAGTCTTGTTCCTACCGGCAGTAACTCTTTATCCTAAAGCACATTAAATCTTAATGATGATGTTGGTTTATGCCCACGTTACAGAGCCAAATCAAAAAGGAGGCAACAAATACATCTGCTTGAGGAGTTGCACAGCCATTGATAAGATGAGCACATGTTACACACCCTCTGTTTGTGCATGGCAAAGTTAATATTTCTGGCAGTTGTTTATTTTATTGTACAGTTTCTTGTAGCTGCTGGTGTATAGATATACAGTATCTGTGAGGCAGATGTCTGAGGGATGTCTCTGTTTTGCAGATGTGATATTTGCTGCCTGAAAACAGAAATATGGTGGCACTTTCCTTCAAATGTATAATTAGCTCTGCTATGACTTAATTCTGAGTCATAATTTTCATCATGGCTCTAAGAGATAAACTATTACTTTGCACTGTCATATTTGGATGACATTTGTGGATGAGGTGAAACAGCACTCTTCCAGACTTTCTTATTTGTTTCCACTCCATAAGTGGTACATTTTCTAAGATGTTTTTAGAACCTCCTGGATCATCTTAGGCCCCATCAAATGTGGGACCTATTTCCCCTGTCACACTCCCTGTCGGTGGCTGGTGTCTCACTCTGCTGGTGCGTTGGTGGTTCTCAGTGTCCGGGGCTGGATGCTTGGGTATATGCTGGCTCACTCCCGGTGGCTGCTTGGTAAGGCCTCTGCTGGGGGCTGGTGTACCATTGTGTCTCGATTTTCTGGGTCCATGGCTGAATCTGCTCCAGTGTAGCAGGCTGTCGGCAGAGCCGATGGGTTCGTCGCTTCAGTTCCCAGGGGCTTCCACAATGTGGCTACTGGGTGGTTCCCCTGGGGCTCTTCTCTGAGGGGGTGTGGTAGTCTTGACGGTGGTCCTTCTGCGGCTATCTGGGGGGCTTTTGGATGTCTGTGGCTCCGATCTCCTCTGTGTCCACCTCGGATCCTGGGGGCAGATCTGTGGCTCCTCACAATCACTATTGGATATTCTTATAGAGGAAACATATATATACAAGTGCGCTCAGGTGTTTGGATTTATGTTTTCACAGACACACAGATATACTCTATATTGAGCTCAGTACTGTATACTTTTCAGTAATGTTGTTGTTGTTATATATGCATATGTTGTTTGTCCCTGTGTTTTTTTTCTTCTTTCTCTCTTTCTGAAGGTGTTGAAACAGACTTCTAGGGTGTTATGTTGTATTCTCTTCATCCTTCTTTATCTCCTCTATTCTTATCTCCCTTTTAACCTTTTGCCCAACCTTTCTCCCTTTTTTCCCTTTTGTTTCCATCTGTGTCCATGGCATTTGAAATATTCCCAAAGCAGTTTTTTATAGAATAATAGTGAAAACCATAATGCTCCACTTGTGAAAGTAAATCTGTCGGGGTTCTTCTTAACACTCCAACAACAATTGGGATTGCTATACTGCCAGACAGGACACGTAAAAAAAAGATGCTTTTGTGTGCAACCTTATGAATTCTAATGATGCACTGAGAATGGCCCATGCACTCCAATCCAAACCTCAAATTAATGAAGAAGTTAAATCTGCTATTACACTGTTTCCTAAACTGCCCGGTCAGCTGGCATTTTGAGAAACACATGTTATTTTGATCTAAACATAGGGAAATAAAAGAGATTTTGCAGAACTTGGCAAGTTTTTGAAGTACACTATATTGCCAAAAGTATTTGTCTGTCTACTTTTGTATGTACATGAACTCTGATGACATCCTATTCTTAATCAATAAGGTCCAGTTTATTAATAGACCCACTGTTGGGGTCATCCATTTTGGTCGCACATTTTGACACATGCAGTTCAACAGATGTCGCAGCTCTGACGTCACCAAGAGTGTAAAACCCAGAGGAGATGAAGTTTCGGTGCCATTTCCCGCCTGTCTAACAGGACAGCGCAACGGAGGCGTATATCTGCAGAGTCAAGAGCTCGCAGGCAAACCTTTGCTCCACAAGGCCATTCCCGGAAGAGCTTGAAAGCTGAAAATCTGTCTGATACGAGAAGATCAGGAGTTTTATTTACCGATCGAAGACCACGCCGACACCCGGCGCAGGTGAAAACCCACAGAGGTTCTATGTCCAAGGAGATGAGTTTTCCTCCTTGTGTAATGCAGTCAACTAACGGTTCATCTTTTCCCCTCTTGGACGGATGAGAAATTACCTTTTTTGTTTCTTTAATTTGATCACGGACGCGTAATCCCCCTCCCCTCCTTTTCTTCAGACCTGATCCATCCTCAACCGGTGGAGAGAAGAAATCAACTTCAAAGTAATTTCGTTCTTTTCATATTAAACCGGATAGGTGCATTTAGAGGTCTGGGTAAGATGAGGCAGTTAAGGTGATGTAGGATTACCAGTAGTTAATCTCAGGTATTAACTTGTTGCATGCTATACTGATTGAAGTATTTTATGCTGAGCTGTGTTTTGATTTGTCCGGCTGATCCCAAATCAGCCAGGAGTTAGAAGTTGGACTTTTAAAAGTTTTTCATTCAAGGCAACTGGGGTCTCGCCCGACCACTCTTTGTTCCAGTTTTATTGCTGGAGATTTTCCACTGAGTTCCTGCCTCAGAGTTTTATGACTCTTTGTCAAGATTTGGGGCGATCAGCTGGTTGTGGCTAAAGGGGCGTGGCCCCACCGTTTTATCAGCTGATCGCTGCAATCGAGACATCAACACCAGGAGGATTTCTCTTCCATTTAACCCAAATTACACATTTTGTCCATAAAACTACTGGTTTGATCTTCATAGACACTAAATGCACATACATGTTTTTCTTTTCTTATTATTGTTAGGTAGTCATTTTTATTCCCTTTGTGTAGAATAGTGCTTGTTAGTTAGGTGAAGGTTTTTGGACCAGACTAATGGTATGTCAGGATTATTCGGCTTCAATAAATCTTCATATATATAATTAAGAGAAGCGTTTGTGTTTATTTTGTGCAAGAGTGATTTATCTGTCAAAACAAGGTTGAAGTTTCCACACCTTCGGTGAAGTGGTTGAATAAACAGTGGCAGTTTGTGGTTCGGTTAATAATTTGTAATAATTAAAGAGCTTTGAGCCCATAATCACAACACCAGAGGACATGATGATTTGTGGTTAAGAAAATAAATTTCTTTCAATTTATGATTTTAAATTATTATTCTTGATGAATATTAATTAATCAATAATCCTTACACCCACCATTGTCAGCAACAGCAATTTTAACTATCCTATAAACATCTTCCACAAAGTTTAAGAATGTGTTCATGAGAAAAACAGGTATAGAGCCTCTGCTCTAATTCATCCCAAAGGTATTCAAGAAGGTTTAGGTCAGGACTCTGTGCAGGCCAGTCAAGTTTCTCCACATCAAACTTTGTACACCTGCAGCCATGGAAGTGAGAATGTCTGCTGCTTTTGCAGTGCTCCAATTCTGAATAGTGTATGTCTGTTAAGATCAATGATGTGGAATTCACAATGTTCTTCTGCATCTTCACCAGGTTATCTACTCCTCTGTGACGTCCCTGCCTTGTTAAAAAATATATATATTAAAGTATCAACTTACCATCTGGACCATCTCGCAATAGTCTGGCTGGATAAATGGGCTGTTTTTAACATGCAGATGTTGGGATACAATGAGCAGCTTGTTGTATATGAGTCTGCATATCCATAGCTAGTCAGGCTGGCCAAAAGCACCAACAATGGGCAATGATGAGCAATGAAAAAGGTGGCCTGGTCTGATATATCATAATTTCTTTTTCATCATATGGATCAGATGCATTCACAATGCTTACCTGGGGAAAACATGGCATCAGGATGTTGACGTGTACCACCTACCTAAGCATTGTTGCCAACCACATATAATATTATATAGAAACAGTTTTCCCTGATGGCCATGGCCATTTTTGTAGCAGATCAATGTCTGTGCAAAAGTGGGACCAACAGACTATTAGGCAGTTGGTCATTATATTGTGCCTGACCAGTATGTAACACAAGGAATTAAATGTTCATGTCTACACTGAAAACCTAGAGCAATAGAATTATGGAGGCTGGTAGTTATCTGCAGAAGTAAATGTGTGAAAGTTCATCATAGGGCGAAAGAACTGACAGTGTGTACCCCTTTAATTTCTCAGGTTTGACACATTGCCTTTGTACCAAAAATTTTAGGTGTACTTAGATGTATTTATTTAAGGTCCTTTATTTACAGTTCATCAGGAAGCTACTTTGTAAGATCCAGGGAAAGTTGTTGTGATGTTCACTCAAATTTAGTTTTTCATGCTGTCATGATAACATTAGTTTAAAACAAAAATGTGTTGGGATATTAGATATAAGAATGTTATCTGTTGCATGTATTTTTGTTTTGATATTGAGCTAAAATACACAAGTGCTAAATTTAACAGCACTTCTCCACTGCTTATTTTGTTTCCTTCTTTCTTTCCTTTTATCCTTTCCTGTTCCCTTCCTTCCTTCTTGCTTTCTTCTCTTCTTTCCATCCTGTTCTTTCCTCCATTCTATCCTTCAACCCTGCCTTTTCTTTTTTCCTTCCTGTTTTCTGTGTGTTACTTCTCTGTTGCTTCCTTTTTCATTCTTTCCTTTTTTTACATAATCAGTTTCTTCCTTCTTTCCATCCTTACTGTCTTCTTTAATTCCTTCTGACTGGGGTTCCTTTCTTCCTCCTTTCCTTCTTCCTTCCTAAATCCCTTCTTCCCTCCCTTCTTTCCTTCCTTTCTTTGTTCTGTCTTTCATTTTTCAGACCTTGCTCATGTGTCTGAAGTTAATTTATAATGAACTTTTACACATTAAAATGGTCTAAAAACCTGAATCAAGAAGTTTGATAATTTGAATCTGAAAAAGGAATTCCTGAAAAACAGCTTGAACATAAAAAATGTGTACTAGGGACCCTGTAATTTGTTGGGCTTTCTGCACCAGATGCCTGCTGTACCTGTGGTTTTTAAGCAGTGCTACCCCTTTTTGTGTTTTTGTGGCACTCGTGGCCTTTTCTGTTTTTTTTTTTCCTGAAAGTAGTCAGACAATAAGTGGGGAGGAGAGAGTGGGAAGGCAAACATCACCAGATTGGGACTCAAATCCGGGACAGCCGCGAGCTCCACCATTGTGCCATGAGCCGTGCCCCAAAAGCATTGCTACCTTAAAAGGAAGGATGGGTAGTACTTCTTTAGTTTCCATGCTGTTGTTTTTCACGGCAACAAATATTTGTCAACAGGCCATATTGTCTGAAAAATGTCGGGGGGAATTAAAGGACTTTTAATGTAGGAACAACATGACAGGAAATTGTAGCAGTTTGAAAACCTTAACACTGTAAAACTTCGGTATACCTTCCTTGATACTTGTGACAGGCCTAGCCTGCTCTTTTGCAATCTACACTTCCTCACACATCTGCATTGGAGTTATTAACCACTGGCTTCAATGCACTCGTGTTTTATGTATTTCTAGCTTAGTCAGTTTTATCTTAAGTTGTGCCTTCAAAGAATATGGGGCCACATTTTATCAGTAATTAAATAAGAAATTCTGGCAGTTCCAACAACCTTACTCTTTTTCTTGCAAATGTGCATTAAACCTCCCACTTGGAAGATTTGCTGTGGTGTCTTTTCTCAATAATCAGCTGGATCAGCCTTCCAAGACAAAAATGCTCATCCCACACAAACATTCTTCTGTGAGGCTCAATGACATTGCATAATTATATTTCTAAACAGTAAAACATTCCAGCGAACGACAGAAACCAGACTGCTGGAACCCTTTCTTTGTAGCAGAGTGTACTTAGCTGTAATAAATTATCACTTAAAGACTGAGCTTTTGGGAGATACAAGTTTCTGATTACAAACCTGCTCTTTTCTCCAAAATCAGCATGAAGGGGTTGTCAGAAATATTGTGGTGTGTAAATCAGACAACTTAACAAAACCAGTCCGGTCCGATTGCTTTATGTCACCTTCTCAGAACATTGTTGTTTATGCAATCTGAATGTCATGTCTCCTTACGGTGGAGTTTGGCAAAAACCTTTGCTGCTGCCGGAAAAAGGTCAGGTCAAACGAGGTGTTTACTCATGTTTCCCTTATCGCTGCAGTTAGCACACTGATCCCTGTTTGTTTCCATTTCAAGTGCATGTCGTACATTCCAAGGAAATGACAAAGCTGATGGGGGAAACAAAAACAGTTTTTGTTGGGGGGAAAAAGCACTTTAGATTGACTTAAAACTGTAACTTTCAAGAGTAGATCGTAATCAATGCACTTGGGGGATTCTTATGGTTGTCACTGATGGTTTGCATTTACGGAGAATTATCTGTGTGGCAGCCCGGGCCTACATGTCGTGTAAGTTAGCTTTTTGTAAGACCTCCTTTTTTGTGTGTAAGTGCTTTAATGTGTGTGTAATTAAAGTTAAGTGCCAAGGCCATTTCAGCAGAGCAGGGTTTGTAGGCCATAATGTGTTCAAAGCCACCAGCTCGACCGCAATGAAACAATTAGAATCACTGAGCCGAACTGCTGGTCCCTAATGGCTTTCTGCTCCTGGGCATGAGTGATCAAGACTTATCCAAAGCATGACCAACTGAGCAGGAGGGCACCAGTATTCACTCATCTTATGCAAGGTCTATAAAGCAGCAAGCATTTAGTGATTTCTGTCTACGTTTTGGGAATGAATGAGATTGTAGCCATTTGCTTCCACCTGTTAGATATTTATGTCTTGCCTCTGAACGCAATGCCAGTGTGAATGAACCCCACTCATCTCCTTCCAGCATTTAGTTCAGAAAAATTTAAAACATTCTAATTGTGACAACAAAATTACAATAAATTCTATTATTTCTGATGAACATTTAAATCATTATTCAATAAGTAATATTTTACAGAATGCCGTCTCTGCTGTCTTAAAATGATCAGAATCCGTGAAAAAAACATCTAATAAAGGAGGAACTCCAACCCAGTGATGTTTACAGTAATGTAAACAACATTTAAATACCGGTCCTCTACAGCTTTTAGAGAAAAATTGCTGAAATTTGTTGGAGCTTCTCCAACAAGTTGTTTTATGATGGGATGAAAGTTTTTTTTCTTGGTATTTGACAGCATATTTTCAACATCTGAGACTAATTAAAGCTGGTACACAGAACAACAAGACTGCTTGTCAAGGCAATGAAGAGATCAGTGAGAAACTGATAAGTGATTTGTTTCTGCCATTATCACCCAGCAATGATTGTACAGATAGAACAGTCAGTGGGATGGGCAGTATGTGTGTATTTGTTGTCAATCTGTGCCCCAAGCTCAAGCCACAGAGCCACTGAGCAGATGTTTTTCTCCTTTTCTCAGTCTGGCTCTAATGCTTGGCATTTTTCATCTCTCATTCCCACTCTTTCATTCTTTTCTCTGCTTTCTTCCCATGGTGCACCCTTTTTCAGCAAGTTTAGTTCACAGTTAGCTCAGTTTACCCAACATACAGTTTGAACTGATGCAGTCAACACTATCTCGCACAATAAGCTGGAGCTGCACATCACTATAGCAGCATCTTTTGAAAATTTTTAGTAATCAAGTAATAAAATAATAAATAAATCAAGGATGTCAACAATGATTTTCTTTTTCTTAAGGCTGTGTCTTCCCTATTTGTCCATCAGAACGGTGCACACTTACATGGCCAGACATGTCTTGGCCTACTATTAACACCTACTTTGTTAATTTATTATTAATATATTTGTAACTTGTTACAGGAAATGTTTCTTCAGTAAAACAGGTGACAGTAACCTTAAATACCTTTGCACAGAGATATGCTGTCAAGATATGCAGCATCAAATTAAAGAAAAAACTCAGGATCTTCAAAGTGAGGTTATGTTGAAAAGTTAACATCGGTAAATGCTGTGTTGTTTTTGGCGGCCATCTTAGTTTTAATCTTAGTCTTAGTGTCATAGTACTGTTTGCGGGCAGACCAAAGTGCAGACAAGAGCTGGGCAGCAACATGTTGTAAAAGGTTTTCAACTTTATTTCCAGAGGTTATCAAAGAAACCAAACAAGGCACTGCAGATCCAAACAAAGTCCAGATCCAAAAACTTACAAGATCGGTTCTGCAGGAACGTGGAAAAACTCAGCACAAATACGTGGGTTGAGAACAGGGTATGAGAAACACAAGGAACCAGCAACAAACAATGACACAAAACCAACTAATATACTGAGGGATAACAAAGGGCAGGTAATCAGAGAAAACAGGGAACAGGTGTGACAAGGAGGCAGAAGGAATAGGTGAAACAAATACAAAGACTGAGCATGGGCAAAGTAACTAATAAACAATAAACAGAAACACAGACCAAGCAAACCTATAGACAAAGATAAATAATCAAATGGGGACTAAGAAAACTAGAATAATCATGACTAAAGTAAACAGAGAAACTAGAGGGAACATAGAAACAACAATAACAACCTGAGAACAAACAAAGAACCCATAAAGAAAACCTGAATACAAAAGTAAACAAACCTAACCACACTGACTGAATTAACTGGAAAGGAAACAGAGAATAAACTAGTAAACAAGAAGAGTGCAAAGGAACAAATAATAAAACACAATTAAACACAAAGATACTGAAGAGAAATAAAACTAGAGAATCCAGGGAAGACCAAGAACTATAATAATTACAATAATAATAATAATAAACCATACAAAGTAATAAGAAAACAACCATAAAAGAACTTAAGAAGTAAACACTAGGAGGCAGAAGAGGGAGGAAAGAAAACATGATACAAAAACCAAAATAGAAAAATCTAGGCAAAAGGTAAACAAACACAAAGCCACAAACAAAGTCCAAAAATGTCACTCCGTGACACTTAGCCTTTTGGACAAAAGCGCCTATTAGTTTTAGTCACATTTAGTCAGCTTTTAGTCTAGTTTTAGTCAGCTTTAGTAAAAAAAAAATCTGTATTCTCCATCTCTGTATACAAAGTACACCTCCTGTAAAGGCCTTCAGCTGAATACAAAACAACCAAATGTAGATATGTGTGTGTGTCTCCAACTTTATTGTAAACACAAACAAGCTAATTTTAGCATGAAGTTAGCAGCCCATTTGCGGCAGGTGTGGAAAACTTTAAGCTTATTATGAAATGTAACATAAGCTGGTTATCAAGTAACATTGCATGTATAAAATATGTAAACAGGACTTATTGTAACGTACCTACGAAATAATACCTGTGTGGTGAGTCTACACGTGCCGGTTAAGATTTGTGATATTTTCCCACCTAGTTGTAGCCGTCTCTCTCTACAATACTTATTTAAAATAAGTCGATGGACCCTTTCCTAGTTTTCTTTGTAGAACATGCCACGGCGCCATCGTCCATCAATAAACTCATGGTGGTGGTGGGCATGACCAAACAAGGATAGGATGGAGCGGCATTGCTGATACTTTTTAGCTTTTACAGATTACGTGCACAATAGGCAGAAATGTCATGCATTTTGCACAGACCACCCACTAATATTTTCGTCAAAAAAAAATTTCTCCCTGTGGGGGGTGCTCCAGGAGTATGGAATGGGGGGCCCTTTACTAGGGGCCATCCGATCTCTGTACAAGTGGAGCAGGAGTTTGGTTCGCATTGTTGGACTCCGGCAGGGCTGCCCTTTGTCACCGGTCCTGTTCATAACTTTTATGGACAGGATTTCTAGGCGCAGCCGAGGACCGGAGGGGGTCTGGTTTGGGGACCAGTGGATTTCGTCTCTTCTTTTTGCAGATGGCGTGGTCCTGCTGGCCCCCTGTAGCCAGGACCTACAGCATGCACTGGGGCGGTTCGCAGCCGAGTGTGAAGCGGCTGGGATGAGGATCAGCTCCTCCAAGTCCGAGGCCATGGTACTCGACTGGAAAAGGGTGGCTTGTCCTCTTCAGGTTGGAGGGGAGTTCCTGCCTCAAGTGGAGGAGTTTAAGTATCTCAGGGTCTTGTTCAGGAGTGGGGGAAAAAATGGAGTGGGAAATCGACCGACGGATAGGTGCGGCTGCCGCAGTAATGGGGGCGCTGTGCCGGTCTGTTGTGTTGAAGAGAGAGCTGAGCCGAAAAGCGGAGCTCTCGATTTACCGGTCGGTCTACGTTCCTACCCTCACCTATGGCCATGAACTTTGGGTCATGACCGAAAGAACGAGATCCCGGATACAAGCAGCGGAAACGAGCTTCCTCCGTAGGGTGGCCGGGCACTCCCTTAGAAATAGGGTGAGGAGCTCGGCCATCCGGGAGGGGCTCGGAGTAGAGCCGCTACTCCTCCACATCGAGAGGAGCCAGTTGAGGTGGCTCTGGCATCTATACCGGATGCCTCCTGGACACCTTCCTCGGGAGGTGTTCCAGGAACGTCCCACCGGGAGGAGGCCCAGGGGACGGCCCAGGACACGCTGGAGGGACTATGTCTCTGGCCTGGGAACGCCTTGGGCTCCACCCGGAGGAGCTGGAGGAGGTGTCTGGGGAGAGGGACGTCTGGGCGTCTCTGCTGAGTCTGCTGCCCCCGCGACCCGGTCCCGGATAAGCGGAAGACGAGTACGAGTTAACAAAAAGAATACTGTGAGAAAGATCCAAGATGGTGCCGCAGATGGCAGCCTCAGTAGTGCGCTCGCTCGTATTTTTGGGGATTTCTGTGTATTTCTGTGTTGTTTTGCTCAGCTAATTCGGTTAACTGTAGAGTATGCTTACTTATTTTCCCTAAACATACAATATGTTGTTTCAGGTTCATCAGTCTTATCTTGAATTAAGGCATGTCCAAACAAACACAACTCTTCAATACTCTTAACACAAATCAGTCTGGCTTTCTATTTATTGTGTATATAATAATAAGAAATATATGTGATTTATTTAAAAATGAACCAACCCTATGCACCAAAATTCAACAAAATGCAATACTGTTTAACCACTAAGCCAAAGGATGTCCTACAAAGGGAGTTCTTCTTCTAATGCACATTGGTTCATTAGAAATTCCAGTCACACTACATTCAATTTTAAAAATGTCAAACAGCATTTCGGGAGAACCTTCCAAAAAACAAACAATGTCCAATGTAAAGACTTCCAATTACAGTGTTTGGATGTTAAAGGGCTGCAATGAAAAGTGCTGTCCGCGGTGCTGAATGGCGACAAGAGTTGACATCTACTCAGCCATCTATTACCTAAGTATATAAACACACATGCCTAGGCACCTAATAAACTGCTTTGATAGCTGAATTGTTTAGGCGATTTTTCAAAGCAAATTGGTTGACTAAATACCTTAAGGTTAGGACTGTTTGTAGGCCGTTACCCAGAAGACTTTATTAAAAGAAAAAAAAAAAAAGAAACTGTGTCCTGTCCTCCTGATTAATATTTTTGGTTAATCAAAAACATTATTATAGACATAAAAAGTATTTTTCCAGCTTTATGTTTGAGAGAGCCAATAAAAAAACCAGCTGTTTTTCATCAGTTTTTTTTATTTTTATCGTTTGCCTATTACATTAACTAAAAGTTATTCAATAATTTATCATCGTTTCATCAAGGTACCTTTCACAGTGCTTGTTCTTTCACCAAAACAACCTATCAAATCATTTTTTGCCATGTGTGAAGTCAGGTCCATTGCAGGAACACTAAAGCTAAAGTGCTGACATGAATGACAGATTGTTGGCAGCACCCAACAACATCTATTCTTTGTCAAGAGTTACTCCAGCAGAGGAAACTACTCAATGAGTGTAGAGTAAAAGTAGGGCTTTTGTTTTTGTTCTCATGGTTAATAGTTTGCACATGATGGATCCATAGCAGAATGATGTTAAACTTAAAAACTTACAGTAGGATGACCATGATAACTGAAATCTGCCTTCAGCATACCGTGGACCATGGACAAACTAGAGAGAAGGAAACAGAAGGTGGAGATATGGCTGTTGTCTGACAATGTGAAAAGGAAATTAAACAACGCTGAAACCAGACAGCAGACTCGGGCTCTTAAAATCTGAAATACAGCAACCAAAATCCATCATAACCTTTATCTTTTTCTGAAAAATACTGATTCAGGTCAAAACACAATTGATCTAATCAATTTGATGCATTTTTATTGTTTTTAATTAGCACTTTTTATTACTTATAACTTAATCAAGTCAAAACATAGTTATAGATTTAGGTATCCTCATAACTTGCTACTGAAATAAAAAAGTCTTAATTTTATTCACCTAATTGACATGGCATAAGGAAAATGAAAACCAACACTGAAAAAAGGCCTTAGAAATAAACAGCACCATAATGCTCAAAGCAACAAAAGAGGTTTCAAGTTAGGGTACTTGATCCACTTTGACTTGTCAGTTCTGAAACTTTCACAGTTTGTAAAGTTACAATTATAGACTTTCGTATATTTATTCAAATTTTAGACAAGGTTGTGGACAAGTTTACAGCACTGCCAGGTTTTAAAATAATAACAAGGATTAATGAGAGAAGGAACCAAGAAGTCCATGACACCTCTTTCCTGGTGCATGAATGATTGACATGTCCAGTTGTAACTTTTAATTCTTTTTTTTCCATTCTCTCCAAAACTCCTAGAAATAAATGTTAGGTTTTGAAACTCAAAATTCTGAAACCCTTTCTTTAGTCCCTTTTAGACTATAGTTGTGAAATCACCTCAAACTGCTTCCAGACTTTATGTACTTGAAGTCCCTAATGATGCACATTCTACACACACCAATGATCTTCTCAAAAGCACTTTTCTACCATCTAGTGGTCAAAGTGTGAATAATATCTGGTCGTGATTTTTCAATATTAGGTTTTTGAAAAACTGTGATGATGGACGTGTCTGGATTGTAAAGTCCAGTATGCTGTAATTCAGTTTCAAAGCTCTGTCCAGCATTAGCACAATCAATAAAATCTAATTGCTATTATGCTACTAATGCCATCTATCAATCAATCAATCAATCAATCTATCTATCTATCTATCTATCTATCTATCTATCTATCTATCTATCTATCTATCTATCTATCTATCTATCTATCTATCTATCTATCTATCTATCTATCTATCTATCTATCTATCTATCTATCTATCTATCTATCTATCTATCTATCTATCTATCTATCTATCTATCTATCTATCTATCTATCTATCTATCTATCTATCTATCTATCTATCTATCTATCTATCTATCTATCTATCTATCTATCTATCTATCTATCTATCTATCTATCTATCTATCTATCTATCTATCTATCTATCTATCTCTATGAAAATAAACAATTTCTACTTTGGAACTGCTTGACAGCCAAAACATGTTTTAAATAACTGGGGGGTTAAGCTTCAGAAAAAGAGAGCAAGTAAACATTTCTATAACTCCTATTTGCTATCAGTTACACACAACTGTTTAGAAATCACATGTCTGAAATTCTCTGTCAGCAATATAAAGAGGATTTTGATTCAAAATATTAAAATCCAGAACACAATAAACTAAGGATCAAACATTTACAAGAACAGATGTTATGAGTGGTTTTCATGTCATGAAGTAACAATTTTTTTGTTGCATAGAAAGCAACATGTATAGTAACTTACAAAAGTATGTATTGTTTTTAACACCAGAAAGATTAATCTAACACTATAAAAGGAGGAGAGCAGAGTTTTCCTTCCTTTTTTCCTGTTGGGTCTTGACCTACTCTGCCCCACTGGGGTTTTGTCTGGGGAGGAGTGAAGACAGAAAAATGGGGGAGAGGGAAGGAAAGTCAAAATGAGGTGGGACAGACCCCCTCACACCACTATTACCACCCCACACTTACAAATCCACATTTACACGTGCACACACTCCCACGCACGTGTTTAAGTGTGTGTGTGCAACAAGTTCTTCAAAGCCAAGTGGTTTTAATAGACATCCAATTAGACGAAGATATCTGGGGAGCTGCTGTTGCAGATAAATAAGGTGAAAGGAAGACAAGATTCAGTCACCTCTCTGAAACTCCTGAAGATCAGGAGAAAGCACCACTGATAGAGGCGGCAGCGTAGAGAGGTGGGGGCCTAAAGAGAGAGGGAGTCACACATGGGAGGAAAGAGGAGAGGCAACACGCCACTCCTGCATTCATATTCTGAGAGGCAAGGAGAGAGGACAGACCGGGAGCTTAGCTCACTGACAGACGCATAACAAGAGAGGGGAGAAAGACGAGACCTGGGAGGTCTTGGTTACAATCTCAAGTAACTTCAACACGAGCTCAGACAAAAAAAAAGAGAAACAAAGGAGGAAAAAAAGAAAAGAAAAAGTCTGGATTCTGACTATTTAAATTTGTTTTCTTGCCTTCGTTGCTTGGATTTTTTTTGGGACATTTCAAGAGAAGCATCTCAGATATTTTTCTGTGTCGTATTTATTCCTTTTATATCAAACACTTTAACTGTTTTACTCAATCTCTTCTGCCTCCCTCCAGTACTTTCTGGCCATGAGGATGTAAACGGGACTTATGTTTTTGAGGTAGATATTGCAGATGTTGTAATATATATATATATTAAAAATCATAGTTCGTGTTTAAAGATTTGGAATAAAATAACTATAGAAGAGCTATAGTTGTAATCTTAGATACGGATGTTGACATTTTCTGAGAAATACCCAGCAAAGGGAGACAGCAACCAAATCAGCCGCAGCACCACCACCAGCTACATCATTCTTCAAGCACTGGGCATTGTAGATCTACTGCTAAAAGCTGCGCTCACATCCACTGCTGTCAGACTGTTCTCACTCCAGTTGTTCCACAGGTTTCAACACCTACCATCCCAGTGAGATTTTGGGTTCCCAGATAGAGGAGGTCTACCCGGTGGGGCAGGGGGGTGTCTCCCACTCTCTTTCCTTCTCCCAGCACCCAGCTCAGCATGCCCCAGCCCCTGAGCACCTCCACAGCTCTCCCAGCTCCACTACCATGTGTAGATGGGCAGTGACACAAGGTGCACCGGTCGCCTGGTTCTCCTCCTTCCCCTGCCGCAGACCTCCATCACTCTTCCTGCCCCTGACCTTCCTTCTGCTGCTTCTCTTGCTTGGACCCTCTGCTTCATCAACAGACTCTGAAAGGAACCATGCACCAGGAGGGACTCCTACGCCACCTTGCTGGGTGCCGCTTCTTGCATCCTCTGCGAGGTTGCCACGGGCGACTAATGTGTCCGTGTCGTCTGCGACTGTTGTTGGACGACACGTGCGAAGCAGCTACAAGCATCTACAAGGAGATGTGCGCAGGAGGAAGCTGTTCTCCTATCAGAAATTCTTCCTTCGCATTGGCAAGGATGGAAACGTCAATGGCACCAAAAGAGAGGATGATCCATACAGTAAGTTAGAGTTTTGATTTCTCTTCAATTTGATTTTGCATATTTTCAGCATTTACTGGATAGACCAAGTAACAGTGTTTACTAGTACTACTCCCTAATGGGTTGTTTTATAGATTTTCTTTATAAAACTGGAAGGTTATGCTAAAGCCGCCAAGTACAATGCCCCAACTGTCAATGATCAAAGACACAGAAGTTCTCATGAGTTTATCTACAGAGAATGATGTTTCTTTGTCCCTTTTTTGGACCATGCATGCACATTGAGACAGGTGACTGGGCAAAAGAACAAATAACAGCGCTGCATGCCTTTTGGACATGTGGGGAGGCAGAGTGTATTTTTCAGACTACAAAGAGCTTGGGAAAAGAGAGGTTGACAGAAGAAGTGCATGAGGGAAGATGAAGAAAAAAAGGAACTAAAACAACTAAGCCAACAAGCGGATAAAAACAAAGAAGAGGAAACAATGCACTTGAATCAATTAGAAATTGCCCAGAAAAAGTTTTTTGTCTTTGAGAGAAATATCTAAAACAGCTATTACCAAACCCCATGGGGAGAATGACAAGTCCACTTACTCCTTGCTGCTATTGTATTGCAGCTCTAATAGTCATATGCATATGCTAAGTTTGAGGTTTCACTGACTCAGATGTAAAGTGATCTCTACCTCTTCCTCTGACTGTGGATTTTCTGGGCTATGAAATATGATTTAACCCTCATTTATTCTGAGAGGGGTCACTGAGAACACATGATTATTTGTCAGTGCCACTAAGCGTCACATTTACACAGCTATCATACTTCACATTAGGTCCAATCTTTTTCTTGCACGGCCAGGATACGTCTCCGGCATTTTGAATGCAGACTGTATGAATTTAATACTGATAAATTGTGTCATGCATGACCAAACCAAGCATCCATCCTGCGCACCGACAAATCTAAATACTTCAAAACTTTAACATGCAAGGCTTTTCACAATCAGTTAAGGCTGATCGAGAGCAGAAAATCAGCTGTTATCATTCGGCCCTCCGCAACTTTTATCTCCTAGACATCTGGAAGTTGTCCAAGACTGCCAGAGAATTCTTGCCTCTGAACAGCTCGGAGTAACTCCATTGCCTCATGGCACATTGACAGTAGTTGTTGAGGGAGAACAGAACATTACTCCTACACCTACCTGCCCTGATTTACACACCATGTTTACTGAATCCAATGGATTACATCTAATAATCTGAGCTAAACTCTTTTCTATTAAACAGAGTCTTGCTGCATTATTTCTTCTTCATGTTTCTTAATCTGAGATGGTATGCTGAGTCTGTGGGAGTCATTCTAATTAGAGAGACACCGATCAAACGGTTATAGCTGATTTCCATTCCTAAGTGTTTCTGTCTTTACAGGCTTTCACGAAAGAAGTTATATAGTTATATAAATGTTATATAGGGGTGGTGGTGGCCTAGTGGTTAGAACAGGAGGTTTACGTTCCAGAGGGGACACAAGGGGCCAGGTTCATATCCCACTGATTGCCACTCTGAGTCCCTGAGCAAGACCCTTAGCCCCAGAATGCTCCCCGGGCACCGCACAATGGCAGCCCACTGCTCCCTATAAGGAATGGGTTAAATGCAGAGGACAAATTTCATTGTAATGTACATGTGCAATGACCAATAAAGATGATTATTATTTTAGGAGCACATGCATCATGCTGCTGTGTGTGAGAGATTAGTCTCCCTAAAACAATGTTTAACTAATATGTTAAAACAAAGACAAAATGAATGAGGAGTAATTTTAAAATGTTTTTAACATTTTATATTAGCAAATAGCATGGTTAGTGGGGCTAGCTTGACTAAAGCCGCTGTCTCTGTGTATTTCCTAGATCCTTCCCTTGATTTTGAAATTTAAAAAAATAGCTGGCAATGTTTGAAATGCATAAATTTTTTCTAACTAAGAGTAACTTTGCTGTACTCTGTTCAGCCTTTCTGTTATCTGCACATCCTGCTCTCCCTCACTTTCTCACAGCCTGGATGAATGAATCACAGACATGTCACAGACATGAAAATACAGTTTTGTTTTTAACTTCTTGTATATCTGCACTTTCTCTGATTTTATTTTAAACACCTCAGGCATACAGGAAATATGTGACTTTGAGTCCACAGTGAGAGTCTCCACAAAGAAAAGATTTTATGCTGCATTCACTGATTGAAAAATTATTTTTTAGAGTTCACGTCCAGCTGGTGACCCGTCAGGGCTGGTCAAACAGCCAATTTCTCTGTTCTTCTATACTTGAATTGTTATAGGTCTTTATCTCTCATACACCTTTATGCACATGTCATAGGTGTCCCTGAATCCATCGCTGGGACTTTTGGGGAACATGTCTCCCCTGTTGGGAACACACACATGCGCGCACACACACACACACACACACACACACACACACACACACACACAAGCACAGAGAGGCCACTCTTGCACATGGCCTCCATATGGCAAAGCCCATTTTTATTAGGGCCAGGGCCACTGTGAATGTGTGTGTGTGTGTGTGTGTGCCACTGAGACACCAAGTTTTTGCCAGACATGGCTGAAGGAATTTCAATTAGCGTCTCTTGCTCCCTCCCCTTGCCTGTAGTGCTCTCTGACACACACACATGCACATGTATGGACGGCTTTACACACTCATGCACGGTGCCCAACCATTAGGCTGCAATGTGTCACTAACTATAATCGCATCAGTTCCCTGCATTAGAGAGGCAACTAATCAGTCTGAACAGCTATTGCACCTTATTAAGTGTGTGATAATAGTAAGAACAGAACTGGAGAGAGAGATCTATGCTGCAGTCCAACGTTCTTGTGGATTCAGTCAGGATTTGCATCTGTGCACAAGCCTGCATGTAAGGGATCTGTGCATTCCATTTTTTGCATGTGCTCTGAACAAATTGCACCCTTCAAACTGAAACAAACAGAGTGTAACTTAATTCTGCTCCCTTGTCTCTGAACGTGGATGTGGTTTTTTCACTTCCCACGTTTCATGTTGTTCACACGATCTCCCTTTCTCAGAGGTTTGCGCACCAACAGGTTTTGACCACAGTTTTCTGTTTGTTTTTATGTTTCAGATCATAACATTGTTCAAGTACACTGTGATGATTTTACAGCTGATAGAAGCAAAACAACTGCTGCACTCAAACCAAAGAAAGAAATTGCTTGTTTGATTCAGGTTTCTGTGGTGCGCTCATTAGAAACAAATGACCTTTCTGTGTAAATGCAAGGCTAATTGGACAAATTTTTGTCTTAGAAGTAACAAAAATTGGAGTCAGCGGCAGACCATTTGATATGGGCAACATGACCCAGGGTGGCAAAGATTGTGTGGGTGTCATGGGGCAAAAAAAAAGTTCAGTCAGTTCAGCCCCAAAAAAGCATTTTGAATACCCAGACAACAGGACAAGCCAAGTTAAAGAGAGATTCTTTAAAAACATTTTTAGATCAATGAAACCTTTATTCTATTATTATCACATGCAATTAAGGCAACCTCATATTGATTATCTGTCAGGATCAGTTTATAACAGATCAATGGATAAAACTACTGCTTGGGAGCTTTTGTTCTTGGGATTTTCTTCTGTTTTGTTGGAGGGCCAAACTATTCCGGTTTTTGATGGAGCTATACGACTCCCCACCCAGGGAGACTTGGCCTGGGGGTCGCCATTAGCGCACCAAAAACAAATTCAGTTGGTCCCCATTTAATAAAAATGTTTAATTGCCTGTCCAATCAAAGAAGAGAAGCGCCAACTGGTGTTTTGCAATGTGTTAGCACTCTAGTCAAATATGCCTTTGCAATGTGGCGGGCTAATGATGCTAAAATGGAAGAATGATCCACTGCATCCCTGTCTGTATTTAATTAAATGACAATTTCATGTTTTGTTTTTTTTATTAACCCTGGGATGCATTTGATTATCCCTAGTTTAAAATCTTAAATACTTATGAGTATATTTAGGTCATTTATGAAGTTAATTTTGTAAGGCATGTGTGCAAAAATGCCTCTCTGCAGTATGCATACATTTTGCAGACTGAACAAACTGAGTGAGCTTGAAACTGGTTAGTATGGAAGTCCGCTCATGAATGGACATCATTAGACCATGTCAAAGGTGACAAAGATGTTTTAACTCTTGGGTCGAGATTCCCTTATGAAGTCAAGCCAATCTGAGCATATCAACATGGCTGCATAGAGCACATAATTCTGGGTTTAGTCTACATAATGTCAATTTGTGCTCTTTACTGCTAACATGCTTTTATATTTCCCCTCATTTGCTCTGTGCTCATCTATCCATCTCACCTCATAAGGCCCTCGCAATGAGGCACTCTGGTCTCCATGTGCATGTCTTGAGGGCACGTCAGGATGTGATTAGCATTGATCCTGGCCCTGACCAAAAGGCAACAAGACTGTCCTTGTTCTCCTTCCTCTGTTGTCTACAAAGCTGCCACATTTCATTCACAGACAAACAAATAAGGCAATAAAGCAGTTTATGGGTGTTTGAAGTTTGACCACATTTTGACTTCGCTACAGTCACTCGGACAGTAAATATTTCCTTCACTGATTAACACACCATATTGTGGATTCCTAGGTGTATTCCATTTTGCGTTTTAACTTATTTAACCTGTATTTTTTGGTGTTTTTGTGGCTTTAAGATGACAGTTAAACATTCCCATGTGTGAAAGACTAAATTGGAATTAAATTACATGCAACTCCACAATATTTTAGATACTATTGCTGCAAATGGAAATATTTTTTTCTATTCTCCCAAAAATCTTGGTGAGGGTCAATATAAGAGCAAACAAAAATGAAATGTCAATTAGTGCACCATAGTGAGGAGAAAGGTAAATTCCAAAGTACAATACCTTGTAAAAGTGATCACACAACACAAACCTTTCCATATTTTGTCACTTAACAACCACAAATCTCTCTGTGTTTTATTTAGATTATTGGTGATAAACCAATACAAAGTAGGACATAATACACAGTGCAAGAAATATGACAAATGGTTTTTCAAAGTTCTTTACAATAAAACATCTGAGAAGTGTGGCACGCATTTTTATTCAGTCCACCTGTCTCAATACTTTTCATTGCAATTACAGCCCAACTCTTTTGGAGTATGTTTCTGCTATATTTGCATGTGTAGAGATTACATTTTTGTCTGTTGTTCCTTACAAAATAGCTTTGGCTCTGTCTGATTGAATAGTGTCTGTAAAGATCGACCGCTTGCCTCGGATTCAAACTTTGGATTTACATCTGGACTTTGGCAACCTGTCCAGGCTGTACTCCACCTCTCCTGCAGACCGCCAAAGATAGGCGCCAGCTCCCCAACAACCCTGCATGGAAAAAGCAGGTATAGAAATATAGATGGATAGATGGATCGGACTTTGACTGGTCTGTTCAAAGGGCACAGGATATCCTGTAAAATGTGCCCATACTAACTGGCATATTTTGTTAGCTTTGCAGTTGTGCCATACTCACTTATGGGTTATAGATTGAACGATGCTCTGTGAGATGTTCAGAGCTTGAAACATTTTTTATAACATAACTCCCTGACCTGTCTGTTGTGTTCCTTGGTCTTCATGATGCTATGTGTTCACTAATGTTCTCTAACAAACTTCTGAGGCCTTCAAACAACAGCTGGATTTTTACAGAGATTAAATTAAACATAGAGTCCATTTTTAATTAGGTGACTTCTGATGGAAGTCATTTGGACAAAGTTTTATCCAGAGTAAAGGGGGCTCAACAGTGTAACGTTGCCTTCCACTTGGTGCTGGTCTACTACACAAAATCCAAAAAAATGAATTTCTGGTTGCAACATGACAAATTGTGGAAAAGATTAAGGGGTGTGAATACTTTTGCCAGGCACTGTAGTTTTGCAATTTTCTGTCCTGGTTTTGTGGCAACATTATTCGCTGGAATTACATGTAAACATCTAAACATATGTTTGGATTTATAGGTCCTTAAAACTCAAATGTGTCTTTATTTTTGCTCTTAGTGCTGTAAACCTTTAGTACCTAAGCAGGTTTAAGGCAGAACAAAATCTGGAACTAGACCTCCCCATTCTAGATGTTTTTACACATCCTTGAGATTATTCCCAGTCTTCCCTTCCTCTGTTTCTGAAAGTCTCTTATTTTGCAGCCTCGGCCTTGGTGCTGCCTTTCTGCTCCGAGGGTTAGGGTTCTCATGGGAAAAGGTAACAGTGTGGCCCATAAAAGAGAGTTATGAGGTGGTACTGGATGCACTGAGGTTAGTGTCAGCGTTGCTTTTCATTTAAGATTACTTTGACATCTTCATGGACTCTTCTCTGCACTGGCTGTAAATAAAAGTTCCACACAAGCATCCCTGCAACAAGTTGTTTATTAAACATTAAAGTGAGTGCTCTTATAGCTGCTGTAGCCTCATTTAAAATCAGTTATGTTCACTCCTCAAACATGAAAACCTATACTGCACCCAGTCGTGTTAACATTTACATATGTCTTTTATGGGAGAATCTGGTCGGAAACAAAATTAGAGAAAACATATTCAAATTACCAAACATTATCATTCTGATTTGGTCATTACATCACCTTTGTGACATCTTTAAAAGAAAAAAACTTTCTGTATGTGTAAAAACTATTAAAACACCAGTTTAAATATTTGTGGCTTCACATATCTTCCCTTTAATGTTTGTTCAGTATGTGAAATGCAGCAGGAATCTGGTTCAAATCAAGTTATTTATCCAACACGATTCCTTTTGTTTGTTGAGCAAACACTGTTAATGTCCTGCTAAAATTCTTCATAACACTGATTGTATTATATAAGAGCCATGTTCCAAATCATTTGAAGACTATTCAATAAGTTTCATTATAAGCTGTTTTGCAACAAACGCTCTGGAATGGATTAAGACAAAGATATGCAGAGTTCATTGGTCTTTGTCAGTTTGAGCTCATAATGTTTTACTTCTTTAATAGTTTGAATAGTACTGTTTGGTCTCATATTTGTTACAGCATCCACTTCTAAAACAATGTGAATGAATATGACTTTTCTTACAAAAACTTTCCCTGATTCAAATTTTGGTTGCATCCCGTAGCTTCTTTGCAAGCCATACCCATCCCTGTAACTGCCCTCCTTCATCTGCCCTGTTCAGGGGTCTCATTCCATCACAAACACAGGAGTGAGTGTGATCACCCAGAGGTCAAGAGGTGTGAGTGCCCTTTAACCTCATTACTGCCCATCTAAGGTCATTTTCAGAGCACAGAATGGCTCATTCAAGCATCCTGAAAATCATCCCAATGAAGAATTCCCATCTAGATAATTAAAAAGGTGATAGGAAACACCCTGTAGGGTTGAAATGTTTACCTCATAATGAGAAACAACTCACTGCATCAAGGTTTAGCCAAATATTATGGATATTAATACACTGACTAGCAAATCGGTAAAAATTTGGCTTTGTTGTCTGATACATTCATTGTCTACCACTTATCTGAGGGCATTCCAAGGCCCATGGGATATATAACCCCAATTCTTTTTTTTTTTTTTACCGTGTCCGGTCCGGCAGAGTGTCGCTCAGAATTGTTGTCTGAGTGCCAAGAAATTGCCCAACAGATTTACTTTCACAAGCAGAGCATCACAGCTAATGCTTTAAAGCTCTGCTTCATATTTATAAAAGAAACTTTATTCTAAACTTTTTTGGGAATATTTCAATTGTTACGGACACGGAGACTAAAATGAAAAGGAAAAAAGAAGCTCAAAAAACAGAGAGATGGGGAAAAAGGGGAGAAAAGGAAGAAAGAGTGGATTACACCCTGCTTGCTTATACACCTGCAGCTGTTTTTTTTGTTGTTTTTTTTTAACAAAATAGTACATAGCAATTCTGAATGTAAAATGTACTTAGTGAGAGGTGCAACCCAAAATAGAACATCTGTGTATCTGTCAACACCTGAAGCTTAACACCTGTGAGTATGGGTGTGGACGCACTTTTGTATACAAGGTTTCTCCACAAAAATATGCAATAGCGAGTGTGAGGACCCACAGGCCTGCCCCATGGTCCCTGGACGGACACTGAGGAGATCCGAGCCACAGACATCTAAAGGCCCCCCAAAGCACAGGAACCCCAGGAGAACCACCGCCGGGACTACCGCAACCCCCCCAGAGAAGAGCAGTGGAGAGTCCCAGGGGAACCACCCAGCAGCGACATTGCAGAAGCCCCAGGGAGCCGCAGCGATGAGCCCACAGGCCCCGCCGGCAGGCGTCCACGGAACCAGAGGCCCAAGACCCCGGGAAACACCACCCCCAAGCAGAGGCCCAACAGAGCCCAGGGGACCAGGCCCCGGCAAGCAGCCACCGGGAGTGAGCCAGCCCACACCAAAGCACCCGGCCGTGGACACCGAGAACCACAAGTACACCAGCGGGCAGAGACTCCAACCACCGGCAGGCGGTGTGGCGGGGAGGAAGCTGATCCAGGAGAAGGAGCAATCCAAGACCCAACCTGTCGCAAAAAAAAACAGGCACACACAGTCACAATCACCCACTCCCACCCTCATGCATACACATAAAATCACTCACACCCCAATTCAAATGAAGGTGGGACATTGTGCAAAACGTTAATATAAACAGAATACAATGATTTGCAAATCCTGGTTAACCTAAATGGAATTTAACACAATACAAAGACAATATATTTAATGTTCTATCTAACACCCCTATATCATCACAGATGCTGGCCTTTGGCGCTGATAACAATCCAGATAGTCTTTGTCCTCTTTGGCCTGGAGATCTCGTTAGACCACAGCACACTTTTCCACTTTGCGTCAGTCCATCTCAGATGAGCTTGGGCCCGGAGAAGCCAGCAGTGTTTCTGGGTGTTGTTGACATATGGCTTTAGCTTTGCATGGTAGAGTTTTAACTCGCACTTGTCAATGTAGCGACAAACTGTGTTTACTGACAATGGTTTTCTGAAGTATTTCTGAGCCCACTTGGTAATATCTGTTACACAAATTAATATATAAATATAGGTATTTAAAGCAGTGCCTCCAGAGGCATCAAAGGTCACGGGCATTCAATGTTGGTTTTTGGCCTTGCTGCTTACATGCAGCGATTTCTCCAGATTCTCTGAATCTTTTTCCAGCACTAGAGGCCTTTATTTTTCATTTTTCAACAGTAGGCAGACCAGAAGGAGGTGTAGAGAGAGGGACATTTGGCAAAGGTCACCTGGTTCGAGACTCGATCCCAGGACGGTCACATTGAGGAATGTAGCCTCTGTATATGGTCACGCGCTAAACCCCTACACCACCCGTGCCGCGCCCGATTCTCTGAATCTTTTGGTGATATTTTGGACTGTAGATGATGAAATCCCTAAATCCTTTGCAATTGTATGTTAAGAAAAAAAATTTTTTGACTATTTGCTCACGCAGTTCACAAAATGATAAACCTTGCCCCACCCTTGCTTGTGAGCTACTAAGCCTTTCGGGGATGCTCCTTTTATACCAATCATGACACCTGTTTCCAATTAACCCGTTCACCTGTTTTAATGCTCCAAACAGGCATTTTTTGAGCACCCCTGAACTTTCAAATCATTGTATTCTGTTTTTATTTATGTTTTACACAACGTCCCAATTTCATTGGGATTGGGGTTGTATATAGTCCCTCCAGTGAGTTCTAACTCTGGTCTGGGGTTTCCTCTCAGTGGAAGATATCCAGGAAATCTCTAAACAGAGGTGCCTAATCAATCAGTCAATTCCAATTAGATGTCCGAATCTCCCTGGCTGTCTCCTTTTGATATGGAGTAACAGCAGTTTGTCAAGACGAAGGAACTCCTCAATCTATGTATAAGTGTAACAGACACCCTTGAAAGCTCACTTCAACTACTTCTATCCAGGATCTTGATCTTTTGGTAGTGATCACAGCTACTCATGACCATAGTGGAAGGTCAGACTATAAAGGAACCAATACATCCTAACCTTTGCTTCTTTTGTTCAGCTCTTTCTTCACCACTACATCTAGAAGCAATGCCCAAATTGCTGCAGAAAAGCTCATAATTAGTAGTGTGAGCTGGGTGGCAGGCACCTGCCGATTCCTACTATAACAATCTCAGTCTAAGAAAATAAAATGTATTTTGGCTTTCTGTATTATGAAAATCAATGTGTATATGACGGACGCAAGATGCAACAGATGCAATTTTTGCACCATTAAGGTTAAACAGTGGCAATTCTGACACCTTTCCCGTCTAAATGTCTGTAGTGACTCTGGCAGCTCCAAATGGTGAAATAAAAACAATCATACTCACCCCCATCAACCAGTCAACCAATCAGTGATAGGTTGGTTATCCAGTTGTTTGGCAATTTACCTCCTCGATTCTGATCGTACATTATATGAGGAACTTTTTTATCACTGTAACATTAAATACCAAAACATTTAACTAAATCCTGATAATTCAAATTAGTTTATTCATCAGTTGTTCAGTCCTTCAGTTGGTCAGGCTTGCAGGAAAGGTCAGAACGGTTACAATCTGAGTATTTGACAAGTTTTATTAGATGAAAAATGAATCGGCTTTACTGTAACTAAGGAGTATTTGGAAAAAATGAAGTTAATTATTATACAGCTTTTTTAAATTATCATTGATCATAGCCAAAAGTTGCTATCCAAGTTCTACTGGCTCAGTTTTCAGCAGATTTAGGATTTTTTTTAGGTCACTTTGTTTGTATCTGAAAATGTATTTTTCCAAGGTCAATGGATGGCTAATTGCTCACCACGGTTTTAATCCCCAAAAGTCTCCCCTCTGTATGCAGCAGCGTGCAAAACATGAAGCTGGGCCAGGGAAGCAGAGAATGGATTCTGAATATTTCTTCATTATTACAGTTTTTTCTACTCTTGAAACCAGAGCTTTTTCTTAGCCAGAAGACAAAAGGACAACGACAAGATCTGTCTCATTTTTCCGTTACTGTTTACATATTTCCTGTCATCGCCCGCTTGACATTTCCCCCATTATTTCACTTGGTTGTCGATTATTCTGTCAGCTACGACAAGACCGAAATAGGAGCCAGATTTATCTATGCAGTCCTGCCACAACCTAACACCAGCAAAAATCCACCCTGTAGAGTCCATAAAATCTTTCAGCAGCAAATCATGTTTCTTTAAGATCTTCCTCTACTTTGGAAGTTTTTTGACTCTTGGAAATGATGACAACTAAAATTTACATTCAATAACAATCCCCTCAAACTCTGAAGCCTATTGTTTACAGCAGAAACTCATTTTTATGCACTGAGTTTTGTAGTTTAAGAAAACATACATCATCTGAGATTGGAAAACATGGAAAAGAAAAAAGGAGAAGTCTCAAGTACACTGACAGAGTCCATGTTAGTCTGAATTTCAGAATTGTCCTCATAAACATGTCTGAAGAGCTGCTTAAGGCTGTCTAAATGTCAAATTGTTACTATGTTCCCTTTGGAGTAAACAGTAATGGGAAAGATATTTGCAAATTGCAGTATTTGTCCTGTCAGCGACTCACTCATCTTCGTGGTCTGGTGTTGCTTCGTCTTGGAAAATTTGAAGGCAGAGCCACTTTAATTCAAAGACCAATCCAACTAAAGAGTAAATACACAGAAAATAACTATTTTACGAATGGAAAGCCTCATTTTCTGTGGTGTCTTAAGCAGTTTTGGCATTGCCCAGATGTTTTTATTAAGAGTCAGCCTATCCAACGGAAAACTAATAAAACACAAAGCTAAATTTCAATTTTATGAGAAGAAATATTAAGGAGTTTTTCACCTCTAATTTTGAAATTTTGCTTAGTTTAGCAAGTTATGTAATATTAAACTTGTTTGCTTTGGTTTTATAAAATGAAAAATAAGGTGATGGGAACTATATGGGCCCCCATTGGTTAGTGTTGGTTTGGAAATGTTTATAAGGAGTTAATATGTTACCTGCAGAAAAAATCCAGATTAGCTTGTCCCAGAAGCTGAAGCTAATGGCTAGTCCAACAGAGCGAAGACTTCAGAATTTCTACCATCTTTAACCCCTTTCAGACTATGCTAGCAAAGTGTCGCTAAACCCTGACTCACCCAAGTTGGTGCATGTATACAGCTAACACTTGTTGATTTATATCCCAAACGTACCAAGGATCGTGTTGAAATCATTCTCCCACCATCCAGCGGGCGGTCCAATTATGCCTAATTTCTCTGAGTACTATATACTTTCATTTATAACATTAAATGTAATGTATTGAAATTAATTATCTGTACCTAATTCAGATTCATTCATACAGCAAAATTCATTCATAAAACTCTAAACCAACGTTGTCTTTGCATTGAGTGTCATTTACACCGACACTGACGATTATTTCCACAATAAATCTAGGTAGGAAGATGTGAAGCAATTCCTGTCATTTAACTGGTAAAAAGGCAGAAATAATTAAGAAAGTGGACACTATTTTATAGATTTTTACGGTGTCTTACTTTTCTGTTAGGTAGATGCTCTGACTGGAAATACTATACATCATAAGTTGTCAGCACTTGTTTTCACACAGGAAGATCATCGGTTTGCCACCTACCTCCATTTCCTGTGTAAGTAATCATCAGTTTATCTGTAAATAATCTCCCAATGCAAACATGACAATTGTTTCAAAATATATAAATAATGCTCACATAAAACGCTATGATATTTTTGAACATGCAGTAGCTCTACAACATTAGAAGTCCGCTCTGGTCTTGGATCCTCTCAAACAAGCCGTTAGCTTTAACCTCCAGAAGCAAATAATCTGGATTTGTATTAAACCTGAAGGCCAATCCTGAAGTGTCATTTTGGTGTGAGTGTTCTGAATAGGCTGAATGTATGGCCAGTAGAGCAGTCTGAGGCTAAGACTTGCTTGTGTGACACATAGCATGCAGGGCCACAGCCATACTTACATGTGCATTAGAAAAAAAGCACCCCACCACCAGATACACACCTTGTGTTCCTGCTTCCCTCCGTGCCTCACCATTACACACACACACACACACACACACACACACACACACACACACACACACACAAACTTGAAAGTAAAGTTTTTAATGGAATCATCAAAGGTAGAGCTGAGTCCAGAGAAGCATCTGGAAGGTCTGGCTCTTTGAGCTGAGTAGTTAGGAATTTCAGCAAATTACCCTGTTTGTGTGTGTGTGTGTTTGGGTGTTCTAGCATTTGTTGCAGTGTTAGGACTATATGTTTTCCAACATATAGGTTGTAAGGACCCACTGCTCCTTATGGGGCCCAAAGACTGGAAAAAATGTTGGTTTTGGGTTAGGGTGAGTTTAGGACTAAGGTGTGAATTGAGTTTAGGTTAGTTTAGGTTTAGGGTTAGGCCATAGAAATGAATACAAAATGAATGGAAGTCCATGCAGAGCCCTTGTAAAGATTGAAAGACATGTGTGTGTGTGTGTGTGTGTGTTCCTGTCTTGGCATCACAGTGAGAACCATTTTCCCAATTTCACCATCAAATTGAGGACCGTTTGTACCAAAGTGAGGACATTTTGCTGGTCCTCACGACCTATTTTGCTAACAGTTAGGTTTAGGACTAAGGTGTGAATTGAGTTTAGGTTAAGGTTGGAGTTAGGCATGCACTGGTAATGGTTAGGTTTAGGGTTATTGTCAGGGTTAGGGCATAGAAAGGGTTGAAAATGACTGAAAATCAATGGACGTCAATGGGAGTCAACAGATGGTTCTCACTACATATAGCAAAACAAGTGTGTGTGTGTGTGTGTGTGTGTGTGTGTGAGAGAGTGTGTTTATACTAAGTAAACATCAATGCAAAAAAAATAGGAGCTATGCACAAAGTAAGTGTGCAAACGGAATAAGATTTCAGCTGAAAGCAAAACTAAAAACTGGTTGGCAACAGCTGTAAGCTTGTGCGCAACAACTGAAACCTGCAGGATTTTTTTTTTCCAATCCTCTCTTGCATTACACAGCAATCCATGGAAGAACTTGTCAAAACAACAGTTGGATAACAACACGCTGGCAGCTGAACTGTAAATGAAAAATGTGTGAAAAGAAGACGACTGTCGCAGTGCTTTTTCTGAAAACATAACTCCTGTCGTGTCAGTCCTGTAATTCTGTTTGGAGAGAAGTCAACGGATTTGGCGCTCTTGTTACAAAGTCAACTGTGCGAGAGAGAGGAATCACAGTTTCTCAGGTGGTTGGGGATTTTCTCTACCCTCAATCATATAATTTTTAACATCACAAAGAATTTCTTCTGGTTTCCTCTCGGTTGCTCTTAAACGTGTGTGACATAACTTGCCGTGCTCTGTAAAGTTGGCTCAAGCTACGCAAGTCTGAAAGAAGAGTATAATATGTCACGTTATCTACCTGCAGGATTTCTAGCGTTTTAAATGAGTAATTTTCACTTAACTGATTTGTAACGTTGGATTTTAGCTATATCACAGTTCAGTTGTGTTTTAGTACCAAGAGCATGTTTACCTTAACCTGGTGATATCAGAAGAAGGGCAAACAGCAAAATTGACATAAAATTGGGCTACATAATTACAATGAGTGAAGCAGCACTTTCTCTTCATTCAGATCTTTATTACTGACAAAATTAGGTTGAAACCCCTTTTATGACTATGCCAGAAAACAAATGTAGGACCTCTGAAGTTTTTGTTTACAGTATAGCAATATGTTGGCCATATTGACAATCAGCCAGGGGCCTTTGTTTTCTCAGCTCAGTCAAACCCGCTAAGCAAAGCAGACTTTGATGTGGCTGTTGAGCACAGGATGACACTGATGTCAACCACATCAGTCTAAACCAATACCTCTGTGTTCCTTAAAGCGCATAATATACAATGGCTTCCACTACAAGCCAGCGTCTTTACCGAGTAATCTTTGCTGCCGGGGGATGTTTGCTCTTTCTCTTTGACTTCATAAAGAGCTGGAAACATTCAACTTAACTTCTATAACCCTGTTAAAAGCTTGGGTGGCCACGAATTGTGTGGCAGCTACGGAGACTATTTTCTTGGTTGTGTTTCTCTGTGATTTTTATCCTTTGTATATTCTGTTTGTACTTGCCTGACATGTAGAAGAGGATATTTTTTATATCTGTTTTAAACATATCGGTGTGATCCTTTACCCTCAAACAAAAAAAAAAATAAATTCCTTTATTCTTTCCTTTTATTCTCCACAAAATTTTATTCTTTCTTCTGTTTATTTAATTATTTTAACAAGTGACTAAACATGTCCCTGCAGCGGCAGGGAAAAAAAGAACGATTGCTTGTCAAGCGACAATATTTCAAAATACACAGCAAGATTTCTTCGGGCATTAGATCCACTCGCAGCTGATCTCCATGTCAAGGTCACACAGTGAACAACCACTCCATAATCTTTAAAAAAGCCCCTGAATAAACAGTGGAAACATTTTCACAACCTCCCCTAACCTTTAGGTTCAGTTGGAGTCTCAGTGACCGTGTTTCCAAATGGGGCCATCCAGGGGTCAGCTGCAGGTTTATGTATGTGAGGGTTCTTTGGTGTCTATGTGTGAGCTCTTAATTTATCTCAATATTAAGCGGTTTCCATGTTGGTTTCCATGTGATTGTTGAAGCAATGACTGCATTAATATATTCTATGAGCCGTACATGGATCTAAGAAATAACCATGTATGTCAAATGAATGTGGATCATTTGAAGTGTTGTATAAACATCTTAGCAGCCCAGAGAGTAATACTTTAACAAAAAACAGATTTCCTGTGCTATGAAGCTTTCTTTGACGTTGTGCCTGGATTAGTCCTGAAGCTATAGATTTTAATATTTTTCTTCAGCCAGAGGACAATGGAAATAATTTCTCTTTGATTTGAGTATATGATTTATTTACCCAACTGCTGCAAAAATTAAACATTATTTATCTTGCCAAATATCACATTTATAATAATGTTATTTATACCATATATTGACTGACCATTTGTTGATTCATAAACTGCAGCAAAAATATAGAAAAATCTGACCCCCTACTAAATTTAGTTTTCAAGTACTTAATGCATAAAATACATTTTGTCCTCTTTCGCTCTTTATAGTGTGACAGTAGTACGATAGGCTGATATTAGTTGGTTCATTAGTCGAGCTATCTGGTTGCATTAGGCTTGCAGTCCGCTGCTCAACAGAAACACTGCTTGAAGTTTGAAAACTCTAGATTTAAAATACTGTTCCTTTAGTTTTCACTCCATGTTTTGCGACTGAAAATATTTTCAAATTTGTCTTTGCTGCGAACAATAGTAAAGTATGTTGCCTTTTGTCTGCCAGCTAAGAGGCAGTGTGCAGCAGCAGGCAGAGGAAGAGCAACACTGAATTACTCTATGCTGTATGCAACCAGAAAAATCTCTGGTCACTCCATCATAGCTTCTGGCATCCGATTACAATTACATACATTTTAGCGGTTTTAAAACCATAGTACTTTTAAACCATGGTTCCACAAACAATCCAGTGCCTAAAATAGAAATCTAACTGTCAGTCAGTCAGTCAGTCATTTTCTACCGCTTATTCCATAGTGGGTCGCGGGGGAGCTGGTGCCTATCTCCAGCAGTCTATGGGCGAGAGGCGGGGTACACCCTGGACAGGTCGCCAGTCCATCGCAGGGCAACACACAAACGAAATCTAACTGTGCTCATTGGAATTATTTCTGTCTCTCCAGATGTAAGGCTTGTCATCCGCATCAGTTTAGCATTGTAAAGCCCAGGATTATTCTTGTTTTCAAGTCTGTTTGTTCAATTTATTTATTGTGGTTTAAGCTTTCAGCATTGTTGGAGATGCGACTCATGGTAAAGCTTTTCACCTCCAACTCCAGGATTCTTGGTAATCAGTGCAGTTCTGTAATCCTTGGTCCAGTGATTTCCACCACTAAATAATATTCGGCTGTTTTCCACTGCACAAGGCCACAAAATATCACAGCCACATGAATGATGAAGTTAAAGGAAAGGGGTTTGCATGGTTGCCTGGCCTGATTAAAGTTTAGTTTAGGCCTTTTTGAGTCTAAATTGTCCCCAGTTGTGCAAGTTTCCTCACAGTCGGCAAAGACACAAAAGCTAGGTTAGATATGGTATGGACCCAACAACTGATGAATGAGGAGCTGAAGGCGATTCCCATCTCTCACAATGCTTAAACCCTAACAGACCTCTGCAACTCATGACCCTGGAAAATGAAAAAAAAAAAAAACACTGGACTGGTGGCCAGTCCATCACAGGGCAACAGAGTGGACCACAGGACAAACAACCATGCATGCACATATTCATATCTAAGGACAATTTACAAAATAATCTAACATGCAATTTTTTTCAATAAAGGAACATCTAGTACAAACACTTGCATGGAGAGAACATGTGAGGCTCCTCTTGCTGCAAGGCAACGGTTCTAACAACTGCACCACCGTGCTGAACATGACATCAACCACTGTGGGTTAATTCCACACAAGCAGCTGTGAACTCAGCAAGCAAGTAGATTTGATTGAGTCACAGCAGATTTAAGATTTGACTTTAAATCTCATTAACCATAGTCATAGACTTTATAAAGTGGTAAATTCACAAACGAGTCATTGTTTGAAGAGCAGGTTTTATTTATTCAAATTTAGAGCTCTGTCAGAGTAATGGTTGGAGTTTGACAGGCAAAACATAGTTCAGCTTGCTGTTATGAAACTTTTGCCATGTTACACACAGGTGTTTGCCCTTGGTAGTTTGTTTAAAAACAACACTGAAAGCTGGATAGGTCCAAAACTTGTAAGTTAAGTAAACCATCCACTTTTAGTGCTTTTAGTGCTGCAACATGATTTTTTTAACTGTCTTCGGCACAAAAACCAAATAAAGGTGTCTGTGTCATCATCAGAGCGCACACAGAGGATAAAGAAAGTAAAACCATGAAATTCCCTAAATTACATAACATAATTAGCTTAAGTATTTAAAGCTTGTGTACATGACAGTGCATTTGTCAGGGAAACCTAATGGGTCCATCTGTTTCTGTCTGAGTCCTTTCCATAAACTGAATAGCTGCAATCCAAGCTTTTTGTTGCAGCCTGGAGATTTAACTCACATGCTTCTGGTTTCTGGTAAAGGGGCTATAAATGAGCCCTGTGCTTTTGGTTTCTGACAAACCACATCAAACAGGAGGAGGGAAAAGGGTTTGAACAGGTGGAGCAGCTTTGCGCGAGCACAGACAGATCTTATTTTGTATGGATCACAGCTCAGAAATGTCAGCTGTGGAGCAGTGAGATGGAACATTTTGAATCTGATAGATCAGTGTTGTGTTGCTGTGCATGTCTGGCTGAGTAATGGACTTTAGTGTGGCAGCATTATGTACTGAGAGCTATGGTAAATCGTGGTGTCGAGTTACTTAATGATTCCTTTATTTTTGAAGAAATTAAGGAAATTGTGTTTTCACATTATGTAGCATCAAACAATTCAGAAAATATGCCCAAAACTATTGAATAATGACCTAAACATACACAAGCATTTCCATTTTCTGGAAAAATAAATGTAAAGTGTAATCAGAGTACGATCCAAAAAGGACGTATATATCAAAACAACAGAATTTTGTTTTGCTGACAAAAAGTTGTGGCTGTGGAGCAATGCTCTCAAATTTCTGTTTGTAGATTTCAACAAGGTTTCTTCATATATTTAAGCACCATAAAAGAAGATTTCAGAAGAGGGATGAGGGCAGGAAGGAGATATATGGTACAAAAAATGGCTTTCACAGGTACTTGTTCAACCTCTACCTAATTAGGACGAAATTGGACAGCATGTGCAATTGATACCTATCTCTTTGCTCTATTGCCAGTATACACATGTGAGGTTTAGAGAGACTCTGAAGACGCAATCTGGGTTGGTTAGCACCTAATTCTGCAACCAGTCTCAATTTTCTTCTTGTCCCGTTTGCTAATCCTCTCAAACCTCTGATAGTTTTTTGGCTTGATCTAGCAGCAGAAGATCGACCACTGACCACAATGTAAACCAGTAATTGGTACACCTTGAAAGCCGATATGGCCGCCTTGACCTCCTGCCAGTCAGGCAGTAAGAAAGCTTCTCTCAGTCCTGTCCATGCCTGCTGGCTTGCCTATGCTCCCATGGTCAGAAAAACAAACATTGCAAAAATGTGAAATAAAAAAAAACTTTTTCCTGGCCCACAGTTTGTTTGCAGGGCATACAAATCATGAGTGAATAAGCAAGTAAGGAGAGGGCCAGAGGCACATCTGAGGTCTCAATGTAACTGAACAAAAAGGGAGTCAACGATATCTATGTGAGGGACAAACTTTGATAATATTCATTATTAAATAATACTAATTGGAATGAATTTTTTGAAGAATTCTTAAAAACAACCACATGCTTTGGATTTTTATATTTAAAGAACTGCTCTGGAAACTAGCTGGCGAGAAAGAACGAACAAGTGCTAGTGGCTATCAGCACCAGTGGAGACTTGGATCTGCACAAAGCGAACATGATTTAAATAGATTGTTTGGTTTCTTTTCCTGTGTTTGTGGAGAGGTGATCAGCAGTTAGAGAAAGTTACAGACTTCATTCATTTTATCCAAATTGGTGGTGGTTGGAGAACTATTGATTACAACAAGCTACCAGCGTTTACCCTCTTCACACAACCAGAGTTAAAAAAAAATACAAACTATCTCATTAGGTTACATTAAAAAACATTTAATTAGTTGTTGGGGGACAGAGAAAGATCAAAGACCATGGTGGCTGTTAAACAAATATTCATATGCTATAAAGATAACCTGGGTAAATATTAAAAAAACTGTTTTTAAATAACGATCTTATTTATGAACCAAACTGGCCTTAAAAGAAATAGTAACTGTCCCCTTTTACATCAAGAATTGATTCACGACAGGCCTGACATGTATTAGTCTGGCAAGAGATTCCAAGCCATGTTTAAGGCCTTGGGACTTCAGAGAACCACACTGGCAGCCATTAGGGGTGAGCAAATGGCTGATCTACCAAAATTACTCCAACAGCACATGGATGACTCATCCAGGAGGTTACAAAAGAACCACGAACAACATCTAAAGCATGCCAAGCCTTACTTACCTTAGTCAAAGTTAATGTTATATTAATAATACATAATTTTTTTAATCACTTGTCATATTAAAAAATATGTCAAAGTGCTCCAGAATACAAATGATAAAAATATTTCAAAATAAAAATATAATAAAATAAAAAAAATATATAGATGGGAAATGCTTGTTTAAAAAGGGAAATCTTTAATGGCAGCAAGTGTCTGTGAAGTTCTCAGATGGTTGGGGAGGGGGTTCCAAAGGCAAGGGCAGAAGGCCTGGTCACTCATTGTCCATAATGAAGTGTGAGGTGGATGGAGGAGGTTGCCATTATGTGAACAGAGGGAAGGGATGGTTGAAAGGGTGTGAGGAGGTCCTTTAGGCAGTCTGGAGCATTGCCATGAATACAGCGGTGGGTGGTGAGGGTAATTTCATAATGGATTTTGTAGGTAATGGGGAGCCAGTGAAGTTAATGGAGAATTGTAGTGACGCGGTCTACTCTGTGAACATTCATGAGGATTCTTGCAGCACAGCTTTGGATATATTGCAGCTTCTGAATATTTTTGTAGGAATCTCTATAAACATGGCATTACATAAACTGAGCCTGGAGGAGACGAGGGAATGGACCAGTTTTTCAGCATCGGTGAGGTTGAGAAAATAACGGAGTTTTGGAGATTTGTTGTTTTTAATTCTGTGTAGCACTTTGAGCTACTTTTAGTATAAAGGGAGCTTTCTAAATAAAATTTTATTGCTTGATTGATGTGGATGAACATAATGATACTGACGGTAATGATACTGATAAGGATTCTGAAGAAGAAGGAAGGGTTGGAACTGTCCTTAAATAGAGTTGAGTGTCATTACTGTAGCAATTAAAGGAGATCCTATGCCAATTAACGACATGACCCAGAGGAAGCGTGTATAAAATGAAAAGAAGGGGCTCGAGGATGGACCCTTGTGGGACACCACAGGGGCTAAACAGGACTTGGCATTGCCAAGGCTGACACATTCAGTTCTGTCTGAAAGGTAGGAATAAGAACGGTGTGAAGACAATTGTGGAGGATGTGGTGGTCAACACTGTCAACTGCTGTTAGGTTAAGGAGAATGAGCAGGGAAGGGAGGCCAGAGTTAGCTGCAATGCGGCGGTCACTGGTGACCCTCATCATTGCTGTCTCTGTACCATGAGCATGCCAAAAACCAGATTGAAACTTCTCAAACTGCAAGTGAAGATCGAGGAGATCCTGTAGCTGAGCAACTGCAGCTTTTTCCAACCCTTTGGACAAAAACAGGAGGTGGGAGATGGTAGAAAATCGCCCCAGTTCTGAGGTTGGCCTTTTTCAGAAAGTGTTTGATGATGATGGTTTTAAGTGAGGATAGGACCTCGCAAGAGTGTAGTGATTTGTTGATTATTTGTGTGATGAAAGGACTTATTGCAGATAAGTTTGATTTGATGAGGGTAGTATGGAAGGGGTCCAAAGCCCAAGTAGAGGTCTTCATTTTTTCAATGAAGCTTTCAACATCACTCTACGTAACTGGGAGTCTGGAAAGCTGAATCTGGATGGTTTTCAATTTTTTTTGTTGAAACATGTGAAGTTATTGTTGTTCTGAAGAATCAGACTTGTTGGTTTGGATTCCCAGAGGAAACACCTGGTTCAGCATGGTGTCATCTTGTTGATTCATCAATAACAAAGAATTGGGCAAAATGGCATTCATGGAAGAGTTTCATTTTTTAAGACCTTTAATAAACATATATTGTGGACTTTCAAGACAAAACTGGAACTTATTGGTAGCATCATTTTAGAAAATTAACACCATTCTGACAGCCCAATATGGCATTTGTTGTGCGATGTTCCCAGAATGCTTTGCTGCTTCAGGACCAGGATGACCTGATGGATCCCAAAATTCCGCACTCTTGCTGGAAAAGGAGAATGTCCAGTCTTCAACCCATGACCATAAACCCAGGCACACCTAGGTTATTCAGCAGGACATTGATCCAAGCAAGTCAACCATTGAATGGTTAAAAACAAAATTAAGATTTTTGATTGGCCTAGTCAAAGTCTGTACTTAAAACCAATTGACATGTTGTGGTATGACGTTATACAAACGCTGTTCCTGCTTGAACACCCTTCAGTGTAGCATTCTGCAATTAAGGGTGGACCAAAAATCCTCCACAGCAATGCAAAAGGCTCAACGCTTGATGGCAGTTGTGACCACCAGGCACGACCCATTCACTTATTAGGTATAGGAAGCAATTACCTTTTACACATTGTGCATTGTGCAAATTGGGCAAATACTTTTTTGCAGCACTTTACAGTTAAAAATGGTATGCTTGTACTATTGTCATTTTGTCTGTCATAACCGTGATGCTAAAAAATCATACTTTTTTTGAGTTGGTACTTTAAAAAAAAACTTTGCCATATGATATATTGTATCAACAAGATACAAAATATAGTTTCTAAATACAGCAATTCCATATCAGTCACTTTACTTTTAGGTTTGACATGTTTGTCTCTTTGTGTCTTCTCCACCAGGTATTTTGGAGATCAAATCCGTGGATGTGGGAGTGGTGGCAATCAGGGGCCTCAGCAGCAACCACTACCTGGCAATCAGGAAGAACGGAGTTCTGTACGGAGCGGTGAGTACTGGCTGTATTATTCTCATGTTAAGTCAAGTTCATTTAATCTATAGAGCACATCTCATATGACAATCATATACTCAACGTACTAAGACGGTAATGTGAAAACAGAAAAGAAAAACAACCAATTAAACCTATGAAAAACAACAAATCGAACGAATGAAAAGCAAGTACAGATAGATTTAAAACACCACTCGAACATAAGACTATATATAAATTCAAGGAAATTTAAGAAGTAAAAAGAGATAAATAACAAAGATAATAAAATTTGTTAAATTTCCCAGACAAAATACATGAGCCTAACTAAAAGCTGGAGAAAATAGGTATGTTTTGAGTTTTCTTTTAAAGCTAGACACTAGAAACTAGTCTTGGGTCTTGTGGGAGAGAGGTCCAGAGGGCAGCACCTTAATCACTTACAGGACCAATTGCTAAACTAAAGCTGTGAATGGTCTTCAGTATGGGTATGAAACTTGACTTTACTTGATGACTTTAAAGGCCTGTCAGGCATATATTCAATGAGCATCTCAGACCATCAACATAGAAAGGGGACAAGCCATTTGGAGCTTTGAAAACAATCAGCAGTATTATGAAATCAGTTCTCTGTTTTAGAGAATTCATGTGCTCAGAAACCTAGCTGGTGTGTTTTCTAGCAGTTGAAGTTTGTTTGATCTTCCAGCAAAGGGTATGTTACGGTAACTTAATCTAATAGAAGAAAAGGCTTAATTCAGGTTTTCTAAATCAGGTTGTGTCAGAAGGGATCTGACGCTGGATAAGATTCTATGGTGTTAACATGCACACAGCAAAATATAGAAGTGTTTCTGAAAGGATCATAATCCAAATTCATACCAGGTTTTTAACATGCTCACATGGTTTAACAACAAAAACAACACGTTTTTTTAGGCTATAATCACCTACAAGAAGGTTTACAGTTTTGTCCTCATTCAATATTACAAAATTCCTAGACAACCAGCATTTGACATCAGTGAGGCATTCAAGAAGATTATTTACATGGTCAATGTTATAAACAGATATATACGGCTGTGTGCCATCTGGTCAGATTGATATGTGATGTCATGGTGTCTAATAAGAGCAAAGGAGAATCATATATGAATTAAACAAAAGAAGACCAAGAATGGATCCTTGTGGAACACCTTGGGCAACATTAACTTTATCAGATTCATAGCTACCAATAGACACAGAAAACATTCTACCAGTAAGATAAGAAGACAACCAATTGAGAATAGAACCATTTAGACCTAGATGATGCTCAAGACGGTGAAGGAGCAGAGAATTGAAAAAGCTGAACTGAGGTTAAGGAGAACAACAATGGAAAATCTGTGGTGATCAAAACTAAGTTTCAAAGTAATTTACTACTCTGAGCACGCCTTATTCTGTGTTGTACCTACATGGTATTGAATTACATGAGGCATTATATTTCAATTTATAAATAATAAAGTCCAATCAAAACTTTGCAATATATTAAATTGCTTACTGGAACACTCTATAAAACAACGGACAAGGCTTCGGCACTGACTGTTCCAGAGAAAGGAACCACAGTTTGTCGGCATCAGCTCTCCTGTCTCTGCTCTCCATTCAGAAGAAGGAAACACAATCCTACAGTTTTTTACCTGCTTCAGTCCCTTGGGGAGAGAAGCCCTTGTTTCACCTGTTTTCTCCCTCTTTTTGCTCTTTTCTCTGTCTCATTCTCTCCTTCTTTTACTTTGAAAGACCCGTTTTCAGCATGTCTTTCTAGAGCTGCAACACAGATGAAATGACATACGGTGTAGGAGAAAGGAAAAAAAAAGAAAAAAGATTTTGTTGCATGACCTGAAACTGAATTCCCATGACGTCTTCTGCTTGATGAAACACAAGCCAGCATTGGCGGTTGGCTGGTGAAGGGCCGGCGTTCGATTACACTTGATGGCTTTGAACAGTGACTTCTTTATTCAGTGGTAATCAATTGAAATCATTGTTTTCATTACATCTCCAGATAAAATGTCAAAAACGGTCATAATTGTGTAGTTTGATCATGAATTTATCAGCAATCACTGAGCAACATATTAATTTAATTTTAAAAGCTTTTTCTGTATAAAAGGGGAAGATTTTTTTTACTCTTTAGATCTGATCTTCCCAGTATCTTAAAAGTAAAATGGAGCTGTTACCGTAATTTCATTTAATTGAAAGGCAGACGTGCACACACACACACACACACACACACACACACACACACACACACACACACACACACACACACACAGTTGAAAAGCTGCACTGGGTCTGTTAAATATTCTCCTTTTGCTTTGAGAACATTCAGTTTTACTTCTGGAACCAATTTGAACAGCTGTGGCCAGACTCAGAGAGAGACCATGAGCAAGAGCGTACATATGTGTGAGTGTGTGGGGGTGGGGGCAGGAACATTTTTCCTTGTGAGTATCAACTGCATGTAGTTAACTGCCTACTTAAGTGACGTTAGCCTTGAACACAACAGCAGCTTCCAGTAAACTGACAAACAACGCTCCCTCAGATCTTTTCTCTCCTTATGCACAAGTTATTGCGGTAACTTTAAGGATCAGACATCGTGTCACATTGCTCTTTACCTGCAGCATGCATTAACTTTCCAAATGTCATGCTTTACTAGATCCTCTATGCTGAGCTTCATCCAAAATCATAGATCCCATGTCGAGGTTTTACTGCTGGCCTTAATTTTACATGGGAATAGTCCTTAAGCAATGGCTTACAGTTTGCTGATTTGTGTTGTCAGAAGAAGTGAAGGAGGAAGATGTCTTTACGATGCTGTACAGAGCCAAAAGAAAAAAAGAAAAATAATGAAAAGCCTTTGCAACATATGAGTTTCAGTCTTTAAAAGGGAAAGCAGTGTCCCACAGTTATACATAAACAATTAACACTATTTATGAAACTGATTCAGTGAGAGTGAGAGATTAAGAGAAAGACATTTCAAAAAAAGTTACGACTGGAATCTGGTTGTCAAAATAAAACTATGACTTCAAAGAGATAATTTAAGATTTGTGAAGTGAGGTTTTATTAAAAGGTTAGAAGCAGTCAATATCTTACCTTTAGACAAGTCTCTTGGTGTCTTCATTCGGTATAAATGCAGAGTAGTTGGTTGAAGCTAGTGGACAGTCTGAGAGCATCTAAGAACTAAGCAGACTACTACAGTCTTAAAAACATCTTACTGGTTATTATAAATGCTGATTTATAAATCTTTAAACCGCCATCTTGTTTGCATTGGTCAATTCTTCTATACAGAAATAGATAATTATTGACACAGGAAGTGGAGGTTGGAGGGAGTGCACAACACACAGTCTTTCTGTGTAAATATTTGAATAAACAGTGCATGGAATGTAATTTGTGCTTCTTCGTCATCAGGTCAAACATTGTTGAAAAATGTCATTTTCGATAACTACAATTGTTCCACTGAATAAAATATTCGTACTCATACTCATACTGCCACTGGTACTCGTACTCATACTCGTCGTCTTCTGCTTCATCTGGGACCGGGTAGCAGACTCAGTAGAGACACCCAGACTTCCCTCTCTCCAGGCTCCTCTGGGGGGAGCCCAAGACGCTCCCAGTCCACCCGAGAGACATAGTCCCTCCAACGTGTCCTGGGCCATCTCCTGGGCCTCCTCCCAGTGGGACGTGCCTGGAACACCTCCCGAGGGAGTTCAATGTCAAGCTACAGCATCTCGATCAGATTGAAGTCTATACTTTGACTAGGGCATTCCAAAACCTGCAGTTTGTTTTTTAAACCATTTAGAGATGGACTTACTGGTGTGCTTTGGGTCATTGTCCTGCTAGATAATTCAATTGCACTTGAGATTAATGTCATGAACTGATAGTGGGACATTCTCCTTTAGGACTATATGGTAGAGAGCAGAATTATGGTTCCATCAATTACAGCAAGTCCTCCAGGTCCTGAAGCAGCAAAGGAGCCCTATACAATCAGACTTCCACCACCGTGTTTGTCTATTGGTATGATCTTTCTCAGTTAGTTGAATGCCATATGTAATGGCAAATGTAAGATAGGCCTTTATGTTGTTTTGGGTCAACCGTGGTGTTTACCTTAGATCTCTCCCAAGGAGGCCCTTTTTGCTTAGTCTCTCTAATCATTTCTTAGATCTTGCATTAATTTTGGAAGGACGTACACTTCTGGGAAGGTTTATCACTGTATCATTGTTTTCTCCATTTGTGGATAAAGGCTCTCACTGTGGTTCACTGGAGTTCCAAAAGCATCAGACAAGGCTTTGTAACCCTTTTCAAATTTATAGAATTCTAGGTGGCTAGTGGAACTTTCCCTTAATGAATGCAGTCATAATTTGAAAAAAAATGTTTGAATTTACTAGTTATCTTGGACATTGAAATTTGAATAATATATGAAACATTTAAGTGTGACAAAAAGCAAAGACATGAGAAATCTATAAAAGCACAAACCATTTTTCACTGCACTGTTGTTCAAGGGAACTAAAGCATTTTGGTTTGTTACTAGACAACAAAGAGAAGCCATAATTATGTAATATTGGGCTTTTTTCCATGGAATGTGGCTCAAACAATCATCTTGTAAAACTGGATTAATCTTCTGCCAGTAAAATGCCTCAGATATGTCTGTGTACAACCACACATCATTCTGATTGAACACATCCCTCACTCATCTGGTTTTGTGTCAAGCAAAAGGCTATTTGGAGCAACTGGCAGCACTTGGAGATGCTGCTCTTTCCAGAATAGAAACTACAGGACAGACATTAAATGTTATTCATAACTTTTGATAATCGCCGTTGTTTCATTTTAACATGTTTCCCATCAACAGAAGGAGTTCGGTCCTGATTGTCGTCTAGTTGAACGGATTGAGGAGAACCAGTACAACACCTACGCTTCTGCCGAGTGGAGGACCAAAAAAAACAAGTGCATGTTTGTAGGACTGAATGCCAAAGGAAAGCCAATGAAGGGAAAAAGAACACGGAGGAAAAACACATCAACTCACTTCTTGCCCATGGTGGTGCCGCCACGATGATGGGATGTATCAGCAAGCTGAAGGATGTTTATTGGAGTTACAGTGATGGCTACATGGGACAGATCTGAACCTGGTCTGTAAAATGCACTGAGAAGGAAACAAAACGAAATATACTGAGTAGACTGCTTGTTTGGATAAGGACAATACTATTTTTAAAAAGAATATATATCAATATACAATGTATATATTATTTTTCGATTTAAGTTATAAAGTACACTGGCACAGTGAACACAAAAGAAGCAAAGATTTGTGCCAAAATGTGATTGAATTATTCACATTTATAGATTTGTGGAGTGCATGGAAAAAGAGATAACGGTATCTTCAGAAACCTGAACAAAAACAGTAAAGAGAGAATAGCCTGTTCATGACAGTAACAACACAAATCTAACTATATCATGTCTCTTTCTCCAGATTTATTTATTTTATGTTATATTTAACAGAAACAAAGAATAGAAGACATATTCTTGTCTTTTTTTCTTCCATTTATGCTTCTCTTTTTAAAACTACTAATCATTTAAACCTGTATAAATAAAAAGAATATATTTGTCTTTAACCTGTATGAGTTAAATGTTTGGATTTCATTTTGGAAAAACAAAAAAAAACAACAAAGAAAAACACAATTTAAACGATGGATTGGACAAACAATGGATGAAAGATGATTATTCAATAAACTTTACACATTTTTTGTGCAAACGTACTGGGGATACAAACACATATGGACCGAGGCAACGTTTTGGTTTAAAATTATGAGAATCGTATGCTGTTTTATTGCAAGGAGTTCTTTAGATAAAGAAAAAATGCACAAAAAATGTGAGTAAGTGTGCTAGTGTTTCACCACTTTAACTTTCCGTACTTTTCCAGTTTTTAATGTTTGATTCCCAACTTTCTGCAAAGGCATTTATTACTGATAATGCTTTAGCAATATTTTGGTTTGTTTAAGGGACATAACCATTCATATATTTCATAAGAGGTTTCACCCAAACGGAGACCAGATCCGCAGTCAATAAAAATAGGGTCAAATATTAATCTTAAAAAAATATACAACTAAATTAAATCATAAATCAGATTTAAGCTTTTTTATGATTTCATAGTTCATCTAAATATTTAATTACCAACAGAAATAATCGAATACACACTGTTTAAGAACATGGGTACAAAGTAAGTTAGCAATTGCTGTGTATACCTAAACTAAGGGGCAAAAAGACCCAGAACCGTCCATTAAATACAACTACAACAGCTATATCATCATTTTATTCTAATTACCGGTATATAACATTCTGAAAAGGAAATAGGGTTATGCCAACTGTTAAAATAAATGTTTTTAGTAAATCATAAGGTTTTTACTTTTTTGAAGCTGTGGGAAAATCCTTAAGAAAGTAACTAAAGGCATAGTTCAGGGTTTTTTCAAGGAAGTTTTTGTTGCCAGTAATAAGCAAATATTATGTTACTAGACACAGGCAACCTTCATTTAGTTTAAATCCAGAAGAGTTGGCCATATGAGCTGTAATTTACCAAGAAGTTGATGATTTCTTAAAAGGAAGATCGTAAAAAGAGGCTGTGTCTCACATCCTACCTCAGTCAGCTACAGTTTGGGTATATATCTGGCAATTGGAAAGTTGTGTGTTAAATTCCAGTCTCCCCCAACACAAAGTCCTTGGGCAAGAACCCCAACTTACCAGTCTGTGTAATGGTGTGCGAGTGTGTGAACAAATTCAGTGTGTAATAGTGCAAAAGTCAAGTTAAGTCAAGTCAAGTCAAGTTTATTTATATATTTATTTAAAAGAACTATATAAGTTCAGTCTATTCTCTCCTAATCTTCCTGTGTAAAACACATACTTAAAATGGAACATGTGAAGCCTTTCCTGTCAGAGTAACTAACTGTAAAAATCAAAAAAAGGTCCCATTTTGACTGCTTTAATAATTGTGCTTATTACTTCAATGTCGGCCAGTTATTCTATACTGATATTAAAATTTTATGTCCTGTCCTCAGTATGTGTTTCACACAGGAAGATTTTTGGTGTTGCACTGTGGTGTTATCATCAGTTTATCATTAGTTTATGTGTAAATAATGGTAACAGTTTAAAGGTTCACAATGTTTTTGAGGTTAGAGTTGTTGTGAAAAGGTAGAAGTCCGCTTTGGTCTTGGCTCGTGAAAGGTGCTAGCTTCAGGTTCCGGGACCAACTGGTCTAGATTTACACAAAATAAAGACAGTAAGAGTTATCTGAAAGTAAATCTTTTAACAGAACCTTATTTCTGAATTTTCCCTCTGAATCATCTTTAAATCAGTGTGTCCTTTATGTTGCTGCTAAGTGAAGAATTTCTAAATCTGGTAGAATTCTCTAATAGAGCTAAGTAATTTTAGGTGTCTAAATATTCTGCTTTGATCTTGTTATACTGGTTTTCTTTGAACTGGATAAACTAAATAAATTCAGGAAAAAAATGCTTATTTTCTCATAAACACAATAAACATGTGTTAATGTATAGTTTGATTTTTCTAGATGAAACATGACATGTAATGCCAAACTTAAAGAGCATTCTCTTTATCTTTCAGAGTGATCACACTAAGCAGGTGAAGAACTCTTAGTAGCAAGGCGTGAGTTGGGAATCTGTAAAAGATTAGAGTTTGAAAGAAGCCCAGCAGACAACCTGGCTGATTACTTCAGGGATTTCCATTTCTCATCTCTCAGACCTTTGTCTTACAAGTACACATGGCAAACATGGCTTTTTGGCAGATAAACACAGTCTTTTATGTGATAACAACAAAGACAAACCAAGCTTTAGAAATGGCCGACACATTCACACAAAGACGGAGACACACTTGGGCAACTGGGTAGCATCGTGTGTACATCAGTGTGGTCTCAGCAGCTGGGAAAAACCTCCTCCTTGACCTTACGTGTCTGAAACCTGTTGCTGTGCCCCCCGAGACAGAAAGACACATGGAGCAGGGCATATGGTACAACATAAATATTACTGCTTTGTTTATCACCTGATTCTAATTAACTATGATGTCATGTTTTCTTTCACTTCTCTCTGCTTCTTCTTAGATCCCCACTCTCGCGTTGTTGCCCTCTGCAGATTCAGCTTGGTTTTTCCTTTTCTCACACTTTTTACACTGTCTGCAAAGTTCAGACAAATTCCAGCTTTTTAACTGGATCAAACATGGAGCGAGGTTATCACACAGACACACAAAAACAGAGTCTCCCTCTCCCTCTCTGCCCACTAGGCTGCAGTGGGTGCAATTTGTCTACTGCATACATCGTTTTCAGCCACTTTGCCTTCGGTTTCTGTGTGCACCCTAGCATGAGTTCATTTCCAAGTATATGATGGAATCCACCATTGTCCATCCATCCTGCTGTGTTTATCGCAGGAAGGCCCTCGATCCTCTTATTATGCTCAGGAATCCTCTGTGTCCAGTGCTCATGTCAAAGCATGAGTAAGTATGGTGCATCAGAGGGTGATTCAAATTCCCTTTCATCCTCCCAGGGCATCTAGTCCTTTGTTTATATGATTACTTGGGTGTTCTGTAAACGACATATCAAGTACAATTACTATGAAATGTGTTCAAGACACCAATACCCCTACTCTTCCCCTCCCTCATAAAGTTCAAGGGCTGGCATTCCTAGCCTGAAATGTCTTAATTATTTTGGCGTTGCAGCTCCAGAGATTCAAATATCCCATTTAATACCTTATTGGCACAAAAGAATCTGGACTGAAGCTTAGAAATCTGAGACAAATTTGTCCCCTTGTCCACAACATGGACTGAAGTCTGCATTTACAGTATAACACGTGTCAGCCTCTTGGAATTGCTTGTTGAATTTTATTGAAACTTTAACATGACTTAATGCACTCTTGCCTTTGCCTGTAATCCATTACAAGGCTTTAAAAGTGGGCCATTTACTCAAGACAGATGTTTCACACCGATTATATCGGAGTTATTTAGTTCACCCATCTTTGCAAAGTCTAACAACTTCATTAAAGCTGTTTTGCTGTCTTTTTCCAAGTTGACGATCATGCCTGGTATGTTAGGTGTTTGGTTTGTTGAGGCATGTGGCGAGGCTCAGTATGCGGTTTCTGTTTTGACTGCATCGGAATCTATCAGACCTGTGTTGGACCTCAAATGAAATGTACACTGTTGGCTTCACACATTCGCAGCTCCTCTGTTTGCTCAGAGAGTCCTGTGGCTATGCTACCTGACCGCAGAAGCAGCTGTGAATATTTTACATCCTGATGAGCCTAAAGAGACGGACAAAAAGGAGGATAGAAGGAGCCTGCAAGCTGACTTTGACAAAAACGTACTGGATTGGAGGATAGGTAAATGAACTAAAGCAAATGCAGTTCTGGGGTAGCTGGGTAATCGAAGGGAGGAGGGGTGATGTTTGTGAAGTGGGCAGAAGCTTGAATGGGACGCCAAAGAGCAAGAGGAAGAGAGGTGATGGAGGTGATTAAAGGGGTTTCCAGAGGATTTAGGGATGAAGGGTGGGAAGTGACTTAAAGGGGTGTTTGCAGAAGGCTGGGGGTGGGGACTTTATGGGGGGAGGTGGAGGCAATCATTGGAAGCAGACCAAGGGAGTTCCTGGAACCCAGAAGGTAAACCAGGAGATCTCCCCCTCTCATAGATTTTTTCAGAAATCTAAAGCTTTAGGATTTTGCTCTTTTTGTTGCCACACACACATCTCACTGTCAGTTTTGTTTAAATTGCACTAAAATCTACACATTGTCAAAAATGTACCTCTTGAAAGTACAAACAAGAAAAAAGCTGCTTTTTTGACAAATGAAACTGATTTGTTAGTAGAATTTAAAAGAACTATCAAATGAAACACTATGGAGTTATTTGTAGAGGATTGCTTGAAGTCAAAGAATGCAATCTGAAATCATTAGAGGGTCCTATCAACAGAAAATGTCTTGGGTCTTTTTCTCGTCGAGATAAAGTTTAAATTCATCTATTCTTTCAGCTATTCAAATGCAAATTTTAGAGATTCATTATTTTCTACATCAATTATTGCCATAGTAATAAAAGTTTAAAAAAATAAAAGCTAAATATAAAAGTTCCAAAAGCATTATGTAAAAAAATGCATGTCAGGGCTATTTTGCCTTGAAGAACTCCACATGTAAGTGGTGCTGCATCTTAAGAATATTATTATCATTGACATATAGCAGCTAATATGCTACATTAACCATATAAATGCATGCGAATAATCTGTCTAAATTACGCTCATAATTTAATAGATAATCTACCAAAAAATAGACTGAAGGAGGAATACTCTACCTATTTCAGGCAATCATACATATCATGTTTAAAGAAAAAAAAAAATTATTAAATCTGGATCAACCACACTAAAGAAAATTTCATGATTTATCTAGTAAACCACAGTAACAGAGTTAAACTAGAAGAAACAAACACAACAATACAAAGCACAAATACTAACATCAATTCTACTCTCTGCTTCCATTGGGAAAAAAATCGAAAGTTTTCTGAATAAGAAATTAACATTTAAAAATGTCATATAAGAAAATTCAATTATAAGAAAAAGGCTTCTTGCTTTATTTGTATTTAAAATAGCTAATGTTAAATTTAGGGGGCAGAGATTGAGAGAGGAAAAAAGAAGAAACTCTAACTTTTGGAACCATACAGACATCCAGTAAACTGAACCACATTCTTTAAACTAGAGATACAAGAATGTGACAAAAAGCCAACTTGGAAAACCGATGTAAATGAAACTACAGGTGGAGAGCATAAACATAAATGACAAGGCATATGAACCATGCTAGTGAATGCTGCTAAACAGCATCAAAATCATACCAAAAGTCACACATATCCACAGTTACATAAATGAACATTAAAATATCACAAGAATTATGATAATTGTGGTAAATACTCATATTAGAGCAAAAATGTTTTAAATGTAAAGTGTATTTATCTAAATCTTCATTTATGTTAAATTTTGTTGCTTATTTCTTTTTCCATTTTGACTTAAACTGCTTAAACACTGGGTGAAAAACAAGCCTGATAAGTTCAAGAAATAGAGAGCTCTGCATTTTTCTTTTCCTTCCCCTTTCAGCTCTAGAGGTAACCTGTACCTGGATTGCAGTCGTGCCTCAGACTCCATCTTAACATCTCCTGAGGGCTTCAAGTTTCCTGCAACAGGTGGCTCAAACATTTGCCTTGGCCTGCGCTGAGCTGAGGGCTCTGTTTATTGCTTCGGAAAGAGTGAGCGGTGTTGAGGGAGGAATGGAAATGGACAAACATGCATGCAAAAAAATTTACGTTTGCAAAGAAAAAAATAACATTGATGAAAAAGGGGCGAAAAAGGGGACTCACTTGTGTTTTATCTTGAGGTTCTTGCTACGGAGATGAAAACAAGAATGCAAACATGTATTTTTTATTAATATTTTTGTCTTTTGATAAACCTGAAAAATTTTCCACAGCTAGAGCAAGAACAGGCCCAATATACTTTGCTCTCATCTTTTCTCATCCTCTGTTTGTCCCTCACTTAATCCGTTTTATTCCTCCACTGCTCTGCTTTTCCTTTTCTCCTTTTCTCCTATTTCCTTACCTTTTAGTCCTTCACACTCTAGGCAATATGCCCTCTGCCCAAATGAAAACATATTTGTTGTTTACGTTGGCCTTCTCTCCTCAAAATTTGGCAGTCCAGCGTCAGACCGCAGGTCACTGGCAGAAAGGGAGCAGAAAGACTCTATTAGTCCTTGATCACTGGCTGACTGACAGCAGAGTCAACATGCAGGGCATGAGGGCCTGACATGGGATCAAATAAAGACTAATTTATTGGTTGCTTGTAAACGCAAAGACCGCATTAACCATTGCATTTCCCAGCATATGTTTTACCACTTAGATTTGTTGTAATTAGTTGAGCTGACCTAAATAAATGGATAATGGAAGATTGTGCATTTTAATCACATCCTTGCACATCAGGAAACTTCAATGTTGTACCTTTTGCTTAGCAAAATTGCTCAAGTCAGATTCGATGGAGAGCTTTTGCAAATAGCTTTTTTGTCAAAGATTCTCAATTGGATTTAGATCTGGACTTTGGCTGAGCCATTCTAAAACATGACTATGACATTATTATGTTGTGATTGAAACGATTCCATTATAGCTCTGGATGTATGTGTAGGGCAGCTGAAATGCTGGAGAGTGAATATCTGTCCCAGTCTCAAGTCTTTTGCAGCTTTTAACAAATTTTCCTTCAGGATTGCCCTGTATTTAGCTCCATCCATCTTCCCCATCAACTCTGATCATCTTCTCTGTCCCTGCTAAATAAAAGTATTCCCACTGTCATTGTTTTCTTTAAGGCCGACTTGACCCACATGCAGAGAGAACACTCAAACAGAGAAGCGTGGATTAAAGATGATTTATTTACACGATTAACAGAGAACTCAGTCAAAGAGGGGCGTGGCCGGAGGTCAGGCTGAAAAGGAAACGGCAGATGGTGAGTGGTGGCCAGGGTAGGAAAAAAAACAATAAAAAAGCTTAGCTCACTTTTCAGGCGGGATGGATCCGCCCGGGGGAGAGAGATGTGAGTCTGGGGCTGTACTGCTGCGCAGGTAGGCAACGAGGTCTGATGGTCCAGGGGGGTCTCGTGGGAGAGCGGGCAAGTCGAACATGATCAGACTGGAGGGTACACAAGAGCGGCTGCCTGGCAAAAGTGATCCAGGGAAAAAATCCAGATTAGTTGTAGGTGGTTCGAAGAGGATCTCCAGCATGGAGCTCGGCTTACAGGCCTAGGAATCAAGGAAAACAGAACAGGCAAGTAGTCAGAGAACTACTGCTCAGGATTACAATGTACGGCCAGGTGATCACTACCACAGTGGTCAAAACACTCAGGCGTAGAAGTGCCGGGGAGCCGCCCTCATATAGTCCTCCAGCTGATGAGGCAACGATGTGCACCTGTCAGGAACTCAGGACCCGGCTCCAGCGCCCTTAGTGGTGGAAGAAGGTAAACAACAGGCAGGATGAAGAGCAGACTCTGACACCACCTCCCCCTCAACGGCCGCCACCTGGCGGCCCGGAGGAACCAGCCTGAGAAGCCCAGAAGTCCCTAATGAGGGCCGGGTCCAGAATAAACGATCTGGGAACCCAGGAGCGATCCTCTGGACCGTAACCCTCCCAGTCAACGAGGAACTGCCACCCCCTACCACGTCGACTGGAATCCACAATCCGGCGAACAGTATAGGCAGGGTGGCCCTGGAAGTCCCGGGCGGGTGGACGGGGCTCGGACGGAGGGCAGAAAATACTGGTTTGGACTGGTTTGATCTGGGACACATGAAAAACGGGGTGAATCCGGAAACTGGCAGGCAGGCGAAGGCGGATAGAGGTAGGACTTATCAGAGACTCGATGGTGTACAGGCCGATGAACCTGGAAGAGAGTTTTTGGGATAGGGACTTGAGGGGAACGTCCCGTGCGGACAACCACACCTTCTGGCCCGGGTGGTAGGTCGGTGCAGGGACACGCCGCCTGTCAGCATAACGTTTATTCTGGACTGCTGTCTGGTGGAGAGCCCTTGACGTAGCGTCCCAGATGCGCCTGCTCCTCCGGATAAACTGTTGTGCTGACGTCGCTGCGATCTCCTTCTCGTCAGATGGGAATAAGGGCGGCTGGTACCTCAATGAGACCTCAAACGGGGTGAATCCAGTTGCTGAGAGTTGTGTGAGTACTCAATCCACAGCAGATAGGTGGTCCACTCCGAGGGATTGGAGGACGTAACGCAGCGGAGTGCAGCCTCCAGTTCTTGATTTAGCCTCTCCACCTGCCCATTGGTTTGCAGGTGGAAACCGGATGTCAGTGAGACCTTTGCCCCTAGAGCTGTACAAAACTCCCTCCAGAGCCGGGCGGTGAACTGGGGGCCCCGATCAGACAGCACGTCCTGGGGTATGCCGTGGAGCCGGAACACATGCTTCACCAGGAGCCTGGAGGTCTGGAACGCTGAAGGTAACTTCCTAAGAGGAACGAGATGACAGGCTTTAGAGAATCTATCCACAATGGTCAAAATGGCGGTCATACCGTGGGATGTTGGCAGGCCTCTGACAAAATCCACCGTGATGTGGGACCAAGGTCGGTGGGGAATGCTCAGTGGTTGCAGAAGACCCGCAGGCGGTTGGTTAGACGTTTTGTTCCGGGCACAGACCGGGCAGGCGGAAACGTACTCCTTGACGTCACGGTGCAGAGTGGGCCACCAGAAGCGCCTAGTGATCGCAGTTATGATCCGACTGAACCCGGGATGCACGGCAAATCTTGAGGAGTGGAACCAGGTAATCAGCCTGGACTGCACAGCAGTGGGGACAAACATGCGATTAGGTGGTCCAGTGCCCGGACCCGGGTTGGCACGGAGGGCTTGCCACACACAGTCTTCAATCTCCCAGGTCACGGCCCCGACAGTACAGCTGGCGGGGAGGATTGGTGCGGCCTGCCTCTCAGAGTCATCAGAGGCGAACTGGCGGGACAAGGCATCAGGTTTAATGTTCTTGGTTCCAGGTCTGAAAGAGATCAACAGATTAAAGCGGGGGGAAAAAAAGTGACCAGCGTGACTTACGGGGATTTAATCGTCTGGCAGACTGGAGGTAAGACAGATTTTTATGGTCAGTCCAAACCAGCACAGGGTGCTCTGAACCCTCTAACCAGTGCCGCCACTCCTCCAGGGCGAGCTTGATGGCGAGCAGCTCCCTGTCTCCAACATCATAATTCCTCTCCGCTGCCGTCAAGCGACGGGAGAAAAAGGCACAGGGGTGGAGTTTGCCATCCAGGCTCTGACGCTGAGACAACACCGCTCCCACTCCCGTGTCGGAGGCATCCACCTCCAGTGTGAATTGTTTCTCTGGGTCGGGGTGGACGAGGACCGGGGCTTGGGCGAACCGGCTCTTTAGCTCATTGAAAGCCGCTCAGGCTTCGGGGCCCCAGTCGAAGAGGACCTTGGTGGACGTCAGGGCCGTCAAGGGACTGACGATCTGGCTGTAGTTCTGAATAAACTTTCTATAAAAATTTGCAAAACCTAGGAAATGTTGTAATTGTTTTCTAGTGGTGGGAACTGGCCAGTTCTCTATGGCCTTAACCTTGTCTGGATCAGCACGAACCTGCCCACTTTCGAGAATAAATCCCAAAAAACTGATGGAAGACTGGTGGAACTGGCACTTCTCCGCCTTGACAAAAAGCTGGCTCTCTAGGAGGCGCTGCAGCACCAGGCGGACATGTTGGCGGTGCTCAGCGGCAGTTCTGGAATAAATTAAAATGTCATCCAGGTATACGAAAATAAAACTGTTCAAAAAGTCCCGTAGCACATCGTTTACTAGAGTCTGAAATACTGCAGGTGCGTTGCATAAACCAAAAGGCATTACCAGGTATTCAAAATGCCCCAGTGGGTTCTTGAATGCAGTCTTCCACTCATCCCCCTGGCGGATCCGGACTAAGTGGTAAGCATTTCTAAGATCGAGTTTAGTGAAAATAGTCGCTCCTTGAACGGGCTCAAAAGCTGAGGACAGCAAAGGTAACGGGTATTTATTCTTAACTGTTATGGCGTTTAAGCCCCTATAATCGATGCAAGGGCGAAGGGAACCGTCCTTCTTGCCGACAAAAAAGAAACCGGCTCCGAGAGGGGACGAGGATGGCCGAATTATGCCGGCTGCGAGGGATTCGGCTTTGTAATTCTCCATTGCCCCCCTCTCCGGCCGAGAGATCTTGTACAGCCGGCTGGAGGGCAATGGAGCGCCCGGTAGGAGGTCGATAGCGCAGACATAGGGGCGGTGAGCAGGGAGGGACGAGGCCAGTGATTTACTAAACACCGAGCTAAGGTTGTGGTATTCATGTGGGACCCCGGTGAGATCCGGCGGTTCCTCTTCCTCTTCCTACCACATGAGTTCTAGGGGTGACGGCCGACTGTAAACAGGTAGAAACGCATCAGTTAGACCAGGATTCTATTCTTAGATCTACCCAATTTAAATGGGGGTTATGTGTCTGACGCCATGGGAAACCCAGAATAAATTAGGCCTGGGAGATGGGGTAAACAAACAGGTCCAGATAGGACTAGCTCGAGCGGTTCAGTTTTATGAGTTATACTATGGAGCGTCTGGCCATCTAAGGCCAGAACTTGGCGCGGCATAGTTAAAGCCTCAGTTTTTATGTGCATTTGTCTGACTAAACCCAGGTCGATCAGATCTAACTTGCACCCCGGATCTAACAGGACAGTCAGGGGAATGGTGTGGCGGTTTACAACTAGGGTGGCTGGCAGCATGAATCGGGAGGGCAAACTAGATTCTCGGTTCGCGGGGCGCCCCCTCACAACCGGCGAACCCGCCCTTTTGGTCAGACCGGACATGCAGATATTAGATGCTCTGGGGAGCCGCAGTAGAAACACTGGCCGGCCTCTCTGCGGCGTTGCCGCTCATCATCAGAAAGCCACGCCCTACCTAACTGCATGGGTTCGGGCTCGGGCTGGTTTGGTGTCATCACCGGTTGAGCCTAAAACGGGGAAGGAGAAGCGGGTTGCACTGTAGCAGTGGTCCGCTCCGTACGGGCTCGTCTCCTCTCCTTCACCTGGTGTCCAGGCGTACGGCTAGAGCAATATACTCATCTAAATCATCAGGCTCGTCTAGAAGAGTGAGCTCGTCTTTTAAAGCTTCGTCTAGGGTCTGAAAGAAAGTTGATTTTAGGATGCTGGAATTCCATCCAGATGCTACTGCCAGAGTACAAAAATCTATTGTGAATTCATTTAGGGGACGGTTATGCTGTTTCAGCGCCCGTAAATGATGAGCCACACTAGATTGGTCCATATCAATGTCAAAAGTTAACCTGAAATCTTTAATAAACTCATCCTAGGTGCAGCCAAAATGGTTGTGATTAGCAAACTTTGCCTCCGGCCACTGCAAGGATCTGCCGGTCAGTAAACCTAACACAAAGGAGATCTTAACGTCATCGTGGGGGAACAACTGTGGGGACCTATTGAACATCAGTGAACACTGTAACAAAAACCCCCGGCAGCTTCCAACCTCCCCGGAAAACCTTTCCAGACTGGGGGACGCTATATTGCGGCTATGTGGTAACTGCTGGGTCACCGGAGGAGCTACAGCGCCCTCCGGGGGCGAGGCGGGCAGAACTCCCAGGGAGTGCTGCACTAAGGCTGTGATCTGCTCTAGTTGCTGACTGACCTGTCGCTGCTGGTCGAGGAGGGAGCGGAGGGTCGAACCGTGAGCCTGGATTAAGTGTCCGTGTTCTGACACGGTTCTCTGGAGTGTCTCCGCTGGGTCCGGCTGGCCTGAGTGTTCTTTCATCGTTTTCTTTAAGGCCGACTTGACCCACATGCAGAGAGAACACTCAAACAGAGAAGCGTGGATTAAAGATGATTTATTTACACGATTAACAGAGAACTCAGTCAAAGAGGGGCGTGGACGGAGTTCAGGCTGAAAAGAAAACGGCCGATGGTGAGTGGTGGCCAGGGTAGGAAAAATAACAATACATAAGCTTAGCTCACTTTTCAGGCAGGATGGATCCGCCCGGGGGAGAGGGATGCGAGTCTGGGGCTGTACTGCTGCGCAGGTAGGCAACGAGGTCTGATGGTCCAGGGGAGTTTCGTGGGAGAGCGGGCAGGTCGAACACGATCAGACTGGAGGGTACACAAGAGCGGCTGCCCGGCAAAAGTGATCCAGGGAAAAAATCCAGATTAGTTGTAGGTGGTTCGAAGAGGATCTCCAGCATGGAGCTCGGCTTACAGGCCTAGGAATCAAGGAAAACAGAACAGACAATTAGTCAGAGAACTACTGCTCAGGATTACAAGGTACGGCCAGGTGATCACTACCGCAGTGGTCAAAACACTCAGGCGTAGAAGTGCTGGGGAGCCGCCCTCATATAGTCCTCCAGCTGATGAGGCAACGATGTGCACCTGTCAGGAACTCAGGACCCGGCTCCAGCGCCCTTAGTGGTGGAAGAAGGTAAACAGCAGGCAGGATGAAGAGCAGACTGATACCCACAGCATTGTGCTGGCCTCACCATGCTTCTGAGTGTGTTCAGGGTGGAATGCAGTGTTAGTTTTACAAGACAAACAGCATATCGAATGTTGGCTCCAAAGTAAAATTTTGGTCTCATCTGACCGAAGCACCTTTCCCATGTTTTCTGTGTCCTCTACATGCCTTATGGCATAAAAATGTTTCATTTGTGCTGTGTACCATCTTCATTAACGTTTCCAGGTAACAAATATTCCAGTATTTACCCATTCAAACAAATCTCACAAGTGTTCCCTTTTCTACGACACCAAAAGTCATCAAAAAGACCTTGTGGTTGCAGAAATATTCACATTTTATTATGGGTATGCATGTCTTCCCCTTGTGTGTCATATGGTTTAGGTAAACCAGTATTTATGTGTCAGTTCAGGAGGTCAGTTTGTCTTATGTTTGTTTGAGGTTTGGTAGGTAATGATTTTTGAGTCTGGTTTATTGAGATGACCTCTTTTATTGGCTTGTCTCTCCAAGTGTTGGATTTGTTAAAAATTTCTTATAGTTTTGAGTAAATAAAAACCCACCTTTTTGAATTAAACACCTATATCCTCTATGCTTTATGGCTTGGTCTCTGATAGTAGTGATGGTAGTATGATGGTCTGGGGCTGCGTTGCTGCTTCAGAACCTGGACAACTTGCAGTAACTCTCCTCTCTAGCAACAAAATCCTGAAGAATGTCTGCCGGTTGGTTTTTTACTTTAAGTTCAAGCAAACTTAGGTTATGAAGACGGAAAATAATCCAAAACATGCCAGGAAGTTGTGCTTTGAAAGGCTCAAAAGACATAAAACAAAATTAAGGTTTTGGATTGATGGTTGAGTTTTGACTGCTTTTTCCCTTAGTAAATGAAATCAGCATGTGAAAACTGCCTTACCTATTTACTTTATCCAATATTAAAATCTATGTAATGGTCTGAACAATAGAGGCAAACACTTTTTCACATAACTGTATAAAGAGAATATGTTACACACAGTTGGACTCTGTTAACTATGCATTTAAGCAGAATACAGGTGTCTGAAAACAAGTACATGCACACTTTTCAGATCAAGCTTGTTGGTATAATGTGGCATAATGTAAAAAGGTTGAGGGGTATAAATACTGGTGCAACGCACTACATAAACCTGTAACTGATAAAATAAAATAAAATACCTTTCACATCTGTTGCTTATATATGTGGATTAACATGTCAAAATTGCTCATTGTATGGTTAAAATGAGGATTTCTTTTCACTGTAAGAACTTCCAAACGTGTTGTGGAGGTGCCTGTAGGATGGATTGAATTATAGCAAAGCACCACACACTGACAAAGGGAGAGCAGGCGTATACAAGGTCACTGTCTCTGTTCTTCATCATGTACCACAGTAACCACAGTGCAGGACTGATGCGCTGCAGTGGTGGGTGGGCTGCAGCATGGTCAAAACAAATATGGCATTTTTTGAGGTTTTCCCTGTTAAGATTTGAGCTTTGCTTTTTCAACATAATTTTTTGTTTTGTTTCCATGTTGTTTATGATGTTTGCCAGTGCAAATGACAATATTCTTATCATAGCAGAAACAAGTGTCCAGCGTAAGCTCACAAGTTACAACAAAAGAAGTTACTTCTACTTTCTGCTACTGTGAAGCTTTTATTGCATTTAAACACCATCAAATAAGTTTCGGGCAAAAATAACTTCTACATTGATCCCAGAGTGTTTCGTTTTCTTTGTTGTGTATCTCTGTTTCCCCCTACCCAGCCTGTTTCTGGTCCTGCTGCTGATCTGATGGTGAGACGGAGCTGACTGCACTCACCTGCACACCAGTCACCAGATTGTCCTGTTTACAGTGTGGTAATTAAGGCAGTTCAATTCTATTCAATTCAGTTTTATTTATATAGCGCCAATTCACAACACATGTTGTCTCAAGGCACTTCACAACAGTCAGATACATACATTCAAATTAATCCAAACCAGTGGACAGTGCAGTCAGATTCAGTTATTTATTCAAATTGGATAAAAAGTTTTTCTATCTAAGGAAACCCAGCAGATTGCATCCAGTCAGTGACTTGCAGCATTCACTTCTCCTGGATGAGCATGTAGAGCCAGTGGACAGTCACTGGTGTTGACTTTGCAGCAATCCCTCATACTGAGCAAGCATGTAGCGACAGCGGAGAGGAAAAACTCCCTTTTAACAGGAAGAAACCTCCAGCAGAACCAGAACCAGGCTCAGTGTGAGCGGCCATCTGTCACGACCGACTGGGGGTTTGAGAGAACAGAGCAGAAACACAAAAAGAACAAAGAAGCACTGATCCAGGAGTACTTTCTATGGGAAGGAAAAGTAAATGTTAATGGATGTAGCTCCTTTAGTCGTTTCACCTAGAAAGAAAGAACAGATACACTCTGAGCCAGTTTTCAAGGTTAGAGTCTGAAAGAGAGCACATAGAGTTAGTTACAGTTAAGCTCAGTCAATCGCCATGTCTAGGAGAGAGAAAGGGCTAAACACTGAAAGACAGGGCCATGTGAATCATCGGTAGAAGGTGAGCATTAAGTTGTTGCCAGCAGATGCTTGGACGATGCCCCTCTCCAGAAAGGTGTCACAGGTAGACACAGAGCCAGGCCAGGTGTAGCTTCTAGGAAGAGAAAAGAGAGAACAAAGTTAAAAGCTGAAATAACAGCAAATAATGCAAAATTGGAGAGTAGCATGAGAATGTAGCGAAGAGGGTGAAAGTGGTCATTATGTCCTCGAGCAGCCTAAGCCTATAGCAGCATAACTACACAGATAGTTTCAGTTCAGATTATTTAGTTAAACGGCGCTTATTTACAACAATGTTGTCTCAAAGCACCCCACAAAGGGTCCCACTGATGGTCATTGTTATACTAAAAACCACAAGGATTGGGATACCTCCCTCTGTCAGACTGATTATAACCATTGGAAAAGAGAAGGGGTCCTACAGGTAGCAGAAATGGAGGGTGTGTTTGCATCTCAACCATAACTGAGCCGGTTTAGGCTAAACCTGACTCCCCCTTACTCCATCCAACAGGGAGGGAAGAAGACGGAGGTAAAAAATAAGGAAGATAGCTCAGGATAACCTAAGCCACTCTAACTGTAAGCTTTACCAAAAAGGAAAGTTGTAAGTCTAGCCTTAAAAGTAGACAGGGTGTCTGCCTCATGGACTAAAACTGGGAGCTGGTTCCACAGGAGAGGAGCCTGATAACTAAAGGATCTGCCTCCCATTCTACTTCTAGAGACTCTAGGAACCACCAGTAAACCTGCAGTCTGAGAATCAAGTGCCCTGTTAGGAACATATGGAACAATCAGATCTCTGATGTATGATGGAGCTAGATCATTAAGGGCTTTATATGTGAGGAGGAGAATTTTAAATTATATTCTGGATTTAACAGGGAGCCAATGAAGGGAAGCTGAAATAGGAGAAATATGATCTCTCTTTTTAATTTTCATCAGAACTCTTGCTGCAGCATTTTGAATCAGCTGAAGGCTTTTAACTGCATTTTGTGGACATCCTGATAGTAACAAATTACAATAGTCCAGCCTTGAAGTAACAAATGCATGGCCTAGTTTTTCAGCGTCACTCCTGGATAGGATATTTCTAATTATGGCAATGTTCCGGAGGTGAAAGAAGGAAATCCTAGAAACCTGTTTATTATGGGATTTAAATGACATGTCCTGGTCAAAAGTAACACCAAGGTTTTTTACTTTATTTCCGGAGGTCAATTTAATGCCATCCAGGTTAAATGATTGACTAAGCAGTTTCTTTTTTAAAGACTCTGGTCCAAAGACGACAACTTCTGTCTTGTCTGAATTTAGAAGCAAAAAATTTAAAGTCATCCAAGTTTTTATATCTTCAAGACATGCTTGTAGTCTATCTAACTGGTTGGATTCATCAGGATTTATGGATAAGTAAAGCTGAGTATCATCAGCGTAACAGTGAAAATTTATCCTATGCTGCCTGATAATTTTACCTATTGGAAGCATATATATATATAGTAAAGAGAATTGGCCCAAGTACTGAACCCTGTGGTACTGCACAATTAACCCTGGAGTTTAAAGATGATTTATCATTTACATGAACAAACTGGAATCTGTCAGACAGATAAGATTTAAACCAGCCTAGCGCTGTTCCCCTGATCCCTACAGCATATTCCAGCCTTTCTAAGAGAATATTATGGTCGACTGTTTCAAATGCAGCACTGAGATCTAACAGAACCAGTACAGACACAAGTCCATTATCTGAGGCCATAAGAATATCATTAGTGACTTTCAGCAGAGCTGTTTCAGTGCTATGATGAGCTCTGAAGCCTGACTGAAACTCTTCAAACAGGTCATTGCTGTGTAAATGCTCACACATTTGATTAGCAACTATTTTCTCAAGAATTTTAGATAAGAATGGAAGATTGGATATAGGTCTGTAATTTTTCGAGTCATCTCGATCAAGCGAAGGTTTCTTAAGTAAAGGTTTAATTACAGCTACCTTAAAAGCCTGTGGTACATATCCATTTACTAAAGATAAATTAATCATATCTAAAATGGGGCTGGCAATCAGAGGGAACACTTCCTTAAATAATTTGGTTGGGATTGGGTCTAACATACAAGTTGAAGGTTTAGATGAAGCTAATATTTCTGATAACTCAGGAAGCTTCACAGGATCAAAACAGTCCAAACACAGATCAGGTTCAACAGTTATTTCCAGTGTTGTTTCACTTGCTGAGAATGGAGTAATCATCTTCGGGAGTATGTCAAAGATTTTCTTTTTAATAGAGTCAATTTTTTTAAGAAGTATCCCCTAAAGTCATGACTGCTAAAAGCTAAGGGAATGGAAAGTAGGAATCCTCTAGGTGTGTAGAGCGCCATTTTCTCTCCAATTTTCTAACATTGTGCTTTAAAGTATGCAGCTCTGAATTAAACCAAGGAGCCTGCCTCCTATGAATGATTACCTTCCTTTTCAAGGGGGCTGCATTGACTAATGCATCACGCAATGATGAAGAAACACTATGAACAAAAGAATCTATTTGTGAAGGGGCAGAAACAGAATTATTGGCCTTCACTGTGCTTTTCAGTGATAATGAGGAAATTAAAAGTGGAACAGATTCTTTAAAGGTTGTTACAGCATTGCCTGATAATGATCTACTGTAATGAAATTTTCTTTCAGGTGTGGAGTACTCGGTTAAATTAAACTCAAAGGTTATTAAGAAATGGTCAGACAGAACAGGGTTATGAGAAAATAGTGTTATGTCTTTACACTCAATGCCATATGTCAGCACAAGGTCCAGAGAATGAAGACAAAGTTGGGTAGGTTTGTTAATGTTTTGAGCAAAGCCAATTGAGTCTAAGATAGCATTAAACGCTGTATTTAGGCTATCACTTTCAGTGTCAACATGAATGTTAAAATCACCCACTATAATAACTTTATCTGTATTTAACACTAAATCAGATAAAAGGTCTGAAAACTAATCTAAAAATTGAGCGTAAGGGCCTGGTAGACGGTACAAAACAACAAACATAAGTGGTTTTAGTGCTTTGCAATTTGGATGAGGAAAACTAAGGATTAACTATTCAAAAGAGTTGTAGCTATTGATTGGTCTGGGACTAATCAATAAATCGGACTGAAAGATGGTTGCTACTCCTCCTCCTCGCCCAGTAATATGAGGAATGTGAAAATTTAAATAATTAGTAGGAGTTGACTCATTTATAGTAACATAATCCTCTTGCTACAGCCAGGTTTCTGTGAGGCAAAATAAATCAATCTGATTGTCACAAATCACGTCACTAACTAGCAATGTCTTTGAAGAGAGAGATCTTATGTTCAGTAAGCCACATTTAATTGTTTTATTTTTATTTTCAGTCTGAGTTGTGTTTATTTTTATGAGATTTTCCTGATTTCCTTCTTTTAGATTATTTTTTAATCTATTCAATTTTGGCTGTGGGCGAGACACTGTCTTAATAGGGTAATGGGTGGGTAGTGAATCTTTAGTGACTTCTATAGTCACTTCACAATTCGAATTCAAAGGGCTACGATGCCATTCTAAATCAGTTTTTGATAACACAATACCCCTACCCCATCCACAAACAACCACATTCTGAGATTAAATATGTCAGACAAAATAATTAACTAGAAAATAAACAACCATGAGCTCTAAAGAGAAAGGTTGCGGCTCTCTGCACATTCCGACAAAAAAAACAATTGACCTTGTTCATAACGTGTCCAACATCTCTCACTTAATCTGTGACTAAAACCACATCCTTCTAAGCGATCTGCTGTTTCTCTGCTACGTTTTTATAAGAACTCACTTATAATTGGACCCGTGTGCCTCTCATTTGCTGATGTACAGTATGTAAAGGATACAACAAGCTAGCCACCACATGTCAGAAAATATGCAGTTACATTATATTAATTCGGGGCAATAATTGTCCATGCATGACATGTTAGATCTATGTTACTTTCTTGTGATAGCCCCACTTTGTTTTTCTGTTGTTGTAGTCTGTGGAGATCTACGTTTAAGCAAAAAACCCTTCTGGTAGGATTTTAAATCCAAAGACCACTCCATAGCACAAAAGTCTTGATTATTATCTTGAGTGTCAATGGTCACAGAAAACATGAAAAAAACTGCAATGAACATAGTAATTAGCTTTGTTCGTTTAGAGTTAGGGGAAAAGTAACTCTGTCTCTGGCTCAACAGTCAGTCAGGTTCACGACCACAGGTTATGTTAGCATTCATCATAAACTGTCCCTCTGGTGCACTCAAATGATTCTGAGATACGCCTTCTGTGTTTCCCACAATTACGTCACAAATTAACATTAAGATAATCAAGTTTTGATGTTTGTTAATCGAGTCAGAATCCTTCATGTCTGCATCTTCATGCATCAAGAAAAATTATTTTATTCCCCACCCCTAGTGTTAATTAAATTAAAGCAAGTAAAATAAATTTTAAAAGAAAATAAAATCCGGCAAGATATCAGAATGTAAATTGTGAACCTTCACAAGTCTAGTGAGTACAATTTACAGATGCCTGAGGGTGCTACAATCATCTGTTTAAACAATTACATGCAAGAACACCATGAGAATTTCTAGCCATCATGCTGTTTAGTGTAAAATGTGTGTATCAACCCCAGAACAAAAGATAAAGACCTTGTAAAGATACTGGCTGAGGCTGGAAGGAGAACAATTAGTCACAGTGACATCTGAACAAGTCCTGCTCTGACATGGGCTGAAACGTCTCAGAAAAGGAAGAAGCCATTACTTCTTTAAAAGCAACATAAAAACTCAGTTTACAGTTGCAGTCAGCAACCAAGGCCTCAATTTTTGAAAATGTATCCTGTGGTCTGATGAAACTAAAGTTTTTTCGCCATAAAGATCATTGTTACATCTAGAGGAAAAGGGGGGAAGCTTGCAAACCCGAGAACATCATCCCAACTGTGATACATGTACAAGGGTGGAGGCATCTTGTGTAGGAGTTTTGCTGTGGAAGGGACTGGTGCACTACACAATATAAATGGCATTATGAGGAGACGATAATTATATGAAGATATTATTTCAAAATCTCAACAAATCAGCCAGAAAGTTAAAGTTTGAACACAAATGGTTCTTCCAAATGGACAATGACCATTACACACAGAAAAAATTATTAAAAAGAGACTTAAGGACAACGGAGTAAAGTTTGGAGTGGTCATCATAAAAGCCCCGATGTCAATCCCAGAGAACATTCGTATGCAGGGATAAGACAGTGTGTGTTAGCAAGGCAGCATAGAAACCAGAATAAGCTGCACTGGTTCTGTCAGTAGTAATGGGCTAAAATTCCAGCAAACTATTGTGAGAAGCTTGTGGAGAGATACCCAAATATTTGATTCAAGTCATAAAATTCCTCCAAATACTAATGAAATGTATGTAAACCTCTGATTTTGAAAGTAATAAAATCTTGTGTCCAAAATGCTGCCATTGTTAAGAATGTGATGATTCGGATTTATGTTTCATCTTCTTAATTTTTCCTTTGCTTGTCTTACACAAGCAGCTGTGAAAATTATATGTACAATCCTTCTTCCTCTGGTCAGACCACTGGAAATATAAGGGGTTTGTGGGTGGAGCTGGTATATGTGTTGAGGGTCACGTAAAGTAAAAACACACCAAACATGAGGGTGGCACAAAGAGTCAGTGGGGTTTTTGTGGTTATGTGGGAAGTAGCTGTGGAACAGACCTAAACCAGGGAGCTCAGGATGTGTTTGTGGGTGTCTGTGTATGTTTTGGATCTCAGTTATGCTACTTCTATATGGAGTTGGCGTATAAAATTAAAAACCTGAGGTAACTATGCATGCAATGTGAAGAAATATGTTCCTTTCAGGCATCGTACAACATCTCCAATGTTTTCACATGATCTGTTTTTATTGGGTTTGAAAGTTTCTCTCCTTTTTCCTCCCTCTGTTCTAAGCTATTTGGAAAGAGACTTTTGATTGTGATGTACAAGGTTTTCTTGCACCTAAATCATATACTTTTTATTTAAAATAAAATAATACAAGTATTTTCCTTGTCATTTAAGTCTCACATGCAGCCCCAGCACTATATGCACATATAATCATTCAGGTACTTTAATTTACGTACATTCCAACAACTTCCAAACCCGATGCAGAGTTCAAATCAGATGGGGGAGGAAGGAGAGCTACTCTGCACTACTATTCGTATAACCCATGATGTTTTGCATGAATTGTATTCTTGACTTCCATGCATGCAAACAAGTCATCTCTTGCACAGGAGATCCAGATCAAAACAAGGGATTAACATATATTATAGAATCATTTGAATGATATAATCATAGCTACACCTCAATTTTAAAGATCTGGAGGATGATCTGAAGAAATTCACCAGAAACCTACTTGTGTCTACTTACCAATAAAAGACCTGTGTTCCTATTGGAGACAAGTAATACCATCAAATAAAATCACAATAATTTCTCTGATACAATTTAATGATAAAATTAAGCAGTTGTTCTGGAATCTAAAACAATGCTTTAATTAAGAGTCTTGTAACCTACCTGGAATCAAAAGTAATACAGTGAACAAAGATTGGTTGCAGAACAATCGACAACCATGAGAGGATAAAACAACATATCTCACACTGAGACGGCCCCAACAAAATAATTGTGCCCATTTCTCTCCCCTTCTTTTTGCCTCACAGTAAAACAATGCCTGCTTCATTTCAGCCAAGCATGCTCTTACTGGGCCTCACAAAGGGGTAATCACAGAGGGGATGAGTCCTGTGATGGTTTAGTTGTGTTGTCTGTGTGTGCAGGCATGGTGTGGTCTGAAATGCTTGGAGTTCTCAGAAACCTTGATGAGGTCCTCAGCAATGCACTTAGCCTTTCAACACAAGAAAAGATGTCACAATGATGTCATTGTTTGTATGGATTCTGTGCTGGATTTTGCTTAAATGACAAACTCTAAACTAAACCTTATATGATAAAAAAAATACAACTCATGATTAAGACCAGCATTCCTCTATAGACTGAACTAGGCATGAACCTTAAATAAAAATACAATGCTTTTTCAATATCATGGTATTTATCCATAAATTTTAAAGTAAAATGTACAACTGATCCATGATCCACTTGCTTTTAATTGAAACAGAGAAGCATGTGTGCAGCAACAGGTGGGGTAGGGGGTGCTCTTAAGTAGGGCCAGGTGCACCATGCAGCCAAAGAAAACTCCAGTCAGCCTGTCAATAAACTAGCATCTCATTAAAGAGACTTTAAAAGGTAGGAACAGTGTGATGGAAAATTTAGCAGTTTAAAACGGTAACTGTGTAAAACCAGTTTGATGTCATACAAGCATCCAAACCCATGAAAGCATACTAAACTGGACTATGAGTATATTGAGAGCTTATCTGCACCAATTCATTAAAAAGGGAGATCAACGATGCTGCTTTTACTAAAAAACATTGTTGATACCGAATACACCAGAGGGCATGGTAAGAGAATCATGAGTTTACATGTAACAGTAAAGAAATTAAAAGACGAGAATCTTGTAGCAAATGTGAAACACATGTTGGCTCCACACGAAAGCAATAAACAGCTCTTGGCCCAAAGCTCCCAAGTTCCAGCTGTCATACAAGGAAAGCATAGATAATAACTAATAACAACGACTGTCCTGAGCGCATCTGTTGTATTTAATTGTAGGTGTCAAAAGGTATTCTTCAATACCGGTACATGATTAGAAATATACACAGAATAAGATGCCATGCAGCCAAATCGTTCAACACCACACATTTTTGCTCCTATTTTTCTAGACAGTGCGGACAACAGCAGCAGACAGTAACTTCAGAACTTAAAACAATAGGAAAAGGCCAACTGAAAGATTCCAGCTTTATTAGACTGTCAAAAGTGATGGCCGCCTAATAGGAACCGCAGGTTGCTGGATGCTTTGTGGTCAGAGACTAATCCAGACAGCCTCAGTCTTTTGTATTATGAATATAATGGATGGTGTTGTGCAAGATGACTTGAATGGAGGACCACAAGTTCAGCACTTTGTTTGGATACATAGTTGTGTGTGCAAAACACAAGAAGGCTGTTCTACATTTACATTTCAGGGTGGGTAATATCCATTGTTGGTTAGGACTAAGTGTGGGTCAGTATTAGATTTTCACGGTTTAATGCGGTTAAGTGAAATTTCCCAGTATTTACACAGAAATATAAAATACAAATGTGTAACTTGATCTAATTTCTTTATTTTAAACTGCTGCTAAAATAAGCAAACATAATGATGTTTACAGTTCAAATAATATAATTTGTAACATTGGTTATTGTATCTTTTCTTGATACATAAAATAATGTGAAAGTCAACTGCCTAACAGGCACACTGCCCATAGCTTGCTAAGTGTAGTTTTAAAACATTACTCTAGCCAAGTGCCATCTATCTGAACCATGTACTGGACCTATTTCTAAACAGCAGAACTTGTTTTCCTCAGTGGGTGGCAGGCAGTGATCTCCACAGCACAGGTAAGATGTGACTCCAGGCTGAATAATCCAAGGGCAAGGCTGGCTCAATAATCCGAGGATAAAAACAGGGTCAATGATCGGAACAAGAGACGTCAGGCAAGGGGCAGGCAGAGGCATAAACCAGAAAGGCAAGGCAAGGTCAAGAACAATGATCAGACAGGAAGGAACGCTGGATATCTACTCACACGAATGGCTTTCAAAAATCTGGCACCGTCTGCATGTCAGAGTCAGTATATATCAGGGCAGACACAGGTGTATGGCATGCCACAGATTGCACTACACTGCAGCAGCCACCAGGTGCATCTAATCTGCTGATTGCAGCCAGGGAGGCAGGGTAGAGCCGACGTGCCAGAATCATAACAATTTTAATGAAATAATATTTTAAAGAATGATCTGCTGAATAAAACCAACCTTCTGGATGCCTAATTCTCAATGGTGTCTAATTAGCTGCCTTCATTTATTCAAATAATATTTGAAGAAATATTATTAAGGGGATATTTTGGAAATGAGCCAAATCTTTCTGGAGAAATGGGCTCAATGGTGTTTACTTAGTTATCAAATCTAGTAAATGATGTTCAGGGACTATTATTAACTAGCTTGAAAACTAGCAACCTTTCTGTTAAATACTCTTTAGTAGCAAGCACGTGTTCTTACCGGTTAGCAGTTGAGCTAACAAAGAAGCGGATAGCTTAGCACCAAAAACAAACACATGCCTTTAAAATACCTCGATTAATATAAGGGTTAACATGCATAATCGCGGACGGCGCGTTATGATCAATGTTCTGTTTAAAAATCACCCTTTAAATAAAGTTTGTCTTAACTTTAAAAACATACAAAGAACACAACCGGCACGTGTGCTGCAGATAGCCTGCTAGCACTAAAATAGCCGAGTTTCACACAAACAAACTTCCTAAAATGAAAAACGTTCCGATCATTTCATTCTAAATCTGTCTCTGCCCAAAACACTTAACCTCATGAACGTCACGGTGAGGAAACCTCCAAGCGCAAAGTTTGAAGAAGGTATCCGTAGTCAACAAGCGGTTAGCTCGGTAGCTTCCTGGGGGGGTTTGAAGGTGTGTTCGCGCTCTGAACAAAACGGTTAGATCCGGAGCTGTAGCTGGGCGGCCCGTCCTGTCCGCTGCGGTCTTTGCCGTCTTCCTTCCAGACTGGGAGACCCTGTCTTTGCAGGGGGTTTTACATATGATCGATGATCGTATGACATCCTTGGGGGTTTCTCTCGAACACCGTTTGCTTCTACAAGGCTCGGAGAGAGAGTCAAGCAATGCTTGTACCTTAATTACCTCCGTTCATGAATGAAAATACCGGATACACAGACAGTATTTCATTCGTACTTAACTTTGCATATGAGCGATGATCGTATGACATCCTTGGATCCAATTGAAGAGTTTATGTCTGTTTGCCAGCAAAGAGACATTTGTGCGCTTTCCTCCCCTATCCGGTCCCTCTGGAAGGCCGTGTGGAAGAGGGCAGATGTAGCAACAGCTGTGCTTTTATTTGGGTAGTGGCGTCACAGGAAGTCCGCAGTTATCCCGTTTCCCGGCTGTGCCGGAAGAAGGTTAATGCACTTTATTTTGAAAGTTCTAGAAAGGTCCGTACTGGAGTTTAATGTTGAAATCCATGGCTGTGGGTCCCAACATCTTTCTTAATGGTCTTGGTTTTACTAACAAACACTGATGAACTGAAGCACTGAATCTTAGGCCATAATAGATTCTGAGTTGCTTGTTAAGTATAAACCCTGCAGGTCATCAGAGACTTGCTTACTCAGAGTTTCCTGAACCAAACCTAGACAAGAAAAGACAGCCTATAGGTTCAGTGAAAGCCTGAGATGTGCAGAAACATTCCTTTAAATCAGGCCTAAACAGATTTATGTTTACTGCAGTTTTGGATCAAAGAATCTGACGAATGAACTGTGTGACCTTTCACTGGTGAGTGATTGAAGACTGAAGAGCCAGCACTGCTCTTACAGAACATAATAACAGTGATTTTTACAATTTTGTTTTCAGCAAATTTCAGTTTTCAAATTGCTCTGTATCATTTGTTTCTTTTTAAGCAATGCTTTTTAGTGTTTCACAAATTGTGCTCTCATTTTAAGCAAAGCTCAAATGCTTCTGTGCTATTGTCTTTCCTCTGATTTCCTGTAAAGACCATTGGATCGCCTTCTGTATAAATGATGCTTTACATATAAACTTGCTAAGGAAAATGTGTAGGAGCCTTATTTTTGTTTCACTGACAGGCAGTGTGCAGCAACAGGTGGGGAAGGGATAGAGCTTTGTTACACTGTAAAACAGCATGTTTCTTTGCATTTCATTAAAAGGAACCATATTACTTCGGAATGGTATTATGAAAAGGTTTTATGTTTTTTCTAACCACGCCTATTTAAATCCTCTTTATATCTTGAAATCAACATACCTGGCAAAGACTGGCTTTCTTGCCATCTGCACGGATGCCAAGCTTACAGAGGTTTCTTGCAGGTCCAACTCCCTACTGCCTGAAGCTGCTAAAACAGACGAAAACTGTTGTTTTGCTTGAACGTTTGAATCTAATTGGATCATTTTTCAAATATGTGCATGTGTCCCAAAAAGGATGTCAGACTACTTCAAAACAAGATCCTAAACGTTGTGCTTCTGCTGACTGTTTAGAGAGAAAACAAGCCGAATGAGACAGAGGAAAGACACTCTCCAATTTCCTTATCTCCGATTCTCTCTGGTAACTGTCCAATATCCTTGCTGTGTGTGTTTGCACTCCATCTTTTCCTGCAGAATCCAGTCTGTTTAACTTGTGTTTATGAGCTGACTATTTTGCTTTGATTCCCACTCTAACAACCTCCATATGGCAGACAAAAGGATACCGGAGTTTTGCATGAAATCAGATAGAAATAATGGCTTTACTCACATCTCACGTGAGCAAACAAGCACACAGAAACACTAATGGTTATATCTCTACAAAAATGTACAAAGTGCATGGTGAAATTAAAAATAGGATGTATGTATGCATGATTTCATCCTGAACCATTTCTAAAAGTATAATTCTTAACTTGATCATATTTATTCCTGAAGAAAATAATCCCACATGAAGTGATTGTTTAATAGTAAATTACTAATGAAACACTTATTTGTATTTGCATAAAATAAATAAGTATTTTTATGCAAATGCAATGCAAACAACTGCGTCACCGTGTCAGGGCGGCACGGTGGCGACAGACTGGCGATGTGAACCCTGCCTCTCGCCTGTAGACTGCTTGAGATAGGCACCAACTCCCCCTGTGAGCCACTATGGAATAAGCGATTTAGAAGATGGATAAATGGATTAATGAAAACATATTACTTAGCCACTTTTAACGTAGACTTTACTAGGTTGATTAGAATCTCTAAAAACGTTTACTTCATATTTGTATTCCTGTTCCTGGGGTGTAAATATAAGGGGACAAGGAGCTCTATCTCTCTTAGTCATCCTTCAAAGTTGGAAAACCGAGAGAACGTCCATCTGTTGTTTATACCGGCTTTTCCTTGCAGGATCGTGGGTGTCTATCTCCAGCTGTCATTGCGTCAGAGGTGGGTGGGGTACACCCTGGACAGGTCGCCAGTCCATTCCAGGGCAACACAGAAACACAATTTAGAGAGACAAATTAACCTAAAGGTCAGGTTTTTGGGCTGTGGGAGGAAGCTAATGAACAGAAAGAACCCACACATGCATGGGGAGAGCATGAAAACTCCATCCAGAAAGACTCCAGGCATGGATTTAACCCAGGATCTCTTGCTGCAAGGTTACTACTTGCACCACTATGCAGCTCATGAGAGTACATGTCATTCAAATAAGGCAGATGTGTGTTGATCTTCATAGGTAGGGAAATGGCTACAGGAAAATAATCTTTTCCATATGTACAGTTAGAACAAAAATTAAAAACCAAAAACCTGGCCCTGGTCAGTTACTGGTTTTAAGGTCCCCCTAGTTTTTAAAGTTATGTATTAAAAAAAACAAAAAAAAACTTACTTATGTCATCAGCAATATAAGCTACGATCAGTTTGAAAAATGAAAAGGGTTTTTTTCTCTTATTTCCTTAAATTAACTACTTAATACCTTACAAATATAGTAGGTGCAATTAGTACTTCCACCCCTTATTCAGTAACCCATAGTATTTTTGCATAAAGTTAATATATGCCAAGAATCGCATGCTGGCCTAGTAAAACAACTGGAGCTGTGACAAACAAGTCTGGATCAGGACTTAAGTTCATCCTGCGAACATGCATAGTATGAAGAAAAGTAACAAAACTATTTCTCTTAAGCTCACTCTTAGAGACTCTTAATAGCCCCCTAAAAATTGCATCATATTTATGATGCCATCTACTATTTCTTATCTGCTTACTCATCATTAGTGGAACTTGATATACATCTGATTTTAGTACATTTAGAAAATTTTATTTCACATTTCAAGTTCTCATTTTCTCCATTTTGTCCAACTTCCTGACTTTTCAGTCAACGTCAACTCTGTAAACCTTCTTCATCACTTCTTTACATGGCTGAAACTGCAGCTGGCCCAAACCTATTTTATAACCAACAGGGCTCTCCTGGCCAGATGTACTCTGTATTCAGAGTTTATCTTACGCTTGGCTTTAAAAGCCTGGTCTTCTGCGTGATTAAGAGTTAGGGAATGGGAACAGACTTCAAAAGTTTGAGTAGAGGCACCTCCAGAAGCAAAAGATACAAGAAAGGAAGGGCAGACTAAGTACTTTTTGATTATGAAAAATTGAATTTAGTGTATATTTACTTTTTGCATATGGTATTGGCCAGAACCGTGAAGAGAGAAGTCAACTGACTCCAGTAATCCTTTTATTTTATAACTCTCTTGCCCTTTAAGTATTGAATAAAAGTTATATCCCAAATGCCATAGCTGATCTGCTTTGTCTCTTTATTGCTGCTTATGAATAAAATGTTGTAGATTCCAAATCTATTTAGCATAGCTTACATTTATTACCATTGCTGCTGTTTGGAGTTATTGTAATGGCTTCAAGGATTGCCTCTCACACGCAGCAGACATCTGTAATGTCTGCACTTTGCATTTTGAGGATGAAGCCATTAAAACTCCATGATCCACTCATATATTGTGCAACATGTTATATGGGCACTGTCTGCTCTGCATTAAGCTTACACCCTTTTTCAGTATTACCCAAGACAAATACAACGCAACAGAGTGACTTGCATCAAAACTACATTTGATATTGGCACTGATATTTGAAACAAAGTCATTTTCTTATGATGATTTGGTGCTGAGGCTAATTTTCTAATGTTATAACAACTCAGGCCTAAATAGAACTCAGATGCTGCAGGTTTTTTATTTTATTTTCAAAAGCTCTTGTGGCAGACGTACAGTGCCCAGGTACAGTTTGTCACAAGAAAAGCCCTAATGTGTATTTTATTTGTTATCTATGATAGATCAACATAAAGTGGTCCATAATTGTGATGGGAAAGGAAAATAATGCATGCTTTTAATTTTAAGTATGGTCTGTATTTTTACAGCCCCCTTTACTTTGATACACCTAAATAAAAGCCAGTGCTAACAATTGCCTTTAGAAGTCCCCTTATTAAAGTCCTCCTCTGTGATTTAACTCCATCCATCTTCCCATCAACTCTGACCTTCTTCCCTGTCCCTGCTGAAGACTCCCTCAGTATGATGCTGGCACCATGTTTTAGTGCGGGAATGGGGGGTGATGGAGTTCTGGGTGATGTGGAGTTTCTGAACAGATGGCTTGTGTACTGTAAAATTAAAATGAGACTACTTATGGCTTTCTTTCATCAGTGGCTTTATTCTTGTCACTTCTCTATGAAGACCAGATGTTTGAAGAGCACAAGTATTTCTTCTGTCGCCTAATTCTCACTTCTAATGTTTGGATATCCATGGCTCTCTTTCCATGGCCTCATGGATGCTTTTTTGATCAATAATATCCATGCCTGACTGAATCAATGTTTTTAACGTAACCCTGCTTCTTTTCCTCAGCTACAGCAAGATGACTTCTGTAACATCTAGACAAATGTTCTTTAAACCTTTGTGCTGTAATTTCTTTGGTCTTCATTACATTGTTTTTTCACCAATGTTCTCTAACAAACCTCTAAGGTCTTCACAAAACAGCTGGATTTGAACTGAAAATAAATAATTTTTATACAGGTTGTGTCTATTTAGTATTTATGGAATTTCTGAAGGCAGTTGGTTGCACTGGATTTGATTTATGGGTATCTGAGCAAAAAAGTTCTGAAAACTAATTCATGGCAAACCTAAAACTTCCTTTAACATTAGAATTATGTATTACTTTGTCACCGTAAATCCCAATAAATGATATTGAAAATTATGGTTTAAATATGACAAAATGTGGAAAGTTTTTACAGAACTGAATATGTTTGCTAGGCAAAGTCTCAAAAAACAGGATAAACTTTAAACCCAGAAACAAGGGTACAATTCAAACTGTTTACAAAATAAATGTTGTTGCGTTATTTTTCATTCTAAACCATTCAATCACAATTAGAAATGTCAGACATTTTGTAAAACGTTTGTCTAATTAACACGCCGACACAAAAATAAATTTATGAAATGTCCTTTCGGTTGTTGATGCCTAAAAACATGCTACATTTCAACCAAAGTTGAATGAGGTCTCTCACTGTTTAAGCTCATGTACTGTAACCCAGTACATAGTTTTGCAGCATGCAGATGCATGTAGAGAAAGATATAACTGTCTTTGTTACAACAAATTCAACCCAAAGTGAATAATGAGCTTAAGGAACCCTGATTAAGAGTCATCTGGAAACTCTGAAACCCAAATCCTGTCGAATGCAACAAGAGATGCACACTTACCTCAACTGATAGATGTTTGTTGGCTAAATAGGATGTCTCTAGATGCAAAAGAATAATGAGATCCTGAATCACATCACTTATCGGTGCGCCTGCATCTGAGTTCAAGGGTGATTTGTTGGCTTTAGCAAACACTATGCTGATTCCTTTGTAGACTTTGCATTTACATTCAGTCAGACATACTTTCTTCCTGAGAAACAAAACTCCAACAGGGGAATCTTTCCAACTGCAAGGACTACAGCCTTACATGTTTGAGACATAATCCGACTCTGATGATCCGTAAGCCATGATAAATGCTAACAAGAGGCTGAAACAAGCAGTGATGAGGATAATGATCATCTTCTGAACTTAAACTGGTAATAATCTATTTGGGTTGATGTTTGATGTTTTTCTTTTAACTGATTTTTGTGCATGTTCACCATTTAAAAACACTGTGTCCTGTTGCTTTCGGCTCGGGTATGTAAGATTAAACACTTTACAAAGTACAAAACAGTGCAGAAAGTTTAATTTGGTAAAAATGTAACTGAATCAGGTGCTCTGTTCACTACAACTCACTTTGCTCTATATGCTGTAATTACAGACATACCTTGTGTCATAATCTATGTACAGTCACAGAGGGGTGAGCTGGTTCCAATGGACCATTGTCAGTCTGCGAACTTGCAGGTTATTTTTGGCAGTTATGGCAGATGATGTGGTTGTTTTGCAGGTCTTGGTCGATATATATCCGTCCTTTCCAGTCCATCCAGGTCCTCTTCATGAGATACTTCTGTGCATTGTTCGTGCGTTTCGGACACCTAGAGGTATTTTCAACAGATGGCGCAGGGTTCTTGCAGCAATATGGAATTCATGTTAAAATGTGAATAAAAAATATGGAGGTAAACACAACTAGTCGTATTTTGAGCACATTAGCAACACTAAGGCTAACACTATGATGTCTTTGAGTTGCATGCACAGAATGTAGAAGATAGTTTGCTTGATCTAGTTAAGTCACGATTTACAAAGAAATAGTTTAACAAATAAAAAAAAAACTTACTGTGACATTGTTTTACAGAGTGTGGACTACACAATATGGTATGTGAGTCGGATGGATTTGTAGTGAACAGTCAGTGATAGGCATATTCCACATTGTACAGTCTACAAAGAAATCAGGCATTCAAGGTTCTCTCAGTCATTGCTCTGACATGATACATGGGACAGCATTAGCGCGTGTCTAAGTGTGAAGCATCTTGCAAAACTCAGCCCGAAGCCTTGGACCAACCTGCTCATCAAAGACACAGGGGGAATTACACTGAAACGCCCATTTACAAACAGACACACACGCATTCAGGCAGAGACAGACACAGGTCTAATGAGTTCCAGCTGCAAATGCTCGAGTGATACGGCTAGACAACAATTAATGTGGAGGGGCTGTGAAACATTTTGACCCACTTAAAGGAGATAAATGGCGATTTGAAAAAACAAGAGAGAAGATGCTGTGTGCAGGAAAGGTGATAACAAAGATAACAAAAAGATGGGGTGTTAGAGGAAGGGGGATGAATTATATCCTGCCAAAAAGAAAACAAATCCTATTTTCCAACAATAAACGTGAAAGATTATGAAAGGCTCAGATAAACTATAAAGAAATACAGCTTCTACATGCGTGAAATAGAAAATTTAAATGAACCAAAAGTCAAATATTTGTGTTTGAACATCATATATCTTTTATTTAAATCTTCATACATCTGCTGTGCTGATAAGCAATGGCTCAAATCCTCTAGCAATGTCCATCAACATTGTTACCTAAGAAAAAACTGACTTCACACACAGCAAATGTTTACTTCAATTTTCAAAGTTAGCACTTAATTTTATGTACCGAACTTTTGCAAGAATTTACAGCCATCCTATCACAGTGCAACCGTCTCCGCGCTAGGATGTTTCATCACTATCTGCAGAATCTCACCACATACAGGATCTCTTGGTACCTACACCATCAGTTTCAACTTTGCTGTAGCTGAGAAAACACATTCAGCAGTTTGATCAAGTCAACAGCATAAAGAGAATGCATTTGCAAGCTTACCATCCTGCGCAATAATTTTAACCTGGTGTAGTGGTGTATCGTCAAATTCCTCCAAATGGAGTTATAGAAAAAGTGTTATAGACACAAATTTCTAATTTTGTGCATTTCTTTCTAATTATTTGAAGCAGATCACTGCAAGGCTCTGATTATATGAATATCATGATTATCTGAATATGCTTTTTTGAGTTGTGCTGTGACCACATTAGACACCTTATTAGTTGCTGTACACGTCCTTTCCTCCTTGTAATGTTGATCCGTCCTCATCACAAAATACAATAAAAAGGATTCTCTTTGACAGTGTGATAGAGATGTTTTGCATTTTACATGCAGCCTGAAAAACTTAACCTCCTTGATCTATCAGCAACCAGGCTATATGTGTAACTTGGAGGGATGGGGGCTTCTCTCCGGCTGGTAGCCCTAATCCACAGAAAATATCAATCGAAGAGGTGCTTGAGCCAAGCGTGGTCAGTCCTGCTATCAATTCTGTTGTGACCTCTCTATGCTTGTGTGTGCAGGCTATACATTTCAAGATCCATACAACATCCAGGTCCTGGATATGCTACTACCAAGATAGTTTTGTGCCTGCTCAAAACATTTGGGGAACCTTTATTCTCCATACCATGTGATGGGGACAACAGTGCACTTTTGGCTCTGCTCTGATTAGCCATTAGCTGGAAAACTAATCCCTGTATTTAAACAAAAGATTCTAAGATGGACTGTAATGAACCTCGTTTCAACAAATCTGAGTTATCTCTTTGATGTGGTGCTGCATTGCACCTGTCAGCAGAAATAAATTCTTACATGTTTTCCACTTAAGGACCTGCTAAGCAAACCGATAATGCCATAATCACCTCCCAAAAACATTGTAAAAGGTAGATTCACCTTTAAACGGACCACAACAGCTGGTCTTAAACCATGTAAATGTCCCCACTCGCATATAAAATCTCATATAGGTATGAGCAGCAGGGAGGATCATGGATATATAAATTCCATGATGTTTCTTACCACACATGCACATGTGATTTTACATTTGGCCACCCCAGACTCATCTAGCCATTAAAGTTATTGGGTGACAGCCCAGAAAAGGGTCTATATATGAGGGGGCTTCGCAGAATAAACACACCTTTTATAACAATAACAAGTCACTGGTAAAATATTTGGCACTGGCGGCGGCTCTGTGGACTATTAAGCCATTCATTAGGAGATGACTGCATTGAAATTTGAGGGGAAATGTGTAGAGGTGCTGCTTTTGGAATATAAAACACATCAAGCAGCAGAGTATTGCTAAATCATGAAGGGTGACACATGTAGATTTTTGACAGGGTTGGATTTTATATTTTAACACATAAATTAACCTTTTTCAATTCTGTAAAAATTTCCAAAAAGTAAAATAAAAACTGCATACAACAATTTGCAGCACGGTGGCGCAGTTGGTAGCACTGTTGCCTTGCAGCAAGAAGGTCCTGGGTTTGATTCCCAGCTGGGGGTCTTTCTGCATGGAGTTTGCATGTTCTCCCCGTGCATGCGTGGGTTCTCACCAGGTACTCCGGCTTCCTCCCATAGTCCAAAGACATGCCTGTTAGGTTAATTGGTCTCTCTAAATTCCCCTTAGGTGTATGAATGAGTGTGTGCCTTGTTGTTTGTGTGTTGCCCTGTGATCGACTGGCGACCTGTCCAGGGTGTACCCTGCCTCTCGCCCATAGACTGCTGGAGATAGGCACCAGCTCTCCCGCGACCCACTATGGAATAAGCGGTAGAAAATGACTGACTGACAACAATTTGCATATCAGTCAGTAAAAGCATACATTTAACTGACAATAATAAAAGACAAAAATAGCCCTTTTCAGTGCTGTGTGATAAAAAAAAAATCTACATATTGGAAGAAGGGCATATAAATGTGATGCATCATGTGCAATTCTTGCCTCTAAAATCAAACTTGCATTGGAAAATATTTAAAGGTCATATGTTAAACAAATATTTTTGAGATAGGGATATTAATTAAATTTAATCTTTTGTTCTATCAATCCAAACTGTTTTCAGTGTTAGCCCTCCTACATAGCAGATTAGGACCCCACCTACGGTTTCTATTACAATCAAAACTGTATGGATTGATGCAGATTTGGAAAACTTTATTTCAATGTAGAGGCATTCATGATGATCTTTGTAATTATACGTTTTTTCTTCTATTTTCCCTTCTATCATAACATACCCACTATGCTCAGCAATGCATAATGGGTACAATCTTGTTGCATCATTGAAGACCCCTTCTGGTTGATTTTTACTGTCGTTCTGTAGTCCTGTGTGAAGAGGACATATTGGGCAAAAAGATTTGTTTATCGATTACTATAAATATGTCAATAAAGATGCTAAATAAAATGTAATTCCTTCTTGTACTATTTGGACATGGTTTCAATAGATTAAAGGTTGTATTGCATTTTAAGACACCTCATATTTTTTCTAGCAATAAATCTTATTTGTTGCCAATATAAATGTGAGTTTCTTAACAAGGGCATTGTTTGTTTTTTTAAATGTTACGAAGCCTTTGCTTTATGATAGCAAAATAGACAAAAGTTCACATTCATAATTTGTTCAGAAATTATTAATTAGGGAACTTATAATGTGCAGAGTAAGCAAAGAACTAGTAAATCTAATGAATTTCATCCAAATGCAATCTCTTAAACAGAAGAACAATCTAGAAGTTGTTCTACAATTTTGTATTTATATTTGCCATTCAAGCAGAAGATTAAAACCCTCTATAAGAAGGTAGGTACCTTTTCTTATCCTCATACAGACTCACACAGTTCATCTGAGGCTCAGGTCATTCACCTAAGCAATCTCTACAGACCAGGGCAAAATGAAACAATGTTCACACTAAAAAAGAAAAAAACACATTCGCTATCCAAAGAATGAGCTAGGAAAACAGGCGAGCGGCACTGTAAGTGTGCTGGAAAAGTATTCCTCACACAAAAAAATCTGCTTGAGTCGCCAGGGAAGGTTGAGGTTCGAAGATGTAGCCACAAAATTCTGTCCCTGAAAACTTCTTAAGAAAACAATAACTGTTGATCTTTGGAGGCTTGACAAAAGCAGCCCGCAAACCGTTTTGTTTCTAAGCAGTAAAACTAAAATGTCTGTCTAGAAAAGTCTGTTGTTTTTTTCAAAATCGCAAAGAGCAGTTCCATTATTAACACAATCCTTACAACACAAAGGCAATGTTATTACATGTGGAGAAGTATCTGTCTTGCATGTGTAAAATTACATATAGGAATGAGAAGATTAACCTAAAGAAACAAAGTTTAAAAACCACACACACACAATGGAGTCTGGACTATGTTTATTTTCTTTAATCTAATTCCAAACCCCAGTGTGAGCACTGACAGAACTGTGAAATAGCAGAAAAACAGAGGCCAGACAGGGCCAGAACTGAGACTAAGAAGTATTCGTTCACACCTTCCTGAGCAAATGCAGAGGTTATCATCAGTTATATTCATAGTAACAATCTCAGTGTAGCTTACTTTCTGAGAACACTGATTTAAACCATGGTATGGGCTATATGAGGTCATTTTAGGAATTTTGTAAGTGTTTTGTAAGATTTTGTAAGATAGTTACTATTGGGGTCATCCATTTGGGCCGACTGGGCTGCGTAGTTCAACATGCGCAGCTCAGCCTTCGTTGAAGTGATGGACATCGAAGCTGACGTCATCAGAGCTATAAAAGCTGAAGAAACAAACTTTTAAGTTGCCATTTCTAGTGTGTCTCACAGGACGACTCCCCTGTGAGTTTCTGTTGCGTGAGAAACTCACGTGAGAAACTTGTTGATTCAGTCGACTGCAATGGTTCTTCATATTTTCCCCATTTTGGATGGATGAGAAGTTTACCGTTTTTGAGTTGATCACAAATCCATTGAGTTCCCGCCTCAGAGTTTTATGAGCCTTTGTTCGAGATTTGGGGCAATCAGTTTTTGTCCACCGTTTTACCAGCTGATCGAACACCGAGACATCAGTACACCAGGAGGGCTTCTCTTTCCAAATTAACCCAAATTGCACATTTTGTCTACAAAACTGCTGGTTGGATCTTCATAGACACTCAATGCACATATATTTTCTTTTATTATTATTGTTAGATAGTCATTTAAATCACCTTTGTGTAGAATAGTGCTTGTTAGTTAGGTGAACGTTTTTGGACCACAGTAGTAATTATATCAGGGCTATATGGTCAATAAATGTTCACATATGTTAAGAGAAACGTTTGTGTTTATTTTGTGCAAGAGTGATTTATCTGCCAAAATAAAGTCAAAGTTCCCCCACCGATTGGTGAAGTGGTTGATTAAACAATAACATTTTGTGTTGTTTTGGTTAATAATTATCAATTATTAATGATAATTAACTAATTGTAATTATTAAATGCCTTGAGCCATAATTACAACACAAGAGGACATCTCTGACTTCTATTCGTAAGCAATGATTTTTGGTTGAGAAAACTATTTTCATGCATTATGATTTTAGATTATAAATTTTGATAAGTTCATTAATCAATAATCATAATCCTTACAGTTACCATTAGAGAGACAAATAAGCAGCATTTTCTGTTATTTATTTTTTCTATCAATCAGAAACAGATTTGTTGTATTCTACTCTGATGATAGGAAAGTGGTATGAGTGTTTCAGAAAAAACCAAGAACCGTCAGGACTGCCACAAACTAGAAAATGGTTGTACCCCAGTGTCTCTGTCAAAGGTAAAGCCAGTTTATGATGTTTTTGGGAGAGTGAAGATCAGGAAAGAAGCCCCTACTCCAAAACTGACACCTTCAAGCTGAGAAGAAATTTGCAACTGCACATTTGAACAAGCTCCATGCATTCTCGAAAATATAATTATGGTCAGACCAGACAAAGATGGAACATTTTGGCCACAATGACAAGTAGTGTGTTTGAAGGACTACAGCTGAGGCCAGGCAAGGGGCCGTAACACTTGTAAACCTAGGAAATTGTACAATCTGTCAAACATAGTAGTGGTATCGTCATACTGTGTGGTTGTTTCACTGCTAGTGGTACAGGTGCAATAGAGCATAACCATAATTTACTGTGTGATTATATTTCAACTTGTGATAAGAGTAATGATTCCAAATTCACTAGGTAGGACAGAATAATAAACTTTATCTTTGTGGTCTTTGTCCAAGTCTCAACAGAAATCAGTTGTTCTGTTGCAAAAACACAATATACTGCAGATGGCACTGTGCTTGAAAAGGGAAAAATGTCACATCTAATAGGTCCAGCATTGGTAAAATATAAACTTCATTTAAGGGAAAATCTAGTGGAACAACCTTTTACTGTTAAAGAGATCTCTATGGCAAGGAAAGGCCCAAGATCCTTCAGCCATAAGGACATAGTTAGAAAGTTAGGTGTCTCCCAGAGTGGTAGAAGCAATGTTTATGTAAAGCAATTATTTTGACCTGCATGGAAGATAATTTCAGAGGAACAATTGGAATCATAAATAAAGCCATCAAAGGGTTCAATTGTATCTGAGTACCTAAAACCTTAGATAAAACCAAAAAGAAATTACTCCAAAATGCATGTAATCGGTTCAAGAAGAACATGTGTCTTAAATTGTAGGGTGAGAAATTATATCAGTCACATGGAACTAGCTACCCAGATAAATATTTGACAAATATTTTTTTAAGAAGTGGACTTGATTTAATATAAAACGCAAGGCTTACTTAAGCAAATACTAAGCACAGCCTTATCCCACCATAGATCTGGTGAATGATATTTGTGAGCCATGATTTTGCTATTTAAACTAGACACAACTGATTTTTGATTAGCTCTAAAGCTCAGAAAGTGATTTCATGGTGGATCAACATGAAAACATGAAAAAGGAGAAGAGACATTTTGTCTAAACTGAAGACAATAAAACAAATGAGAAGCAGGCAAATTCAAAATGACAACAAGTCTAAAAAACTAGTTAAGACAATGTATTTGGATAGGTTTCTGATAACTCTAAGGCCTTGATCATACCACATGAGATAGGAGGTATTTATGCTGATTATGAATGTTTGTAAACTACTGAGCAGGACAAATTATTTTAAACATCTGCCGTTAGTTTCATGGAAAAAAAACATCTATGTTTTGACTGTAACAAATTTGCATTTATTTGTGCAACGTATTGCAAAATTGCACTGACAATTGTTTTATCAGTTGTTTAAGGTCAACATTTTAGGAACTTTTCATGTCAAAATGGGCATTAACGGTACAAATACATATCTGTTAACTTGGTAAACGAATACTAACTTCTCAGGGGTTCCCTGGGAATATTCCCTCATCAAAAGACATTTTAAAAACCTTGCAAACATTGCTGATTTTAATCCTGTTTGGACTAAATGAACAGTTAGGTAGGTAATTCTAGGGTGTAGGATAACAAATTGGCCTCTTTCACCCACCCAAGTCAATCAGGAAAGCAGAGCAGAGAGACAGAAAAAGAAGGGAAGGGACAGGAAATCACAGAACAGTACAAAAGACATGAAAAGACACCTTAGACTAATACAAAGGATGTGTAGAATATATTTATCATAGCTAATTACAAATAATACCAAAGAGAACCAAAAAAGAAAAAAGGTTCAAAAGTCTCTGGTGGTCCAAAATCTTACTGTTGCCACTCTTGATTTAATTGTCTGGGTAGGAGGGAGATCAGAGTGACAGCTTCCCTAGAAGGCTTTTATCAGACTTGAAAAAAAAAAAGAAAAAAGAATTAAAACGATGAGAGAGAAAGCAATGAATAAAACAAAGAGAGGAGAGCACGTAAAAGTATGTAAGACTGAGAGCAAATTAGTGTCAGAAAGGTCAAAGAATCGAGGAAAGAAGTGGAGCTGGTGGGACATTGAGTTGTTCTGTTGTAGTATATTTTACTATCTGAGTAGGAGTAAGTTCAGTAGAACAGAAGTAGGAGTAGCAGGCCTTCATCAAAGCTGTAGCCACTGCTCATTAGAATATTATTACAGAACAGAACTAACCAGCCAGTGGGCTGATTACTAACTGGGTCCAATGGGAGGCCTTATTTGACTGGACTGTATGGAGGCTGAAATGGAGAACAGGGATAAACAGAGAAATACCGTTTATAGGCTGTCTTAATAGGGTTTTATATAAAATCCCAGGAGATGGCCAGATGTTCTTTTTCAATCCTTTTCAAACATTTTTATTTTCTTCAGTCTCATTTATTTTGATTATTTTTTTGTTTCATCGACTTCAGTCTTCAGTAAAATGTCTGGAATTCCATACCTTTCCTACCTGAAAGTTCAAAATTGGAGTCTGGAGTAAATGAGATTATGAGGCATTACATGCTGCCATGGGCATGATGTCTAATGAAGTGATTTTTCTTCTCACAGTTTTGTTCATATAAAAAAAACTGTGTAACATGGAAAAGGTCTGTAATGCAAAAGTCATGATGAATCTATACAACTCCTGTTGTTTATGCATCCCTTATGATTTTTGTGGTGCAGATGGACGGGAGAAGGGACATCAGTTTTTATCCTTTAGGAAATGTTTAGGGAAAGACTTGGAAATAAAAGGTTAAGAGTTGTGCTGTCAAATCATTCACAAACATTAGTATTTTCTCTGTTTCAAATGGTATTCTACCTTGCAAAATCATTCAGACTCAGACTTTTTACATTTTGTTATGCCACAATCACAAACTTCAATGTGTTCTATTAGGACTTTTTGCAACTGACAAAGTACTGCATAACTGTGAAGAAGAGGGAAATCATTCATCTGCAGCCATTCTGAGGAGGCTTCAGATGTTTTTTAGAGAGCATTATTGAATAAACATCATCATGAAGACAAAGAAACAAATCAGATATTTCAGGAATTAAGGAGTTGGACACGTTTAAAGCATAAATAGTTTATAAGGAGTGCTGTTCAATCCACCCCCTGAAAAGGGTAAGAGTATGGCACAACTGTAAACCTACCAAGACATGGCAGTCCACCAAAACTGACTTGCAGAAGAAGGAGAGCATTAATCAGAGAAGTACCAAAGAGGTCGATAGAAACTCTGAAGGAGCTGCAGAGATCCACGGTTCAGGTGAAGGAATCTGTCAGCACAGCAACTATTAGTACTCCACTCCACAAATCTGTCGACATGGAAGAGAGACAAAAAGTAAAGTAATTTCTCAAAAACAAAAAAAGGTATAAGTAGCCCCTTTAACAGTTTGTCATTAGGCTTCAAGATACAGAGCAAACATGGAAGAAAGGTGCTCAGGTCAAATAAGTCCACAACTGAACATTTGGCAGACATGTTAAATGTCCTACATGGCAGAGCATAAAACTGCCTGTCAATCTGAACACTATATTCCCACAGTGATTAATGATCTTTTCTTCAGTGTGGACAGGGAAGCTGGTTGGAGTTGACAGTAAGATTGATGGAGCAAAATACAAGGCAATACTGGAGGGAAACCTGTTCAAAGCTGTAAAAGACTTGAGAGTGAGGCAGTCACCTTCCAGCAAGACAATGACCCTAAACATACAGCCAGAGACATGATGAAAATGCTTGGATCAAAGCATATTTATGTTTTAGAATGGCCCAATGAAAGTCAGAACTGAATTCAAATGATCTGTGGAAAAACTTTAAAATTGATGTTCAGAGACACTCTCCATCCAATCTGACTGTGCTTAAGCTTTACTCAGAAGAAGGATGGGCAAAATGTTCAGTCTCTAGATGTACAAAGCTGATAGAGATATACCCTAAAAGCTTGCCACTGTAATTAAAGCAAAATTTGTTTTTGCAGTGTTAACCCAGAGGGCTGGTTATGAATGTACACAACACTTTCCATATTTTATTTTCACAAATTTTAAAAATCCATGTTTGTTTTCCTTGTGCTCACCAAAATCAATCGATATTTGAGCTCAAGTTTTTTTTTTTCTTGTAGCATTGCCCTATATTTAGCCCCATCCATTTTCCCAACAACTCTGACGAGCTTTCCTGTCCCTGCTAAAGAGATGCATTCTCACAGCATGATGTTGCCACCCCAAGTTTCACACTGGTGCACGCCAAAAAGTTCAATGTTCGTCTCATCTTACCAGAGGACCCTCATCCACCTTTGCTGTGTCTCATCGAGGCTTGTGGTAAACTGCAAAAGACACTTCTTATGGCTTTGTTTAACAATAGTTTTCCTGTTGCAACTCTTCAATAAAAGCCAGATTTCTGGAGTGCATGACTAATTCTCCTTGCAACAGATTCTCCCGCCTGAGCCGTGGATTTCTGAAGCTCTCTCGGTTACCATAAAATTCCTGGCAGCTTCTCTAATTAGTGCTCTCTTTGCCTGGCCTGGTGTAGGTGAAGGACAAAATGAATGACAAAATTGCCAGTTCTGAACCTCAGCATTATATCTTTTTGCACATCCTTTCACATTCCCTGTCCTAATTATTTAATCCTTGTCATTGTGATCAGTATCATGTGGTCAGTATGTTTCTGTGAGGGGAACAACAGTGCAGGTCCCGTTTAAGTATGCGATTTCCTGTTGTTGGATGCTTGCTCAGTTCTAATAAACCCAGCTCTGAATTATTACCAGTTAGTGAGTTTCATTTTCTGTGATTGTCAATCTGAACAAGCATGTCCCTGAACACTGTTATACAGTTAAGTATCTATATAATGTAAGCATCTTTCTATTTTGACTGAGGGTTTGTTCAGTGAATAATATTTTATTTACTAGATAATGTCGTGAAAATCTGCAGCAACATGGTGTGTTTAATTGCAATTTTTAATGGTGGATTTATGCTAAAATATTAGTTTTCTAATAATTGACCCAATCTTCTTTTACCAATTGAACACTTTAACTTTACTTAACGTTATGTCTTAAATTTTTTATTTTGATCCCAGATTGACAACAAAAACCACCAGTTCTGCAAAATTAAGAAGACACATTAAGCAGTACTGATTTTAGTACAACTGTAATGCAGAAGGGTGTATTATTTTTATATTAGTATATTGTCATAATACACAAACAGGACATAAAATGGAAAATAAGATGGCCTGATAACGTGTCCAATCTATTTATGTCTATTAAAGATAGCCTTGACAACAATCATTATAAAACTAAAGGAAAACAAGATTTTACAAAGACAAAGACCTATCGTGAAACTAAACCCGATGTAAAAGCATAACTTCGCCCCCAGAGAAATTTTGAAAAATTCCACCACAGTGGGCATTGCCAAGTGATAATTGTGGGGATGAGCAGAGAGGGGTTAAGCAGGGTTGTGTGCAAAAAAAAAAGTTGATCTAGGGTATGGCTATTCTTGACTTATTAAAGCATGGTATCATGAGGTGCTAGTTTGTTGATGGACCCATGTGCAGACAAAGGCATGGGGGTCACATGGTGAGTGGAAATATTTTAATAATGAGAACTGGAGAATTTACAGATAACGTAGGTAAACAGAGAAATCCAGGCAACTGACATGGAGCAGGTAGTAAACAGGAGGATCCAGTGGGGAGTAATGAAAAACAGACAGCATAAATACAGAGGCAGAGTAGAGAAATCACCAATGAATAAGAAGAGCTAATCAGGTGAATGTGGAGCAGCTGGTGGCAGGGAGAATGTAGAGCAACTGAAGGAAGGAGGCTAATTAACAGAGATGAATGGGAACACTGAGACATCCAGGAAAGCAACAGAAATTTCAAAACACATGAACCAAAAACCTAATCTACCATGAATAAACTGAAATAACCACAAATAGAGATCATAAATAGAGACGTGTAGAGAAACAGTAAAGAAACTCAAACACAGGTGAATCATGACACATGGAGAGTGAGCAGAGCAACGCTGGTCGTTTCTTCACAGATCTGTCTTTTGAGGTGGAAGATTTTTCACCAATTAAAAATAATAAACATTAGGAGAATAAAGCTGCAGATTACAAGATGTTGAGTTCCAAGAAAAGACATGCATCTCAATAAATTAGAACATTATTAGATTTATTTTAGTAATTGAATTCAAAACGTGATCTTCTATAGATTTGATGCTGACTTAGCTATTTGGCAGGAAACATTTATGGACAACAAAATATGTATGTAGCATGTCTTTGGTTAATAGCTGAAGCCTGTTGGGCTATTAAAGTTTCAGTTTCTTAATGGAAAATCCCATTTTTTCTCAGTAATATAAACATTAAGCAAAGTAGTGGTAGAGCAGTATCAACTGTATGTAAAATAGGATCTGCAGTTATTAGATAGGATCGTATACTGAGATGAAGATGGAGATGTAATTGTCTCGATCACGAGGTGTTGGGGTTTTGATTTTCTGTTGTGTATTTTCATCATCACCCTGTTATGTTCTTCAGGTCTTGTCTTCTTCAGCTCATTTCCCTGTGCTTATCATTGTTAGGTATTTTCAATATTGGCTCATTCTTATGGTCTTTGTACATTTAGAGTTATTTCCTGTTTGATCTCTTTGTCATTTTACCCCATGTCTTGTTGTTTCTATGTATCTATGTTCAGCTCCATTCAAGTTTAATAGTCTCTCAGCCACAGCCATTATGCAATCAAGTAGATTCTGCACATCTGTGATGCCTCATTTTCTCCATTGTGACACCTGTTCCATCATCCATATAAACTCTCTATTGGTCATTGTTCTCTGCTAGATTCTTCCGTTATCGTTTCTGTATTGTCCCTTTCCTTGCTTGTTTTTTCATCCATCCTCCATGTCCTGTTTCCCCGTCGTGTTTTAAGATTTCTTTTAACTTTTTTTTTTTTAAACTTTCATATCATCATGTCTGCGCTTTGGTCCTTAACCACAAACCTTGACAGTAATTATTATTTATGCTTGTTAAGGAGTTATAATAGTTGTTAGAATAAAACAACTTCGTTTTAATTGAAAAAACACCTGCTTTAGAATAACTTTGATACCCCTAAACATCACTCACCCCTGAACGACTTAGTTTACAATACTTACTGCTTTTCTATAGATTAAAGCATTTGTCTACCTTCTGTTGTTATTCGCTTCCAAGAATAGTAAAAGTAATCCGCTTTGAATTAGTGTTACAGACAGTTTTATCAATATTGATATAATCGCAAACTAAACACGGCTGGAATGGAAAGTTTTCCCCTTCCAGCCTCACTCTGTCTTTCCACTGGTCAAAATGGCCCAGGCAAAAATCTCAAAAAATAGACTCAAACTGTTTTTCTTTTTTTTTTCATTTGAATAAATCTTGAAAATATTTTGATTATTTTTAGCTTTTGTTCATTCAGAAAATTGTGATTCTACCACCTCTATTTACTTCCATATAGTTTTAAACTTTTCTTTCTTTTTCTCATTATGTCACCTTGCTCCCTTTTATAATTACATCTTCTGCCTCTACTTTTCTGTACTTTCCTTTCACATCATTTGCTTCCATTGACCTCCCAATATCTCTCTCACCTGTTCCTTTCTTCATCACGCCTACCATCAATGCTTTTGAGTCCACACTTGTATATCCATTAGTCAGTGTTATCTTTATGTCAACAGTTCCTCTCAAATATTTACAATAGGCCCCAGTTGGGAGACAGACAACCAGGGGTAGGATGATTCACCCTTTGTAACAAAACTTCCCCCAAGAAACACTGAAGTACTTGGAAAAACATGCAGAAGTGCACAAGTAATGGGGGTAATAAAAAATCGTAAACATGTTTGGTATACTGAAGTACTTGACCTTTTACAAGTTCTTGATGTTTGTTCAGAATCAGTTAAAACAGGAAGCATCAAACAGGAAGGTAGCTGCTGAGAAGCTGCTAATTGGGTGTAGTTTTACTTTAAAATATGTAAATGGAAAAAATGCATTCTGGCCACAATTCCATATCTGTAATGGCCAAAGATCACTTGATCATTGCAAAAACCTATTCATGCACTAGTACAGTTTTGGGAATTGCAGTCCTTCAAAATGTGTCATCTCAGATATTGTTCAATACTTTTAGTTTCCAGTACTAAAAAAAAAACATTACTGGCAGATGTACTCCACCATTGCTTCTATATCCATGTTTTCCGCTTTGAGTTTGATTTGTAGCCCAAATGTTTCACCACAATTGACGCATTGCATACGGTACAATAACCTGCATTTCAGTATTTGCTATATCCCAGCCAAATGAACTGGGTTAGCAAATTCTGTCAAAAAAAAAGTATTTTAGGGAATTGACAATGTTTTTTATACCAGCTCAAACAGTTATTTTTACTATATCAGGGAGACAGGGCCAGAACAGAAACAAATGAGACAATCATTTGATCAAACTCACGACTTTGGTTTCATTAAGAACTATTAACTCCTGTCCTTTAACTGTAGGGTGTTGAAAACAAGGCTCTGTCTGATTGTCACCGTCTCACAAAGCTGCTGACGATACATGGTCTTTAAAATATTTTACAAATAAAAAAATCTCAAAAGTGTGTACATTTCTATTGAACCACCTTAAATCAATACTTCGTAGAATCACCTTTTCAGCAGCTGCAAGTCTTTTGGGGGTATGTCGTTCAAACATTGCACATACAGGGACTGAAATTGTTACCCGTTTTTTTCAAAATATGCTCCAACTTGATCCTATTAGATGGAGATGACAGCAATTTTCAAGTTTTACCAAAGATTTTCATTTGGATTTAGGTCTGGACTTTGACTTGGCAATTCTAACAGAAGCATAAGCTTTGATGCCGACCATTCTACTGTGGCTTTGGTTGTATTTAAGGTCATTAACCACCTTGAAGGTGAGCAGTCTTTTGGATCACATAGGTTTTCTTTCAGTATTGTCCTTTATTTATTTCCATCCATTTTCACTAAAGCTTCCCTGTTCCTGTTGAGGAAAAACACCCCCACCGCATGATGCTCCCACCACCATGTCTCAACATGGGAATGGTGTGTTTAGGGTGATGAGCAGTGTTAGTTTTATCTCTCAGGCAGCGTTTTGCCTTTAACAAACTGATGCTTCACAGAACAGACACAGGTAGACCATACTGACTAATCAGGTGACTTTAAAAGCCAGTGAGATGCATTGTATTTTATTTAGAGGTATCAGAGTAAAGGGGGGCTGAATATAAATGTACACCACATATTTTAGATTTTAAGTTTTGAATGCACAGTACTCCTGGCTTGGTCTTTCTGTGCTTTTACTTACTCCTCTCTGTCCTCTCAAACTCCAGCCAATTATAGCCGATGGCTGCTGAAACTGAACCTGGGTCTGCCTGGAGGTCACTTCCCGATAAAAGGAAGTGGTTCCTTTCCACTGTCCCCACATGCTTGCTCAGGGTTAGGGATGATACAAAGCCAACAACTTGATGCAGTCAGGCTAGCCTTTTATCAGATAAAAAATGTTTTACCAATTAGCATTAAATTATAAACTGCACCTGACTGTTATATATTATAATTGGACTGAACTGGACTGATTTATTTAGATCTGAATCAAGTGGTTGAACTAATTGGACATAAATTAAACTTATTTCCTGAGATTATATATGTGATTTCACACTTTATAAATTAACTAAACTGAAAGGATTTGAATTCAATTGAATCAAATGAAACAAAATGTTTTTAAATTAAATTAAACTGACTTGTTTGACATGACTTGAATTAAATTGATCTGATTTTTTATGACTTTTATTAAACGAAATTAAATACAATTAAACTGAACTGAATTTATAACAAAGGAATTAAATTTACTTAAACTGAAGTAAACTGAATTGAATCAAACTGCATTTAATTTAACAGATTTTAAATAAAAATAAATAGTTGAAATGAATAGAATTTATTATAACTTAACTAAAGTAAATAAAACTGAAGATTTAAGTTTGAACTGACTTAAAATGAACATTACTAAACTCACTTTGACTGAATTAAACTGATTTAAATACCACTGAATTGAATCAAGTTTAATTGAAATAGATTGACCTGAATTAAACTGAATTAAATACAACTGAACAAATTAAATTGAATTAAACTGAACTGACTGGATTTGAACCAAATTAAAAACAGTTGAATTGAATTAAATAACATGACATGAATGAATTGAATTGAATACAATGAAATATAAATGATTTTAGTTGATCTGAATTAAATACAACTAGATTAAATTAAACTTAATTATCTGAACTGAACTTGATTTGAATTGATTCAGTTAAACCGAAGTGAATGTAACTAAACTAAACTAAACTAAACTAAACTAAACTAAACTAAACTAAACTGACTTGACTCCATACAAAAAGCCAACAGAATATTTTCAAACAACACGTATTTTTTTAGACAATATAAGGTTTTTTCTTCAAAATGAGAATAAAGAGATGCTGTTTCACCTTTAACATTTGCAAGACAAAATAAGAAGAAGTCGGTGTTGTGAATAAAAGTTTCAGTGACACAGAAAATTATATCCAACAAAAACATTTAAACTATTTTCTGTTCTTTCTTCAACACTGGTGACTTCATTTACTCACAATGCATCAGGGAAACATTCTTTCCAACCACGGATCAGGCAGTAGCAGTCGAAGCAAGAAAAACTAAACTAAACATACACTTGAAATATATACTGGCAGTGGAAGAAAGGCCACCCCAGGTTAACCACAGGCATGTTGCACGTGTCCGCGTCGTAACACTTGCTGCTGGGGACACCCACTGACAACACAGACCCAAAGGTCAGAAAGAAAATAAGCAGATACTGTAAATCTACAATGCACAGCACATGTGTTGCAAACAAACGGGAACTTCAGGCTGTACACTTCAACTCGAGCCATGAAAGGTAGACTGAGTCACTAGGAAACTCCGACAAATAAACAAAATGTTGGAGGCAGAATTTATTTGGCATTTTGTTCTGACTCCTTGACTTTGTAGGATCTCTAATGGCTCACATTTAACAACGACTTCCTGCTATATCTGTTTCAGTAAAACTGTTTAAAGACACACGTACACATACACAGAAACATGCATTTACATAGACATACAGATACACCTCTGTAAATGAAACCAAACACACTGAATTCTCCAACATGGGATTTTCATGTTGTGAAAGGAAAATTCAGTTTAGTTTTTCTTTTGGTTGTTTTTTCTACTTAGAAAAAAAAACTAAAATCAATAGAAAAATAACTGGAGATTCGGGTCTTATCCTCATTCTTGGTTGTGATTGTTTATTACTGTTATGTACTATTTTGTTGTCCATCTATGACAGAGGTGTCAAACTCCCGGCCCGCGGGCCAATTGCGGCCCATGGCACAATATTTTGTGGCCCCACCTTAATATGAAAGTTTATTGTTAGTGCGGGCCACAAGATTTTTTGAATGGCACTTTTCTGTATTATGTGTGAAAGGTCCCTTTATTGCACTAGCTAGAGCTGAACGAACCTACCAATCACAGTGGGGTATACGGCTGCCGGGGGCGGGCCGTCAACTGAGCTTGAAGTAAGTAAAGAATCATTTCACAATTCCGATGTGACGAGGTCACTGAGAGGAGTGGACCTCCGACAGAGCAACTCAGCCAGCTCTACCCCCCTCGTTATATAGTCAACGGAACATCGGTGTTGGCTAGGACGTACAACGCCGCTAGCTTAGCAGTGCCCGCTGCATCCATGGAGTTATTATAGAAAATAAAAGCCAGTAAGAAACGCTTCCATGGCTACATCCCTTGGTTTGTATATAATAAAAAAATAATGGTGTCCCACTGTCCCGGCTTCATGCACTCCACACTTGCTCTGCAATGATGTGATGTTCATGGAGAAAAATATTTTAAGTGAATCATTTGAGGAAAAAGATTTACTCATCAAAACATGTTACTTCATAGTAAATACCTCACACAATAAACATTACAAAGATATTTTTCTATAATGTAATTTGTTTCACCTGTTCCTATTACTATGTTTACAACAACACGGCTGATAATGAACAGCCCAGTTGCAGTTGCCTTTTTTGCGCTTTCTTTGCCAGTACTTTCCATCATCCACAAATGTCATGATGTCCATGTCATCATGAAAGACAAGAACACCGAGCGCAAAAGAAAGGCGACTGCTGACGCACTGTTCTTTTTCTGCCGTTACAGAAAGGAGAGGAAATGATGGACATTGCTGAAATGATGTTCTCCGTGCAACGCTGGTGGGCTAAACACTTCAAACTTTATTTCCAGAGTGACACCAGGTGAAATGAACATATATATCTTGTCACATAGCGCTAACCATGTCTTTTTCAAAACCTGCAGTAAAGAGAAAGGTTGCTCAACTTAATAAGGGTCATACAAAACAAAGGTTGGATTTTTCTATTTTATAAGTTTGAGATTATGGTACTAGAAGATGAATTTTAAACATATTGATCTTTTTTTTAAATTGTCTCCCCTATTTTAGACTCTTCATCTTCATTCTTCATCTTGCCTTTGCTTTGGATTAATAAATAATGATTCTGTGGAATATGTTGTGTGGTTTTGGATAATTGAGAATATATTTCAACACATTTTATGGGCCAAATGTAAAGTCATACATGTTTTGAGCTTGTAAATAAAAAATGTCCTCATATGTGAAACCCTAAAGAATAGACATAAAGCATGTTTTCTATTTCCCATGACTGTGGCTGGTTGATGGATACTGATGTCTGGTAAAAGTGTAAATCTAAGACCAACCAAAACAGTGGAGAAAGTTCTGTAATTCGAAATAAATTCTGCATTCAATTAGCTCAGTACCAGTCAGTGAAATTGGCAGGGCAGTACTGAAACCTTTATAGACCCAGGTCTTCAGCACAGACTGAGAGGATGTTCTTCCTGGATGTGCATTCACATGCAGTATATTTCAATGGCGTTTGCTCAAACTGATTGTTTGTTTTTTATTACAGGACATAAACTGGGCATTAGGGGCATAAAATGCATTTTGGGAAATAGCCTTCTCTTAATCAAGGCACAGTAACCATCTATAGCTTTTATTATCACACTGCTAATGACTATCTTGCCATTAAAACGTTTTACATATTTCAACTGTTTCAATGATTTGTTTGGAACCTGTCTGCTCATCTTTAATACAGCTCTTGCTAAAATCCTCTCATAATCAATGATCTTCCTGATGAGCTGAGGGAATTATTAAGTTCACTGACAACAAAAACGTTTTATTTCATTCATTAAACACAATATGAAGACACATAAAAAGTATTATGCCAGGATTTTATAATACTTACATAAAAAAGTCATCAGTTCAGTTTTGATGGTGATTCAGGTTCTTGGGTAGTTTCTCCAGTGCATGCTGCATTAGTAAACCTTATACCTCCATTTACTTCAAGGTAATCATGGAACACCCACACACAAACACACACACACACACACACACACACCAAACATATTTTCCCAGTCTGACTCTGGCATGCAAAGGCAAAGTTGTGACGAGCAACATTTTTAAAACACACACAAACACAAAGAGTGACATGACTCAGTGCATAAGTAAAACAAAGAACAAAAAGCTCAGAAAAATCTCTGCGTGGAAAGCCTGAAACAAACATCTTGAACCAATGTTAGCTGATGATGGAAAATAAATATTTGGCAGTAAATAACTAACATTAGCCTTGCCTATTAGTTATTGGGCTTCATTTATTGTCTTAATAGTTACAAACTGACTTGGTATGAAAAAACACAAACACATGAAATATTATCACATTTATGTATATGTATATGCTTCATACACAGATCTTCACAATATTAAAAGATACATTTTTCAAAGGCTTAGAGTTTGCATGTTGTGCTTCATGTTCAGGGTCCATCAGTTCATAATCCTTTATATAAGCCACATGAGGACATATTGTAACTCATGTTTCTGTCATAAGAACAGCTTTGAACTGCAATCCTAAAAATATTTTAACATGAATGTTTACTTTTAAAAGAAGGTTGCTTATATCTATAAATCTACTAAGGTTTGAAACTTTGCACAAAGAGTATATACATTTGTGTTTGGTTGATTTAGTTTCTTCTTTTTAAATTGCTTCTGGTCAATAAACCTTATACCATTGGAAAACATATTAATTTACCCAGTAAAAGGTGTCACATTTGCAAGGAAAATGCATTTGTGGGTTGATCAGCAAATTTGACTATATGAGCTGCATGCATGAAGAAATCCTGTCTGCCAAGACTAAACATCTTGTGATGGAGGTAGTATGATGGTGTGGGGCAGCATCTACCTTAGTAGGACAAGGCTTGTCATCCTTGCAAGTAATCTTAATATAGAAACGAATTAGGATGAGATTCAGCACCCAGTGTAAATCCCATATCCCATATAGGGACCAGTCTATATCCTCCAAGATGTCAGCGCTTACCCTCTACAGAGTGGGTAAGCATTGACAGAGACTACCTCAGAATTTAGTAGTGGAGAGGATGGAATAACCTGGCTGCAGTGCTCACCTTAACCCATTTAACACCAGTGGGATCAGCTTGGGCATGTTTTTCATCCCACAGTGACCAACACCACGACACTGGCTGACTTGCAACAAATGATGGTTGAGGAATGGGATGCCGTCCCATAGCAGTGTGTCCGATCTAGTAATCAGTATGAGAAGTAGCTACCAGGGTGTTGTGGTTGTGCAGAGTTCTCCCAAACGCCACTGAGGCTTTTTGTTTGTTAATATATTAATAAATTGCTAATTTCTTCATACTTCAATCATCCTCTAACAAATGGCACTTCACTGTTGTAAAGTAGGTGAAAAGGTATTATAACTAAAATATATATTTCGATTATTTTAAAAAACTGAAAATATAATAATGTAATAACTAGGGATTTATTGATCAATTTGTTTTCCAGTCAATTTGGTTTAGCCATTTCCTGATCCGATCAGTCCCAACCTAACACTACATAAAACGTATTAAAATAAATGTACTTGAGCAGCACAAGCAGCACACATGTAGCACTCAACGATATTCTGAAAACTGTTGTATCATGACAGAAACAGTATTTTGCCCCAAATGGAGTTTGTAAAGGACAGCTGCCATATGCTGCTTCTTCACTGCGTTAATAGGTTAGGAATATGTAAATTGTTTATTTGTTATTCCTCGACACACATTCATCTCAGTCTTTAAGAAACTCAGATCTTGCTCCTGTTGAGGATGTATTCATGGGGGGCAATTTTCTGAAGTGCTAGGCTAATGCTAGCATGTCTTTTTTTGTGTTGCTTTAACTTGTTGACAGTTTCGCTTGTAACATATTTTGATACACATGTAGATAAACTCAGAAAACGTTGTTCTCCTGCTTCATAAATTTAGAACTTTGCTTCATGGTCCTATGAAAGTGTGAGGCTGACAAAATCACAGAATTAAACAATCACCATTTCTTTATAGAGCACTTTACACAAGTGACCAAAGTGCAGTACAGGTCCATGCATTTAAAGAAAACAAATAAACATAAAAATGACCAATAAGAGACAAACACCTACAATGAACAAATAGACAAATAGAAAAAAAAGAAAAGAACAGCTAAAAAAAGATGAGTCTTTAAAATAGACATAAAATCATCCAAGGTATTGGCCATCTTTATAGTATGAGGAAGCTTGCAGTCTGGACTGCAGTCACTTTGACGGTATATTTGCACAACTTCCACTGCAACCGCTGAGAAACATCTCACACTGATCACTGAAACCCACACACACACTAACCCATGTATAATTATAAGCCAACACACCCTTTTAGCCTACACACGCACGAACATACACAGGCAGGTCATGATCTCTTATTAATATTTCCTATTCTGGAGTGCTCTTTTGGCAGATTGCTCTGTGCTGCTGCAGTGTGTGGCCTGGCTGAACAAACACACAAGTTTCACAAAAAGTGCCATAAATTACCTTTTATTACATTTCCAAGAAATGAGTCAGGGAACTGTCACACTAATGAGGGGTTTCCCTGTTTCTTTCTCTTTTTGTGGATATTACTGCTTGGTTGCATCTCCATCTTCAAGCCATCCCCTCTCTGAGCCATCACCAACCTTTCAGTACTACATATTGTTTGGTTTGTTCTCTATATTTTTAATGAATAAAATGTTTTTATTTTAAAAAATTGCTATTCATAATAATGAGTAATTTCAAGTATTCAGTTGGTTCAGTTATACAAAGATTGATTCAGAAATATTTATTTAAATATAACTACATGTTGTCCAATTCAATATAGTCTAAACCCTTATCTAATTAGAAGACAACATAAAGGAATAATATATTAACTCGTACTCGTACTCGTACTGTCAAGCCTAAGAGGATTGTATCAAATCTTGACTTTGAATCATCTGCCCTGTGGCCAATGCATTAATTTTAAAAGCATTATAGGATTATTGCAACTTTGGGTTTGCTTAAAATCTGTAAATGCTGCACACTGTAAATGGATGTCCTTTTGCATGAACAAACTAGAAGATGCATACACTTTTTATTGGGGAATGTCAGAATATATGGTAGCTAAGGTCAATACAGAGATTTTAATTTTACATTAGGTGTATGTGAAAGGGATAGACTGTTTCTTAAAACATTGGTCCAAAATTGTAACACAGTGCCATGAAAAACTACCCTCTACAACTTGAACCTTTTCAAATTTTGTCATATAAAAAAAACTAATTTCAATGTATTTTAATTGTGTTTTAGAAGAAATACAAACATGAAGTAATATAACTGTATAGTATAATAGTATAATTGTGAAAGAAAGGGAAATGGTACATGGTTATCAAAATTTGTCACACATAGAAATTTGACTGAAGGACAGTAATTACAGCAACTAGAGGGCTATGTCTCTACCAGCTGTGCACATCTAAATTTGCTCTTTCTTGTTTGAAAAATAGCTCAAGCTTAGTCAGACTGGATGGAAAATATCAAGCAGTTTTTTTTTTTACCTTTTGGTACAGCTTCTCAGTTGGATTTAGGTCTGGACATGGATTAGCTAGTCATTTTAACTCTGGTTTTATGTTTATACTATCCTGACAGAAGGTGAACCTTTGCCCCAGTCTCAAGTCTTTTGCAGCCTGTAACAGGTTTTCTTCAATGATGGATGTTACTCCATCTACTATCCCATAAACCCTGGAAAGCAGCCCTGTCCTTACTGAAGAAAATCATCCCCACTGTATAACGCTTCCCCCACCATGCTTCATGTGATCATGTGATCGGAATCATTTGAAGAGATAGTTTTCTGTCACAAATAGAAATTTGTATGTAGGCAAGAAGATAAATTGTATGGCTTTTGGCAAACTGAAACTGGGACGTCCGATTCTTTCAATACTGGGTTTCTTCTTGGGATTCTTTCATTAAGACCAGATATCCGGAGTACATTACTAAAGGTTGTTTATGAACAGATTCTCCTTCCTAAGCTGTGAATGTCTGCAGCTCCTCCAAAGATCCCATGGGCCTCGCAGCTGGTTGACGAGGTAATATTCTCCTTGCTCAGCCTGTCAAATAAGTTGGACGGTGGTGCAATACGTTTTCCATTTTTGACAGACTGAACAGTGCAGCATGAAATGTTTCAAGGTTAGAATTTGTTTTATTACCTTATAAAAGACGGATTTTCATATTTATCCTTCTTCTCACCCTTTGGAAGGATGCACTTCTTTGTGTGGGTCTATCCCATAAAATCTCGATCTCAATAAAATACATTGAAGTTTGATCGTAATGTGACAAAATATGAAAAAGATCAGGGAGTATGAATTCTTCTGCGCAAGCTGCTTTGATTCCCACTGGAATGCCCAATTCAGGACAGACACTAAAAATGCTACTTGTATGAAAATATATTTAAAAACATGTAAACCAGATATCATGTCACACTGGTGTAATCAGTCTCTATCAAAGAGTCAGATATGGGTAATTTATGAAAAATAGCATGCATTTTTGCACTTTTTTGGGCAAGTAAAGCAAGCATCAGAGAATCAACACATGGTTACTTCCGTGTCTGACATCTAGATTTCATCAAATACCCACTCAGACTCTGTGATCACAGAACACTTCATGTGAGCTGCTGCATTTTGAATGGGCCACCATGCAGCTGGGGAGCGTTCAAAGAAACAGCGATATGCTGGCTGCTACCTTTTACCTCTCCTCCAACCACTCAATCATACACGCACATAAAGAAAATGCATGTGCATGCACACAAAGACACACAGTCTGACACAAGTGACACATTCCTTCTGAGACCAGATACTGCTCACATCCAGAGCTCAGGTGTTCCTGCCTTTGTAGCCTTACAAAAATGAAGAAAGAGCCAGAACGTGAATGAGGCACAGAGACAGGGGAGAGATGTGATGTTTTCCTTTTTCTTGCTCGGCTGTGAAACCTCATCCTGCTTTCATTCCCTTTTCACTATGTCAGTCTTTGCTTTTGTGTGGATTTCTGATGGGTCCCACCTGTCACTGAAGAGGTCACCCTGCTGATATTGGATCCCCATTGAAGAACTTTTGCTCCCAGAGACAAACTTACACATATCCACTAACTTATTGTAGTTATTAATTTATCTAACCTTTGTTTAACCATGAAGTGCCTTTAGATTAACATTTCTTTTGGTGAGAAGACCCAGCCTTTTAAGTGACAAGCTCAAAATGTGAAATTAACATAAGAAAGTCAGAGTCAACATAATATAGGTAGAAGATGCAAAAATGAAATCTGAAAGAAAATACCAGAGTAAAAATACCAACTTTATTTGAGATAAGGGGATTATTTCTGAAAAACAACATTAATATAGTTTTATTTACTTTAAGAACCAACTTTAAGTCACACTGGACAGCTGAAAGGTAGTTTTAAACTTATTAACAGCCTGTCCCATAGTAGAGAGTTAAATATTGTGTCATCTGCATAAATGTGCGTTTTAGCCACAGGTATATACAGGGGTTGGACAATGAAACTGAAACACGTGTCATTTTAGTGTGTGTGGTTTCAGGGCTAAATTGGACCAGCCTGGTAGCCAGTCTTCATTGATTGCACATTGCACCATTAAGAGCAGAGTGTGAAAGTTCATTTAGCAGGGTAAGAGCACAGTTTTGCTCAAAATATTGAAATGCACACAATATTATTTGTGACATACCAGAGTTCAAAAGAGGACAAATTGTTGGTGCACGTCTTGCTGGTGCAACTGTGACCTAGACAGCAAGTCTTTGTGATGTATCAAGAGCTACGGTATCCAGGGTAATGTCAGCATACCACCAAGAAGGACGAACCACATCCAACAGGATTAACTGTGGACGCAAGAGGAAGCTGTCTGAAAGGGACGTTCGGGTGCTAACCCGGATTGTATCCAAAAAACATAAAACCACGCTGCCCAAATCAAGGCAGAATTAAATGTGCACCTTTCCTGGGGCGGTTCTCATGTGAGCCAGTTTCTTTGTATCACTTGATGGTTTTTGCGACTGCACTTGGGGACACTTTCAAAGTTTTCCCAATTGTTCGGACTGACTGACCTTCATTTCTTAAAGTAATGATGGCCACTCGTTTTTCTTTACTTAGCTGCTTTTTTCTTGCCATAATACAAATTCTAACAGTCTATTCAGTAGGATTATCAGCTGTGTACTGTATCCACCTCCTGCACAACACAACTGATGGTCCCAACCCCATTTATAAGGCTTGAAATCCCACTTATTAAACCTGACAGGGCACACCTGTGAAGTGAAAACCATTTCAGGTGACTACCTCTTGAAGCTCATCAACAGAATGCCAAGAATGTGTGGAGCGGTAATCAAAGCAAAAGGTGGCTACTTTGAAGAACCTAAAATAAAATACATATTTTCAGTTGTTTCACACTTCTTTGTTCAGTATATAATTCCACATGTGTTAATTCATAGTTTTGATGCCTTCAGTGTGAAGCTACAATATTCATAGTCATGAAAATAAAGAAAGCTCTTCGAATGAGAAGATGTGTCCAAACTTTTGGTCTGTACTGTACATATACAAGGGTTGGACAATGAAACTGAAACACCTGTCATTTTAGTGTGGGAGGTTTTATTTCCCTTTGGGATTAATAAAGTATTTTTGAATTTGAATTTGAATTTATGGCTAAATTGGACCAACCTGGTAGCCAGTCTTCATTGATTGCACATTGCACCAGTAAGAGCAGAGTGTGAAGGTTCAACTAGCAGGGTAAGAGCACAGCTTTGCTCAAAATATTGAAATGCACACAACATTATGGGTGACATACCAGAGTTCAAAAGAGGACAAATTGTTGGTGCACGTCTTGCTGGCGCAACTGTGACCTAGACAGCAAGTCTTTGTGATGTATCAAGAGCCACGGTATCCAGGGTAATGTCAGCATACCACCAAGAAGGACGAACCACATCCAACAGGATTAACTGTGGACACAAGAGGAAGCTGTCTGAAAGGGATGTTCGGGTGCTAACCCGGATTGTATCCAAAAAACATAAAACCACGGCTGCCCAAATCACGGCAGAATTAAATGTGCACCTCAACTCTCCTCTTTCCACCAGAACTGTCCATCGGGAGCTCCACAGGGTCAATATACACGGCCGGGCTGCTAAAGCCAAACCTTTGGTCACTCATGCCAATGCTGAACGTCGGTTTCAATGGTGCAAGGAGCGCAAATCTTGGGCTGTGGACAATGTGAAACATGTATTGTTCTCTGATGAGTCCACCTTTACTGTTTTCCCCACATCCGGGAGAGTTACGGTGTGGAGAAGCCCCAAAGAAGCGTACCACCCAGACTGTTGCATGCCCAGAGTGAAGCATGGGGGTGGATCAGTGATGGTTTGGGCTGCCATATCATGGCATTCCCTTGGCCCAATACTTGTGCTAGATGGGGGCGTCACTGCCAAGGACTACCGAACCATTCTTGAGGACCATGTGCATCCAATGGTTCAAACATTGTATCCTGAAGGCGGTGCCGTGTATCAGGATTACAATGCACCAATACACACAGCAAGACTGGTGAAAGATTGGTTTGATGAACATGAAAGTGAAGTTGAACATCTCCCATGGCCTGCACAGTCACCAGACCTAAATATTATTGAGCCACTTTTGGGTGTTTTGGAGGAGCGAGTCAGGAAACGTTTTCCTCCACCAGTATCATGTAGTGACCTCGCCACTATCCTGCAAGAAGAATGGCTTAAAATCCCTCTGACCACTGTGCAGGACTTGTATATGTCATTCCCAAGACGAATTGACGCTGTATTGGCCGCAAAAGGAGGCCCTACACCATACTAATAAATTATTGTGGTCTAAAACCAGGTGTTTCAGTTTCATTGTCCAACCCCTGTATCTCCCAATGTTATTAAAAATGAAAAAGAAGGCCTAAATATTGAGCCTTGGGTCACTCCTTTTAAAATATTCAGAAAACAGGGCTCTCATAAATCTGCATTATTCTGTTTTCACAGAAACAAGCACATATGAGTCAGGTTTTTACTTTCTTTAAAGAAAAGGTTTGAGGAAATGGATCACACCTTTCTTTTCCTTTTTTATTACTACCTGGAACAGTCTTTTTGGACCTCCTGTCCTCGAATGGTTCACATAAGAGGTTGTGTCTGGGCAGGGAAAATTAGTTTAGGATAAAACTATTTAAACATCGTTTATTTCATTGTGTTTTCTTTGTGGTGTTTAACTGCTAACAGGCCTTTAAGCCTTGAGGCTAGTTTATTTGTTTGTGTTGTGTTCTAAAGGTAAGACAAACTTTAAAATTAGTGGTTTAAACACTAATGTCACATCTGGTGACATAAGTTTGCCCATTTTATCTGCGTTTTCCCCTTATCTCCTCTAACCGAAAATATGTCAGAATAATCCTGCCAAAAACTCCGCTAATAAACAGTAGCCACTATCAGTTCTGCTGTGTACTATGCTACAAAGCTTGTTCTGCAATTGGCCATAACGGGCTGCCAGGTCATACACACCCTAATATTTGTATTAATATTTAAAGGTACATCTAGAGCTAAAAAGGGTTGTTATAGCTTCAAGCTGCTAAATGATTTATTGATAAATGAGACGCTAGTCCTGGATATGTCATCACGCCCCCGTCAAGACAATCAAATTGTGACTATATCCACTTTAGCCTATCACGTCATGTGAATCAAATGTCCAAAATATTTTGGATTTTTCTAATTCGGCAAACTGTATTAAAACATAATGTTTAACTTCTCCTTCAGATTTGCGTTGTGAACTTGTTGTTGGAGGACATACAAATTGTTGTTCCTAATTAGTTAAAACTAATCTGGCCTCACTCCAAATTCCTCAAGTCAAACTTTATTTCCTAAATGAACATATTCACACTGAACTGTGATACCATTTAATCATTTTACTGGTTATGGTTTGTTATTTTGTTCGGATTTTTATGGTTTGTTAATTTTCCTTATTCTTTCATTTTTTCTTGGTAGTCTAGTCCTTAGTATTTTAACATGAAGCTGAGTTACTTTTGTTAATAAATTCTTGTACTTTCTAGTGAAGTTGTGTGTTTATTCCATATACAGTATAAAATGTCCTCTTTAACCTGTTGTCCTACAATACAGCTGCATTGGGCTGGGATTAACCAGACAATACCTGAAAGACAGAGAGTTGTTTGGCTAATGATTCCTAATGGGGGTGTCCCCATTTGTTAGTTTTACTAAAAGTTCTATATTCTAACTGTATTATTAATTTTGTTAACTCTTAATTATTAATTAGAATTATTAGTAGTTGTTAACAAACATATTGTTACACAACAATATTTTGCCACACTTGTTACCATAGATAAAAACTGGAACTGGTCATAAATAGATCAGAATATGTACAGGAGTAGTAAGGTTTGTGAAGTGATTATAACCTTGTTTAATTTGTATTTTAGCAGTGTTTATGTTTTTCCACCAATGACTATCATTGGTCTTTGCTACTGTCATTTGTGGTATTAAAAGCTAAAAAGGTAAAGGACCATTGCTGGATATAAGTTATTAACGTGTCTAGACGTCTAATGATTTCTCAGTGTGCTCAGTAAGGACATGAAAAATACATTTATCATTTGCAAAGCAATGTAGTACATGCTTAGAACTTCATTTCCAAGGAACTAGTTTTGGGGATTTGTGGTTATTTTCATATTTTCCTAAAGTGTGCTTGAATGGTTTAATGATGTGTTCTGTTAGGATCATCATGGCTTTCTGTTTTATTGCTTTTGTCACTTGTTCTGGATTAACTTTTTTACTTGTGGTGTCTGTGTGTAAGGTTTCCTTTTTTTTTCAAGTTAGTCTTGTTTTCTACGTCTCTTACACACCTGGTCCTTGTTTCTACCCATCACCCCATTACTCCAGTACAAATGTATGCCCTTGTCTCTGAAATAGTTTCTCGTCAGATCCTAGTCAGTAGTTGTGTTGTGCTTTCAAAAAGTGTATTTCAGTTTTTTGCCACACTATAGCTCGTGTTTTTGAGGTCTTATTAATAATCTCAAGGAAAATGTTCACTCGAGAAGTCAGCACTAGATAATTCAAAAGCAAATGTAATAGCTTTCCTGCGGGATTAGATTCAATCCAAAGTCAAAACCCTCTGAAAGCTTAAAGACAACAGTAGACACCGACCATTAACCTGTATGTTGCGTAGATCCACCTCTGTATAAACAACATTAAATCCCTTGGCTTTGACATGGTTTGTGTTTATTCTTCTTCTGGTGTTACAGGATCTAACATGATAACTAAATTAGGTTAATAAAAAAAAAATTTAATTAATCTTGTCTGGATCAATCATTTTGTTCATCATTTTCTTTCATACCCCTAAACTTTTTAATATTTTGGCACAACATAGCTATGGATTGTTTTTTATTTTTACATGACAGGCCAACACAAATTAGTGTGTATTTGTGAAGTGGAAGAAAAATTATACATCAGTATGAAAAAATACTGCACCTCCAAAGAAGTCTGAAAAAAGGGGATGAGTTTGTTTTCCTTCCCATTTACTCTGATACCCTTAAAAATCCAATGGATATACATATATATATATTCAGGGGTTGGACAATGAAACTGAAACACCTGGTTTTAGACCACAATAATTTATTAGTATGGTGTAGGGCCTCCTTTTGCGGCCAATACAGCGTCAATTCGTCTTGGGAATGACATATACAAGTCCTGCACAGTGGTCAGAGGGATTTTAAGCCATTCTTCTTGCAGGATAGTGGCCAGGTCACTACATGATACTGGTGGAGGAAAACGTTTCCTGACTCGCTCCTCCAAAACAACCCAAAGTGGCTCAATAATATTTAGATCTGGTGACTGTGCAGGCCATGGGAGATGTTCAACTTCACTTTCATGTTCATCAAACCAATCTTTCACCAGTCTTGCTGTGTGTATTGGTGCATTGTCATCCTGATACACGGCACCGCCATCAGGATTCAATGTTTGAACCATTGGATGCACATGGTCCTCAAGAATGGTTCGGTAGTCCTTGGCAGTGACGCGCCCATCTAGCACAAGTATTGGGCCAAGGGAATGCCATGATATGGCAGCCCAAACCATCACTGATCCACCCCCATGCTTCACTCTGGGCATGCAACAGTCTGGGTGGTACGCTTCTTTGGGGCTTCTCCGCACCGTAACTCTCCCGGATGTGGGGAAAACAGTAAAGGTGGACTCATCAGAGAACAATACATGTTTCACATTGTCCAGAGCCCAAGATTTGCGCTCCTTGCACCATTGAAACCGACGTTTGGCATTGGCACGAGTGACCAAAGGTTTGGCTATAGCAGCCCGGCCGTGTATATTGACCCTGTGGAGCTCCCGACGGACAGTTCTGGTGGAAAGAGGAGAGTTGAGGTGCACATTTAATTCTGCCGTGATTTGGGCAGCCGTGGTTTTATGTTTTTTGGATACAATCCGGGTTAGCACCCGAACATCCCTTTCAGACAGCTTCCTCTTGCGTCCACAGTTAATCCTGTTGGATGTGGTTCGTCCTTCTTGGTGGTATACTGACATTACCCTGGATACCGTGGCTCTTGATACATCACAAAGACTTGCTGTCTAGGTCACAGTTGCGCCAGCAAGACGTGCACCAACAATTTGTCCTCTTTTGAACTCTGGTATGTCACCCATAATGTTGTGTGCATTTCAATATTTTGAGCAAAGCTGTGCTCTTACCCTGCTAGTTGAACCTTCACACTCTGCTCTTACTGGTGCAATGTGCAATCAATGAAGACTGGCTACCAGGTTGGTCCAATTTAGCCATAAATTCAAATTCAAATTCAAGAATACTTTATTAATCCCAAAGGGAAATAAAACCTCCCACACTAAAATGACAGGTGTTTCAGTTTCATTGTCCAACCCTTGTATATGTACAGTACAGACCAAAAGTTTGGACACATCTTCTCATTCGAAGAGCTTTCTTTATTTTCATGACTATGAATATTGTAGCTTCACACTGAAGGCATCAAAACTATGAATTAACACATGTGGAATTATATACTGAACAAAGAAGTGTGAAACAACTGAAAATATGTCTTTTATTTTAGGTTCTTCAAAGTAGCCACCTTTTGCTTTGATTACTGCTCCACACATTCTTGGCATTCTGTTGATGAGCTTCAAGAGGTAGTCACCTGAAATGGTTTTCACTTCACAGGTGTGCCCTGTCAGGTTTAATAAGTGGGATTTCAAGCCTTATAAATGGGGTTGGGACCATCAGTTGTGTTGTGCAGGAGGTGGATACAGTACACAGCTGATAATCCTACTGAATAGACTGTTAGAATTTGTATTATGGCAAGAAAAAAGCAGCTAAGTAAAGAAAAACGAGTGGCCATCATTACTTTAAGAAATGAAGGTCAGTCAGTCCGAACAATTGGGAAAACTTTGAAAGTGTCCCCAAGTGCAGTCGCAAAAACCATCAAGTGATACAAAGAAACTGGCTCACATGAGAACCGCCCCAGGAAAGGAAGACCAAGAGTCACCTCTGCTGCAGACGATAAGTTCATCCGAGTCACCAGCCTCAGAAATCGCAGGTTAACAGCAGCTCAGATTAGAGAACAGGTCAATGCCACACAGAGTTCTAGCAGCAGACACATCTCTAGAACAACTGTTAAGAGGAGACTGTGTGAATCAGGCCTTCATGGTAAAATAGCTGCTAGGAAACCACTGCTGAGGACGGGCAACAAGCAGAAGAGACTTGTTTGGGCTAAAGAACACAAGGAATGGACATTAGACCAGTGGAAATCTGTGCTTTGGTCTGATGAGTCCAAGTTTGAGATCTTTGGTTCCAACCACCATGTCTTTGTGCGGCGCAGAAGAGGTGAACGGATGGACTCGACATGCCTGGTTCCCACCGTGAAGCATGGAGGAGGAGGTGTGATGGTGTGGGGGTGCTTTGCTGGTGACACTGTTGGGGATTTATTCAAAATTGAAGGCATACTGAACCAGCATGGCTACCACAGCATCTTGCAGCGGCATGCTATTCCATCCGGTTTGCGTTTAGTTGAACCATCATTTATTTTTCAACAGGACAATGACCCCAAACACACCTCCAGGCTGTGTAAGGGCTATTTGACCAAGAAGGAGAGTGATGGGGTGCTGCGCCAGATGACCTGGCTTCCATAGTCACCGGACCTGAACCCAATCGAGATGGTTTGGGGTGAGCTAGACCGCAGAGTGAAGGCAAAAGGGCCAACAAGTGCTAAGCATCTCTGGGAACTCCTTCAAGACTGTTGGAAAACCATTTCAGGTGACTACCTCTTGAAGCTCATCAACAGAATGCCAAGAGTGTGTGGAGCAGTAATCAAAGCAAAAGTGGCTACTTTGAAGAATCTAGAATATAAGACATATTTTCAGTTGTTTCACACTTTTTTGTTCAGTATATATTTCCACATGTGTTAATTCATAGTTTTGATGCCTTCAGTGTGAAGCTACAATATTCATAGTCATGAAAATAATCAAAACTCTTTGAATAAGAAGGTGTGTCCAAACCTTTGGTCTGTACTGTATATACATATATATATATATATATATATATATATATATATATATATATATATATGTGTATATATATATATATATAAGATTAGGTAAAAATCACTTTTGCCTCAAAACTCTCAACTGCCCAGGCGACTAAAGTGGAGTAGTCTAGGAGTTTGTTTAAATAAACTCTCTGATATGCCTTTGCATTGATGATTCTCGTATGACAACACACATATGCAGACATATACAAACTCTACTCTAAATGTTTCCATACTTTATGGTTGAGGAAATTTTATCTCAGTCTTCACTACTTCCAACCTTTTCCACCGCTTCAATCGTCCTCCCATCCCAACCTCTCAGCGGTTTACATCCAGAAGTTGGGAAGCAGCTGGACATTAAAAGCAGCTTAAAAAGATACTCTCCAACATTGTTTATATATATTCTCCATTTCTGAGCAGCAAAGAGTAAGGCTGCCAGTGGTTTTGGTCAAGGGTCTACATCTATCTGGCTGTCACAGCTGAAAAAAGTCACAATATTGTGGAGTACATGCTGTGCATGTTAGGAGGTATGTCAATGAATCTGAGAAGCCTTGATCTGGGGGCTGGAGGCACTTTTAAAACACTGTTCAGTAACAGTTACTCCAAGCAAGTGGTTGAGATGAACAGCTTGGATTTTAAGACAGGGTACATACACAAGATCAAGGATGAAATCCATATGACCAATAATTCATAATGCAGTATTCTTACTTTTAATTGATCAAAAGAAAAAAAATGGGAACTCTAGAAAATGTATCATTTGTGCATAATGAACTTTTGTCAACTGGTAATAAAAGGATGTTCATCAAGTCAAGAGTAAACTGTTGCTTTGAAAAGGAAAATGATGAAAAACACAAAAAACCCAGTGGTATTGTTCCATTAATGATTTCTTCTGGCACAGACGAATCAGGCCAGGGAGACTTTCTATGGGGAAATAAAACAATGAGAATACAAAAAGGCAGTGGTAACAGTAGCTCTGTCAATGACTAGATCTGGGAAAAAAAGAGGCAAACACAGGAGAACCAGACTAGGAGTACTTCTGATAAGGAAAACAGCAATGAGAGTGCACCAAGGTAATGGCAGCAAAAAACAGCTGAGTCTATGATTACACCCTGGAAAGATACACATCTTTAACACAGAAGCATAGGGCCTGGAGCACTTTTAATGGAGAAAAAATTAAAGGGCCACAAAATATTGGCAATAATATTTCCATCAATAGTTATGCCCAGGAATGAGATGCAGCTAAACATTGAACCAGTGGACCAGGAGTACTTTCTATCACAAAGAAAAACAGGATACAAAATGTTAATACTAACAACAGCTCCATCAATGACTGCCCCACAAAGAGACTAAGCTAAATATAAAACCACTGGGGCCGGTTGGAAAAATAAAGATAGAACACCATGAGAACATTGAGATGGCTCAATATAAATCTCAGCCACCCTAAATATACTTTCATTTTTGTGTCAGTGACAGGCTTATTTGATTTAAAATGTGTACTCAGTACCATTTTGTATGGCACAGAGTGAAACTTAGATGCACTTTTGTAAGATTAACAAACACTACAACAAAATAAAGAGAAAAGTGCAAAACAACCGTTTTTCTGAGTAAATTTGGAGATTCAAAGTAAACTCATTTATCAACATTAACACGTTTAAATAAGCATGTTGTAATTTGACGTTTCATTGATGAGTAAAATCTGTTGTTTGATTCTCAAGTTTAAATGACATGAAACCTATGTCATGTTACCTGTGATGGTTTTACATTGTTTCTTATAGGTTACACATTGAAGCAATTCTGTCAGATTTCAATAGGACATTACATCAGGTCTATGTTTTTCCAAATTTTTTTTATAATTTAATACATTTTATATTCAGATATTTTCTACATCTAGTGCATGCAAAACTTAAAAGTACCTGTATGTCGACATCCAATCAAACAGGAATCCACACAACACAGACCTTCATCTGTAATTAAGTTCCTCTGTGAATCACACGCTAGTCTAAGGAAACAACCCCTTTTTTCCGGTTATTTTTGGCTATGTTTATTATTGACGACAGACTATCCTGTTGATGAATCATTGTTTATTATGTCTAGAACATGCAGGTAGCACTCGACTCTGCAACACAACTGTAGGTCCAGTCAAGATCTCCCTAACCTTGAGTGCAGATAACAGCCTGAGTGCCACTTGTTGCAGGGATGAAGCCACCCTCATGATGCACACATGCAATCCTTGCTTCAAAAAAAACGAATCTGTGCTGAGATCTGTTGTCTGGGCAGCACCCTCTTAAGCACCTCCAGCTATATCTGCAATGATGAATAGCAATCAGTGCAGCTTGTAGATTTCTACATTTCAGTCATTGTAACAACCCTCATCGCACACTCATGCAATCCCATAAGGATGACATGCTGAAATTAATGAGGAAAATATAGATTGATTGTGTGTGTATTATCTTCAAGCTACATCTTTTGCCATAATTTTAAATGGTATAAATATTTGCTCAATAACACCTAATGCAGGACCTGGCTTCTTGCTTATCATTTGAAAACATCAACACAATCTGCATCAGTTCTTGAGGGTTTTAAACATTAAACACAATTAACTTTACAGTCTCAGATAAAAATGCAACATCTCTCAATACTAAAGACCATCTGACACTTGTTTTCCTGTCTTTTTAATCCTTTAAGCAGCATCAGTGACAAAATCCAAAGACTTAAACTGTGGGTACTCCTTGAACTTTTTCAGAAATAAAATCAATGTAATGTTTTGTTGTACCATGTTTAATAGATTCAGTGCAATAAAAGGTCTTCAGAGGTCACCTAATTAGAAAATAAAGTCCACCTGAATGTGATTTAATCTCAGTATAAATCCAGCTGTAGTGTGAAGGCCTCAGAAGTTTTGTTTGAGAACATTTGTGAATAAACATCCTCATGAAGACCACCACGATGTTTCAGTGATAAAGCTGTTGAGATTTTTAAAGCATGATTAGATTACAAAATATCCCAGACATTGGACAGCTTCAAAACTCTACATCTGAGCTAGGATGTTCAGCCAAGCTAAAAATCGTATGAATAGAAACACTTGCTTATCCACAAGGTCGAAGCGGGTCGTGTGGAGGTTCATCTTGCAGCATGACAACCCTAAATATATAGTCAAAGCAACAAGGCAATGGTTTAGATCAAAGCCTAGTCAAAATCTGAACTAAAATCCAATGGCACGACTCGAAAATTGATGGAGAACCTCAGTCACACCTTCACATGTTTAAAGGGAATGGTGAGAGAAATAAATGACACATTAAGGTGAGTTCTAGTGTAAATACAGCTTTATTAGGGAAGAAAATGTTCCATGACAAACAAAAGAGGGGGAAAAAACAGATTCAAAGTACATTTCATCCTCTTAAGATGGCGCATTGAAACATACCTCTTCCAAATCCCAACGCTGCTCTGCACAAACATGATGCCTTCTGACAAAGTGCTGTCCCTCACGCAGAAAAAAACAATGGTTGTAAGAAGCAATACTTGGAAAATGCCAGATTAACTTCATCTTCCTTGTAAGATTTGTTCAAGAATGGCAACAATCTACAAGTTTTAATGTTACTAAAGAATATTTGCTTGTACTTCTACAAATGTCATCTCTCAATTTAGTTGCAATGAAAGAATAAACTCTAGCAACAAACAGTTGAAGTCTGAAAACGCAGCAGAAAAAAAGCTATTGGTCCTGAATTATTTGGAAATATGAGAGCTGACCTGCTGAACAGTGGTTGGGACATGTTGGGTCCGATCACGTGAAAGAAGCAGTGAACGTAAATTGGTTGTCCTACAGAGAGGCGTTGGTCATTTTATGGAGAGGTAGGATAGTTGTCATGGTCGATGCATGAGGTCCCAGGAAAAAACTTTAATCGGTAATGTCTAACAGTAGTTAATGGTTAGAAGTAGATAAGTGGACCAGTATACACAAATTAAATGGCTATAATAAAATAATACCAACAGATTAAGTCTTGAGTGGTTACACAGAAGTCCAATCTTGCGTGTCTGCGTCCGAGAATCTATCCAGATTGAATTGGCACAGGGATAAGCAGATGTCTAATGTCAAATTAAAAAGAAGACAAACTGTTTATTGTGTGGCAACAATTTAACTAAGCGCACTGTTGTTTGGATTCAGATACAACAGGTTAACAAATGGCCGTGCTTACAAACTGTGATCCTTCATTTCCCCGTGGAGCAGTAAGGATGACACACTCTGGAGTGGATGAGTCACATTCACTTAAAAAAAAAAAAAAAAAACTTCATTTACTGTAAAATCTGAACCTGACAGATTGATGTAGCACGTCCAGATGGAAAACATAACAAAATCCTTTCAGCTAATCTGTGCGACCAGTCTGTTTGTAAGAGCAGGACATTTCAGCAAAACGGTGGGATCACACTAAAAGCTTAACGACGCCTGTGTCGAATGATCAGAGGAGGTTTTTTTTTTTTTTCTTTTATTATTTGTGGTCTGATCTGAGTGTGGAGCCAAATGAAAAATAGCAAACCCTTCAAGTAGATACTTTTGGAAATTAGTTGACCAAGTACAAACGTTTTTACATGTTAACACTACTTTGTTTTACAAGTGGATCAATGGTCGGGAAGACCAAATTACTAAAACAAATCAAACTGTGGAGAAAAGGAGGAATTTACTCTTTACAGTGAAGACAAAAACATGTTGGTGCATCCCTAATTTCTTCAGTACAATTCATCAAATATTTTTTACTTATGAACTATTTCCTAAAACATCTCATGAGTGAAACTGAATATATTTAACACTTTAATGCATCTATGTTCCTGATTGTATTTATTTTACATCAATAAATGTGTCTAAAATTGACATGACATCTAGTCAGCAGCACTCTTGATTACAGGACAGCCTTTCCTTAAGATCTAGAAATAAAAGATGCGCCATTACATTAGAAATGAATATACAGTATCTGTATTGTTTAGATCCCACTGCACATGACAACATGATTTTATTTTTAGGTCGCATGAAGGGGGATGCCAAAAACTCCTAATCTCAGTTATCCTCTTTACTCAGTTGGTGAAGCTGCAGCTGTACAGAGATGAATTTTGAAATCTTTCCTCTTTGTTTGTGCTCTCAGGTTCAGGTGTCTCTGAAACGGGGGTCACGTTACTGGCTCTGAGTCTCACGGACCTTGGCCTGCAGGGTGTCGCATGTCTTCTTGGCGTCGCCGAGCAACATCGCGGTGTTGGGTTTGTAGAAGATGGGGTTGTCCACCGCTGCGTATCCAACGCCCAGAGAACGTTTCATTACAATAACCTGCAGGGAACACACAAAGATGATCATCGATCATTAAGGAAGAAAGCTTTAGAAAGAATCTGAAGTAAGAGAAAAACTTCCAAAAATTACTTTTTTCCGCATGCTTAAACTATTTAAATTCGCACTTGTACTATTTCCCTTTAAGCTACAATGCTGTCCTTGATTTCTCTAGAGAGAACGTTATGGAAAGAACTGGGAAAAACAATAAACTGCAGCTCTTGGCGCCACACCAATGGGATGCTCTGCAAGTTGTCATTTCACAAGGACAAACTCCACAGTAATAGGATCAGCATGGGACTGCACCTGAACTCATAACAATCTGAATGTGGGCCAGGCGATGCACACAGTTCGGCAGTAAAGTCTCCCATTTTTCATCATCTCCCTGGGGTTTAAGACAGATCTTTTTATCACGCCTACACCAGATGTCTCACCTGTTTCGCCTTCCAGACCTCCAGCACGGGCATGCCAGCGATGATGGAGTTAGGGTCTTCTTGGGCGGCAGAGTTAACCGTATCATTGGCACCGATCACCAGGACCAGGTCAGTTTCTGTTTGCACATGGAACAAATCAAAGGTTTAAAGAACATATTTCTACATATGTTTCACATCTGTAGTACTGCTTTTTTATTAATTTACTGTATATGCCTTATAAGGGTTTGATTGAGATGTCATAAAACAACCCAAAATGGACAACTTGCAAATGTTTAATGTGGAGATGGTGAATGCTAAACTCAGATGTACCTGGTTAGGAAGAGGAGTGCAGGGACATTTGAGTAATGGAAGCATTTTAATAAGTGGGTAAGCAAACTTAAAATATTCACAGCATTGAGACAAATTTGCTAAGCATTTGTTACGGTGCTCCGAAATATTTTTCATTATAAAAATCCAGACTTTCCGAGACTCAACTTTTTATAGGTCCCAGTACTTTGAGGGAACCTTAAAATACAAATCATAAGAGTTCACTAAAGATACAATAGACGAAGAAAAGGAAGGAAGGAAGGAAGCAAAAAAGAAAGAAATGAAGAAAGACAGAAAAGAAAGAAAGAGAGCAAAAGAGGGACACAAGAGCAGGAGGAACATAAGGAAGACAGGAAAATGTGAGGACAAAAAGGAGGTAAGGAAGGAAGGATGACACAATCAAGAAAGGATGTTCACAAGCAATGAAGGAAGGAAGGCAGGAAGGAATAAGTCAGTTAAGGATAAGAATTAGGAAACTGGGAGGAAGGAATGTCAGGAGGAAGTATAAAAAAAGAAGGGAGGACAAGAAAGCATATGATATTGAAGAAAGGAAGGAAGCACACAAGGGAGTATGAAATGAGGTAGGGAAGGACTCAAGGAAGTACACATGGAAGGAAGGAGGATTACACTTTCAAAAATATCTTTTCACTAAATGAACAACAGTATAAAGACAGTTAAAACTCTGGAAGAAAGGGAAAATGATTAATGATAATTTCAAATTGAGGTGTCAGAACTTCCATTTTATCTGTAACAGTCAAAGGTAAGTTCATTTTGCTTTTGTGCTACAACGCTTAATTGAGCAGTTATTACTTTTCATTACTTTTATCTGTCAAATGTCACAGTAAAAAAAAACCTCCAGAAAGAAACCTGGACTCACCAGGAAAGTCCTCGTTGATTTCCTCCATTTCCAGGACAATGTCGTATGGGACGCCTGCTTCGGCCAGCAGCACGTTGAGCTGACCGGGCATACGGCCGGCGACGGGGTGAATACCGAACCTGCAGGAAAACAGCCGTTAAATCCTCGCTTTGCACAAAACCCTTCCATTAGAAAAAAAGAATACTGACAAGGGAGAGAGGAGATGTCAGAGGTGGCTGAGGATGACTCAAAATAAACCAAGTTCAGCAGAGGAGTAGTCAAAAAAAAAACAATAAAAAAACTAATGAGTTTATTGACAAACTGAGCTGAGGGATATTTGTAACAATCAGTTTACATCCAACTCCCGCTGCCCTCCACAAACATCATCTGTTTAGTGTGCTCTCTTTGTTTGTAACTTGTGCACAGCTCTCAAACGCAATTAACCTTGACATGTAATCAGTTCAGGTAATTCGCTGCAGGCTGCATGTTCTCTTCACCGTTCGAGCAGATTTTAAAAGAACCCAGTTTCCAGCAAACAAGGTAATCTACATGTGTTGTGATGAGGATTACGGGGCTTTGATATTAAAGAGAAGAATCAGCACTGTTGTACTGCTGAATCTAACGAACAACAACAGAAAGGCCGACTCCTTAACACAGAAGAGAGACACAAACGATTACACAGGCTGTTGAGAATAAAAGGATAAATTAGGAAACAGAGTAAGAAGACAAAACAGAAGAAAAAAAAACCTGAATGTTTTCTCCTTTTTTCTCTGACCACCCACCTTCCTCTAATCAGGCACAAATGCTCTAAGCAGCAGCAGCTGCAACCGGCGGGATCAAACGGCAGAGGCAGGAGGGTTAGCGGAGGTTCCGCTGTACCTTTTTCTGTCCATCGTTAGCATTGCCTTCTTTATAAACATACGCTGGTCTCTACTTGAGATCCCATTTTCTTATCAGCCAGATGAAAGCAGCAATTATCCTTTATTTCGTACCTGCACAAAATGCACCCGTTTATATCATTTTCATCTACATATATTCATATGTATAAAACCCTTTTTTGATAGCAAATTCTGCCCCAGCTTTGGTCTTGTTTTTGTGACTCTTACTGACTATAAGTAAGGTACAACCACTTTTGTCAAAATCCAAAGGGACTGGCAAACTGCTGAGGGCCCCAAAACCTGGAGGGGGCTCACTAGAACAATAGAAGTCAGTTTAACAAATGTGAATTTCTTGTAGAAGTGATACAGTTGCATCTCCATAAATCACAATATCAATTCTAAGTTATTTTATTTCAGTAATTACATTAAAATGCAGTTCATTGGCAATTATTCCCATTAATATTGATTACTATGGCTTCCATTTAATGGAACCCTAAAATTAAGTTTATCAAATAATATGAATGTCACTTTATGTAAAAAAAAAAAAAAGTAACTTAAAAATACATCATGGGGAAACCTGCTGACCTGACAGGTGTCCAGGCTATGTTCATGAAGCAGGCATATGCTGCCCAAAGAGCGGTCATGTCGCATTTCATCTGACTTTTACGTCATCGTCCTGGCTACGATTACGCATCTACACGGACTTCTCTACAGAAGTAGCCGTCACTGCTCTACAGCAGAACACAGCACCTGCCCCCACTACAAAAACTAACCAACACCTGCTTCAGTAGTGATATCACTGTGTGTGACTGGCCAGCACGCCACATAGGGGTGTAACGGTACACATAAATCACGGCCTGGTAAATAATTTGGCCTTAAAAGTCCCAGTTCAGCGCATTTCAATCAGGAGAAACAGACCTTAAGGTATAAGATTTGGTTTTTCTTTTCACTTTATTCAGCAATGAACAAAGAAAGTTAAAATGTTCTGACAATGATATAATATCATTATGTTATATATTTTAAAAAAGTGGACAGTATAGAGATGACTGGAGATTTTGCTTGATTAAGTCAATAAAGTATAAGATACAAACAATGAATGGATAGATAAAATTTTTTACATAAAATTCATTTTGGGTATATGTTATGTACAAGTTCTTGTTAGCGAATTAAAAAAATCACTTTACCTGACTTTCTTGCCAGCCTCTGTGAGCAACTTTACCAGCTCAGCAATGGGGTACTGGGCCTTTGCAGCACAAAGTCCATAACCTGGAAGAGATTTTAAAACAATAATAGGGAGAAATGAGTTGTTTTTAATCCTGTTTCAGAGAATTCTAATTCGACTGTTTATGATAAACTTTACAGGTCTTCCACCAAACTTTCATGCTGCAGGTACAGGGAATTTTTCTTATATGAATTTACATAGCTTTAAAATGTCTTTGACTTTGACTGCAACCAGAAATATACTTTTTATAATTCTAAACAAAGGCAAGAGTTGGGTTAAATTCAATTAAATCCTTCAGATTATTTCATGTTGGCTAGCCTGCATTAGTTAATTAGTTATTACTAGAGGTGCACCAGTTAGTTCTATGATGGTCAAAGGTGATTTCATATTTTCTATCAGGGCTGAAATGATTGTGGTTTTCTTTCAAATGATAATTAATTCAGGCTTGTAATATTAATGAAATATTTATATTTTAATAAGTACATGTAAAATTAATAGAATCACTGAAATTCTATACTGGGCAGGATTTATATATGGGGCCTATAAAAACTAGGGACTGACTGGCAGGGAAGAGAGACACAAGTAAGGAAGGAAAGAACAAAGGATGCAAGGAATGAATGGAAGAAGGAAAGGAAGACAGGACACAAGTACACAAGGAAGGACAAAAGGAGGGACTGAAGTAAACAAGGAAATAATGAAGAAAGGGAAGAAACACACAAGAAAAAGGAATGAAGGACACAAGGATGAATTACAACAAAGACAAGGAGGGACACAAGAAATAAGGGAAGGTAGGAAAGATAAGAGAATTAAGGAAGGAAAGCCATAATAGAGTAAAGAGGGCATATGTATGGAAAGTAGAGGTGAAGGCAGGGCTTTAAGAAAGGGATGAAACAGCAAAATGGGTGAAAGGACAAGGAAGGATGGACACAAGGAAGGAAGGAAGGAAGGAAGGAAAATCTATAGACAACCTGACAGGAAATCATCATGTATGCATTAAGGCATGTCACTCTCCTCAGTGACTTAACTCCAGAGAACACCTGTAACTATTTTTACCAAGTGTTATAGACGTTTTCCAGTGCTGAAGTAGACACAGTGATCCATCTCACCTATTGGTCTTTACAACTTAGATGATGTTAATATGTGTGACTGAGTAATAGTATCAACACAACATGAACAAAATATTATTCAGATTTTCTCTCAAATCCTTAAAATAAACATAAAACCAAGTAAGAGTCAGATTGAATGTATGTTTTTAATGCTCCACTCTTGGATTACATTCATATGAGTGACGCAGGTGTACGGCGTTAAATCTTTATCTCACACACAAACACGCGTCATTCGGTTCAGTGATGTTTATAAGCCTTGTCACAACAAGCAGTCGGAAACTGTCCTGTTACAACACACCAGTCATTTGGACATTTTTACTTTCTTACCCCCCCCCCCTTCTTGGTATTTCTTTTGCAAATTTTGCAGCCAATATTCTCACATGAGTTTTCTTGCGTAAAGGAAAACACATGGTTACAGAATACGCAGGGATGGTTCAGACAAAAGCCAGGGAAACACTTCTGTTTACCAAGCCGGGCCTTAAGTGTTTCCACAGACGTCAATCAGCCAAAGTGACTGTGACGGCTCCAATAAGGAAGAATGCTTTAAATGGAAACAAGGGCAATGACTAAAAGCTGGCGCCAGGCAATGATGCAACACTATTAGACAGCATCATGGCAAGTACTACCCATTCGCAGTGTTGTCTTCTGCTGATATTGTTGTATTTTAGGTGTTTATAATACAATGTTACCCATGTCAGAGGGATGATTTGTTTATGAGACATAAAGGTTTTTATAAAAGCTCAAAACAACGTTCAAACACATCTTCCAAGTCAAAATTCAATACTTTTTTAAAATCTAATTTCTAGTAATTGTTCAGGTTCAGGTTTGAAATAATGATCCTTCAAAAACTAGAAACAGTAAGTAAAGAAGGAAGTAAGGATAGACAGATGGACGGGTTCAAGGATGGATGAATGACAAATTGCTGGTTGATAGATAGACTGTCGTGGGGCAATTTCTTTTCAAACTTTCCTATTCCGGTTTAGTGTATTAGTATATAGTATATGTGTATGAATTATAATGTGCTTGAGTTAATAAAAACACCAGCTTTTTGCTTTATGAGTAAAATTTCTCAGTTTGTTGGTTTTTGAGTTATATAAAAAAGAAGAATACATATAATTGTTTGTCTTTTGTCACTTTATGTGTCACATTTTTGTCTTTCTAACTAATTTGAGTTTTTACTTAAAGTTTTAGCCCATTTGTTTTGTTCAGGTATTCTCAGAATGGAAAGCTCAATGTCAACGTACATTTGATGCTTCGATTCTCTTTCATTGGGCCACAGGAGCGCTGTAATTTAGTAATTCTTGTAAATTGCTGTGTTTTCCTCTGGTGTTTTTTGCAAATTGGTATTGTGCTCTGTGACTGGAATGGCCAATTTGCAGAATAGGTGCTTTTAGTCTGTGTTTACATGAACCCACGTGATCGAGCCAACTCTTTGGAACCGTGACAGCATCACTTAAAGAAAGGACTGGAATGTTTTCTGGGCCACCCAATAATTCATGCATCAGCCACTTCAAGGCTGAAACTGCAGGAGACAGTCACACGTTCTGTGTCAACTTAAATATAGGAAACATGTGAAACAGAGAAGTGTGTAGCTGGAACAAAAGTTGTGTTTGGACCCGACGCATCAACCCTGAAAGTTGTCGGCAAAACCCTATAAAGCTTCATCTCATCTGATTTCCTTCTGACCTTGCATATATATGCACCACTGTAGAATATCTAATTTACAGCCGACCACACAGAAAACCAGGCGAGGGTGTTTTTGTCTCTGTATACGCTCTGCCGGGACTTGTCAATTACCCTAGAAAATGGTGACGCAACACATATAGGTCGAGAGGAGGTTAAATGAACAGAAGACACTTTGCTCATGCTGGGGGAAAAAGTGACAAGAGAGGTCAAAGTGCCACGTTTTTCCACTCGTGTACCAGACCTTTGTGTTTTACCTGGAGTGATGATTATGTTGTGGGCCTCTTTAATCATGTCGACAGTCTGCTCCACATTGACCTCTGTGTGTGTCCCTGTGATCTCCATGGGCTTTCCTGTGCCGGTGGAAGATGTGCCGTAACCTCCAAGGATCACGTTAGCAAGTGAACGATTCATGGCCTGAGAAGACAGGGAAGATATTTACTTTTTTCTCCCTAATAAATCCCCTTTACTATCATGAAGAGGTACAGAACATTTACAAAACAAATTAAAAGAAGACCAAACAGGAGAGGAACAACCTAATTTAACTGTCTGTCAAGCTAAACAAAACCACATCTTCATTGTAGCACATTTTGGTAAACTCTTAACAAGAACTAGGACATTTTAAACTGTGCACTACTCACCACACACATAATATAAGACAGAATGGCTCCAGACGAGCCGATAAGCGCTCCGACGATGGTGAGCAGGTTGTTGTTCAGCAAGAAGCCCTCAGCACACAGTGCCCAGCCTGAGTAACTGTTGAGTACAGTGATGACCACGGGCATGTCAGCTCCTCCGATAGCTGCAGTCAGAGTAACACCCTGAAGGAAGAGAAAGAAAAGGGCTTCATTAAACCGTGTAAAAATAATCATTTTTGCTACAAGATTCTAGTGAGATGAATGAGTACAATTTATCTATAAATAACCATTCCTACACATTTTAAATGAAAAAGTTTAATTAGAAATTCTACTCTTCCAGAGTGGAAGGGAAGAGAAGGGAAAGGAAAGGAAAGACAAAAAGAAAGTAACAAAGGAACGTATAGAGGAACAAGGAAGAGAATGAAAGAAAGGAAAAAGAAGGAAGCATCAAGGGGCAAAACGAAAGAGCACCAAAAGGGAGGGTAGGAGTGAAGGAAAGGAGGAAATGAAGTAGTAAGAGGGATGGGAAACAGAAGAAACGAAGGGAGAGGGAAGGAAACAAAGAAGGAAGAGAAGGAACGGCACAAGGAAGAAGGAAGAAAAAAAAAAAAGGAAACGGGTCTTTTGATGGTTGGATGGAGAATAAATGCAAATTGTCTTGTTTATTCGTCATCAAATTGTTGACTTTCAATGCTCACTTTAGCTTTTGCAGTGTAATTGGAAGATGTAAATTTCTTCCAAACTAGGCTCTTACTGCCAAAGAAGTTTCAACTAGCGAACCGCTCTAAAAGTAAAAGTAAAAGTAAAAGCATGCCGCTCCCACTGCAGTAGTAATGTCCAAGTGATACTGTTACAGGCTGCCAAGCGCTTCGTTGGCGTGGAAACGACAGTCCACGTTGCTCTATTACGTAGCTGACACATCGGCATCTGGTGGTCTTTCTGTTATTGTGGAAACACAGTGCACACAATACCGCACCGCCTGGATATGGAAACGTGGCTATAGAGAAAGAATCAGAGCTAGTGGGTCACAAATATGTGGCTCGTGAGCCGCCTGTTGATAGGTCCAAACCGCAAGGTAACATGTGCCTCTATTCCATTCACAATTCCAGCACCACATAGCTCCACTCCACACTTCCATTGACATGCTAACGGTTGGAGCCTTGGCTGGAATCCCCACCTCCAGTCGTCTGTTACTGTTGTATGATTCAGTTTGAGCGTTTTTTCTATCATTTTATTTGTGTAGAGGTGCTGGAGAGGCGGAGCTAGACGGAGACAACTCTGCACCACGAGTTAAGTATGTGTTCTGTTTAGTGACCTCCACTGTTTGTCCGGTGCATAAAATATTAAAATTGCCTTCTAGTGGTTTTACTTTGAGCAACAGCTGAAGTACAGGTTAAGCCAACATGTGACTTCACCTTGACGGGTAGGTACCAATTAAGCCAGTATCGGGTTAGAAAAGCTAGTAATGGAAAACATTCGCAAAACGGGCTGAATGGAGAGGAGCCGGCCAAAGTAGAACCCATAGAAACGGGGCTCTGTACATTCAAACTTCGTTTATGTTATTTTTGTAACACCCAGAGAATACGAGGGTTAAATTTTCTCTTTATATCCTCGTCTTGTTGCTGCACGCAATGTACAAATTTTTTTTAAATCAAATATACAACAGGCATAGATGAGTCCACATGACCAAGATGTCTGTCTGATGTTAACTCTGTGATATAACAGCATATTAGGATGATCCTTGTTTTGGAACAAAAGCCTAGACTTGATGGTGATAACTGAACAGGTATGCAGAAAGAGGTTTAAGTGGGCTAATTATCCAACAGTAATCCATGATTCTTCTCACTTTGGTCTATTATCTTATTTATCTTAGCGATCATAAACAATGAACAAATTGCTATGAACTGATATAATAAAGCTAGCTGGTTCAGTGATGCATTGTTTGATTTAGCTGCTTTAAAAAAAAAGAAAACTCCACACGAACAACAAGGATTATTTACAATTGGATACACATGCTCTTTGTTCCTCTATCATTTGTACAGTTGTTGGGGCCAACTGTAGCTACAAAAGCAACGGCGAGATCCAAAACCGACGGAGCGTTTCATTTATTTCAGCTCAGACATCATAAATGGTTCCTTCTGATCACATGCATGGTCTATTTTTAGAAACTTTTGCAAGTGAAAAAAAAAACAACACACACGTGTACAGTAGATAATTCATAATACTGTACTTAAAATACTGATTAGGCCCACAACATAAGTTAACTGAGATAATAATCAACAGTCCTATTGTTGGATGCAATGACACTGAAACACGAGCTGGTGAATTAGGCAAGAACACATGCAAAAAGCTGAATTTTCTTTATTAATCACTATCCTGCATTTATGTTAGGGTCAAATCTCTTCAGATTTCCATGAATATAACCTATGTTAAAATGTAAAAGTCAAGGTAAAAGTAGCCAGAAGCTTTTATGCATACCCTCTAAAACTGTTTATTTGATAACCGGGATTTATGGATAAAATAATATTACTGAAAAAAGTTGAAGGTAAAAAATCTTTATAAAATGTAAGGTTTCTTTAGTAAACAGGCAATGAATAAATTAAAAAGCAGCTGTAATTGCTGTTTATTGCCCGAGACTTCCTCAGGAGCTCACTGTCTGTTGACATATCAGTCTGACAATATCAAAACTTTAGGCGTAGAGACTTTATTAGTTTATAAGAAATAACATGTAAAACCTGTTTGCCTGTGACTGCCAGCTCTCTGCTCCACTCAGAATTTCCAGGCAGCTTCGTTTTCTTGAAACTTGACATTTATTAAAAATACCTGCCGTTGTTACATTTCTCCCATTCTGTATATATTTTTTCTTTCCTCTCCAGCACGTTTTTCCTGACTCTTAAAAACTATCTCTCCTTCCAGGAGTTTATTGAGCTTTTTAACAGCATTCTTACTTGCTAACCTGTCGGTCAGCATGTAAGAACATTTCAATCTTAAATGTCCAGATTTTTCTACTTAAAAAAAGTGGCACGCTGAGAGAAGATCTGAAAAAGACACGTGCAGCATACCATGACGGCAGAGAGGGCAGAAACCGATCCGAGACAGGTCATGCCTGTGGTGTAGCTCGGATCCAGCATGTAGGGAACCATTCCGCCGACGCTAGCGGCCATGAGAGTGGCATTGAGAGCGTGGCGACCAGGGAGCATCAGAGGAGAGCTGTTCAGGACACCTGCAGAAAAACAAGAAAGTGAGAAGCCAGGTGGACATGAGAAGAAGCAGAAAAATCGATCATGTTAAACCTTACAACAACCCTTTAACACATATGTAGAAGTAGGCATCCACTAATATGTTTATTTTAAAACACTGAAGCCTATCCTACTTCCCATCTGCAGTATTTAATGTGAAGATGTTGTTAATTACACTAAATATTAAAAATCAACCAATTTCTGCCTATAAATCTATCACGGCATAAATCTTGAAGATTGAGAAAAACAATTACTGCTATAAAACTAAAACTCTCCCATTATTAATGAGGCTAATTTACTGCCTGTTACAATAAATTAGATAACTGTGACACAAACTGGCCCACAATAGTGACAGCTCAAGCCTAATCTGCATGGCAGGACCAAATCCCAACATCAGAAGGATTAGGACCAATCTCTACACTCAACATGAAGGTCAGGGAAATCTAGGTGTTCTCCATCAGCTTAATCAGGACTTTCATTAAGGTTTAGTTCTCACGGTCCAATTGAGGAGCAATAGTTCTTAGACAAGTTAAGCTTGTAAGAATTCATTTTAGTACTTTCTAGGTACCCCGCTCTGAAGAAGGCAGAATCTCAACTTTATACATTTTAAATTTCTTTCAATTTAAATTTCCATCCTTTTGCAGACTCTCATGTAGAGACTTCCTGGGTTTTTAATAAATTAAAGTATAAATTAAGTATAAATGCAAAGGTTCACTACTGATGGACAGATGGATGGATATTAGAAGAGGATGTATGAATAAATGATTATGAGCTTGACAGATGAATGGATGTAGGGATAGAGTTGTGAATCAACTTGGGGATGGATGGAGCAAAGGGATATTGGCAACAAAGTCTTCAAATATAACTGTTTATAGATACAAAATTTTCTTTTTCTATTCTTCTCCAGACTTGGATAAAACCTGATTCTGTATTGCTCCAGAACCTGAAGGAGCCCTTCTTGTAAGTTTTCTAGCAGGACAACGGAAATACCCAGATAATTTAGAGTCTGCTAATAAGCTTCAACCTTGGCCAATGTAGCAAGTCATGAAACATCTAACAATCAATAATTTCTTTATGACAGACAACATCGCGTGCATCTCCATAAATAGGAGTTACTTATGCAGTTCAGATGGTTGTGATGCTGGGACTGACTGGTCTGTTCGTCTCACCTTGCAGCTTGCCGTACGCCACCAAAGAGCCGCTGAAAGTTATTCCACCAATGTAAGTGCCGAGGTAAGCAACTATCTTCGTTAGATTGGCCGCGGGGTCCGTGGCAAAGTGAGGGTACTCGATCATATATTCGGCCACGCAGGTCAGCATGGCAGCCAGCCCCACCAAGCTGTGGAATGCAGCCACAAGCTGAGGCAAGTCGCTGATCTCAATCTTCTTAGCAATGGCCAAACCTGGAGATAGAAAAAAAATAAATAAATAAAGCAGAATGCCCCTTAAGGTCCTGGGCATAAATACCATGAGAATCACAAGCACGCACAGTCAGACTACTGCTGGGAAATGAGCCTTGTGGAAGAACCAGGTGCTGCTGATGAGGCCCGCCTTGGGAAATATTTCTGTTGGTCTACAGTGAGTGTATTTGTGTGCACACATATCCTGCAGGAAGCCTTTCAACACGGCTATCTCTGGTAAAGAGCACTATTATCTGCGTGGATTGTTTAGTCTGGTTTTCAGCTTTGTTACTGGAACAATTAGCATTTAAATGATCCAACTGTCCCAGAGCAGAGAGGGAAAGTGAGTAATACCTGATGCTAGTTACTCTGACAGACCTCCAGCGCCTGGTGAGAATTAGTCATGCTGTGTTTGATGTAAACATCACAAACCCTGTGCACACCTGCTTCTTAATCTTCCCGAGCTTGGAAAACAACATAAAACCCACGTTCATCTGCTGCAGCACCATTCAGCAAGCATTAGGGTTTGCCTGCAAGTCTCACAGATTATTCTATTAAAGTAAATACAAACATGCTTACCAGCAGTGCCACCCACAGCCATGGCTGCGCTCATCTGTGCCAGGAGCTCAGGATTCGGTTTGAGGGCACCCAGAGTGGCAGCCAGCCCTCCGGCGACTCCGATCATTCCCAGAGTGTTACCCAGGCGGGCTGTGGTCTGGTTGGAAAGACCCGCAAGGGCACCGACACAGCACAGACCAGAGCCCAAGTACATCATCTGTTGAGGAAAAGAAAGACAAGATTTTTAGTTGGAAGGTCCTGAGTAACATCTGGACCAACAAAGGGTACATTCAGAGGTCTGTTTTCCACTAGTTCTGAAAAGGGGAAATTCCACAAATGCTCTATAGGCTGAACACGTGGACATGGCATCAGCATCTTCTTGCACCTGTTCAATGTTGTATCCAGACTGCAGAGAAGCAGCGTAGCCTCCAACGAAAACGCCAGCTGGAAGCAGGTAGAGGTAGTTGTACTCAGGAGGATCGGTGGGACGTTTGAACATGTCCAGCATCCTCTGGGTCACAAGGAAACCACCTGGGAAAGACACAGAAAATAAAGACACGGACATTTTAGATTGACTTAACAGAATAAAGGCTTTAAATCTATATTTAAAGAACAAAATAAATAGCAAATGAAAACAAAAGTGTTTTAAGGGAAAAAGTGTGGAAGCTGCCATTCAGCGCACCTGAAAGTGATCAACAGGTGCTGCAAAGCCAACAGCTTAAACTTGTTGCCAAGTCCAAAAACAAAGTTGAGGAATCTGAGTCTACTTTATGTCAATATAACTATTTCAAACAGAAAACCTCAAAAGTGTCAACCAGCGACCAGACAGTGTCTCAGAGTTTTACAAATAGATCACATTACTGTCTGAAATGACTGCAGCCACCTCCACACACACATAAAAGGTGAACCTGAGGTTAACATGTGTTTCTATCCAGTACTTGCAACTATGGCCATAAAATATCCCAGTTAAAACGCGCGATAATACACTGCTCAAAAAAATAAAGGGAACACTCAAATAACACATCCTAGATCTGACTGAATGAAATATTCTCATTGAATACTTTGTTCTGTACAAAGTTGAATGTGCTGACAACAAAATCACACATAAATCATCAATAGAAATCAAATGTATTAACCAATGGAGGCCTGGATTTGGAGTCACACACAAAATGAAAGTGGAAAAACACACTACAGGCTGATCCAACTTTGATGTAATGTCCTTAAAACAAGTCAAAATGAGGCTCAGTATTGTGTGTGGCCTCCACGTCCCTGTATGACCTCCTGTACAACGCCTGGTCATGCTCCTGATGAGACGGTGGATGGTCTCCTGAAGGATCTCCTCCCAGACCTGGACTAAAGCCTCCTCCAACTCCTGGACAGTCTGTGGTGCAACGTGACGTTGGTGGATGGAGCGAGACATGATGTCCCAGATGTGCTCAATCAGATTCAGGTCTGGAGAACGGGCGGTCCAGTCCATAGCTTCAATGTCTTCATCTTGCAAGAACTGCTGACACACTCCAGTCACATGAGGTCTAGCATTGTCCTGCATTAGGAGGAACCCTAGTTGCAGTGCGGTTGCTAGGTGCAGTGCGGTTGCACCTAGCAACCGCACTGCACCTAGCTGGTGCAACCCTCCAAAGAAATGCCACCCCACACCATTATTGACCCACTGCCAAACCGGTCATGCTGAAGGATGTTGCAGACAGCAGATCGCTCTCCACGGTGTCTCCAGACTCTGTTACGTCTGTCACATGTGCTCAGTGTGAACCTGCTTTCATCTGTGAAGAGCACAGGGCACCAGTGGCGGGTTTGCCAATCCTGGTGTTCTCTGGCAAATGCCAAGCGTCCTGCACGGTGTTGGGCTGTGAACACAACCCCCATTTATGGACGTCGGGCCTTCATGCCATCCTTATGGAGTCAGTTTCTAACCGTTTGTGCAGACACATGCACATTTGTGGCCTGCTGGAGGTCATTTTGCAGGGCTCTGGCAGTGCTCCTCCTGTTCCTCCTTGCATAAAGGCAGAGGTAGTGGTCCTGCTGCTGGGTTGTTGCCCTCCTACGGCCTCCTCCACGTCTCCTGGTCTACTGGCCTGTCTCCTGGTAGCGCCTCCAGGCTCTGGACACTACGCTGACAGACACAGCAAACCTTCTTGCCACAGCTCTCATTGATGTGCCATCCTGGATGAGCTGCACTACCTGAGCCACTTGTGTGGGTTGTAGAGTCCGTCTCATGCTACCACGAGTGTGAAAGCACCACCAACATTCAAAAGTGACCAAAACATCATCCAGAAAGCATAGGTACTGAGAAGTGGTCTGTGGTCCCCACCTGCAGAACCACTCCTTTATTGAGTGTGTCTTGATAATCACCAAAGATTTCCCCCTGTTGTCTTTTCCATTTGCACAACATCATGTGAAATTAATTGTCAATCAGTGTTGCTTCCTAGGTGGATAGTTTGATTTCACAGAAGTTTGACTTACTTGGAGTTATATTGTGTTGTTTAAGTGTTCCCTTTATTTTTTTGAGCAGTGTATATAGATAGCTATAATATATTAATATAGAGACATTTTCTTGTATTTAAACAAGACACCCAGAATCCAATAATATCCTTTTGATATTTTGTTTTTAAACCAAAAATGGTTCCACTAGTGGAGCAAAAACAAATTCTTGCAAAGAAAAAAAAACCAACTAATACAAAAAGTTAAAAGTTCAACACGTTTTTTTTCTAAGGAGTTTTTAAATATAAACAAAGGTTTCAGGTCGATGATGGGTAAGGCCTAGGCTTAGGTATAAAACAGGGTAAGGGTTACGATTTCATTACGATGTAACAATGTTAGTTTGATTCGTAGATTAGTTTTACGCATTTTGTTTCCCCTTCAATTATGATGGGAATGGTACAGACAAGTGTGCGCACACTCCGGCCAGTAAACAGAGAGCCCATCCGAAACAAAATGCCTTGTTAACCACCAGGAAAGAAGACAAAATATTTCTGTGCTTTCTGGCTGTGCCTTTTTAAACGCTCCCAGGGTGGTGGAGATGGTGAACCTTCCTCTCCTGCAAACAGCAGCCGGCGTAGATCCGCTGCTCCTGGTTCCTGCACACCCTGTCCCTGCATGCATGCATGCATAAATAATTGCATGTTTAAATATTTCTTATATAAATAGATATTCAAATAAATATTTGAGCAAATAGATTACAGAAGTGCAGAAATACAGATAAAATACAGTACATAGAGAATGAATAGGTGATTATTTCTGCTATCCAGCAGAAAACCAGACCTAAACATTTATTTAGCTTCCCTTTGTTATACACACTGCTTGCTCCAGTTACGTTTAGATCCATGCCCTTTGTATTTTGATGTAGTTCATGTAGATGTTTTTACTACATGTAATTTTGAAGTCTGTGTGAATGCAGATATTTTTACAAAAGCAGCCCAAACATTCCTTTTGGAAATATATGTGGAAGAATGAAGCTAGGGACTCAGGGAGTCCCTGAGGGAACTTCCTCAGGTAAATTTTTTGCTAAAACTTAAATATTAACACTTAATTTGAATGCCAGAGGACAACATCAATTTTTGTTTCTTTAAAACGCTAGAGAAAGTCAGGAAGGCAAATGTTTCTCCATACTCGGTTTTCTTTATCCCAGAAATCATAGTACAACACATCATGGGAAACACTGGATCTGGTTAACAAAAGAAAAACACTGATGTTCGATAACATATTAACATTAACAACTGAACTTTATTCAATTCATTTAACAAATTTCACCAATGAGTAAATTAGGCACCAGATATCAGGTTCTGTTTCACTAGGGTGGGATTTCATACGTTTTTCTCCCATTTCTGCAATATGTTTTTTTCTGTTCTTGTGGGTTTTTGGGTAATTTGGCGAACTGCTAAAAAATGTGGAGCTGTTCCCAAAGAAAACGTCAAAAAATAAAACAAAGTAGGTCATTCATACCTTGTGCTGTATAGGTTATGCTATGACAATTCAATTATGCCTGTCAACTGTTCATTTACTTGCATCGGTCTCCCCTGAAGGCCTCCTGTTAGCGTAGAGAAACTAAAGTGTGGAAGAACACCATCTCCCAGGGCTATTAGGGAGTGATGAGTATACTAATGATTCCATGAATTATTAGCAATTGGAATTATTTAGGCGAGAAAAATGACTGGATGTGTGTGGTCCAATTGACTCTGGTCTGAACAGACGGGGAACAGGGGACAGCTGAAATGATGTTATGGTACAATCGACACAAACCAACTCGATCACCGGCTCAAGTTGCTATATATTTGGCTCGGCGTTGCTGTAACTGGCAGGAGTCACTGTGAGGCATCTGCGTTTAGGTGACTCACCAGCAATGTTGACCGAAGAGATGAAGGCAGCGAGCACAGCCAATGTCTCTGCAGTAGTAGATGGCAAGTAGGCCCCTCCCATGAGGGACAGACCACCCACAGCTGTCAGACCTGCAGATACCACATATATATAGATGTGTCAGTGTTCATGAAATTACATTTTCACAATAAATGACATGGCAATGAAAACCTTGGTGAAGCTGATGAATAAAAAGAAGGAACTCTAAACGTTGAATCAACACTTATTAGATTTGTTTATCAGAACCTCTACAGACACAGTGCTCAGAAAACAGTTTGCCTGCCGGAATGGAAAAAGAAAGAAACGGGAAGATAAACGATAAAAAGCAAAAGGAGAGTTTGTGACTGCGTGTTTTCACCAAAACGACCCAGGAAACCTTGATAACATCATCCCTGTAATGATTTACAGGCAGTAAGATGCAATACACAGCACTGAGAGCTCACGTTCACACAGACTTGTGTGCATTTTAGGTTGACTAACAGGTGTGTGCGTTTCTGTGCATGCATGTTTGTGGTTGAAGTCTGCAATCCTAGATTAGCCTTTCAACTGATGGAAAAAAAAAAAGTGGAGGTTTGGCCTTATTTCTCTGCCAAAAGCTAGCTTTACAATCATGTTTGTATATCAGGCCTTATACAAAGTTTCAAATGTTGCCAAACATCATTTCTCAACTTCTATTATGTAATTACAAGCTCATTTAAAATCTGTACTAAAATCAAAGAGATGAACACAGCAAGTAACATCATCACGATACTCTGTACTAGAACAGTCTGGCAGATTTTTCAACATCTAAATATAGATTTCCAGACATTTTTCATGTGAAATTACCATACATTGCCCATTTTGAAGTATAAATACAAAAGTTCCCTCAACACAAGACTGACTGATGCTGGATAAGCTAATGAATGGACAAATGAAGGACAAACAAATGGACAAATGAACGGACAATAAATGACTGGATGAACAAAAAATGGTCAATTGGACAGAAAGATGGGTAGATAATGAACAAGAATATACACAAACGGGTGGCTAGATGGGTGGATAATTGACAAAGAGACAGCTGAATGAAAGGAGAAACAACAAAGAGACAGATGGATGGATTAATAGAAAAACACCCAAACAGGGACACATAATGTACAAACTGATTGATGGATAAAAGGTGGAGTAACAAATGGATGGACGAACAGACGGCAGACACACAGATGGGCAGATGTATAATGGACTAGCACTTTAACTGGAACTGTCCCGTGTAGGACGGGTGTGGAGCTGAAGACAAATAGGAGGAACAGAGACTCACGCCCAACGTTGAGTGTGGTGAAGGACTCAAGACAATTCAATTCAAAAATACTTCATTAATCTGAAAGGGAAGTTAAATTTTGAAGTAACTGAAACTATCCAAGTTCCTTCAGAGACAATATTGATGGTGATGGGTATGGACAGAAAAGGCCTTCTCTAGAGTTTTCTGCCTACATTTTAACAGAACTGTATAGTATTATTGGTACAGTACGGTACATTAGTACTATTCTGTTTGGGAAAAACGAATTAATAGCCAGACAATAAGAGGACCAGCTATTTTAAAGAAAATCATCAGATACTACCAGAAAACAAAGCATGGCAGATCAAAAATGTTTGTAATCAAAAACTTTTTCAAACAGTGGGGAGAACAATTATTTGATACACTGCCGATTTTGCAGGTTTTCCCGCTTGCAAAGCATGTAGAAGTAATTTAATTTATACCATAGGTACTCTTCAACTGTGAGTGATGAAATCTAAAACAAAAATCCAGAAAATCCCATTGTGTGATTTTTAAGTAATTAATTAGCATTTTATGACATGACATAAGTATTTGATCACCTAACAACCAGTAAGAATCCCAGCTCTCAGAGGCCTGTTAGTTCTTTAAGAAGCCCTCCTGTTCTCCACTCATTACCTGTATTAACTGCACCTGTTTGAACTCGTCGGTCTAAAAGACACCTGTCCACACACTCAATCAAACAAACTCCAACCTCTCCACAATGGCCAAGACCAGTAAAGCTGTGATAAAATAGTAAACCTGCACAAGGTTGTGATGGGCTACAGGGAAACAGCCAAGCAGCTTGGTGAGAAGGCAACAACTGTTGGCCCAATTATAAGGAAATGGAAGAAGTTCAAGATGATGGTCTAAATCCCTCGGTCTGGGGCTCCATGCAAGATCTCACCTCGTGGGGCATCAATGATCATGATGAAGGTGAGGGATCAGCCCAGAACTACACGGCAGGACCCAGTCAATGACCTGAAGAGAGCTGGGACCACAGTCTCAACGAACACCATTAGTAACACACTACGCCGCCATGGATTAAAATCCTGCAGCGCCTGCTCAAGCCAGCACATGTCCAGGCCCATCTGAAGTTTGCCAATGACCATCTGGATGATCCAGAAGAGGAATGTAAGAAGGTCATGTGGTCTGATGAGACAAAAATAGAGCTTTTTGGTCTAAACTCCACTCACTGTGTTTGGAGGAAGAAGAAGAATGATTAGAACCCCAAGAACACCATCCCTACCGTGAAGCATGGGGGTGGAAACATCATTCTTTGGGGATGCTTTTCTGCAAAGGGGACAAGACGACTGCACCGTATTGATGGGAGGATGGATGGGGCCATGTATCGGGAGATCTTAGCCAACAACCTCCTTCCCTCAGTAAGGGCACTGAAGATGGGTCGTGGCTGTGTCTTCCAGCTTGACGACGACCCGAAACACACAGCCAGAGCAACTAAGGAGTGGCTCCGTAAGAAGCATCTCAAGGTCCTGGAGTGGCCTAGCCAGTCTCCAGACCTGAACCCAATCGAAAATCTTTGGAGGGAGTTGAAAGTCCGTATTGCCCATCGACAGCCATGAAACCTGAAGGATCTGGAGAAGATCTGTATGGAGGAGTGGTCCAAAATCCCTGCTGCAGAGTGTGCAAACCTCGTCAAGAACAAAGGTTTCTGTACAAAATATTAAGTTTTGTTTTTATGATGTATCAAATACTTATGCAATAAAATGCTAATTAATTACTTAAAAATCACACAAGTGATTTTCTGTATTTTTGTTTTAGATTCCATCACTCACAGCTGAAGAGTATCTATGATAAAAATTAAAGACTTCTACATGCTTTGCAAGTGGGAAAACCTGCAAAATCAGCAGAGTACCAAATACTAGTTCTTCCCACTGTATACAGTTACACACCCAACAATGAACATATCAGTCAAAAAGCCAAAACACACCATTAGACAAACCTCGAAGCCAACTATGACACATACACAGACGTATATTTGATCAACCTTGATGATCTGACAAACATTAGGTTTCCTGGAACAAATATGTAGACACTGAGCCAGTGCTCTCAAGTGGATTAAAATTTATCTCTCCAGTCAGCTGATGTGACAAATGATCTTTAGTTTTGTACTAGACATGAAACCAGTATCTGAGGAACTTAGGCTGACCCACCATTTGGTCACCAGTGGAAGTAATACTATAAATGTTCAAAGAAGAATATAGCTGTCCATCACTTACACTCTAAACTGCACCATGATCCTCTGATGTCTGCCAGCGATTGTACTTCTGAGTATATGTGTGTGCGATTTAACAACGCCTGGCACAACAATAACAAGATATGACTGCTTCCATAAGCCATTCGGTAACAGGAGTGAAACATTTATACAACCACAGAAAATCTGGACAAAGAACAGACAGAAAGGGAAAAAAGAAGAACTAGGTGGCAGGCACAGGTCAAACAACGCTTGGAATAAACTTCAGGCTCATTTCCTTTGTTCATCTCAAGTTAAAGAAGATTTTAGGGTTATTTTAGAGCGACAAATTCCTAAATTTTAAAATGCATTCACAACTCCACCAACAGCGTAAGAGGGCATTTGGGGTTAATACTAAAGTTTTAAATAAGTATAAACTGTCTTAGTTGATAAACTGTTGGACTCGATGTCCGACTGTGTTGAAGAGGGAAGATCTCCCTGAACCTTGAAGATCACCAACAGTGTCACTTCCTGTTGCTTCAGCATGATGAAAGCCCCGAGAACACACGTACATGTACCCCTTCAACCTCTCCGTGTACAAAAGCACTGACATGCAACATGCTGTGCTCTCCTCTTTGGTCTTTAGTTCTAACATTGATGCTGCTTATCAATAGAAATAAAAGTTAACAGCAAAGACTTTAATAAGAAAAATTAAAACCAAATATCATTTATGGAGCCTTTTGTTCCAAGAGCCCTGCAAATTTTTCCAAGTGATAAGTCTTTATTTTTCCAGACTCAAATTTCAGAAGTTCATCAGTCCATGGATGGATGGTTAAACTAGTGAAATAATGAATAGATAGATGCACAAATTACTAGATTGAGAGATCAACAAAGACTAAATGGACTGATCGATGGTTTAATGTTTAGGTAGATGGACATAATGATGGACAGAGGGAGGAACAGAAGGATGGTCGAATGGACAGAATAGGTCAATGGATGGATGGACATCTTAAAGGATGAATGGCATGGATGGATAGATGAATAAAAAAATGGAAAGGTGAATGGATAGATGAATGGGTCCATAGATCGATGGATGGACCGAAGGATAAATGGAAGGCCAGACTGATGGATGGATAAATTAATCAATGAATGTCTGAACTATGTACATTTTTCCATCCTTATCCAGAGCTGAAAGATACTTAAATGCTTTTCTGTATTTTTTAGGACTATGCAGGAACCCTGTTGTCACTACCAGACATGTGAGGGAATAGATTGAAGAACTCATGTGAGAGATTTGATGTGGTCCCCGTTTCGAATTATAACCCAACCCCTCCCCTCCTCCACCAACCTGAGATGGCATTGGTGACAGACATGAGCGGAGAGTGCAGAGCAGGAGTGACTCCCCAAACTGTGTGGTATCCCACGATGCCAGCGAGACCGAAGGTAGTGACCATCTGAGTGAAGGCAGCGTTAGGAGCAGACAAGCCTAAACCAAGCAGGGTGCCGATACCTGTTACAGAAACAGAAGACATATTTAGAGCTGCTTGTGAGGTATGATCAAAGCAGGTTGAAGTAAAACATGTCCGTCTTCAGCTCCACATTTTGTACTATCAACAGAAAGGCTCAGTATTTCACAAAATTACAGGAAATGCCCATCCAACCTGACTGAGCTTGAGGGGATCAGCAGAGAAGAACGATGTGAGCAAATGCTTATAGAGACATTTAAGAAGGCCTGGGACTATGATTACTACCGAGGCTGGTTTAACGTAAGGAGTAGAATTTTGATGAAAAAATATGTTTTTAATCCATTTTTAAAGACGGCTGCAACATAAAATGTGGAAAAACTGAAGCACTGTGAAAATTTCCAAATGCATTGTTTTTAATTTTTCCCATATTGTTTTACTTTAAAAGTGTGTACTTTGTAAAGACTGCAATGACTATGTAATGAGGTTTATTCTAAAACAGTGACATTAAATAGGACTTTTACCTAGAATCATATGCAAAAATAGTAAATACTGCAATTATTAGTAAGAGATTGAATAAAACAAACATCCCTAACAATGACTAATTCTATACATCATGTAGCAGGGGGCAAGATCAAGGTCAAAATTAATCTCACTGACTCATAATAAATTATTGTTATAATACTTGCAATGGTAAAATTGTTGCACCTTTCATGACAATCACCTTTAAATCGCTCTAAAAGCTGCATTTCATTTAATAGTCATTTAACCAAGTGTATGTAGGCTATGGCATCACCCGACATCAGCAGCTGTGTGGTGGCTTTTAGTGGGAAACAACTCCAACGTCTAGACAATGTGTGAAACACATAACTACATACTTAGACCAAATGCAATGCAGCACTATGAGAACCCCTGACCAAAGCTCTACTTCAAACAACCAGCATAAAACTTGTTTTACAGAACACACTTCCTGAGACCAACAGGGTGTGTGTGTGTGTGTGTGTGTGCACACAGGCCTACGAAATGTGCCTGTCACTTCTCGTCTCCTGCACACATTCCAGCAGTGACTTAAAAAGCAGCTTATTAACCCATCCTTCACCTTTTAACACACCTCCACGTCCTTCTGGAGTTGCTGCTAACCATTAGCAGTGAAGACAGGGGAATCTGGACGTGTAATTTTCTCTAATGAAGAATCAAATTATAGCAGCATGATCAGATTCGTCCAAAACTACAAACCTCCAGTGTACATGCTAGCTGTGGTGAGAGTAGCCCTGAAGGGGGAGATGTGTGCAGCCTTCTCGGCTTCTATCTCCTGGATGGTCTTGGTTTTAGGAGGAGCAGCAGTGGGAACGTTGTTGGGCTGAGGAGCGGGGAACAAGTTCCTTCCGTCCTTGAAACAATGACAACAAAAAAAGGTCTTAGCATGGAAAAGATAAAACAATTAGAAGACAAAAATGTAAACCATTTAAAGCCATCATGTTACTTTTATGGTTGGACAATGGATATATTAGAGATAAATAAGGTCACAGCATTAAATGGTGGAAAGGACAGTGTTGTCAAAGAACAAACATTCTTTTATGGTCATTTGTTGCATTTTTATAATTACACATCAGTACATTCACAAATAAAAATTGACATTTAAAGTGACCTTTTCATTCTTCTAATAATTAAATTTGTGTTTGGTATACTAAGGACATGGCCTCATCTGTAGCTGTAAACACACTGAGAACACAGTGGGAAACGTTATGTAGTGTTTGAGTGACACCTAGTGACTAATGAAGGCACCTCCATTCTTTCTGCTCTTTACCATGTAAAATACACTGGCAAATAGTTCTGCCTCATTCTTTCAGGCTGCAAAACGTTCTAAATCAAAGAGTAGAAATGTAATGGTAGATATATTCAATGATTAAAACAGCATTCCCTGCAGACATCATCTGCAGGGAAACTATGAAAACTATGAAACATGGAGCAACAAGGCAGATCAAAATGTCTTGATGCTCCATCCATGCGTCTGTCTGCAACATTTTCCGAGAGGAAATGAAAGCGCTGTTTTACAAGAGGTCAACAGAAAAGCTGTTTATCAATGGAATCCCGTTGCCCTTTCAACCTATATCATAGAGGACAAACAAAAAACATCAGCTGTAATAAACTGAGCTGTTAAAAAACAAACTGAACACAGACTTTAAAAGTTATTCTCACATTTACTATGTGCATTATGGAGCTTTTCTCAATAAAACAAGCCTGCTAGGAACATCTGACATTTCCTTAAAACACAAAAAAATTATCTTGTACAGGTCCTTCTCAAGATATTAGCATATTGTGATAAAGTTCATTATTTTCCATAATGTCATGATGAAAATTTAACATTCATATATTTTAGATTCATTGCACACTAACTGAAATATTTCAGGGTCTTTATTGTCTTAATATGGATGATTTTGGCATACAGCTCATGAAAACCCAAAATTCCTATCTCACAAAATTAGCATATTTCATCCGACCAATAAAAGAAAAGTGTTTTTAATACAAAAAACATCAACCTTCAAATAATCATGTACAGTTATGCACTCAATACTTGGTCGGGAATCCTTTGGCAGAAATGACTGCTTCAATGCGGCGTGGCATGGAGGCAATCAGCCTGTGGCACTGCTGAGATCTTATGGAGGCCCAGGATGCTTCAATAGCGGCCTTTAGCTCATCCAGAGTGTTGGGTCTTGAGTCTCTCAACGTTCTCTTCACAATATCCCACAGATTCTCTATGGGGTTCAGGTCAGGAGAGTTGGCAGGCCAATTGAGCACAGTGATACCATGGTCAGTAAACCATTTACCAGTGGTTTTGGCACTGTGAGCAGGTGCCAGGTCGTGCTGAAAAATGAAATCTTCATCTCCATAAGGCTTTTCAGCAGATGGAAGCATGAAGTGCTCCAAAATCTCCTGATAGCTAGCTGCATTGACCCTGCCCTTGATAAAACACAGTGGACCAACACCAGCAGCTGACACGGCACCCCAGACCATCACTGACTGTGGGTACTTGACACTGGACTTCTGGCATTTTGGCATTTCCTTCTCCCCAGTCTTCCTCCAGACTCTGGCACCTTGATTTTCGAATGACATGCAGAATTTTACTTTCATCCGAAAAAAGTACTTTGGACCACTGAGCAACAGTCCAGTGCTGCTTCGCTGTAGCCCAGGTCAGGCGTTTTCGCCGCTGTTTCTGGTTCAAAAGTGGCTTGACCTGGGGAATGCGGCACCTGTAGCCCATTTCCTGCACACGCCTGTGCACGGTGGCTCTGGATGTTTCTACTCCAGACTCAGTCCACTGCTTCCGCAGGTCCCCCAAGGTCTGGAATCGGCCCTTCTCCACAATCTTCCTCAGGGTCCGGTCACCTCTTCTCATTGTGCAGCGTTTTCTGCCACACTTTTTCCTTCCCACAGACTTCCCACTGAGGTGCCTTGATACAGCACTCTGGGAACAGCCTATTCGTTCAGAAATTTCTTTCTGTGTCTTACCCTCTTGCTTGAGGGTGTCAATAGTGGCCTTCTGGACAGCAGTCAGGTCGGCAGTCTTACCCATGATTGGGGTTTTGAGTGATGAACCAGGCTGGGAGTTATAAAGGCCTCAGGAATCTTTTGCAGGTGTTTAGAGTTAACTCGTTGATTCAGATGATTAGATTCATAGCTCGTTTAGAGACCCTTTTAATGATATGCTAATTTTGTGAGATATGAATTTTGGGTTTTCATGAGCTGTATGCCAAAATCATCCGTATTAAGACAATAAAAGACCTGAAATATTTCAGTTAGTGTGCAATGAATCTAAAATATATGAATGTTAAATTTTCATCATGACATTATGGAAAATAATGAACTTTATCACAATATGCTAATATTTTGAGAAGGACCTGTATATCTCTGCCCTGAAGATAAAGAAATATTTTTTTTCGCCCACTGTGCAAGCATACTTGACATTGGGTAAATCCTGACGTTTCAGATCAGGTGATCTAGCATTTCTTTTACTTTAGTTGGAAAATGTTATTCAGTTCCATATTATTTTATGCACAAGTTTAATGGCATGTTAATTTTATATTTTGTACTATTATATTATGAGATAGTCTTTTCGGCGTTAGGTTTGATCAAACTTTAAAGTTCCAAATATGCCGTGTTGGCCAAAGGTTTGTTATAATGGAAATTCTACAAAATATTTGCAGAGTTAAAGCTAAGTTAATAGCAAAACAAATGTCTTGTTGTACATGCAGGTACTGGTGCCTTAGAGCCTCTTCACTAATAATTTTGGTTTGCTCTTCTGTTCTATGAGGATTATATTTTGTTCAAATGAAGTGAAAAACATTTTTCTTTTTCTGTTGCACCATAGCTGTAACAGTTACCTGAAAACAACAATACACACCGCACTGCAACATATGTGCAGCATTACTTGTCTACCAGAGTGAATGAGACCTCATACCTGCATGACAATGGATCCTCGGACAACGTGATCCATGGTCCCGTAATCAAACACCTCCTTGACATCAAGGTGAAAGTTTTCCTTGTCAGGGCTGATTGCCCGCAGCAGCTTAGTGATGTTGTTGGAGTACAGAGTGCTGGACTGTGTTGGCAAGCGGCTGGGCAGGTCTGTATAACCAATGTGAGTCACTCCCTAAAATAATCCCAAATGGAAAAAAAAATGGGAAATAATTACTTTAAACCCCACAATAAATTATATTCAAGCATGAAAAAAAGGAACAAACTCATTTTTAGTTTGTTAATTGAGTGTGCACCATAGTGTTAGCCTTGTTGGCACCAAGAGAGTCCAGCATCCTGAATACCATTATTGAGTGAGATACAAGTAACACAATTTAGAAAAAAAACTAAGAAATACTACAGATTTCCGATATTAGTAAATTTCACAATGATAATATGACTGGTGATAAACAAATACTTAACTCTACAGTGTTAATATCAGTTTGGTTTTCGTTCAGTGCAATCACAGACTCCAGATAGTGATAGTTATTTTTGTCACTAAAACTGTAGTTACTAAAGGGCAGGTTGATGCATACATAAATGGCATCAATTTACACCATTTAAAATAACTTTTTTTTTTTCAAAAACTTGTTTGTGACTATAACTCAACCAACGTTAAGGTATAATGTTTTTTTAGCTGCAGATGCATCCTTTGCTACAAATGTGTACACTAAAAACATGCAGTTTAAGCAACAAAATATTGTTAATATTTTTACAAAGGGAACCGAATTAATTGTTTACTTGCATTTTGTGTTTTATGTATTTGTATTACTTATAAAGTAAACTTGATTAAGTAGCTAAATGAAAAATCTGCAGATCTAAATACTCGTTAGATGCAGCCCTGTATTACAGCAGTATATAAATACCGGTATGACTAAGGAAATAAACTATAAAACATTTTTGGAGGAAACTCCAGCTGAGGAAAGTCCCAGTTTTTTTCACTTCCCAGCTAAAACTCTGGACTGGACTGACCTTGTGTACAGACAGCTCTCCTGGAACTGTGGTCTCAATGTTTCCTCCGGCTTCAGCGGCCAAGTCCACCACCACTGAACCATCCTTCATGCTCTCCACCATTGGTTTGGTGATGAGAGTTGGTGCCCGCCTACCTGCAGTATTACAATTTCAGAAAAAAAAAACAATTACATCAAAGGTGTTAAATCTATTCAATCCTATGCAACAACGTAAGACATTTAAAGCTCATGTAAATCTTTTGATCGTGTAAGTTTCTTATTCTGTTATATTGCCAATAGATAAGAGGAAAAACATGTTGTAGACTTCATTTCAAGGATGGACTATGAGAAAGTTCACCGTTTAGATAACCGGCCTGTAATCATGTATATTGTGTCCTTGCTGTAGAGCGTACCCGGGATAAGAGCCGTGCTGATGAGAATGTCCACTTCCTGACACTGTTTGGCGAACAGCTTCATCTCTGCCTCTATGAACTCCTTGGACATTTCCTTGGCATAACCTCCCTGGCCTTCTCCTGACTCCTGTATGTCCACCTCCAGCGGCTCTGCGCCGAGAGATTTAAACTGCTCCAACGCTGCAGCTCTGGAAGAGACCAGAGATGAGGAAAAACGGGGGAAATAATTGCTGGACAGAAATGAACAGAAGCTGATCATGAAATACATGTTTAATGTAAGAAACATCATAAAAGAGAAATTAGCAGGTCGAGCAGTGATCTGCTAATATGTGAAAAATACATAGTGTACTCTAGTATCAAAAAGGTGATGCTTCAGATATGAGAATAAAACAAAAATCGTATGTATTTTGGACTACAGGTCAAACAAAATACTGTTTGTATGCACATTATCCAGGGATGTGGATAACAGAGAAATAATAATCATCTAATTTATCAAAACAATTAGAACTGTGAAAAGAAGTGTAGCAAGAATAGCAATAAAAAAATATTTTATTATTTTTAAAAAGCACTAATCATTAAACACATTTCTTGAAAAACAATACATTATTTTATTCAAATACTGCCCAGGCTGCTGTACAAATCTTTCTCTCTGTTATTCAGAAACAATAACCTTGCACACGAACCTGGTGTCAAATCCTCGGACAATGGCTCCCATGGCCCTGGCGGTACCAGCAGCTGCCAGACCTGCCACACCTCCTCCAATAATCAGCACCTACTCACAGACACGGACACAGAACTAGCTGTGATGGAGCAGCGCAGGGCTGCAGCATACCTACAGTTAAAACTGCAATTGGCAGCTTTGACTGTAAACATGCAGGACAGTTTCAACTCAATATACGGATAAACTGCAGAAACATACACTCTCACACTACACTCACCTTTGCAGGTGGCACTTTACCAGCTGCTGTTATTTGTCCGGTGAAGAAACGCCCGAAACTGTTAGCTGCCAACACGACTGCTTTGTATCTGGAAAGACAAAAAATACATGTAGAAGTGTAAGCATAAGGTTGAAAGCTTACTGAAAAACACTGTAGTTGCTGATAAACTCATCTTCAAAACTGTGTGCAACTTAGCTACCAATAAGGTAGGGCTGAAACGATTCCTCAAATGATTCAAGTACCTCGATTACTAAAATTCTTTGAGGCAAATGATCTGCCTCGAGGCCTACGCTGCTGATAGGGGGTTGTCAAGGTGCAGAAAGCAGCAGTTAGAACTTTTATTATCACCACTGACCTTAACAAACTCAATAAGTGTTTCCATCCCTGCTGTTACTTGCAAAGTTTTTTAATTTCTTTATAGTCTGTTGTTGTTTTTTATGCACAATTATACAAGTGCATTTTGTACATTTTCTAAAACCCCCTACTCATTTAATCTGAGTATGCCATTTTTAATAACTGTACAGTATTTCTTTTTCATATTTTCCCTTACTGTACAGTCTACTGTTACTTTTTGATTTTTACCGTTTTTTTTACCTTTGTGAATATCTGCTTGCTTCAACTTGCATTTTATGTTGCTGCTGACACACCTGAATTTCCCCACAGTGAAACATTACATAACATTTCTATTATATTCTAAGTGCGGTTATCAGCTCTGGAGGGAGACGACAAGGGGCAAAAAGAACCGCTGAGAAAACGACTGGAAGTGCCAAAACTGAGGGATCACTTTAAACTTAACAGAAAATAAATCACAGCGCAGTGCATGTTCTGCAAAACTGAATTAACATTCCATAGTAGCACGTCCTCAATGCTGCAACACCTGTACAGGAAACATCCACTGCAGCGGCAGACCAGCCATTTTCACAACTATGTCGTTTATTGTCAATTCAAGCTTAAAAAGCGCACCAGAAAGACGTATTTTACTGACTGAGATCCTCAGACCCCTTGTGAGACCATATGCTGGTGCGGTTGGCCCTGGGTTCCTCCTAATGCAGGACAATGCTAGACTTCATGTGGCTGGAGTGTGTCAGCAGTTCCAGCAAGATGAAGACATTGAAGCTATGGACTGGACCGCCCGTTCCCCAGACCTGAATCCGATTGAGCACATCTGGGACATCATGTCTCGCTCCATCCACCAACGTCACGTTGCACCACAGACTGTCCAGGAGTTGGAGGAGGCTTTAGTCCAGGTCTGGGAGGAGATCCCTCAGGAGACCATCCACCGTCTCATCAGGAGCATGCCCAGGTGTTGTAGGGAGGTCATAGAGGCAGGAGGAGGCCACACACAATACTGAGCCTCATTTTGACTTGTTTTAAAGACATTACATCAAAGTTGGATCAGCCTGTAGTGTGTTTTTCCACTTTAATTTTGTGTGTGACTCCAAATCCAGGCCTCCATTGGTTAATACATTTGATTTCCATTGATGATTTTTGTGTGATTTTGTTGTCAGCATATTCAACTTTGCACAGAACAAAGTATTTAATGAGAATATTTCATTCTGTCAGATCTAGGATGTGTTATTTGAGTGTTCCCTTTATTTTTTTTAGCAGTGTATTAATCCAATTACTAGATTAGTCATCAGAATAATAAATACAATACTTGATCACTAAATATTCGTTAGCTGCAGCCCTGTATGACAACAGTATATAAATACCGGTATGACTATGGAAATAAACTATAAAAAAAGCAGGATTTCTAGCTTGCTGATCATAATGTTGGTAAAAGTACTTCCAGTACAGCTTTATATACTCATTCAGTGTTACATGTTATGCAAGAACTACATATCTTCATACTTCTTAAAACATATTCTGCTCTATGAACCAAAATAATATTTGTATTTGACAGACAGAAATGGACAGGACAAGTTTTCCTAAACATGAAAATCTAAATGCAGGACATTCCAGCTTGTTTACCTACCCTGCAATGTTTGCCATGGAGCTCAGTGCATCGTAACCCTGGGCGATGGTGACTCTGGGCACCTGGTCCATTGCCAGGACTGTGGTCTTTTTCTTTGACAGCATGTCCATCAGTTCAGGGTTCTGAGCTGGGTAGATGAAACTGACTAAAGTTGAAGCATCCTTCATCAAGTCCACCTCGTGAATGCCCAAAGCAGGGTTAAATGTGGGAGCACGCACCTGGAATCAGATGGAATCCAGCGGAGATAAATACACAGATTTAATATTACCAGTCTACACATTAGATACTGAGATCAAATCATTGGAATTAGTTCTTTACTTCTTTATTTTTGGTATTTTTTCTTTCTGCCTGCATTTGGGAGTAAAGTTAACACTCTGCAATAAGTGCAACCTAAAACTAAATATGCAACCTGTGCTTGCAGCTGTATGTGTGGTATTTTTAACGAAAGAACTGTTAAGTCCAGCGGTTTCATCTGTGTGTTATTAAAATACGTTCTGTGAAGTCCACTGTTAAAAGGAAAATAAGGACTACAGATTATTTCCCTCTCAAGAACATGTTTTTATTTTTTTTTCCTTGTACTGCTTCACATTTCTATTTAAAGCCTACCTTCACCAACAAATCAGACGCCAGCACGTCTTTCACATCTTGAATTGCTGCTCCGGCCTGAGTGTATTGTTCATCAGGGAACTTCGAGGGTTCTCCGGCACCAGACTCCACGACAACATTAAAGCCCTGCTTGATTAGAGCCTGGACACCAGCCGGAGACAGGGCCACACGACGCTCGTTCTGGAAAATTTCTTTGGGAACACCAACTGTGAGTTGCTTGTATGGGATTCCTGGAGAGTCAAACACAAAAAAAAAAAAAAATATTTGAGATAAGATCCAACTGTTTATTTACTCACATTTCATTGTTAACAGATACGAAACTGGAAAACAGGATACAGCAACAAGCTATAAAATGTATGTGATGAGGATCCCAATGTGGATGATTAAAACTGCCCTTTCACCTCAGACTGGCACAGAACTTGTGGTGGGAGGAGATTTTATTCTCACTCTGAACATAGAGTCAGACAAGCTCAGCAGATTGTCTGCACTTTCTAACTTGCAGTCAGATAATACACTAAAGCAGTATATGCAATATTTTGGTTAATATGACGCCTGACGCTCTTGTCACACATCAGATAAGGAATTTACCTTTTTCTCACCTGTTTGTCACTCTTATTCCAGTATAGACTTCTTTCTAATCATATAGGGGGTATGTGAGGCAAAAGTCATCCTATTTCCCTGACTGGCCATGCAACAATAAATATGATGGTAACACCACCTGTAAAACTTTATAGGTGTAATACATCATTACTTAAAGATGAAGATTTTACCAGGTTCTTTAAAAGAGAGTGGACCGAAGTTTAGAGAATAAATGATCAACCTAATATCTCTTTTGGTGTCTTCTGGCAGGCAGAAAAGGTTGTTACATGCAGGGAAAAAAATGTTCTTATATATCACATAAGGAAAAGAAGGAAAAGCAACTGATTTGGAACTAGAACAGAAAATAAAAGACTTATCAAAGAAGAAAACCTGTTAAAGTAAAAAGGGAAACCAAAACTAAAATACTGAAAACAGAATCCTAGAGATAAGAATACAACTCGAAATACAGAGATTGCGGTTAGAGAACTTTGATCATAGTAATAAATTAAAAGAGAATAAAGAAAAGGAAACAATTTTAACAATAACTGACAGTAACAGTGTACCAAATAATGACCATAAAGAAATTAATCAACTTTTTTTTGCCATTTTTACAAAAATATTTGTAAAGATTATTCCATGCATTTGTTACTTCAAGGCTGGACTATTGTAATTCTTTACTATCAGGATGTCCACAAAATGCAGTTAAAAGCCTTCAGCTGATTCAAAATGCTGCAGCAAGAGTTCTGATGAAAATTAAAAAGAGAGATCATATTTCTCCTATTTTAGCTTCCCTTCATTGGCTCCCTGTTAAATCCAGAATAGAATTTAAAATTATCCTCCTCACATATAAAGCCCTTAATGATTTAGCTCCATCATACATCAGAGATCTGATTGTTCCTAACAGAGCACTTCATTCTCAGACTGCAAGTTTACTGGTGGTTCCTAGAGTCTCTAGAAGTAGAATGGGAGGCAGATCTTTTATTTATCAGGCTCCTCTCCTGTGGAACCAGCTCCCGGTTTTGGTCCGTGAGGCAGACACCCTGTCTACTTTTAAGGCTAGGCTTAAAACTTTCCTTTTTGATAAAGCTTATAGTTAGAGTGGCTTAGGTTATCCTGAGCTATCTCTGTAGTTATGCTGCAATAGGCTTAGGCTGCTGGAGGACATAATGACCACTTACACCCTCTTCGCTACATTCTCACACTACTCTCCAATTTTGCATTATTTGCTGTTATTTCAGCTTTTAACCTTGTTCTCTCTTTTCTCTTCCTAGAAGCTACACCTGGCCTGACTCTGTGTCTACCTCTGACACCTTTCTGGAGAGGGGAATCGTCCGAGCTTCTGCTGGCAACAACTTAATGCTCACCCTCTACTGATGACCCACATAGCCCTGTCTTTCAGTGTTTAACCCTTTCTCTCTCCTAGACATGGCGATTGACTGAGCTTAACTGTAACAAACTATGTGCTCTCTTTCAGACTCTAACCTTGAAAACTGGCTCAGAGTTGAACTGGTCTTTCTTTCTAGATGAAACGACTGAAAGAGCTACATCCATTAACATTTACTTTTCCTTCCATAGAAAGGACTCCTGGATCAGTGCTCCTTTGTTCTCTTTGTGTCTCTGCTCGGTTCTCTCAAACCCCCAGCCGGTCGTGGCAGATGGCCGTTCACACTGAGCCTGGTTCTGCTGGAGGTTTCTTCCTGTTAAAAGGGAGTTTTTCCTCTCCACTGTCACTACATGCATGCTCAGTATGAGGGATTGCTGCAAAGTCAACGCCAGTGACTGTCCACTGTCTCTACATGCTCATCCAGGAGGAGTGAATGCTGCAAGTCACTGACTCGATGCAATCTGCTGGGTTTCCTTAGACAGAAAAACTTTTTATCCAATTTGAATAAATAACTGAATCTAACTGCACTGTTCAATGATTAGGATTAATTGGAATGTATGTACCTGACTTTTGTGAAGAGCCTTGAGACAACATGTGTTGTGGATTGGCGCTATATAAATAAACTGAACTGAAACCTCCAATTCTGACATAGATTAATTTTTAAATGAGATCAATTTTCCAGAATTAAATGAGCAACAGAAAAAGGTGCTGGCGTTACCTTATGCAGCAAATGAACTCCATGAAGCTGTTAAAAGTATGCCTAAAGGCCAAGCTCCATGACCGGATGGCTTCCTTGCAGAACTCTACAAAGAGGTCTGGCCACGGCTGGCCCCCACCTTCCAATGGGTGGGCACAGAAATTCAGAAAACTTCGATACTCTCCAAACATGAATCTTATTCTCAACCCGGATAAAGATTCCACACTTCCATCAAGCTACCGCCCAAAGACGCTTATACACACGTGGACAAAATTGTTGGTACCCCTCGATTAATGAAAATAAAATCCACAATGGTCACAGAAATAGCTTGAATCTACAAAGGTAATAATGAATAAAAAATCTATGAAAACGAACAAATGAAAGTCAGACATTGCTTTTCATTATTCTGTTGCAAGACCCATGACCTGCGACTGAGACCAAGCTTTCTAGCTTTTTTATGATTTTGTTTTCAACAATGGTCTCCTTGGTCGTCTCCCATTAAGTCCACTTTGCCTCAAACAACGTCGGATGGTGCGATCTGACACTGATGTTCCTTGAGCTTGAAGTTCACCTTTAATCTCTTTAGAAGATTTTCTTGGTTCCTTTGTTACCGTTCCTATTATCCGTCTCTTTGTTTTGTCATCAATTTTCCTCCTGCGGCCACGTCCAGGGAGGTTGGCTACAGTCCCATGGATCTTAAATTTCTGAATAATATTCAATTCAATTCAATTCAGTTTATTTATATAGCGCCAATTCACAACACATGTCGTCTCAAGGCACTTCACAAAAGTCAGGTACATACATTCCAATTAATCCTAACCATTGAACAGTGCAGTCAGATTCAGTTATTTATTCAAATTGGATAAAAAGTTTTTCTATCTAAGGAAACCCAGCAGATTGCATCCAGTCATTGACTTGCAGCATTCACTCCTCCTGGATGAGCATGTAGAGACAGTGGACAGTCACTGGTGTTGACTTTGCAGCAATCCCTCATACTGAGCATGCATGTAGCGACAGTGGAGAGGAAATACTCCCTTTTAACGGGAAGAAACCTCCAGCAGAACCAGAACCAGGCTCAGTGTGAGCGGCCATCTGTCACGACCGACTGGGGGTTTGAGAGAACAGAGCAGAGACACAAAGAGAACAAAGGAGCACTGATCCAGGAGTACTTTCTATGGGAAGGAAAAGTAAATGTTAATGGATGTAGCTCCTTTAGTCGTTTCACCTAGAAAGAAAGAACAGATAAACTCTGAGCCAGTTTTCAAGGTTAGAGTCTGAAAGAGAGCACATAGAGTTTGTTACAGTTAAGATCAGTCAATCGCTATGTCTAGGAGAGAGAAAGGGTTAAACACTGAAAGACAGGGCTATGTGGATCATTGGTAGAGGGTGAGCATTAAGTTGTTGCCGATATGTGCAACTGTAGTCACAGGAACATGAAGCTGCTTGGAGATGGTCTTATAACCTTTACCTTTAACATGCTTGTCTATAATTTTCTTTCTAATCTCCTGAGACAACTCTTTCCTTCGCTTCCTCTGGTCCATGTTGAGTGTGGTACCATGTCACCAAAGAAGCACAGCGACTACCTGTAGCCCTATATATAGGCCCACTGACTGATTACAAGAATGTAGGCACCTGTGATGCTAATTAATGGACACACCTTGATTTAACATGTCCCTTTGGTCACATTATTTTCAGGGGTACCATCATTTTTGCATAGGCCTGTTTCATGAGTTTATTTTTTTAAATAATTCTGTTGAAGCATATTTGAAAAGCAATGTCTGACTTCACTTGTTCATTTTCATAGAATTTTTATTCATTATTACCTTTATAGATTAAAGTTATTTCTGTGACCATTGTGGGTTTTTCTTTCATTAACCGAGGGGTACCAACAATTTTGTCCACGTGTGTACATGCAGATCTTAAAATCATCTGGAAGACATTGGCCATATAGATTGAAAAGATAACCCCTCATATTATACATCCTGTCCAGACTGGGGTTATTAAAAATCAGTATGCTATAAATAATACAAGAAGATTCATCAATCTAACAGACTACTGTGTCATCTAAAATAAAAATGGTTTAATCATTTCATTAGATGAAGAAAAAGGCTTTTGACAAACCAGAAATGCTAACCTTCAGTTTATATAATAGAGGACAGTATAGGTTATATTGCTAAAGGCAAATTCATTTAGAAAAAAAAAACTTTCAGTGCTGACTTTCAAAAAGAAGGAGAAAATAAAACAAAACAAAGTAAACTGAAGGCCATCTGAGAAGAATACTATTTCTGAATCTTCAGGCCTGGTTCAAGCAACAAGCAGGTCATGTGATGCATTAGCTGCAATGGAAAATTCCACCTAAGACCTTTTTACCTTCTCTGTCTCTTTACATAAAACACCAGACATATATTTCTCTTTCCTTCCCCTTTCTTCTGTGATGACCCATCTCAACAGCCAAATACTGGAAGGGATTTTAAATGTCTATAAATCTACAGGTCAACAGTACAATTATATTGGACATAGCCTCTTTGTTTTTTTATCCCCGTCTACATAAGTCCACAGAGGTCAAGGCTAAGTCATACCAACTCACAGCATGTTCCTACTCTACAAAGGCTGGTTCATAGTTGCATGTTCAGGACAGAAGTTGCCATCTGCTACTGGAGCTGTCTGAACTATAGGAATGTCAACCTCTGACACTATATGAACCAACCAGCAGAAGAAGCAAGCACACGCAGACATTAAGCTCCTGGAGCCAGCTAGTACCCTTCCTGACTGGTTGAGATTAATGCTGGCGGTATACTTAAAATGATACTGCTGGCATAACCAATAAACATAACCAATAAACATAACCAATAAAGAACATAACCAATAAAAAACGACGAACAGGTAGAATGCTATTGTAAATTAAGGTTACAAATTAAACACTCTGCATGAGAGCTACCACTTAACTGAACATAACTTTGACCTTTTATTCCAATTGACAGTAAAAAAAACAACAACAAAAAACAGCACTGTTAGAGCCGCACAGTAGCAATGCAAACTCATGAGAATGTCCACAACAGCTACAGGTGATGTTGCTTTCATGTGGGTAGCAGCAGCTGAACTCTATCTGCAGGGCCTTGCAAAAGTATTCAAACTCACATTTTGTCACATAAAACCACAATCTTTAATGTGTGCATAATTATGAAGTGGGAAGAAAAGAATACAAAGTTTTCACAATATTGAAAACAGAAAAGTGCCCCGTGTCTTAGTCTAAATCTTTGGCAGCCTCTGTAGTTAGCACCATCCATCTTCGAGTCACTCGTAGTGCAAACAGGAACATCATCTTGTTTTTGATGACTATTAATGCATGCATGATATCAGTTAAAGTATTCACTGTTTTGTATTTTGACAAACTAGCAGAATGTCTGAAATAGTTGTATTTGCTCAGGCTGCAGATGGTATCTGAAAGTCATCTTTACTACATGAAAGAATGTCAACATTACAACTGCATGCTTTTAGTGCACACTGTACCAAACTCATACTGGTGGTGGAATTTCATGGCAGCAAAGACACCATGACCTCTGCAGAGAGTCTTCTCTGAAGAATTACAAAATCAGTATGTTGCTCTAGACTGTAAATGCAGTCATTTCTAAGTAGACATTTTCTTTTTTTTGAGCCCACTCTTTCATTTGATTGTTTTTAGAATTAACTCTGTATCTTACCTGGACCTGCACTCCGCCAGAGAGCTTGATGGGTCCTGAAAAACCGCACACATGTTAACTTGATAGCAGGGCTGGTATGCACCTTCACGGACGACACGCCCCCGAGCACTGGGGCTGAGCAGCTGGACACCACGACGCGCAGGAGGCTCGCCATGGTGCACGCACACCTGACACTAGCACGTCAGCGGGAGCTCAACTGGACTGACAGCAGCCGTCCTGGGGAGAAGACATGAAGGACGTGAGCCAGCAGAAACACAGGGGTAGGGGCAATTAGAGGTCAGGAAAGAATGGAGTTAAGAAGGAAAATAAACATGTCAATATGTTTTTTAAGACTATCACCTGACTTTCTGGTGAACCTTGTACAGAAACAGCAGAGACATGTGACCTTTAATTATCCAACATGTCTTATTCACAATCAGCCCCTGAAAAACAGTCAATGTTCAATATTTTGCGTTTCTTCCATATAAAAACAAGATTTTTTTTTAAGTTATGTGCATTAGCAAAAAATCCTTTACTTAAGTTGTAGCCCACTGACCAATGCCAAAGGAGTAGACAGCATCTGGGACAACATGTTTACTATACATAGAGATAATGAAACAGGCTAAACTGAAGTTGGTGCTTGGTATAGTAAGGTTCAATCTAGAACTGACCGACTGGCTGGCTGTAAACTTCTCTTTGTCACTCTGTGGCCTCAATAAAGAGGACAACATAGTGTACATGCTAAACACACACACACAACAACATCAGCACCAAAATAAAAGTAAAATGATTAAACACTACAACCCGTCCCTGCAGAAAAAGACCACATGATACTAAATGTATTGATTAAAGGTCTGATCATAACTGCCTCCTTTAGGGCGCTTATCAAGCACAACTGGTTATCATTTGCAGTCACAGGCAACTCATTTTTGCCTTAGATCTTTGTAATGTTGTGTCTTGTGATTTCTTCAGCAGTGATTTACTGCGACAACTAATTTCAGAATTATGTAAAAAAAAATTATTAGTGCTTCAATTTAGTATCAGAGATGCATATATCAGGCTTTTCCTGAGCATCACCCATTTCAAATTGTTATTGGGGTCTGACTCACTGATTCTGACCGGTCCTGATTTTTTAATTCTAAGGACTATAAAAAATCAAAATTACTTTAAAAAATGCTGTTGTTGAGGTAGTAGTTCCAAATTCAACAGAAAATGAAGAAATTAAAAGATGATCCTATCCACGCATGAACCATATGTTCCTTGTCTATTACATTTTAATTAATCTAAATAGTGCATTAAGTTGCATGCTGGTGGTTGATGTGAAAAGTGTGCAAGTTTTTGGTTTGATGCACTCAAAGATTGATTTGACCTGTTAAGCACTGATCTGAGCCAACTGAGGAAAAAAACTAGCTAATTTAATTGATTGGTGCATCTCTACATACAATTCCATTTTAAAAGAGGATCTATGGAGGACCTAAAATAACATCGGCTTTTGTTTATTTTAATCTGACTGGTCATTTAGTCTGCAAAAACACAAAGCAGTCATCTTCGGGTATTATTTACGTTCAAAGGTAAGGGCAAGAACAAAAAAAAACAAACAATAAAATTCACACATTTGAGAAATGGACAGAAACCAGGAAGTATTTTCCCACAAAATATCCAAGGACAAATAGGTGACTAGCAGTCCATTACTCTCACGTTAAGGTTTAACAGTGTGAGCTGTTATTTATTAGTATGTCTCTGCACCTCTCTTAAATACAATGCAGGAAAATCAATGTTGGAGACTATGTTGATTGAATCACTGTCTAATCACTGATTGGTTATTGGACAAAAATAGATTAAAAACGTAAACCATAACATATAAAGTATAACTATTGTAAGAGATATATAAAAACAGTAAAAATACCAATAGATTCAACCTAGAAATGGGGTATATTTATAGTAGATTTATAAAAAAGACCATCATGTTTAAATGCAACCTGTACTTTTTCTACACCTAGATGCAAAATCTAGCTGAATATGCAGAATAAGTCTGATTGCAGAGACATGGCTAACAGCTGCCCGTTAACCTTTAAATCCAAGCAAGCTAACAATAACAATGATACGGATTCAAATCATGGACGTCCGCTCAACAGCACTGTTTTATAACCTTGTCATCAACAGAACCGGTGTGATTTTTAATGTGTTTTAGTCAGCTCAGTTCCCACTGGGGTTCCTCTGTGAGACTGGGAGCCACACATCCATGCTGACTCCACTGCTTTCTTTTTGTCCGCGCTCTCTCTCTCTCTGCAGAACAGAGACGCTAACACAAGCTAGCTAACCGGCTGGCGCGCTGAGTGGCGTAGGAAAAAAAATAAAAAACAATTCATAAAACAATCCACAAGTTTCATAGCTGTGGGCGATGAGTGAGTCAAAACAAGATCTCGGCGCACTCGAAAGAACCCGAAACGAAACAAATGCAAAGTGGGACTAGTGAGGTTAATGACGAATACCTTCACTGACCTTTGCAGACAGTCCGGTCTCTGTGCAGCACAGCCGACTTTCCGTCGACCCGGAAGGAGTCCGCTGAACTGCGGGAAACACTGGCGTGTTTGTATCGCGGTCAGTGACGGGGCACAGAAAAAATATATGGCCTGCCGTTTCTTGTGTATTGAAGTTCATTATATTTTAAAAGCAATTCACTGATTATTGAATTGGTGTTTAATTAAATTTAAGTTTGATTTAACCTAGGCGGAAAAATCTTTTATGAAGCATGCTTTTCCGTAAATGTCAGTATAGGCAAGGTTACACGAAATAGATACAAAGACATAAAAGAGTATAAAGAAACTCCAAAGTGAACACATTACTCAAAATAATCGAATTACTTATATGTCAAATAATACAGGTCCCGTAATAATTCAGTACTGAGGGTGCAAGTCCGTATACCTCCACTGTGTGTCGCTCTACTACTTCCACAAACTGTAGGACACGTGTTTCAACATGCCTTATTTCCACTTTACATAGGTTTAAAAGCAAATGAAGGACATAACATGTCCTAACTCCGACTGCACTGTTCTATGGTTGGGATTAATTGGAATGTATGTACCTGACTGTTGTGAAGTGCCTTGAGACAACATGTGCTGTGAATGGGCGCTATATAAATAAAACTGAATTGAATTTAATTTAATTGAACATGTTTTTAGTCATCTGAGAAGTGGGAACCATCTGCCCATTACGCACATGTTTGATAAAACGAACATGTACATAGATGTGAAAAAGTATCCTCCTACAGGTTTCAGATCATCAAATAATGTTCGATATCAGTCAAAAATGACCTGAGTAAATATGAAAGAAAGTTTTCAAGTGACAGTTTTATAAATTAACAGAAAAAAAGCAACCAACACCAGCCTGACCTGTGTGATATTCACGTTAAACTTAATAACTTGCTGTGTCATACTTGGCAGCAATTACTGGCAATGAATCTTTTGCTCACTGTGGAGAACATTTGACCCCTCTACTTTGCACAATTGTTTTATTTAAGCCAATTTGGAAGGATTTTAATCATAAATGACCTGTTTAAGGTGAGGCCACATCACTTATTCAGATTTAAATTTTACCTAGACCACTCGAAAATCTTCTCTTTTATGCATTCAGAGCTTGACTTGCTTGTGAGTTTCACATCATTATTTTGCTACATAGCCCAGTTTGGGTCACAGACAGATGGCTGGACATCATTCCATCAATGTTGCAAATCATTCACATCCTGAAGATACAGTACCTTCCAAGAAAAGGCAAAGCCTTTTTATTTAATTTTGTACATCTGCACCACACAAACCCCCAAAAAATAACAATAACCATCTACAGTCAAAACCGGTGTCTCGGGCAAACCTTGTCCAGTCCCCTTTCTCAACTCTTTGGACCTTCTTCCTGCCAAAAGTGGCACACTTCTACAAAATATGTGCCAAACATGAAGTTCAATGTCTGACATATGATACATTTTAGAACCAAGAAAAGATGGGTTATTTGCTGCTAAACTCTACTGTAGGTCACAACACATTTTTAAAGGTGTCCTCCTGTATGAAGGGTAACATGAAACTAAATTCAAGGTTTCATAATTTGTTCTAATTTTTCACATGATTTTATGAACAGGAAACCCATGTTTTCACTTTTGTGGTGATGATTTTTTGAAAATATGAATTCATTCTTAGTTTGATTGGGGCATTAGATGCAAATTTCAGGGCATTTTTACTAGTGTGTTGCAAAATCATCTGTTTGAATATAGGCAAAATAAGTGGCATAAGGATCAGTGTGTTATGTATGTTCTGAAAAAGAAACATCTTCCTTTTTGGGAAATGTTTTGTCATATTCATACATTTGTGAATGATTTTAATGTTTCAAGTCTGTATCACACATCAGTTTTCCGTTTCTTTGAGATCATGCACAGACAATATGATAATACTAATGTATGTTTTTAGAAAATGGCTTTCACAGGTGTTCCTGAACCCATGCTGTTGTTTTCTTCTGGCTGTTTTTAATGCATCACAGTCTCGTCCCTCATATGTAAAATAAGCCTGGTTTAATAAGTTTATGCAGAGCAAACTTTGGTTGTGTTTGAGTTCTGGCACATTTAAGACTTGCAGAACAGTAGGCCTGGATTAACTATGATATTCTTTTATATACACATACTGATAACCTGGTTCTCTTTATCAGGCTCAGGGGGAGGAATGCATGGTTGCTGTTCCTGCTTCTTATTCAAACATTTCATCTGCAGATAGCTAATCCAAACAAACCAACTTTGCTTGTTTTTTTAAGTTAACCAATTTTAAAATATGAATAGATTTAGAAACTTCAAGGGGTAGCCACAGGATTATTTATGATGGGAAGTGTTTTCATCACATTTAAAATTTGGTACCTTTACCTCTTAAGAGTTGTCTTTCAATTGGTCCATGCATGTCTTGCTAGCTGGTGTTTCAAACAACGTTGAGACTGAAACAAATAAAATGAATAAATATTTATGAATGATTAAATGTCACAAAGGAGAACTAGAGTAAATTAGCACTTTCTGCTTAGTAAGGATAAATATAGTGTTTCATCAAACCAGAAGATCAGTAGATCACTCCTCAGAACATGCACATTAGGTTAAACATCCATTGGCTTGACAATTACTCCTTGTTTTGCCCCTGAAAAGGTCAATAACACCACAGGTGACTGTGGTTCAGTGGGAACAGTAGTTGTCTTTCAAACCGAAAGTTGTGAGTTCCTGCTGCTACATGTTGATTTGCCACTTAACCCCAAGTTGCCTACCAATCTTGTTTGCATTTCACCAGGTCTCTCCAGCTGGAGTTAAGTGATAAATGCATATGTTGGGAGCAACTGTTAAAAACATATTTATTTTCTCCTAAATTCTAAAAGGCTAGCATGTTTTGAGCAAGTTTTTTCACAATCAGTGTTTTTAATTGCATTTGTCTCATATTCACCATCTAGAGATATTTATAGCCTTACTGTCATTCCCTTTTCTGTCACCATTACGGACAAATGGCCGACAACTGAACTTCCCATTTCTTTCCTTTCTCTGGTCTCTTTTCTTAGCTTCTTTTCTCAGTTTTATTCCTTTAACACACAAAACAATCTGCACATTTTCTGTATTGAAAATTAAAGTAGTGAAACATGTTTAACAGATAAGCATTACTTTTGTGTTTAATTATCCTCACAAGTGATAGAGATATTTTTCTAGCCTTGCAGGGATGCCGTGTGTATTCTCTGGATCAGTTTCCAATGAACATCCCGCAGGGGAAGATCTGGTCATTTGATTAAACAAGTTTCAGGCCAGTTGCCTTCACTCTAACCAAATTCCTAACTTTAGTTATGTAACAACAAACGTGTTTGACATATTGACTGGAGCAGTACCTCTGTATGTGTTGCCAAATATTGATGCAAATAAACAGAAAAGCTTAATGTTCAGACACAGATAACGTGTGCATGCATGACTATAACAGAGAATGGGAGTCAGCTTGAGAGTTTTTTTTTCTCTGCAAGAAAAGTCTTTGAAGTGGCCCAAAATTCCAGGAGTTTCCTGTTAACAAGGCTGGGCTATAATGTGAAACAGGAGTGTGTCTTTGAACGAGTCAGTCTCTGGACTGGTGAGAGGAGATAGTATCACAGCAGTTTTAGCTGTCTTTTTACTTTCCAGATTTCATGTTTGATTCGCTTTTCTTTTTTTTTTCATCACGCAAAACTCTGCAATGCTGAAAGGGGCTTTAAAGTTTGGAGTTCAAAGTATGAAAATGTATTAACTCAATGTTTTTGTGTTTTTTGGTAATAATTTTGTAGGACTGGGAGGTTCTTCCACTCTGTTTTGGAGGCAGCCCTGTTTTACAAGAGCAAGCACTGATGAAAACAGCACAAGAACTGCAGATTTTTATCCCAGATGAGATTTTATGAGGAGCAGTGGCGACTCATTTTCAGTCATATCAGTAAAAATGCTGCATCTCTATACCTCACACCACCTGGTGTTGTTAGTAGCTTTGTGGAGCCTCAGCTGCACAGGTTTGATCAAAGCCTGGCCAGGCACTCCTGGAAGTAAGCCTGGTTTGGACCCTAATGTGAGAGACTGGGGAGATTATTCAGATCTCCCTGCTGGAGTGGAATATGGACTTGGTCTGGAAGAGGACAGAGAACATGAAGACAACAGAGGATCATCCAACTTGGCTCCTGAGCTGGATTTCCTGGCTGACTTTGCAGGCAGGAAAAGTTAACTGATCAACGGATATATCCATTTGCATACTTACACCTTATTCAACTCCAATGTTCCTTCCAGGTAAGAAGCGGCTGTGGGTGATAACCGCTTCGTCACATAATGATAACTACCTACGGATGATGGAAAAGCAGCTTGAAGACATGTATCAGGTAATGTGCCAATGTATTAAAAATAAAAAGGTTTTCAAACTGGTACAAATACAACTGCTGGTACTTAGGCAACCTTTGTGCAAACTTAGGCAATCTTATACAAGATCTTACAAGTTAAATCCAAAGCAGTTTTGCAACCGTACACTTGAACTATGTTGTATAGTGGTTCCAGATCATCAGACCAATAGCCCCATTGTTGAATTATGAAAGTGTTTTTGAAGGGTAAATTTTACAAGGAGCAAAGCATTATGCCTCAGAAATATTCTCTGGACTGACGAGAAACTTTCTGGTTAATGTGTATCCTGTTACATCTGGTGTAAAACTAATGCAGCATTTAAGACAAAACATATTTAAATTAAAACAATTATGCACGGCTGGTCTGCTTGGTGCAGCAGGGTGTACCGTGAAGGAAGGGTGGGTGGCCCGCATCCAGGGGCACCTCCGGGGTTAGATGTGGGGTCAGCGGGGTGCCCGGTCCTTGGCGAGCTGTGGTGACCTTCCTCCAGTGGTTCCTTCTGTGGCTCTGGTCCTTGGCCAGGCGGCGGGCTGTGGTTGGCGGTCGGGTTGGTGGGGCTGTGGAGCATGCCACTGTTCCTGCACTGGGGTGGCTGGCGGTGTGCTGCTCTGCTGGCTGTTGTGTACGGGGGGGGATCGAGGCAGCGGGCTAGAGTGTGGCGTGGAGGGGCTGAAGCGTGTGGGGTGGGGGAGTTGTGTCCTCTTGTTGGATGTGGGGTCACCGGCATTTGGATCGGCTGAGCGGTGGTGGCAGAGCTGAGCTGGATAATGTTTTTCCCCTGTAAATGGTACGATGCAATCAACCATCCACTGACGCCACATGCTTGCTCAAGAGCAGGGATTTGTGTAAAATCAAAAATCTGATGAAATCTGTGGGTTTTACATATAATATAAGTAAACCCAGGTTCTCTAACTCTTACAGAAGGGCTTACATATTGACATTAAAAACTGTATGTAGTTCAATTGGAATCTGTTTATTACTGACCTGATTTCATTGTATACAGTATATTTGTACAAAAACTGGATCAGTTTGTCTTGTAGGGTGCCATATGATAGTTGCTGTGAATTGGCGCTATATAAATTTACTGAATTCTGACATTTTTTATTTTATGACAAAAAATGTTTAATGATCACAGCTTTATACAGTTTTGTGCAAAAATCATCTTGTATTTTTTCATATTTTTCTTCCAAGGAGGAGGTCCTTCTCATATGTGCAAGTGATCTTGGGTAAAATGTCCTAAAGCCTTTCTATGAAAATAAGCAGAGAAAATGTGGGATTTTGAATGTAAAGAGAGAGAATATTATGTGCTCATTTTCAGTCTCCATTTTCAGGGAAACATTAAATTGTTCAATAAATCACATAACATACTATACAAGTGATTTAGATACAAATAGATTCCTTAACTAAATAGATTAACCAGTGTTGTGTTGTAACAGAGACATTGGGAATGAAGAAATTTGGATTTGATCTTTATGCACTTCATTACTGTCCCTGTCACAAAGATGGGATTTAGTCTCTTTTCTTTAGAAAAACAAATACCAAGAATAGCACAGTTTGACAAACACAAAATACACCTTATTCAATTTATTTATTCATTTAATTTAACATGAACAATGTGATTCTTAAGGAGCTGTTAGTTGACTAGCGGTCAACTAAAAAAAAATGCATTTCTTAGCTCCTGTGTGAGGTGTTTCCTAGTTTTCTCACAGACATGATACTAAGATCCTGTTAATTTGCTTTAGCTAGCTTTTCTAAAAGCCTGACACATCTGCTTTAATCATCCAACATTCCTCATGTCTTTAGACCAGACTGCACATCTGCTGCTATGGTATAGTACAAAGACTAGAGCGAAAACAAAGCCAAAGTCCAGAAAGTCTCAAGAACTACTGATCAAAGCCACTTTAAATGTTTAGAAGAAAGTCCGATTCTTTGAACGCAAAGGATATGAAATCAGTCATCGTTTAAAGCCTTTGCAAATAACATTGGCACTCTTTGTTTAGCTTTTGTTTTTCTCCTCTGTCTTTGTCAGAAAGGGCTGAACTGCCGTTTGGCAGAAAGAGACACTTTCATCATAACCGTCATCCAGAATGCCATGATGGAGGGTCGCATCCAGAAAACAACTTTTCAAGGAGATGCAACAGTGGAGAACCTGGATCCTGAAACAGTTACCAAACTGCTTCATTACCTGGAGCTATCCAGTCAAGTAAAGCTCTCTACCAACAGATCTTCTTTTGCTGTTTTTGTTTCTGTATCAATTTCACCTTCACGTTTTCCTTAATACCAAAATTTTCAGGAGCAAACCTTCACCATGCTGATCATGAAGAAGAACCTCCAGGTCAGTGACCGCTTTCCTTATCCCGTCCGTGTTGAGGCAATTTTGGAGCTCATTGATCAGTTTCCATTGAGGAAACTGGAGAAGATGACCAGAAAAGGATCAACCCTAAGGTTTCAGTGTACACTTCTGGTTTAGTGAGAAAATTAAAAGCTTTTGAAAGGTTTTCTAACCAGACATGGATGTAAAATATGTCATAAAGAAACACTGAAAGTACCTATTGTGTCATTCTACAAATGGGATTTTAGATTTTTATTTTAGCAAAGCTTTATAACATGATCAGTTCCTATAAATGTGATAATCCCTGAAAATTTTTTTCTGTCATAAATTATTAGCACTGAAATAATTCTAGCTACAGTTGTCTGCATAATACAATCACAAATGAGGACAAAAAACAACTTGTAAAGAAGACAGATATTGCATGAGTTATGTAATCCACAATTTAATACAAACAAATCATTAATTACATAGATAATTAATACATTACAATTAGAAACAAACAAATGGAGAATTTATTACATTGCTGACTAAATCTAAAGCATTTTAATTTATTTATAAAACGGAAAACACTTTTTTTATTTGAAATGATTTATAAAATCAATCTATGATATTATTTGACTATTTATCTAATTATTTGTATGTATTTTATCTGTTAGATATACCTATAAGTATAAGGGCTCTGGCTCCCAGAGTCGGGCATACTGTGAGCAGTGCGGAATGTCCGAGCGCTGTCCGCAGATGTTTGAGATTGCACAGTCGAGGGTACCATTTTCCTACATGTTTTGTGACAAATTCCTACATTTCCCACACTTTCTGCCATGGCGACATCGGACAAGGAGGAAGAGCTAATTGGCCCTGTAGCTTTGAAAGAAGAATAGAAAAGAAGGTGGTATATATAGGCATTAAACTAGGGACAAAAAAGGGCAATACACCTGTCAGTGTGGCGCAGACAGTAGCAGTGACACTGGGCATCCTCACAACTGGTTGCTCCGAGCAATGTGTCACATATACAGGTCCTTCTCAAAATATTAGCATATTGTAATAAAGTTCATTATTTTCCATAATGTCATGATGAAAATTTAACATTCATATATTTTAGATTCATTGCACACTAACTGAAATATTTCAGGTCTTTTATTGTCTTAATATGGATGATTTTGGCATACAGCTCATGAAAACCCAAAATTCCTATCTCACAAAATTAGCATATTTCATCCGACCAATAAAAGAAAAGTGTTTATAATACAAAAAACGTCAACCTTCAAATAATCATGTACAGTTATGCACTCAATACTTGGTTGGGAATCCTTTTGCAGAAATGACTGCTTCAATGCGGCGTGGCATGGAGGCAATCAGCCTGTGGCACTGATGAGGTCTTATGGAGGCCCAGGATGCTTCAATAGCGGCCTTTAGCTCATCCAGAGTGTTGGGTCTTGAGTCTCTCAACGTTCTCTTCACAATATCCCACAGATTCTCTATGGGGTTCAGGTCAGGAGAGTTGGCAGGCCAAATGAGCACAGTGATACCATGGTCAGTAAACCATTTACCAGTGGTTTTGGCACTGTGAGCAGGTGCCAGGTCGTGCTGAAAAATGAAATCTTCATCTCCATAAAGCTTTTCAGCAGATGGAAGCATGAAGTGCTCCAAAATCTCCTGATAGCTAGCTGCATTGACCCTGGCCCTTGATAAAACACAGTGGACCAACACCAGCAGCTGCCACGGCACCCCAGACCATCACTGACTGTGGGTACTTGACACTGGACTTCTGGCATTTTGGCATTTCCTTCTCCCCAGTCTTCCTCCAGACTCTGGCGCCTTGATTTCCGAATGACATGCAGAATTTGCTTTCATCCGAAAAAAGTACTTTGAACCATTGAGCAACAGTCCAGTGCTGCTTCTCTGTAGCCCAGGTCAGGCGCTTCTGCCGCTGTTTCTGGTTCAAAAGTGGCTTGACCTGGGGAATGCGGCACCTGTAGCCCATTTCCTGCACACGCCTGTGCATGGTGGCTCTGGATGTTTCTACTCCAGACTCAGTCCACTGCTTCCGCAGGTCCCCCAAGGTCTGGAATCGGCCCTTCTCCACAATCTTCCTCAGGGTACGGTCACCTCTTCTCGTTGTGCAGCGTTTTCTGCCACACTTTTTCCTTCCCACAGACTTCCCACTGAGGTGCCTTGATACAGCACCCTGGGAACAGCCTATTCGTTCAGAAATGTCTTTCTGTGTCTTACCCTCTTGCTTGAGGGTGTCAATAGAGGCCTTCTGGACAGCAGTCAGGTCGGCAGTCTTACCCATGATTGGGGTTTTGAGTGATGAACCAGGCTGGGAGTTTTAAAGGCCTCAGGAATGTTTTGCAGGTGTTTAGAGTTAACTCGTTGATTCAGATGATTAGGTTCATAGCTCGTTTAGAGACCCTTTTAATGATATGCTAATTTTGTGAGATAGGAATTTTGGGTTTTCATGAGCTGGATGCCAAAATCATCCTTATTAAGACAATAAAAGACCTGAAATATTTCAGTTAATGTGCAATGAATCTAAAATATATGAATGTTAAATTTTCATCATGACATTATGGAAAATAATGAACTTTATCACAATATGCTAATATTTTGAGAAGGACCTGTATAACTGTTCGATGTGAAGACTTTTTCCAGCCGAGCAATTTATTGTATGATACATCGTGCATGCACACGGTCGTAAAAATGTATCTTTGACTGAGGGAGTCTTTACTTGTATCAGTATACCATCAGTAACTGGTATGAAGAGCCTTGTCCAATCAATGTGTGCTCTAGAACAAACCAGATTCTGGAGGGGGTGCACTGGGTCGCCTCTACATCCCATCTACCATCCGTTCTCAGGTAATCCTTTGGCCTCACAGGTCTTGTTTTTCTTGTAACCCTGGAGTTAGTCGTACAGTCGGATGTGCAGGGATTCATATCAGCCAGTAACATCTGCGCCAGAAATAAAAGCTCCTATCACCTTCCTTCAAGTCTCCTTCGGCCTCTCTCCATTCCCAGCCACCCTTAGTTGAACATTAAAACAGATTTTGTCACCCGTCTTCCCACCTTCAAAAACAAATCAGAAAATGTTATAGAATGTTTTTCCATGCCTTGCCATTTAGTTTTCTCTTCAAATTTTCATCTGCTGCAGAAACAGCCAAGCTAATTATACACCATAGTTTCAGGTTCCATGGCATCCCCACAGAGGTTCTATCAGGTCAAGGTCCCCAGTTCATTGCTCAAGTCTAGAAAGACTTCTGCTCACCTCTCAGTGCTAAATCCCAATCCACCTCTGGCTTCTCATGATCAATGTGAATCCATGAACCAGGAGTTGGAAAACACACTCCGGTGTGTGTGCTCATCCAGCCCAGTTACCTGGTGCCAACATTTTACCTGGGTGAATTATGCCTATAATTCTCATATCTCAGCGACCTCCGGTTTGTCTCCATTCGAAGCTTCTATTGGATACCAGCCATCTCTCCATCCATCTTCATTTTCTGATTGCACTCTTCCATCTTTTAGAACCCATCTACACCGCTGTCAAAAAATCTAAACAAGAGCAAAACCTTTTTACAAAGAGCATCAGCCCAAAACAAGAATATCAGACAAGAAATACACTCCTGTTCCCACCTACTCTCCTGATTAAAAGATTTGCTTTCAGCTAAGGACTTTCCATTAAAATGATGCTTCAAAAAACTCTTCCCTGACTGCATAGACTCCATTATCTCTCTGTCCACTGTCTGCCTTAAAGTTCTGTCCCACCTTCGTGTCCATCCCACCTTTTATGTCTGTCAAATCAAGCCAGGGCTTTCCAGCTCCCTGTGTCCCCCGGCCAAGTCCTATCAACCCACCGAGATCATTCATGGTCATCACTGTCCATCAAATTGCTGATGCTCAGCACAGTGGCTTCGGTCACCTATACCTTGTGGACTGAAAGGGATATGGTCCTGAGGACCGCACTTGGCTTTCCCGTTTATTCATCTTGGATCCTGATTTCATCTCTGAATTTGTGTGTGTGTGTGTGTGTGTGTTTGTGTGTTCCTGTCTTGGCATCACAGTGAGAACCATTTTCCCGATTTCACCATCAAATCGAGGACCATTTGTACCAAAGTGAGGACATTTACTGGTCCTCACGACCTATTTTGCTAACGGTTAGGTTTAGGACGAAGGTGTTAATTGACTTTAGGTTAAGGTTAGGGTTAGGTAAGCACTGGTAATGGTTAGGTTTAGGGTTATTGTCAGGGTTAGGGCAAAGAAAGGGTTGAAAATGACTGAAAATCAATGTAAGTCAATGGGAGTCAACAGATGGTCCTCACTACATATAGCAAAACAAGAGTGTGTGTGTGTGTGTGTGTGTGTGTGACTACCCCCTCTGAATGCAGGGTGTGACCAGCAGGCGTGTCCTTTCAGCTGGAGCCTGTCAAGCCCAATCTGGAGAAGCTATAGAAGCAGATTCACTGAGGCAGATGCCACATTGTTTTGTTCCATAAGTTGGAATCAGGCCTACTACTGCTGAATTCCTTGGTGTTCCTGTGTTTACCTTTTTGCTGTCCTTGCAGGAAACCAGTTATCAGTTCATCCTCTGTACTTGGATACCTGTACCTGGATTCCAGTGGTATGCCTCCTTGCTCTCTGTGAATCTCCTCACCGCTCTTGTTATGATTCTGGCCCGTCTGCCTGCTCTGCTCTCACTCATGCAATCAACTCATCTGCTGCTGTGCTGCTGCGCAATCACCATCATGCCACACACATGTGGAGCTGCAGTTATATACAGCCATCTGACAGGCAGACAGTGCCAGATGTTTGAAAACATTTGTGAGTAGTTATCCAGCGTTCGTTCCTGACTGATCTTGTTCTCTGACCTTGCCTTGCCTCACGGATTTTTCCTGCCTGCCTGCTCCTTGTCTAACAGATTGGATTTCTGGATTTCGACTCTGTTTTCTGCCTCTGGTTTTCTGCCTCTGCCAGTCCCTTGTCTGACGCCTCTAGCCCTGGAATTCGACCCTGTTTCTGTCCCTGGATTTACGCCTCAGCCTAACCACTGGTTTATTCAGCCTGAGCCCGCATGGCTCTCAAGTCTGCCTGAAATTATTGTCAAGTGGACAATCACAGCTCTCTGTGTTCCTGTCACAGCTTCAGCTGATTCCCCTGAGGATTTGGATCAGTCGGCAATCCGACTTCAGTCTGTTTCATTAACTGTCTGGATCACATCCTCCTTTGGATTCTGTACCTCATCCCCAGACTGTGAAAGTTAGTGGCTTTATCTAACTCTTTGCAAATCCTGAGTTTTATTCAGTCACTAACTAGTCTCTCTGTCCTCAGTGGTTCCTGGAAGCTGACTGCTGTTCTCCTGCTTTCTGATCCTGAATAAACCTTTTAACTTATCACTTTGTGTTTGGCTGAATTTGGGTTCTCTGTCTCTGGTCGTGATAGTAAAATCTGGCCAAAAGATGGACCCATAGTTAGCACAGCAGTGGCGCACTAATGTTGATCATTCTATTGCCCATCTAGATTCCGGCACGAGGGAAATCATTTCTATGCTGTGCTCCATGACTCCTGCCTCCACGCCAGTGCCCTCACAGCCAGTTTTATCCAGAGTTCCTGATCTTTCCGCTGTGATAAGAGAGCCTAGACTCACGCCTCCTGAGTTGTTTAAGGGAGATCCTGACCAGTGCCGTGCCTTTCTTACTCATTGTGCGATTCATTTTGAGCTTCAGCCATTTTCGTTCCCTTCTGAGCGCTCTAAGGTGGCGTTTGTTATTTCACTGCTTTCTGAAAAGGCTAAGCAATGGGGCACTGCTGAGTGGCAAAATGGTTTGGTCACGTGTGCTTCTTATTCTGCATTCTCCAAGGAGCTCATCAGTGTTTTTGATCCAGTTCTTCCTAGTTGTGAAGCTGCCAGAGGTTTACTCTCCATTAAACAGGGAGAGAGAAGCATCACATCTTATATCATTGACTTTCATTCATTGGCAGCAGACAGTTCTTGGAACGAGTATGCTAAAATGGATGCTTTCATGCAAGGTCTTAATGAGAATATCAAGGATGAACGGGGTACCCGGGACTACCTGGTCTCCCTTCACCAACATGAGGACCTGGCAACCCGCATCGATTTGCGGCTCACAGAAAAGAGGAGGGAGAGGCTTCATAGGGGGGTTAAACCTTCTTCAGCTCATAGTCCTGTTCCCCACCTTGAACCCAAAGGTCTTCCACCCCCTTCTGATCACCATTGTGACCCGAAGCCCATGCAGTTGGGTTGTTCAAAGATTTCTGCGGGGGAGCGCGATCGATGAAGGAAGAATAACAAGTGTTTTTATTGTGGTGGACAGGGTCATGTTGCCTTCAAGTGTCTGTTAAAAGCCCAGGCTCAGTAGAGGTGAGGAGAACTCTACTGAGCCGAAGTCAACTGTTTCCTCATGCTCATTTCCTCCAACCATTCAAGTGTCTTCCACTTCTCATCAGGTGTCAGTGTTCTTTGACTCAGGGGCGGACACAGAGTTTATGGATGAGTCGTTTGCCAGGGACCATGACATCAAGCTCCTTCCCACGTCTGACACCTGTAATATTCTGGCATTGGATGGTCATAGTATCAACAGTTCACACTACAAAACAGAGGTAATAAGACTCACACTGTAGGGCAATCATCAGGACGAAGTCACATTCAGGATCATCAACTCGCCTAAAGTACCCATTGTTTTAGGGGCCTCCTGGTTACAAAAGCACAACCCCCACATTGACTGGCAAGCCAAAGAGATATTGGGCTGGGCTAAGTCCTGCTCGGCCACTTGTCTGTCTTCTGCCTCTACAGATATTATTCCGGAGAATGACATTGAGGAGACATCCCCCGATCTGTCTAAGGTACCCCCCGAATATCATGCGTTTAAGGAGGTTTTCAACAAGTCCAGGGCCACAGCACTTCCACCTCATAGACCCTATGACTGCGCCATTGAGCTCCTACCAGGCACTTCTACCCCTAGGGGTCAGTTGTATTCATTGTCAGGCCCAGAGAACCAAGCCACGAGGAAGTATGTTGATGAGTCACTAAAAGCTGGTATTATCAGACCTTCTTGTTCTCCAGCAGGGGCAGGCTTCTTCTTTGTGGAAAAGAAGGATGGTTCCTTGAGACCATTTATTGACTACAGGGGTTTAAACGACATCACCATAAAGAACCGATACCCTCTACCACTTATGAACACTGCTTTTGTTGGCAGTCAGGTTGGCTCTCGAGGAGTGCAGGCATTGGCTAGAGGGGGCTAAGGAACCGTTTCTTGTATGAACAGATCATAAGAACCTGGAGTACCTGAGATCAGCGAAGCGCCCTAATCCCAGGCAGGCAAGGTGGGCTTTATTTTTTGGAAGATTCAATTTCTCTCTGTCTTTCAGACCTGGAGTCAAAAATGGCAAACCGGATGCCCTGTCCAGAATACAGGAACCCTCCGAGTCACAGGCCTCTGGGGAGGATGAATTTATTCTTCAGGAATCAGTGAGACTCTCTGTCACCATGTTGGAGTTGGAGGGAGAGGTTAGAGATGCCACCAAAGACCTCCCTATTCCAACTACATGCCCACCTGACTGGTGTTTTGTCCTGGAGCGCCTCGTACCCAAGGTACTTAATTCATGCCATAATTCACGTCTGTTCTATCATACTGGTATCAGCAGGACGTTGCAGATGGTCCGGACACAGTTTTGGTGGCCATCTCTTGTGAAAGATGTCACAGATTACGTCACGGTATGTACTCAATGTTCCCAAGCCAAGTCTTCTCGTCGCCCTCCTGCTGGACTCTTGCATCCCCTACCTATTCCTCCTCGTCCCTGGTCACACATAGCCCTGGACTTCGTCACAGGTTTGCCAGTTTCTAATGGCTTCACAGCTTTGTTAACTGTCATCGACAGATTTTCAAAGATGGTTCACCTAGTTCCTCTCAAGAAGCTGCCTTCAGCCAAGGAAATGGGGGACATTCTGGCACGTGAGGTTTTTCGCCTTCATGGCATACCCACAGACATTGTCTCAGACAGAGGGCCCCAGTTTGTGTCACGTTTCTGGAAAGAGTTTTGTTCCTTGCTGGGGATTACTGTTAGTTTGTCTTCAGGATTTCACCCACAGTCGGATGGACAGACTGAGAGGGCCAACCAGGAGGTGGAGACAAAACTTCGCGCACTATGTGAGTCAGACGCAACTAAATGGTCTCAAAATTTACCCTGGGTCGAATATGCTGTCAACACCCTCCCGGCTAGTGCCACGGGGTTATCCCCTTTCCAAGTTGTGTTTGGTTTTCAGCCACCCTTGTTCACAGTCCAGGAGAAAGAAGCTTAGGTTCTTTCTGCTCAGGCCGTGGCCCTAAGATGTCAGCGCATCTAGAGGAAGGCAAGAAGGTCTATGATCAGAATGTCGGAGGTGCAGGCACGTACAGCAAATCAATGGAGAATCCCTGCTCCAAGCTACCAGGTGGGACAGAGGGTTTGGCTGTCCACCAAGGACCTCCCGCTTCTGGTTGACTCCTGTAAGCTGGCACCTCGTTTTGTGGGACCCTTTCCCATATCCAAGATCATCAATCCTGTGGCTGTTCATTTACGTCCGCCTTGTGCCATGAAAGTTCACCTTACCTTCCACGTGTCCCGGATCAAGCCCTATGTGGTGTCCACTCATCTGCTTCACCTGTCTGCTGCTGCGCTGCTCCGCAATCACTGTCATGCCACACACCTGTGGAGCTGCAGACTTCAGTCTGTTGGACGCTTCCTCATTAACTGTCTGGATCACTTCCTCCTCTGGATTCTGTGCCTCATCCCCAGACTGAGAAAGTTAGTGGCTTTATTCAACTCCTTGCAAATCCTGAGGTTTATTCAGCCACTAACTTGTCTCTCTGTTCTCAGTGGTTCCTGGAAGCTGACTGCTGTTCTCCTGCTCTCTGATCCTGAGTTTCTGAATAAACCTTTTAACTTATCACTTTGTGTTTGGCTGAATTTGGGTACTCTGTCTCTGGTCGTGATAGCTCTTCTGGGTGCTTCCCTGGTTCATGCTGTCAGGACCCCTCAATCACTCACCACCATCTACCTGGGTCTACTCACCTTTCCACCTTCTCTCACCACCATCTCTCCAACTTATCATACTTACAACTTAACTCTCCTCCTCAGCACCATCCTGGATTTCTCCTGTGAATCCAGAAGAACCATTCATTCCTTCACTTGTATGCAATAAACTGTTTAAACTTATCTTTGGTGTCCGTAACTGTTGTCTGCATGAGGGTATCAAACCAAACCCAACATAACAAACTGGGGTATAAATCAATAGTTGTAAACCATTTCCTACTCTATATTGGCGATTAACATTGAGTTGTAATACAGTTTATTTATTTTGTTATTTTCTATTTTAACTTCTAGCCAGATTAGAAATAAACCAATAAACTATATTTGATTTTAAGATATAATGTAGTGAATTTCCAACCAATTTCTTACCAATTTCTCACTGAAATGCATTATATAATTACAAATAATAAATTGGACCCATATAACATTTATAAAAATGAGAGATGTTTTGGTTGTTTCTTAATATTTTGGTCATCTGTGACCATGCACCTTAATTGTATTCTTTTAACTATGATTTTGTTGTAGATGTAAAACCACAAAAAAGAAGGTTGTAGTGAAAAGAAAAAAGATGATGAAGAAGACGGTGCTGACCCCTCAGAGGGCAAGAAATCTGACCGTGGCTTCACAAAGGCAACCATTGGACAAAAAAGCTGCACTGATGAGTAAGATCCAGGACATACTGAATGGCAGGTCGAGGTTTGTGATTCGTAAGAAACCTCCTGGATCCGCAAAAGGAAAGGCATCAAACGGTAATGACTGGGAAACCTCTAAAGTGTCCAGTGGAGTCCAGTCAGTTTCAAAAAGTGATGAGAAAGTGGAGAAAAACAGGTAATGTCTGTTAAAATGTCACGCTTTACTAAGGACACGGTAGCATTAAAATGCTGGATGCACGTGCCATTTCTCTTGCATTACAGGCCTCCCTCCCCTACAGACGAAGGAAAGAAAAGAGCTGGAGGACAAAACAGCAAAAATAAAGAAAAAACTAATATAAATGCTGACACAGAGAATAAAGAAAAGGCTAAGAAAAAGGGCAAACGGAATAAAGGGAAGAATGGGAAAGGAAAAAAAACTAACAGAGAAGTTAGTGAAGAGGATAAAACAGCTCTGGGGACATTTTTAGAGAGTATTAGAGGGTCTAGAAGGTTGATGGTAAGAACTTTCTTACTTCAAATATGACCCTAACCGTCTTAACCTTGCATTATTGCTGATTGGCTTCTTTATTTTAACCCTTTGCCGACAAATGTTCCTACTTTTTGTGCACAAGCTGATCTCGACGCCCAGCAGAGATGCAGCTCTGTACATTCAGCAGACTGAGGAGAACAAGAAGCAACACTGTGAACTCGCCATCAGGAAGATAACTGTGGTGACCACTATAGGAGAAGGAAGTGACGCCACAATCTCTGTGCAGCACCAGCAGCTCGGTAGGAAGTTTGTATTGCATAAACATCTTGAACTTTTTTAAATCATTTAGTTATAGTTCCATATCTGAGTTTATCTCTCAAGTTCTCTGAAAATATTTTTAAAATAGGAAAAAGCCATACCATTAATAACCTCAGTCAAAAGAGGAGTATTATGTATTTTTAGAAATGCATGACATGACGTACATCGCTTTCTACACAAAGCAGTAGACTAACAAATAGTGTAAGTACCAGAAATAAAAGCTGTGTGTCATTCTGGTGTCTTTAAAACAAATTATAGAGAAAACTAAGGACACAACTTCAGAGTAGAAACATTAGCTGTAAAAATAGTAGGAAATACAAGACTCAGTTTATGCGGATTAAATATGTATTCACTAAAATAATTCTGTTCGAGCTTATACTAACAATGATTTAAAACATAAGCTTAATTTCAAATTCTGATTTTTTTTTAACCACTGTCTGCATAAATAACAAGAAAAAACTTGATTTGGCCTCTTAAGCCCAATCCCCAGTACTGGGGCAGAATTTAACTTTTGTTTTCTTCTACTTTCTTTACTGCAAGTTCCATTAGTTAAACATAAACACATGTGGTATACACAGAAATAATACAATATTGGCTAAAAGCTAATAGAAACCATTTCTACAAACACCAAAAACAGTTAAAACTAAAGGCATTGAATCAGAAAAGAAACAAACTCCACAAAATGATGTAACCACAAAACTCGGTCGCAGCTGTTCACCACATGGCTTCTGCACACGCAACCAGCATGTCTACTGTAAGCAAAGAGCAGTGGACTCCTTGTGTACACCAAAGTCTTTCACTGTTTTTCAAGGAATTCCACTTGATACAGTAGGCCTATTTGAAGTAGGGAATATTTAAAACACATTTCGAGACATATAAAAAATGTTTTTGGACTACCTTTGATTTAGACAAGAGTGAAAAGAACTATCTAGACAACTATCTGGACCTAGAATCCATTATTCTCAGCACAGCGTGTGATGTGTGAAAGCTTTACCCCAAGTATTGATGGTATGTTTAGGGTCATTCTCAATTTGGAAACCAGTTAATGCCCAAGTTTTGACTTCCTGTCTGATGTCTTAAGATGTTGCTTCAATATTTCTACCTAATCTTCTTTCCTCATAATGCCATCTATTTTCTGATGTGCACCAGTCCCTCCTACAGCAACCCTCCCAAAAAACAAAACATACAACATGATGCTGGATACAGCATCTGTACAATTGTGATGGTGTTCTGAGGCTTGCAAACGTACTCATTTTTCTTACAAATGTAAATATGATCAATACAGCCAAACATTTAACTTTTAGTTTTATCAGACTGCAGAATTTGCCTCATAAAAATAAAATGTCCCTGTGTGCATTTGCAAACTACAATCTAGCTTTTTATGATGCTTTTGGAGAAATTACCTTTTGTTCATTGAGTGGCCTTTTAGCCTAAAATGTGGTCATCCTTGGGACACAAAACCCATCTCATTTGGCCTGGTATTATTCATCCAACTAAATATAGTTATTTTTTTCAAGCCAGTGTTTCAGCTTTAGTTTTATCTTAGCCCTGTGTCTGTTTTTATTGACCTAAAGAAGGACAAATTAATATAAAACTAAATGCTACAGTCAAATATTTATATTATTATATTATTTATTCATAACTCTGAACTTAACACGTCATTGTACCTCTTTGCAAAGAACTCCAAAACTTAATGAGATCCCTGCTACTACTGCACAAAGTTCAAATCTATCTCAACAGCCTGATGTGGTCTTTGTAGAATATTTTAATGTGACACCCCACTTGTTTGGATTTGGGACACATTGTTTTATTGTTTGGCTGTGATATTGTGTCTTTTCTGTATGTGTTTCAGAGACTGAGCGTCCTCTCAATCCTCAATCAGAGCAAGTCTTTGACTTCCGTCTGATCCCTCTGTTAAGAGCAGAGCTCGGCCTGTCCTCCTCTGACCTCTTCTCAATGACAGTCACAGATTACGACATCAAGCCCAAAGTAGGAGAATGTCTCACTCAAGCGTCTTCACCTTCTTCTTCTCTGTTTGACAGTCACGTTGTCTTATTTTCACCTCTACTCCTACAAATCTTAACATTTATACTGCTAAATGACCTTATCCATTAAAGTTGCTAAGGCAAGAACAGGAATCAATGTTTGCATTTTTTTTTATTCAGGAAAACCTGTTAACTAGTTAGAAATTGAAAATGCCTAGGAAATAAAAATAAATAGTAAAATGTTTTTAATCTGAGTTTTGTTTTGTTTTCTTCTTTTAAGGTTTTGGATCTTGCCACAGTATTTTAAAGCAACATTAAGATTAAAGTCAGTGTTAATAAAATCCAAATGAACTAAACAGGACTTTCTTTAACTTGCCCCCATCTTCCCTTCAGAGAGTTTTTGAGGCTCCTCCATCAAGCCAAGCTCTGTTCGAGTACGTCGACAACTTTCCTTCCAGGAACTCAGAGAAAGAGAAAGAAAGAAAACGCCCTCCTGTGTGCTCGAAAGATAAAGTAGCACCTGTGGTTGAGAACTCACTGCTCAGGTAGCCATTCAGGCATGCAAAAGCACCATCTGCAGACTCTTTAGAAATTAATTTTGAGAAACTTTTAAAGAGATTTTATATCACATATTTGTTCATGTTATAGAATTTAATCATCGGGTTTGTGTCCAAGGTTTATGTCAAAGCGGAGGCTGCTGCTGATTTCTGCTCCCTCAGAGGATGACTACTCTTTCCAGCAGCAGATTTCTGCTCTCAGTGGCCAGGAATGTCAGCTGGGTAAATTTAACTGTTTGTTGTCTGCTTTGTCATTTTTGGTGCATTATAGAAATATTTTGGCTGAGTTCAGCTTTTACTCTGATTGATCAGGACCAACACAGCCAGAAAAAGACAGTCCCTTTCAGATCATCCGTTTAATCCACGATCTACACGTGTTTATTATGCTTTGATCAACTGAAACAAGCCAGCAGAGAATGGGGGATTAAATTCGACTGACCAGTATGAGGCTTCTGATCCACCTTGGGAGGTAGCATTGAACCTGTGACCAGTATAAACTGTTACGAGTAATGCAGGGTTGCAGACAAGTGTGATGTGGTACAGAGCAAAAGAAACAGCAGTTGCAGCTGCCTGTGTCTGCAGATTCAAAGTATACCAAGCAGGGACATTGTATCATCTCTTTACTGTCTGTCTGACCTGAAAATATAGTTGAACAGCAGAATAATAATCACCATTGCACATGTACATTACAATGAAATTTGTCCTTTGCATTTAACCCATCCCTTATAGGGAGGAGTGGGCTGCCATTGTGCAGCACCAGAGAATTTAAGTACACCCTTTCATCAAACTTTTTGACAGGTGGGTGGGACTTCCGGTGAGGGCGGGATTTCCGGTGGGCGCCATATGGGCGCCATGTGGTTGCCATGTGGGCAGGAGGTCACGTGGTCAAGCAGGTGGTGTGTCCAAGGGGGCGTAACAGTGGATGCTGATTGGTTGTCGTCATTAGGGGCAATACCTTAAATGAGTCAATTATAACACAGGGGTGTGTTTAAGGGTGTTACGGGGAAGGCCTTAAATGAGCCAATTAAAACACACAGGGGTGTGTTTAAGGGTGTTATTAATAATCTGTATGTTTTTTCAGGCGTTAATACATCTAAAAAACAAAAAAAAAGACATGCGTTTACCTCTCTCATCAAATCTATAAATTGAAACATTGTCAAGGGTTAACTATAATATATATATATATATATATATATTTTATTGCATTTAACATTTACTTACCATAATCTGATTGTGTCAAGATGAAATCATCAAGGTCATCAGCGGTGGGTTCTATGACAAAGAAACAAATATATATATATATATATATATATAAACAATATATATAAACAAAATTTGAGAACATTCACATGCATTTAATGATTTCTTAAAAATGAATACTTACTTACTTACTTACGTTTAAAGATGTCATTGTGCTTTTGTGAATTATCAGAAGTAGAAGCCACAATTTCCGGGTTTCCTGAAATATTTACCGACATTTTTTCTTGTCAGTACTGGTATTTTCAATGTAACAAGTGTTATGGTTCAAAGACATTCAGCATTTGAAGATCCTGACACTGAGGTTAGCCAATGAAACAGAGCCCCCGAACAACATTTACACACAGTATTTATACCAGAACATGACAGTGTTATCTCAACTGCAAAGACTATGTTTTTAAGACCAAAACCCTTCTTGAGTTCAAAGGTGATATGGTTATCTAATGAACAGACGTAACTGCCCCTTCCTGACATCGCCCCTAACAGTTGGATATAGAATAACTGTAACCCTGTAACTCTAAGATGAAAAAGTAAATGTTTTAGAAAAGCTACAGGTAACTAAAATTATCATTCCTTTTTCCTAAAATGGAGTCTCTCATGATTCAAAAACAAACACATCATTGCTAGAGTCAATTTGTAACTTGGAAACAGTATACTGAAGTTCTTTTTTTTTCTGTTAATCTCATATTCGTCTTACCTATTTCAGCTGCTTTTCCAGTATGTTGACGCAGAAGCTGAAGGTTTTTCTCGTTCCATCGATGTAGTGAAGCACAATTTTTTTATTTCCTTTTTTAGGTCTTTTCTATTTTGAACGGATTTAGACTGGCTCATATATTCAACAAATAGGTCCTGCTGTAAAGCAAAATTAACTTACAATTCTGTCAGGTTACACAGTTCCTTTATTAGGATTTAATGTGATAGGTCAACATTAAGTTGATTATACCTTTAAAATATAAAAGGATGCATGTCTTTTTTTTGTTTTTTAGATGTATTAACGCCTGAAAAAACATACAGATTATTAATAACACCCTTAAACACACCCCTGTGTGTTTTAATTGGCTCATTTAAGGCCTTCCCCGTAACACCCTTAAACACACCCCTGTGTTTTAATCGACTCATTTAAGGTATCGCCCCTAATGACGACAACCAATCAGCATCCACTGTTACGCCCCCTTGGACACACCCCCCTGCTTGACCACGTGACCTCCTGCCCACATGGCAACCACATGGCGCCCATATGGCGCCCACCGGAAATCCCGCCCTCACCGGAAGTCCCACCCACCTGTCAAAAAGTTTGATGAAAGGGTGTACTTAAATTCTCTAGCACCCATTGAGCATTCTGGGGGCTAAGGGTCTTGCTCAGGGAGCCAGAGTGGCAATCTGTGGGATATGAACCTGGCCCCTTGTGTCCCCTCCGGAACGCAAACCTCCTGTTCTAACCCCTATCTAATGCAGATAATAACAGGTTAATGTTGGTGCACAAAATTTCTCGTATTTAAAGCACAGGGTGCATTTGGACATCAGACCTGCATGAGAATCACTTATTAAGGAACTACAACCTGCATCAGTTTTTAAAAATCTTTTCACTGCTAAAGCTCAGATCTTTGGTATTTTCACAGGAATCCGTCATTTTGCCCTGTTAAAGTTAACCGGAAATGGACAAAAAGCTTCGGGAACTGTTGAGCTATTTCCCATAAATGGTAATACTTTCTAGTTTTGCATGATCCATAAACATTATAAATAAATTGTATCAGGTTAGAAAAGTTGTAAATTCTTTATTTCATCATCATTTTCACAATTAAAGGCATTCACTCAATCATTTGTGCTCCAGGTCGCAGTCAGAGCGAAGTCGAACCACTATCTCGTGATGTGGTCAACAACCTGAAAGAGCAGCTGGAAATCAGTAAGGATTACTTTAGCATGCTGGTTGTGGGGAAGGATGGTGATGTCAAGGCATGGTTCCCATCACCCATGTGGTCCCTGGACAACATCTATGACCTGGTGGACTCTATGGAGCTTCGTATCCAGGAGGCAAACCTCCAGATGAGCGTGGGGATCCTGTGCCCCGAGGACGTAGGAAGAGGAGGCAGCGAAGCAGGACATTATCCTGGATATGATGAAGACGGGGCTGAGGGGACATACTTCTATCACCAATCAGAGGACTAATGAGATCATATTGAACCTATGAACACAAACATCTTCAGGGCTCATGAAAAGCATCATATGTATCCCAAGCAGATTATGATGGAAACAATGCTTAGTCTTAGATGAATAGATGAGGATTCATGCTAAAAAGACCATCTGGTCCACACACTATTTAGTCCCATATCCTGAGAAAATGTCTGATCTAAAGAGACTGTTAACCTACTCAAACGACTAATGAGTTTTTAACCTACAATTGCAAGCAAACCTAATCAGGACTTTTTAAATGCATCTTATAAAACCATGATAAATTAAGATGGATCCAACAGCAAGATACCAGGTAATTATATATAAGAAATGAAAAAATAAAGACTTAAGACAAAAAAAAACAAAAAACGGAAGAAGTAGTTTTTTTTGACAAAAGAAATGACAAACATCTGCATAACCTCCATCTGTTCTTGCAAACTGGTTTTGCTCTGGTTCATGCAAGGCTGGGGAGGGGACAGTCATTTTTGCCAACACTTCTGTCCAAATCTTTCTCAAAAAAATTCATTTTGCAAAGCAAATGAAGAGAATATCATGTTGAAGAATTGCAATGCTGTCCATTTTACTTCAATAATCGGGCACCTCTTTAGTTCTTGCCCAAGCATCTGTTTTTTAAGAAAATCCTTTTTGATCACCAAAATGCAGCATTATGTATGCAGCTCTCACAACTTTTATTTGGCAGTTCAGGATTTGATTTACCCTAAAGTCATTAAAACAGTTCAGTCAAAGCTTGTTGTCTTACAAAAAAAAAAGCAGAGGAACTAAAAGAAAAAAAGAGACATTACAGGGTGAACAGACACCTCAGACAAGATGATAAAGTGGCCACCTGGACCTCGTAATAAGCCAGTTGAAGTTTTTCCAGTACAAGTGTCTCTGATAGTGATTTAAGTGAGCTGGGGGTCTTAGCTTCATCCCATTCTGGCAATACCTGTGGTGAAGGATCTGCTCAAAGCCTTTGGAAAGATGTGGGAGAGATCTGTGGCAACCACCTGGGATTGGGCCTCTTTAGAGACTACAGAGATGTGCAGACTTGCGAAGCCAGGCAGTAGGAAACCTTTCAGTGTGGAGCGAGATGTTAAGCTAAGCTTCACAACAGGCAACTCATCCTCCAGCAGGTCAGGAATGCTAAGCAAAAGCAGCAGAGATGGATCACCTGCAGATCTGGGTTGGGTTTTCTGGAGTCTTGGCTATTTCATTCTCAAGATAATCTTTGAGGGCCAGAACAGGCTGCAGGCTCCTTGTCTCTACTGTCTTCCAGTGAAACAAAATCCAAACCCACGTTTCTTTTAATGAAAGTCAAAGCTTTCCCATACTTGAAGGGGGCTCATATGAAGGCTTTATAAGAAACAGCTTGGGATAAGACATTTTTTCCTGTTTCTACTTTATAGTAATGAGAATTGTCATATTTTTGTGCTATGCCCCAATTTAAATTCTTCACAAATCTGGAGTGTAAAGGAGAGGTCTTTCATTTCCAATATTAATGTAATAGAATTGATATAGTCTCCACAAAACATTAAATTTAGCTTTGTTTCATGTACTTGAATATAATCTACATTTACAGTAGAATTGTAAAAGTCTAGCATTTCTCCTAAAGCAATGATAAGACCAAGTGAGAAACTGGCAAGTAGGAATACTAGTTTGATATTAAATAGATGCAAGTACATATTGAATGGCCTCCTGGCCATTTAATATGTACTGAAAAGTTCCGGTAGGCAAGACTGAAGTCAATGCCTAATGAACATTGTGTCTGTGGAGGGTTGCCCAGAGATAAAGGCAGTAAAGTTGAGAGATGATGAAGGAAAAGACCAAGGAAGTCATAGGTTGGCTGGAGACCAAGGTAATGGTTCTGATGATAGCAGTGCTGGAAGAGGACACTGACCTTGGAGAATGAGGAGATGAAGAACCTGGGGAGCATGATGGTTCTTCCACTGATGAGGAATGCTCTAAGGGTGTTGAGGGATGCCCTGTAGGTGACAAGGGACCTAGAAATGTTGATGGTGATGGAAGAGATGATGGCATTGTAGAAACCAGTGAGCTGAAGACGGAGACAGGTATGCTGCAGGTGGCGCAGGAGACAAGGATGCTGCTGCCAAACTGAGGATGCAGAAGAGGGCGGTGGTTCAAATGCTGGTAACCATGATGTAGGAGATGGTTCAAGATGAAGGCAGAGATTGGAGGCCCTGATGAGGGTGACATGGGTGGTGCTGCAGACAGCTGTTACTGACTTGCAGAAGACGAAATATTTATAAAAGAATCATTCATATTATTTAGATATTCACCATTTCACAGATGCCAGAGTCAATGGCAACACTGAATTATTTAAAAATCTGCTACTTTTTAATAGTATGTCAGTGTGAAGAAATTTTTAAATGCTAAGTAAAAAGTTGTTTCCCCATAAGGATGATATCTTACAATGGCCCATTTCTGTCTGAAATGGCGAAGATGAGTAAACATCCCATTCAAGTAATCAGGTGTAAGAGAGGCAAAAATAATCTGTTGGAAGTGTTAAGTGTTAGAGAACTGCAACAAAACTATCAATGTGAGAATATCTAACAGCAATAAAAGCCGATTTTTCTAAAGCTTTGACACATTTTCACCAGAGGTGCTAATTAAAGTCAAGGGCGCTGTAAATTCTAGAACAATCCATAGTGTGGCAGATGAGAGGATAGAAATAGATACTATAATCTGAAGTTTAGGAAAGGGAACCAGGCAGAATAAGTATGGAAGGAACTATAAAGAAAGTCGACCAATAGGTGTTTTAAGGGTTGCTGTAAAACTAACAGTAACCATGGGAGACAAAATAAAACATGAAGACCAAAATACATGGAAGCATCAACATAGGAACTATAACTGAACAATGGAGGTAAACAAAAAACAATGATGGATATAAAACAAACAATCTAATTTAAGTAGAATATGACAGAAACTAGGTGGCACGGTGGTGCAGTTGGTAGCAATGTTGCCTTGCAACAAGAAGCTCCTGGATTGCCGGATGAGGGTTATTTCTGCATGGAGTTTGCATCTTCTCCGTGTGCATGTGTGGGTTCTCTCCAGGTCTTCCGGCTTCCTCCCACAGTCCAAGGCATGACTGTTAGGTTCATTGGTCTCTCTAAATTGCCCTCAAGTGTGAATGGGTGTGTGCATGGTTGTTTGTCCTGTGTTTCCTTGTGTTGCCCTGTGATGGACTGGACCTGCCAAGGGTATACCCCACCTCTCGTCCATAGACCACTGGAGATAGGCTCCAGCTCCCCCATGACCCTGTATGGAAGAAGCAGGTATAGAAAATGGATGGATAACAGAAACAATGACTGTATTGTTTCTGTTTAGCATTAAAGAGAAAAATGATGACCCGGACATAAAACTGACAAATGAACAGAAATTGCAGAAAAAATAAGCTTTAAAAAGTAAATTTGTTTCAAAAACATGCGCTAATAAAAACCCTCAAAAAGTGAAACGCTAAAAAGAAATGCAGAAGTAGAAGTGAGACTGATTAAACATAGTCACTCTGAGCTATCTCTGAGTTACATTTGCATTTTACATTTTATCTCCCAAAGTCCACATAAATGGAAACTAAGCAGATTTAAGACCTCAAGCGGTGGTAGGAAAAAAAAGATGCCTCCTAGTCAAGAGTCCCACTTTAACCCTTCCTGGGCTAAAATTAAAGAATTTTAACTATTTTCATGATAAACATCTGTTCTGAACTAAAAATTGACTTAACATATACAATATATATCTACCATAGAGACAGGCTGATTTGTTGAATTTTCTGCATTTATCAAGAACTTTAATGTCTAGAAGATAACCTTTTCTGGGAAGCTTGCTTTTGCTCTGTGACAATAGGGGTTGTATCAGATAGCTTTCTCATGCTTTGAATGTGTTGTCACCCTTCTAAGTTACTCAAACACTCAGTTAATCACTTTGGATTTTTCCAAAATTGCTTATTTGATTAAATTCTTATATTTAAAAAATAAAATCAACTGCTAAACAATATCTGAAGCTCAAATCTGATTCAACGCTTAAAAAAAATGGAGTTGGGTTCATCTCAGTGTTTCTCTCAGCTGTAAATTGGCTCAGACCATGCCCTACATAAACTGTGGTACTTTGAGTATATGGATGGGAAGGGTTCGCTAGAAGCTGGTTTAGGAGTGGAGAACCTGGGGCGGTCAGCTGGGTCTTGATCCGGAAGGTCTTTCAGATTTCTTTGTACTTGGTCAGGTATGTTCACAGGAAATGGAGCCAGGGCTTGGAAAAAACCTGGGAAGGAGCACAACGAAAAGTAAGTCACTACACTTTCAGAGAACAGAGAAAGTCAGTAGCTTGGCCAGTAATGAGTTACCACATTGGCAAAACACTCAGACCCTGGAGTGCTGACTGCCCAGCCTCTTTAAGCACCTTCTGATGAGCTGTTAACAGGTTGCACCTGTCACCCCCTGGCACCGGCAACTCTGGCGGCATCTAAACAGAGTAAGCAGCAGGCAAAAAAACCCAGGCTCTGTCAAGCACCTCCCATCCAAGCCAGACTGTAACATTTCCCGTTGAGCCACCTCCTTCCTGCAGACACAGTAAGCTTGAGATCATCTTCTTATCCAAACATCACCTTCAGTCATAATTCTTTCAAACTAATTTACACCATCCTTCCTACAGAGATCCAGTTACCACAGGTCTCCTTAAGAAACTTTTTAAAACTGTCTTTTTTTGTCCTGAGTTGTTTTCCTGCATGTCATCATGACGAGATTAAATAATTAATTTAAGTATCAATGTGTGAGCAATCTTAATGCAATGTGCAACGTTGAAGAATAACAGTTTTCTGCCATTAGGTTACTTCATTTATTTATCTATCTCCACTTTAACCAGGTTTGGCCCAGTGAGAAAATATATGTCTTTTTTGTGAGGGAGAGCTGTCGGCCGTAATCCCGTACTTGTTTTGCAATTGAACCATGTTGTCTGGTCGGTTGTGCGCTGATGTGTTACTGGGGTGCCAGAAAATGGGAAACACAGAGGTGTATCAATATTATTCTGTCATTATTCATTATTCTTTCATTTTTGGTTAAGATTCCAGCCTTATAATAAACACTTCCACACAGTTAAACACCAGAGTTTTTACCAAGGCATTTTCATGGTAGCCTTTGAACAATGATTATTTCCTTATGTTAAAATCTGTTAGACATCTGTCTTCCTTGGTATATTTACTTTCACTTCTGTGACAAAAAATAAGCACTTGTGGCAGCAGGAGAGCAAAATGTTATAGGAGGGATGCTTATATACATTTTTATTTAATTACTTTTAAGGCAATGGCTCATGGGAGCTGTGCTACATTGCTAATGAGTTGTGGTGATTTAGTTTACAGTGTTATTTTTATTTATGTAATCATCTTTAATTTATTTTCCATCCGCTGCTTTATTTATTGTTGGTATAAAGTCTCTGTTAAGTTTTTTGTGCCATCATCCAGCACAAGGACGCCTGATGCAATTAGTCCAATAATGTTTGCTGCCCTGGTTCACTGTGTATGATTATGTCATTGCATCCTCAAAGAGCTAAAAATGCAACCTTTAGTCATGCAATACTTGATAACAAACTGCCTTTGTTTGTCCACTAAAGATGACAGATTTGTTCTTGATACTAAATTATTTAATTTAATTGGTAATACTTGACATGGTTGCTAGGGATACAGTGTTTCAGTTGTTTTCTGTGTTTAATTTTACTGAGCTCTATTTTTGCTTTGTTTGGTTATTTACCTATCATTGACTGAGTGAACATAAGTTACAAAGCACAGAGGGGAAAATGCAGGGAGTTCGCCACAGATAGGCAAATCCATGAGATCAAAACCCAGAGATAACAGAGGCTTTGCGACACTCACATTCTCACAAAGCACACATGTACTACTTAGAGAGGAAGTAGTCAGTTGTAGACAAATGCTGATGTCACGACCAGAGTCTGCGTCCACCCACAGAAAGAAAAAACAGTGTCACACAGTTTGTTCCTCTGTCTTTGTCACTCAGTATCTCTGCGCACTTTTGTTTCTGTTAGACAGCAACAGAACTTAACAGAGAAACACTGAACAAACACTCTTATCTCCTGACTCCGACTGAGCTAAACTGCCTGGGACGGTCTATTCAAAGATGGTGAGTACAAATTTATCTTTTTTCCCACCTTCTGATTGTCCTTGGTATGTTTTGATAAGGGGTCATTTTACAATTAAGAGTTCATAAGTCAAGGTGCAAATTAATCTGACATTAGTTAACATTGAGCTACAACAAGTTTGACTACACTGGAAAGGGTTTTAGTTTTAAAACATGTTCTTACCATCAACATATGGACTGTGGATTATCAGAATCCGCTTTATTTGCCAGGTTTGGGCACACAAACAAGGAAGATTTCGGTTCCACTTGCTCTCAATGAGGACATTTTTATCATCAACCCAGTCACTATTTGATACTTTTGCATGTAAAGAGGGAATGACTTTCAGTTAGAGTTACAGGGTAGTTGTTTTTGTTGTACAGCTAGCTTACACTTTAACCTGCAGTTCTAATCACTCTAGAAAAACAGAAATTACCTCTAAGGAATTTTTCAACAGATCATTGTCCTTTTAGATGCACTGGGGCTTTTACTGATACAGGACTTTTATATATATTTGCTGAAACAGCAAAACTACACTACTATTTCTATAACCAATAACATAATGTGCATAATACTCCTTTAAGTATTAATTCTAACTGTTGACTATTGCTGCATACTGGGACGAGTTTCCAGTATGTCATAAAACTCTCAGGTTTTTACAAAATTGCAACTGTGGCTTACACATTTTTAGAGAAGTAACATATGCAATGGTTTGGCACAAAATAGATTAAGTAATTTATAGAGTTCTACGGTAAGAAACAGAAGTGATAAGAGGAAACTTTTCTCCTTTCTTATTCCCTTATTTTATATTCAGCCACATGTCATGCCTACTTTAATAAGCCAATGCTGAGAGATGTTATTGGCAGGAATGGGCAGAGAAGTTATTTTGACCCTGAAACTTGAGTTTTACGCACTACCATTGGTGGATTCATCATTTGTTGGTAACAAACAGGCACCAAACAAAACATTTTACAAAAATTTGAATCAAAATACACAGACACAGAAAAACATAATTTAATAGCTTTTATTGAAAATTATTATTTATTATTGTTAATTATTTTATTTTATTTCCCTTCGGGATTAATACAGTATTTTTGAATTGAACTGAATTGAAAATAGAGAAGCAAGAGTTATTTCCTAATGCTGCTAATATACTATTTTAATTATTACAGTTATAATAATGTTATCCACAGCACTCATTTATTATTTTCATTATGAAACATAAACATAAGCAAAAGTATAAAAGAAGTTTTCAAGTACTGCGCAGACTATTTCACCTCATCACCATTTTAAGTCCAGTACTGAGTTTAAAAGGCAGATATTAGCTGATAATTAGTCAGGCTATCTGCTCAATTAACCTGCCGTCCGCTGCTTAACTGACATGCTACTTGTAGATTGCTTACTTTAGCTTCAAAACATTGCTACCTTTCTGAGATTGATGTATGGTGCTCCTTTAGTTTCTTCTCTGACTGTCTATATTTTTCACAACTAGAAACATTTCTGAACAGCTGAATTTGTCTTTCTTGAAAGCAAGGGATCAGGGTTGTAAACGTTTTTCAGGCCGTGTCCACACGGAGATTAATTTAGGTGTAATTTGTTGTTTAGGCATTGTCCACACAGATCCGGTGTTTTGGGAGACCAATAACATTAATTTCTGAATCCCTTTCCTGGGGTGGAAAGATTTCAAAATGCCGGTTATGTGTTTTCGTGTGTACAGGCGGAACACATCTTTTCTGAGATGATGATGTCGTAGCTCCTCCTCTCTCTGTAACTCGCATGTGCCTTCTTTAATGCCATGTTGCTGTGTTTATCTCGCATGAGTTTACTCCACATAGTCTGTGTTTTTTTCACTGTTTTTGGTGTGTTTCTGTGGCTATGTCACAGCACCACCAATGGGCCCGACATACATATTACAGCGTTTTCAGGGGTGCTGCGTGCACTCATGTGGACGTATATTATTTTTAATTGTTTTTGACAACATACAGTTTTTGTCTACATGTGAACAGGGTCTCAGCCAATTGACTGACAGTGCACAGAAACATGTGGGGGAGGGTGAGCACTGTGGTGTTGTATGCTTTATACAGCCAGAGGAACCTCTCGTCACTCCGGCACTTTCTCCGGCATCTTATTAAAAACACTTTAGACGGAAATGTATGGTGGAAAATTTAGGCAGTTTTAAAAATGTAGCGTTTATAACCTTGGCTTCCTTGATATGGGTAACAAGTCCATCCCAGATAGCAGCAACATTGAGTTCTTGAAATCTGAATCCAAGATGGGGGCTACATAATCCCCCAGCATTAAACCAGACTCATAATCTAAGTAAAATGAAATGCAGCTAGCAGACAATCATGTACAAAGTTAGCTTGATATCAGGATCTTCCTGGTAACCTTCATAGAGGGTTTCATAGCTGTAGCACAATTTTAGATTTACAGTAACAACAGAAAGAATGGACAAATCTCACAATGCCTAATATCACAATGCATGAGTTTTTAGGGGGATGTATCGTGACATTTAAGAAGCAAAGACTTTATTAATCTAATTAAAATGAATAATATTTAGCATTTGAAAAATAAACTCTAATGTGATAATTTTTTGTGATAATCGTAGCTCTTGCAAAAAAGAAAATTGGAGGGAGCTGAAAAAACCTTTAGAAGTAAAACTTTAAAAACTAGTAATTTCTTTAGATCAAACCTATACCTATGAGTACATGCCTGTTTTTGTGAAAAAGGTTGGTTAAGGACAACCATGTGACAACTTCAATATTTATGCAGATTTTAGATGGAAATCTAATACATTATTCCACTACAAATTCCTGATGCTTCCCATTCACCTTGACTGTGCAGCATTCCGTGTTTTTTGTTGCTGGGTTAAAAGCAATTCTGTGTTCCCAGACTCTTATCTCTTCTTCCTGGTTTGGTGACTCTGACTCCAGTCAAACAAGCCTCATTAAAATAGGTGCGGCTTCTGCTGCTGCTGCTCTGTCGGTCGCTCAGTCTAGTTAAAAACTACGCAAGCCCAAATGTGATCCTGAGCTGCCAACTTTGTGTTTGAGTTTGGATGCAGCTTGCTGGGCATTGATAGGCTGTTGTCTGTCTGCACTATGATGGACATTCATAGGACAAACTGTCAGATTCAGTGCATTTGAATACCATCCTAATTCTGTACCACAGGAGAATAATGGACCCTTTTCAGGCTTATGGTCAGTGAAAATACTGAAAAAAACACTCTAAGCGCTACACTGCCAGGGTTGACTGGAACTCATCAATAATCCATCCACACCTTCTTTTGAACTAAAACTAAAAGGCATGGTTCATAACTTGCTGTGGTTTTTACAAAGAGAAGCCAGGAAGTTAGTGCAAAGTGATTTCAGAAGTACCAGCAATGAAACTTCGTATTAGACAGGACCACCTGGGCAACAGTAAATGTTGGTCTTCAATTTATCACAGTGCTTTGAAAAAGTATTCACAAACGGTACAAATTTTGTTATGTTGTTTACATGTTTACTTGTACAAAAATTAAAAAGACATATATCGTTTTACTTTCCAATTCACTGTTATGATCTACTTTGTGTTGGTCTGTCACATACAATACTTTGAAGTTTGTAGTTATGAACTGAGCAAATGTTCAAGGGGTAAGAACACTTTAATTCATCAGCTTTTTGCACATTGAAACAATGTTTTTTTTTTTTAAAGTCACATTTTATTCTAAACCTCTTTATCTTTATTTGCAAAACGTTGTAGGGATTATGTTTACTAAATTGAAACAAACCCTTCCAATCTAAATTATCTGCTGAGCTTTTCTGACATGCATCACATCTGTAGCAATGGTACTACAAGCTTGTCAATGGCACAACAGGTTTTAAAGTTAAACTAGAAATGTGTGAAATGAGAGAAAATCACACCCTATTTATGGCTGCTAAACAAGAGGCTGTCTTAAGTGTTCTCTTTGCTCTACTAACATTTGAACATGTTTGAGCCACATGTTCAAAGCTGTGGTGTGAATGAAAATGAGCCTCTTGGGCCACAGGTCTTTGTGAACTTGTCTTGAGGCTGGTGTATCTTACCTAGGAGCACAGAAGCAAAAGAGAAAAAGTAGAAAAAGAGAAAAAGTACATCTATTGTTTTAAGTAGTTTATTATGAGATAGAGAGGAAATAGTGCATTCTTCTCAGTTTTGGAACATTCTGTTCCTTTTCGAACTTTTATCTCAGTGTGTCTGAACATCTTGTTATTCCCTTTTTTATCTAACCAGCAGTTTTGGTTTCTGTTTTTGTCAGCTTATGTTAAAACAAAGCCAAACTTTAATTCATTTGTCAGTTAAAGTTAAATTTGATCATAATCAAATTCCCACAGTGCTTTGCTTTGAGCTAAACATTTAAATTGTAGAACTCGCTGTTGGGGGTCATTGGGTAGTTGTAGTGCTGTCTTTTGTTGCCTCTAATGGATTTTCTTCCTGTATCCCTCCACATTGTGCTTCACCTATCTTCCAAACAACTTTGACAAGTGTCTCTTTTCATGCTGAAGAAAAACATCCATGCAGCATGAAATCTATCTATCTATCTATCTATCTATCTATCTATCTATCTATCTATCTATCTATCTATCTATCTATCTATCTATCTATCTATCTATCTATCTATCTATCTATCTATCTATCTATCTATCTATCTATCTATCTATCTATCTATCTATCTATCTATCTATCTATCTATCTATCTATCTATCTATCTATCTATCTATCTATCTATCTATCTATCTATCTATCTATCTATCTATCTATCTATCTATCTATCTATCTATCTATCTATCTATCTATCTATCTATCTATCTATCTATCTATCTATCTATCTATCTATCTATCTATCTATCTATCTATCTATCTATCTATCTATCTATCTATCTATCTATCTATCTATCTATCTATCTATCTATCTATCTATCTATCTATCTATCTATCTATCTATCTATCTATCTATCTATCTATCTATCTATCTATCTATCTATCTATCTATCTATCTATCTATCTATCTATCTATCTATCTATCTATCTATCTATCTATCTATCTATCTATCTATCTATCTATCTATCTATCTATCTATCTATCTATCTATCTATCTATCTATCTATCTATCTATCTATCTATCTATCTATCTATCTATCTATCTATCTATCTATCTATCTATCTATCTATCTATCTATCTATCTATCTATCTATCTATCTATCTATCTATCTCTCTATCTCTCTATCTCTCTATCTCTCTATCTCTCTATCTCTCTATCTCTCGCTGTTCGTTCATTAATGTTTTAATGCAAACAAATGCACACCAAACATTTTTCAGATTTTACTTGTAAAACAAATTCTTTCCAATTTTGTGCGTCATGTTGACAGTCTATTTAATCTCTCTCTCTCTCTCTCTCTCTCTCTCTCTCTCTCTTTCTTTCCACTTTCCAATTTTGTGCGTCATGTTGACAGTCTATTTAATCTCTCTCTCTCTCTCTCTCTCTCTCTCTCTCTCTCTCTTTCTTTCCACTTTCCAATTTTGTGTGTCATGTTGACAGTCTATTTAATCTCTCTCTCTCTCTCTCTCTCTCTTTCTTTCCACTTTCCAATTTTGTGCGTCATGTTGACAGTCTATTTAATTACAACTAAAATGTTAAGGAGTTTGTGTTTGTAAAGCAACAAATGTATATAAATTGAATATGAATGGCACTGAATATTCAAAACATACCTTTCATCTGTTTTTTTTTTTTTTTCAGGCAAACAAGGCTGATGTGAAAGCCATCATGGCTCGCTTCCAAGCAAGTGGCGCAAGCATTGATGACTCCACCCCAGTCGGACGTCCCAAAACACCCCTGCAACCCCTGCTCTCCTCTGGCCCAGCTATACAAAAGAAACCTATTCTGGAGAGCCTCTCAGGCAGTGCGATCAACTCTCCCCAAAAGCAATCTTTTCTGAAAAGCACTCCATCCACTAAAAGTGACACAGATGCACATGAACCAAACAAAACTAAGGCTTTGGCGAGCAAGTTTGGCAACTCCCTGGATGAACCCACCATCAGCAAACCTCCTGTTCTTAATAAAGTGCAAACACCCTTGAAGTCACCCTTTTCACAGGCTACTGAAGCCAAAGGGCCTATACACAAACCTCCTTTTAACAAACCTCCACTCAACTCCACTATGCCTGAAACCAAACCTGTATTTCCAAAAACCTCTGGAGGGGGGGTGCATGCCAAACCTAGCTGGGTGAAAGAAGACAGTGGTGGGGGAACTGCACCAAACACCAGCACGACACCTAAAACATCTAATTTGCATCAAAAGCCAGCCAGCAACGTTCTAAAAATGTGGCAGCAGAATGAAGAGCAGTCAGAAATAAAGACAGACATTGTGAACAAGCCGTCACCTCAAGCAAACACTGCTCCTAAGCCCCCCAACAACTTCAAGAATGCTCAAAGTTTGTTCAACAAGGAGAAGGACCTATCTGAGCAGGCAGAGAGTGGTGGGGCCAACAAAGCGGCGTTCACTGCTGTTAACTCTGCTCCTCCGCCCAGACCTCCAGCCAACAAAAAGCCAAGCCTGAAGAAGCCGTCAAAGGGTCCTGCGCAGGCTAATGGTATTAACAGTGACCCCCCTTCAGGCCTAAAGCGCAACCCTCTTCCCAACAGTCTGGCTTTGGGTCCCCCTCCTGCTAAACCTAATCGGCCTCCCAAAGTAGATCTAGAGGGCTTTAAAAGAGCGGCAGAGACCCCTGAAGATGGTAAGTTGGATAAAGAAGTGACTTCTTTACTACAGAAACACTATTAAGAAAGCTACTGTTTAGTACCACTGAGTTCAGGAAACATATAATAGGCTCCCCCAAAATACTTTACTTCCTAAGGTGTGACATCAGACACCTAAAAAACTAAATATAAGTTTTAGTTTTAATGTTCCTTATTATGATAAGAACATGTTATTCAGATGCAGAGAAATGTTTCAGTTCCTTCTATTTGCTTGAAGCCTCTCGGACGCATATTAAAGATTAATTACTTACCTTATTAAGGCGATTTCCCAAAATTTGCTATTTTTAATGTTTATTTATCCATCCATCCATCCATTATCTAAACCCACTTATTCTCGAAGGGTTGTCGGGAGGGAGATGCCTTTTTCCAGCTGTCATTGGGCAAAAGCTGTTAGCTGAAAGCTGAAATTTAAACACAACTAAACCATCCATTGACTAGAGCAGCATATAGTTATCAGTTGGCCTAACATGCATATTTTTGGACTGTAGGAGGAAGCCAAATTACCCCAAAACACCCTACACATGCACAGGGTAAAACATGCAAACTCCAGAAAAGCCTCAGGCCAGGATTCAAACCCAGGACCTTACTGCTGCAAGGCAGCAGTGCTCATCAGACTTTGTCAACAAACAAAAACATGCAAGAAAAAGATGTCAAGTAAAAGGAGCACATCAGTTCTTTTCAGTAGGCCCTAAAAGTTTATTGCGTATTTAGGATGGTGTCTTTTATTTATTGATGTCTTGATTTTAAGATAAATAACCAAAAACAATTTAATGAACACTTTTTAAGTTTAACTGGTCTCTTTTTGCCAACAGAAATAAAAAATGCAAGGTAAATGTTTGCATGTCATGTGACTCTAATAGTAGTAAGGTCTCTCATTTATTTATTTTTTTTGTGTCAAAGACATTTCCTTTATAACACAAGAAGTATAAAGTTGTCTTGTGAATGTTCGTTCAAATCGGAAGTGCGAACAGGACTTGCTTCACAGGTCCGTGTGGTTTTAGTGACATTTGTACGTTAGTCTGCAATGAAGTAAAGATTAGATTAGCTGGAACATCATTGTTGTAGACCCATTATTCTATCGACAGTAACCTTTCATTTGAACTTGTCTTAATATAGAACCTTAATTTGAACTTCTCATAGTTTGACCAAAACTCATTCGTGTTTTGTAAATGTTGCTATGCTCAACAGCTCCAGATAACGGGCAGAAGTTAGCGAAACACACTTAGTTCCTCTAGTTGCCCCAGCCAAGTTCCCCATCCAGTTTCTCCTTTCTCCTCCCCCCTCTTTGACAGCTGAGCTGGTTTCACCACATGAGGAACTAAGTTCCAGAAAACATGGATTGTTTTCAAACCAAACTCTGTTTTTAGATGCAAACCCCAATATGAATATATTTTGTGACAAATATTACCAGAAACACCACACCATCATAAAACTGTGACAGAATAAGAAAACCCATTTGACTTGTTTTTGCGGGAATGGATGTATGTTTTCTGTTCTGTGTGGCTGTTAAACGGAGGCGCTAACAGGAACTAAAGTATCTATCATACCTTTCACTGCATATGCCTTTTGTATGTTGTAACCAGTCTAAATATGTGGCTGTTATGAAGTTGTATGGTTAGGCCATTGACCATTATTCTCAAATATAGTTAAAATGTATACTATTCCCGCGGCATATGTTGTGGTTTTGATTAATGTATATTTACTATTACTCATTTAAGAGTGGCCTGAAGAAAGCCTTTGTTAAATGAAAATCACAGGAAGTCCTGCTTGCACATTTCTACAAGCCATGTAAGTAAACAGCAAAGTCGTGGAAGAAGACGTAACTTTTATGACTAAATGCAGAACACTAGGTGTAGCAGAAAACAAACACACCATCACTATGATGAAACATGGTGGTGGCTGCATCATGGTGTGGAGATGCGTTTCTTCAGCAGGGAAGCTGGCCAGAAATAATGGGAAAAGCGACTGTGCTAAATTCAAGTTAGTTCTAGATGCAAATCTGTTAGCAGCTGCCACAAATTTGCAACTAGGGTGGAGGTCCTGACGCTTAATATACAGCCAAAGCTACAATGGAATGGTTTAGATGACCTAGATCACCTAGTCAAACTTCAGACCTAAATAACATTGGTAAAGACTTGAAAAACTGTTTTTTGAACCTAGGTAAAAAAATATATATTTTTACTCCATATGTAATAAGTTTTATTTAACAAACCCTTTAACAAAACATTAACGTTAGGTGTGTAACTGAGTATCTGTGGATTCTTCTCCATCATTTTTGTTATAATTTATTGTTCTTTAGGACATGCCAAGTCCTTGTTATTGGATAACAAAATTGTCTAAAATCAATTGATGATGTTAGTTATAATGAATCTACATATGAAGACATGAAACAGTTATTGAAGAGCATTGATTAACTTTCAGTGAGTTGATTTTATTGCTGAGTCTTCTTCTATTTTTGTTAGGCCCTGGTTTTAAGAAACCCATCATCCCAACTGCTTTGGCACCTAATCTTAGTAGCCAGACCACCCATGTACCACAGGTTCAAACCACACCTTTTCCGCCAAGTCTGCCTGCAAGACATCTACCTATGTAAGTCCAGCAAAACCCAAACAGAATGGGGATTGAGATACAAACTAGACTTTATGTGATCTGGGTACATGTACAGTGAGCATCAGCTAAGTCCTAACTGTACTCCCCAGGAACCAGCCAGATGATTTGCCTCCTCCTCCTCCTCCTGTGTGCAGTAAGTTCAATAATAGAATTTACATTTGTTATAATTTGAAGTGTTATAGCCACATGTCAATTACACGTAAGAGCAAATATAGCTCAAACATATGCTGCTGAACCTTAAACCTCATTCAGTTGGTCATTTGCATATGATACCTGTCCCAGTTCCTTTTCATTAATGCATTGACACAACAGAAGATAAAATGTTGTTGCAGGACTCCTGGTAGTCAAACAAGACTCATGTTTCACTGTAAAGCAAGTGTTTCCACAGATTTTATTTTCTCGTTTAATTTTTTTTTTTCTATTCCACAGGCCACCCGAGTCAGAGGGCAAAGGTGAGGCACGCTTTCATTATTATTTGTGCTTGTACAAGTAGATCTCAATAACTTAACATATCATCAAATAACAATTTATTTCAGTAATTCAGTTAACGGTGAACCTCATATTAAACAGATGGTAGATGGCTTTTTGGACTTGGATAAAACACAGTAGACCAACACCAACAGATGACAAGATTCCCCATATGGTCACTGTCTGTGGAAACTCCCCACTGATTTTAAAATGAAATGCTAAATGTACTTTGGACTGTTGAGCAACTGTGCCGTCCTTTCTCTCTATAGCCCATGTAAGATGTCCTTAACATAAGGAATGCTAGTTTTAGGCAGCATTGTTGATACAATGTGGTGGCTCTTGAAGCGCAGACTCCAGGTACACCTTGTGAACCTCCCCAAAACTCCTCAGTGGGACTTACTTGTTTGTTTGATTGTTGATCATAAAATGTCCTTAAATAACATTTCTAAAACTAAAATCCATTTTTATTAGGTCTTATATAAAAACCGAATTGTCTGAGTATCTAAATGTAGTTTATTTCATTAGCTATAACCAGTGATATATGTCAACACACATATATCACTCTGTGGATAACTTTTCGATCTAATATAAGTCTCAGTTTTTGAATAAAAAGTTTCTGATGGTCTTTATTGAGATGCACTTGCAGACATTTAAAAGATTACATGGGTAACAACACAATTTAAACTGAGTTAATAAATACATAAAGAAAGACTGAGTATTTTTCATGATTAATGAATCACAGCTTTCTGAAAGATGATCCCATCTGTAGATTAAATGGTGATCATGTCAGCCCTAGGTGTAAAAAGAGCATCTGTCTAGGGGTTACGCATTTTCAATGAAGAAAGATGCATGGTTTACTCAATTCCAACAAGATTTAAGTTGAAAAAAATCCGCTCCAAAGTTACAAATCTTGGGACTAATTTACTAACCAGCATACATTTATTGTGCAAAAAAGAAGCCCTCTGCATGCTTTATGGACCTTGATCTCAAATTTAGATTTCTGTCTACAACCTAAAGGTTCAAACCCATTCAGAAAATCACACATTTTTGGACAGATGCTTTTGTTGAATTTTTCTAGCACTAAACTAAGTGTTATCCATGTCTTCTGTCCAGGAGGAAATTGATGATGAAGATGGAGAAATGTATGAAGATCTGGATGAACGATGGTGAGGAAATCACTGAAGAGAACCATGTTCCTGTTAGTCGGTGGTTGTTGTTTTTTTAAGTTAATTTACATTTACAATCAAAATGTTGTGTCTTAATATTCTTTAAACGGTTTTCATTAAGTTGGGCTGGCTGTATTCAGTGTAGATGTAAAGCTTAAGCTTAATGTTTGTGGTATGTAAAGGAAAGAAGCTGATAAGAACCAAGACAAAAAGAAAGATGATAAAGACGAGAAAAAGCGACTGGAGGCAACAAAGAAGGAGCAAAAGGAGCGTGAAAAGAAAGAACAAGAAGCCCGAAAGAAGTTTAAAGTAAGTGAACATGCCAGAACCTGTTCAAAGTTAGAAAGATGTTTCTATGACAGTATCCTTGTGTATCCCTGTGTTTATTAGTTGGTCGGATCCCTGGAGGTCATTCAGAAAGGAAAAGCTCTCACAGATTGCAAAGGAGGCAAGATGGATCTGGCTCTGAAGGAGGGAGACCTGCTGGATATTATCCGTGTTCAGGGGAACCCAGAGGGGAAGTGGTTGGCACGGACAGCAGATGGATCATGTATGTTTGCAAAACCGTCCAAGTTATCATTCCTTTAAAGAAAATACATTTGTTTTGACTTATTGAGTTATTCATTTCACTTAGTCTTTTTCTTTACACATGAAGGGCATATTTTATCACTTTTACAACGTTTCATTTTTAGATGAGCTTATAGCTCATGATATACTTTTTCCAAGTCTGAAGAGGAGAAATATTTACAAATCTTTAAAAAAAAATATTGAGCACCAGGCAGCCAAGAACGCAGTTGAAAGCTGTCAAAGAGCTACGATGTTCCAAACAGAACACCAATAGCCAAACAAGAAGAAAGTAGTAATGGCAAAGTTCAATTTGAGGTCTTAAGATATACAGGGGTTGGACAATGAAACTGAAACACCTGGTTTTAGACCACAATAATTTATTAGTATGGTGTAGGGCCTGCTTTTGCGGCCAATACAGCATCAATTCGTCTACGTCGGGAATGATGTATACAAGTCCTGCACAGTGGTCAGAGGGATTTTAAGCCATTCTTCTTGCAGGATAGTGGCCAGGTCACTACGTGATACTGGTGCAGGAAAACGTTTCCTGACTCGCTCCTCCAAAACACCCCAAAGTGGCTCAATAATATTTAGATCTGGTAACTGTGCAGGCCATGGGAGATGTTCAACTTCACTTTCATGTTCATCAAACCAATCTTTCACCAGTCTTGCTGTGTGTATTGGTGCATTGTCATCCTGATACACGGCACCGCCTTCAGGATACAATGTTTGAACCATTGGATGCACATGGTCCTCAAGAATGGTTCGGTAGTCCTTGGCAGTGACACGCCCATCTAGCACAAGTATTGGGCCAAGGGAATGCCATAATATGGCAGCCCAAACCATCACTGATCCACCCCCGTGCTTCACTCTGGGCATGCAACAGTCTAGGTGGTACGCTTCTTTGGGGCTTCTCCACACCGTAACTCTCCCAGATGTGGGGAAAACAGTAAAGGTGGACTCATCAGAGAACAATACATGTTTCACATTGTCCACAGCCCAAGATTTGCGCTCCTTGCACCATTGAAACCGACGTTTGGCATTGGCACGAGTGACCAAAGGTTTGGCTATAGCAACCCGGCCGTGTATATTGACCCTGTGGAGCTCCCGACGGACAGTTCTGGTGGAAACAGGAGAGTTGAGGTGCACATTTAATTCTGCCGTGATTTGGGCAGCCATGGTTTTATGTTTTTTGGATACAATCCGGGTTAGCACCCGAACATCCCTTTCAGACAGCTTCCTCTTGCGTCCACAGTTAATCCTGTTGGATGTGGTTCGTCCTTCTTGGTGGTATGCTGACATTACCCTGGATACCGTGGCTCTTGATACATCACAAAGACTTGCTGTCTTGGTCACAGATGCGCCAGCAAGACGTGCACCAACAATTTGTCCTCTTTTGAACTCTGGTATGTCACCCATAATGTTGTGTGCATTTCAATATTTTGAGCAAAACTGTGCTCTTACCCTGCTAATTGAACCTTCACACTCTGCTCTTACTGGTGCAATGTGCAATCAATGAAGACTGGCTACCAGGCTGGTCCAATTTAGCCATGAAACCTCCCACACTAAAATGACAGCTGTTTCAGTTTCATTGTCCAACCCCTGTAATATGATATAATATGATATAAATTATTTATAATTATTTATAATTTGTCTTGGACTCCTGGCTGTGAATGACTAAAGTGAAGCTATATTTGGCAACTTGTCCAGTGAGGAAAGGGAAGTGAGGAAAAATGTTGACCTAACAGATGCATGGATATACTCTATATTGAGCTGCGGTTGCTACTAAAAACATCTTGCATTCATTAGTACCGTGTACTTTTCAGCAACGTTGTTGTCATATACTCATTCCTGCAGGTGTAGAAGCAGACTTCTAGGGTGTTATCTTGAAATCTCTTTATCCTCCTCTATTTCCTCTACTCTCCCTTTTAACTTTTTGCTCCACCTCTCTCCTTTTCTTGCTTTTTTTTTCTCCCTTTCAATCCCGTCTCCACATCCATTGCATCTAAAATGCTCCCGAAGCATTTTCTTAAAAGGTTTTTTATATATCAAGCATTATAGAGAAAGCCATAATGCTCCATCTGGAAAAAGGACATCTGTTGGGCTTTTTCTTGGCACTCAGACAACAATTCAGAGTGCTACTCTGTCGGACAGAACACATTACACTTTGGCAAGCCCTGTCAACCTGTAATTCTCCACAGTCGTAAATGACTGTGAGAATAGTTATATTTCATAAAACTAATATTCTGAAAATAATACTTATTGCTCTATCGAGCATGGGTGCCAGATCTCCCTTTTCTTGTAGCTGTTAAACAATAATCTGAGGACACCGTCTCTCAATTCAATTCAGTTTTATTTGTATGGCGCCAATTCACAACACATGTTGTCTCAAGGCACTTCACAACAGTCAGGTACATCTCAGACCATTTTAACTCTCTAAATCCACCTACAGTTAAGTTTGTCACAACATGATCCTAAAATGTAACTTCAAGCTAATTCTAACACTAGTTGTTGGAAGGGAAGTCAAAATACTTATTTACAATCAAGCAGCAGATGCAGTCAAATACTTTCTCCTATGTGAGGCTCATTAGGCTCACATATGCTAAGTCATCATCCATATATGGTTATTATTAAGACTCTGGTTTAGAGAGGCAGGGCTCCAAAGGAAAGAGCATTTTAACATTACCACGGTTCTAAGCTATGATGATATTTAATAATTGTATCTTTCAATATGTCAATCCAAAGCTGTGCTGAAAATCAAGGGCCCAAAATGATCTGTGTTTCATTCATCTTCTGCAGTTGGCTATGTCAAGACAACCTTGGTGGAAATTGACTTTAACTCCTTGAAAAATCGTCCTGCTCAGGCATCATATGAACCTGAAATCTATGACGACATTGATGTGGTCTCGTCAGACAATGGGTAAAAAGAACGCCGAATTTTATTTTTGAACTTTTCATGATTTGTTTGCACAGAGAAGTAGATGTAATAAGTACATGTGAAACAAAAGCCCTCTGTGCCATGGCTGTTTCTTTACTCTGAAACCAAACCATGACATACATTTACACAATTCCTTTTCTTTTTATTGTTAATTGCACAAAATGCAATAAGCATATGAGTTAGCAATATTGTTATTGTATATTTTAAAATGTATACAGTTTTTTTATGTTTTTAAAAAGATTGCCAATTTATCATCAACACAATTATGACGAATTGCTCCTGTTTTACCAGAGACGTGCTTTTTGAAAAAATATATTTTCAAGTTTTTTGCACTGATTAGGTCTCCCAGTTTGATAATAATTAAACGGCACTTTCCAGCACACCAATTAGATGAGGTTTGCCATTTTTTAAATGGTGAATATATTTAAGAGGAATAAATTTAAACAAAAAAATATTGTATTTTAATATCTAACATGTTTCTCCTTCTGCAGCGGTGTCAAAGGACCAGCAGGTAAAATCCTACACTAATTATTTTAAATATTTTTTAAATATTGAATTACATGTTTTCCATCTAATTTGCAATTATTTTACTCCTAAGAAGTATTGTGGTTTCTCTTGATTACTTTTTGGTAGTTGTCCTACCTCCACCACCAGAAGAAGATGGAGAAATATATGATGATGTAGTTGATCCAAACCTGGAAGTCAGGTGGGAAGTCATTTAGTAATTTTAGAAAGTATTTACATCATAACGTCTTTGAATTTCTTTTATAAACAGCAAACAGGGAGCAGAAAAGAAGATAATCAGGAAAATGACAGAAATAAACCAGGAAAAGAACTTTCAATCATTTTACTTTTGGGTGGCTTTGCAGTTCCCTTGAAAACGAGCCCTCACCGGCGAGGAACCGCAGCATCCTGCGGATCTTTGACCGAAACAGACGTTCTCCCAGCTCTAAAGTGTAAAATACGCTCCGTAGTAAGACTGATCACAGACCTTCTGTCCGCTGTCATCAATCTGTAATATTTCAGCCATAACTGGCAGGCTAAGAGCTCCTGTAAAATGACACTGAATTTTACCATCCCTTCTCAGATCAGCATCAAATCAACACTTCACATTAGTCTGAATGACACTGAAAAGTTTTACCTTGGAGTTTGATTGTTGTAACTGCTTGAATCTAACAGTGATGTTAGGTGTGCATGTTTTATTATCTGTGATTTTAAAAATGATCATGAGTAATTTGCATGTGATTGATTACAGCATGGCATAGTGAGGCATTAACAGCTTTAACATGAGCACTAACTAACATGTAATGTAGATGCATGGTGCTTAATCTTGGCTACTTAAAGGCATAGATGGATAGATATATTTATTGATGACTTTTTAACCATTTTAACCATGCCATTTCTGTTGAGACAGACTGCCTGCACCTGACCAGTTTGCTGCAGCTGGGAATTTAGGTAATGCTCAGTTCATTAATTGCATATTGTTCTCACTTATTATTATTATTATTTATCTTCATCTTTTAATAGTCACATGATATAATGTAATGCTTCAGCTTCATGTGGATGTTAGATCAATATTATCTTATTGCATCTGTCTTATTCTATCTGTCTTGGCTATTGAAAGGCAATTATGTGTGAGTAGACCTACTTTCAGTAAATTGAAAAGTCTTTGCTGATCTACACTACTAAGTTTTTACAATTGTTACTACCTCATACATTCAGATTTCACTATACCTTAATTCTATATTATTTAAAGTTGAAAACACGTTTTTGTTGTATGTCAGCTAAATGAGACGATTCTACTTGTGCTACACAGATCGGTCTGCAGCACCAATTGATGAAGAGATATATGATGATGTTGACTCGCAAAATGCACCTCCCCCTCCTCCCATTAGCAGGTAAAACTGCATCAGTTTCATAACAAAGAAAATTATATATTTCTCCAGCAAAGTTAGATCTAGGTTTTGATTTCCAACCATTGTGCTTGTTTACCTGTCAAGTCTCCCAGGTATGAAAAGCAAAAGCAAAACTGAAGACATGGACCCAAAGAAGCAAAAAAAGTTTGAGAAGGAGGAGAAGGAATTTAGGAAAAAGTTTAAAGTAATTTCCTCTTTTCAGCATTGTTTTTGTCACATGAAATAGTTTGTGCGATAATAGAGCTTATAATGCTGTTTCTATTCTGTTTCAGTATGATGGGGAGATACAGGTACTGTACCAGGTGACCATCACCTCCTCACTCAACAATAAAAAGTGGGGCGGGAAAGACCTGCTGGTGAAAGCCGGAGAGAAACTGGACGTCATTGTCAAAGCTCAGGATGGAAAATTGCTATGTCGAAACGAAGAGGGCAAGTGTAAGTATTTACCCCCAATGCCAGGGAAGGTTTGCATACACTCATCATGGCCATCACTGTCATTGATTTTGGCCCTTTAATACATTTGAACCATCTTTTTTCGGGGTTGAATGATTATACAACAAAAAAATAAATAAATTTAAAACCAAGACTGAGTTGCACATATTTGGTTTTACTGCTTGTGTGGGTTTTTTCTACTCCACACAGTAATCATATATATAAAAGCTTAAATGTATACTTACACCCTTGCTAATATTTGGTTAAATGTCTCTTAGAAGGTTACACCTTGAACACACACACGTTGTTACTATCAACAAGGTTCTGGCTTAATTCTGGCGGATGGTTGACCTCTTTTAGTATCAGAGATGGCAGATTTAATTTATTTTGGCTGGTTTAATGGCACAGACCTGGCTTTAAAACATATAGTCCACCTATTTTCAGTTTAACTTAGGTCAGGGCTTTTCAAATGCTAATGTTGACTTGCTTCGAATTCAATACCAGTCAGATGCATCTTTGGGCTCATCTGCTTGTTGGTACCCCCAATTATGTCCAAGTTTCAGCCATCTGTTGATTCAAGAGAAAGTTCAAGCATTTGGTGTTAGTCCATTTTTTTAATTATTTTATCCACATTGTGCAATGCACCAGTACCACTGGCAGCAAAATACCCTATCAGCATAATGCTGCCACCAATGTGCTTGACAGTTAGTGCAATGTTGTTAGTTTTGAATGCCTCAATTTAACTCCTCTAAACCTACTTCTTGTCATGGTGGCCAAATAATTGGATGCTTGCATTTAGACTGTTTATAAGGATGGCTGAAAAATTTAGTCTGGCTTAAAAATTTTGGTTTTGTAGCAGGGGCTTCTTTTATGGCTGACATCCCCTCTGTCCATAATAATATTAAAATGTCTTTGCACGTTTATTTCTTTTGTTGATTAACAAGCATTTTTTGTCATCTTTATTACAATTGCACCATCGTGTCATCTTTGTCTGAACTCAAATATCTCCATTTTACAGTTGGTTATGTTTCAACCGGCCATGTGGTGGAGTAAGTACTGCAAATATTCACATATACACCAAGAATGAGACAACTAACTTAAACTTCCTGCACTAATTGATCTGTTTTACACACAGTGATGGAGAAATATATGACGACATTGGAGGAGATGGTATGTAAAATCAATTCTGGTTGATTTATTACTAAATTTCTGCCTGGGCAATTACTTCTTTTGTAATATATTCTTTCTTCTCCTCAATTCAGAATGCATCTATGACAATGACTGAGAAACATCCTGCACTGGCCTGAATACACTGAGACTGTTCACTTTTCATTATGTGTTATTTATTATGTTCATTGATGGCAGTCTGGGAGATACTGTACGTTAGCAGCATAATCATTCAGTCCTCCTGTTATAATGTATCAATATGTGTTGAAATTTATAATCATATGGGATCCATTTTTTTTAATTGCATCTTAAAAAACAAAAAAAGAAAAACAAAAGCTGAATTGAAGTATAACACATTAGTTGGATCAACAGTATTTCATTATTATTTCCTTTTTTCCTAATGTTTTCAAATTTATTGTCATTTCAAACTCTACAGCGCTGAATTTTAAGGCTTATTTCAGAATATTGCTACATTATACAGAAACAGTATACAAGAACAATGTTAAGCATTTCTAGCTTCATTTTTTTATGTGATGTGATGTATTATCTGTGCATTTTGTTGCTACTTACAAACTTAACTGGAAATGCATTTGCTCCTCAGTAAAAATGTCATGTTTTAGTGCCAAATCTACCTTTGATGTTCTGTACATATGATGAACTGCATAACTGTTTTAATATATTCCCACACTTTGAGTTTGTCCTATTGTGAGCACACTGAAATGTAGAAATTAATAGCACTTTTCTTATCAAATAAATTAAAACCTGGAGTTAGACTCTGTTCATCTTTATTTACTGATGATGTCTGGAAACATTAAGAACGATGTACTTCAAAAGATGATAAATGAAGAACTGTCATTATTTAGCGCTCATTATGATTACTTTCATGTAAGACCCCTTATCTTCTGCTCAGAGGAAACTTGGTGTCATCTAGTGGCAGATACGGGTAGCTACAGCCTTCATCGTTCACTGCATGATTCTTTGCACAAAATAGCTGCTAATTTGCACACTTTACTCAGATAATAATATGAAATCTGCAGCACAATTTTAATAAATTAATATGCTTGCAGGAATGCATGTGAAATAATTGTGTTTAATATAAAGGAGAATATGTGTGTTTTGACGAAAGTTATTTGGAATATTTTACTTTACCTGTGCTGGTCGATAAAGGCATGATCAGCTAGATCAGGTCATCTGTCACCTTTGTACATAAATTAACTGTCCCAGAACATCAGTCTAACTAGGATCTTCTTAGTTAAACAGATATGTATATATTTAAATGTATGCTTCAAATAAATCATACCTTTGTTTTGGATATGTGGATGGAAGGGCAGTAGATAGGTTGGTTTATTGTAAGTCAGACGTTTTAATACCCTGATCATTGGCAAGAGTCTTATTGAATTTAAGATTTTAATAATTTATTTGAACTGTGAGGAAAAAAACAAAGCAAGCAATGGGTGCTTTTGAGTTTATTGTGGATTTGTTCTAATCAGCAAGGGGTTATAATTGTGCATGCAGCCTCAAATATCAACATACACTCTATTAGTATTTGGTTAAATGCCCTTCACAAAGTTTGCACCAGTGCTTTTTGTAGTTATCTACAAACTTCTAGCCTAATTCTAGAATTATATTATATTATATTTGTCCACTCTTCTTGGCAAAAATGGTCAGAGTTCAGTTGAATTGATTGGTTTTTTGGTGAAGGCTTAGCTTTTTAACATACTCCAATTGCTTTCTTGAGAAAGGTTTTATGGTGAAATGAGCAATTGATTGAGCTGTTTAGCCTCAGTGACAACAAGTATGTTTGGTTGAATCAAGGGAGAGGCCTTTAACACTACTAATACAGTACCAACTATCAAGCATACTGGTGGGAGCATCATTCTGTGGGGCTGTTTTGCTGCCTGTGGTCTTGGTACATTGCATAAAACAGATCTGATAATAAAGGAAGAGCACTAATTCCTAATTCTTTAACCTCAGCAAACCAACAACAAGATGGTTGAAACCGGGACACAATTGGGATCAAACTTGACAACTCAAAATCAAAAGTGGTTTTGGAAAGCTCTGACCTCTAAGTTACAGATAATTAGGGCTAGGCTATGGGTCTATGTCATGCAGGAAACCAGCATATTTAAATAAATTCTTTAAATTAACTCCACCAGTTCTGTTAAGGTTAGTCATAATTACCATTTGTTTTTCTTTACTTTTATTGGGAAATGTGTTGTATAATGTATGTATGTATGTACATATACAGGGGTTGGACAATGAAACTGAAACACCTGGTTTTAGACCACAATAATTTATTAGTATGGTGTAGGACCGCCTTTTGCGGCCAATACAGCGTCAGTTCGTCTTGGGAATGACATATACAAGTCCTGCACAGTGGTCAGAGGGATTTTAAGCCATTCTTCTTGCAGGATAGTGGCCAGGTCACTACGTGATACTGGTGGAGGAAAATGTTTCCTGACTCGCTCCTCCAAAACACCTCAAAGTGGCTCAATAATATTTAGATCTGGTGACTGTGCAGGCCATGGGAGATGTTCAACTTCACTTTCATGTTCATCAAACCAATCTTTCACCAGTCTTGCTGTGTGTATTGGTGCATTGTCATCCTGATACACGGCACCGCCTTCAGGATACAATGTTTGAACCATTGGATGCACATGGTCCTCAAGAATGGTTCGGTAGTCCTTGGCAGTGACGCGCCCATCTAGCACAAGTATTGGGCCAAGGGAATGCCATGATATGGCAGCCCAAACCATCACTGATCCACCCCCATGCTTCACTCTGGGCATGCAACAGTCTGGGTGGTACGCTTCTTTGGGGCTTCTCCACACTGTAACTCTCCTGGATGTGGGGAAAACAGTAAAGGTGGACTCATCAGAGAACAATACATGTTTCACATTGTCCACAGCCCAAGATTTGCGCTCCTTGCACCATTGAAACCGACGTTTGGCATTGGCACGATTGACCAAAGGTTTGGCTATAGCAGCCCGGCCGTGTATATTGATCCTGTGGAGCTCCCGACGGACAGTTCTGGTGGAAACAGGAGAGTTGAGGTGCACATTTAATTCTGCCGTGATTTGGGCAGCTGTGGTTTTATGTTTTTTGGATACAATCCGGGTTAGCACCCGAACATCCCTTTCAGACAGCTTCCTCTTGCGTCCACAGTTAATCCTGTTGGATGTGGTTTGTCCTTCTTGGTGGTATGCTGACATTACCCTGGATACCGTGGCTCTTGATACATCACAAAGACTTGCTGTCTTGGTCACAGATGCGCCAGCAAGACGTGCACCAACAATGTGTCCTCTTTTGAACTCTGGTATGTCACCCATAATGTTGTGTGCATTTCAATATTTTGAGCAAAACTGTGCTCTTACCCTGCTAATTGAACCTTCACACTCTGCTCTTACTGGTGCAATGTGCAATCAATGAAGACTGGCTACCAGGCTGGTCCAATTTAGCCATAAAACCTCCCACACTAAAATGACAGGTGTTTCATTTTCATTGTCCAACCCCTGTATATGTATGTATATTTTTAAATATTCAAGGCCATAATTTGTGTATTTAAACGTTTGACTGGCACTGTAAGTAGAATATCAAACATATAATGTGTTGGAGTTCGAGCACAAAGTTTTTTTTTGTCCCAGTTCATAGTTTGATATTCAAAAGTAACATTTAAATTACAAACCAGGGTAGATTTTCTTTTGTTTATTTTCCTTTTATCTTACTTTGAAAAACTACTTCCGCAATGACAGGAAGTCTCTGTATGTCCAGATCCATCATGGCTCCTCCAGTCGCAGTGTCACCGCTAATCAAGGTAAAAACACAATTGATCTAAGCATGGAGTTGCGGGTACCTGTTAATGTAAATTGGAGAAATTTACTAGAAACTCCAGGTCCGTTTATAAGTGCACATCAGGTTATGACGTGACCTCTTAAGGTCGCTGATTTAACAGCATGCTAGCGGATACGTGCTAGCAGTGACATTGAAACGCAGGTAAATGTTTTGTTTCTTTGAACAGCACGTAACGGTCTTCTTCTTCCACATCTGGAAAATGTAAAATGCATCACTGGTATTGTCAAAGGTGTGTGATATTATCCAATAATAAACTGAATAACTATGTTGTTTTGGTTTTCTTAAAATACGTAATACATAAAAACCCATCTACGAACGTTACAAAAAGAACTTCCGATGTTGTAGGTAGTGTAGCTGTTCAGTCAGTGGATTTGGATCGTCTAAAATCAGTAGGTGTTTTGCTATTTTCCTGTTTTTTGACCATATTTTTACTTTAGTTGAATGACTCCTGCGCAACTGCAGGGGTCATTAAAATCGATAAAGCTGTGAGCAAACATGAGGTTCAGTGATTAGTTATTGGGTCATTTGTCTTTATACATAAATGGTGATTGTCAAGTATTACCTCGATAAGGAACCTACTGAAAACGTTTTTATGATCAGTGATGGTTTTATTTAATTATTAAATCAATGCAAATTGTACAGAAAAGATTTTCTTAACAACCAGTAAGAAAAAAACATTTCCTTTTGTAGCTCACATGCAGCTGTTTAAATAAAATGATTTTGGTTTTACTTTATTACAGACGGCCAGATGGTCTGCCCTGCTGATCGGTATGCTCTATGGGAAGCAGAGGTTTGGTAAGTGGGCATCTGTTGATCAGAGTTCAGCTTTAGAATGGTTGTTTATTAATTTTTGTTGGTCCATTTTCACCATTTTTGTTCTGCAGGGGATTTTATAGAGCTACAGAGGGTCTAATCCTTCTGTTGTAAAGGAAAAATAATACTAATGTAGCTACTAGCCTTGCACTACGGATTTCATTTTTGTTGTATATTAGACTGAGACTCAAGTACTCTAGTGTGAGTATTCACATTTAAATCTCTTCTTGCTGTTTTACAGTGCTTGCATGCCTATCATTTCCCTCACTTTGGGTTGGATATTTTTCACTTAACAGGATTACACTTTGACTTGACTATATAGTTGTTTTGGTTTAGATCACCTGAAGCCTATTGCTGAAGAGGAGAGGAGAGTTGAGGAGGCAGAGAAGAAGCTCAGAGAGGAGCAGGAGCGCATCTACAAGCAACTGTCAGAAGGTGATAAAAGAACAATCTTTTGTAGTATTTTCTCATTTTTTTTTTTTGTCTCCTAAATCAATTTTTTTCAAATTCATACTAAAATATGTTTACATCCCTACAAAAAAATGTATTTTCTTTCTCTCCGTTTGCAGCAAGTTCTGACACCATCCTCAAATGAACTACCTATGGACAAATCCTGAACTCAATAAAAATCTCCAATATTCTTCATGCAGTTGTTTTAGTCTGCCTGTATTTTACATGATGGACTTTCATACCAAAGCAGAGAACAGTCTTCTCAGATATTTTAGTGAATACACGTCAGGTGTGTGACAAGTAGTTGTGAATACATATGCCCGCCCTTCAGTGAGAGATGAGCCTTGGGAAAAGCATCGCTGTAATCCCAGCCTAGTTTAGCTCTAATCCCAGGATTAGGGTCAGGGACCAGTACTAGAAATTGCAGTGTGGATAGAAGTTATCCTTCGATACTCTTGTGTTGTGTAACAGTCTAACCTTCATTGTGAAACGAACTGAATTAGTGTATGGTACAAGCTACTACGTAACATACCCAGAACTTCTGTTAAATTGCCGTTTTTCAAGGTTCAACACTAAAAAATTTTTAAAGCTATATAGACTAATGTCAGTAAAAAAAAAAACTGTTACCTCTGCTGGTTTAAATGAACAGAATTGTTCACGAGTTCAGTTTCATCCTCAGTAAATTTCAACTTTAGAATGGCAGGAATCAACTCACTGCGACAACATAAAAATACATTTGCTTTATTTGGGTCATCATTGTACACAAGGATCAGACGACGAGGCAAGCTAACTCACTGGCGGCAAAATAAAATAACTACATAAAATTTGTTACAGATGTAACCTGCAGATGCTTGTTCAATTTATACCTAATATTTGATTTTATACACTGCAACCTCGCTTTACTTTAAAAAGTGGAATATGTAGAAGTTAAAGTGAGGCAAGCACGATACACTCATAGTTCAATAAGAGCAATAAAATTATTAGTCTGCAGATCTTTCTAATAAAAATAAGCATAGCTATTGAAAAATTTCTTTTTTTATATATTTACAAGAGTAGAAGCAGTATGTACATGTTACACAGAGGTCGATCATGTCTAAAACAGTTCTGTGTGCCAGGAGTCAGAATGGGTAACACTGCTGGCCCGCAGCACCACGGTCCTGGGTTGCGGTCCTGGAGCTGATGTTCTGAGTAAACTTTGCACCTTGTTTGTGTTTCTTTGAGTCATCACATAAATGGTTGCATAAAGTTCTTCTCTTCATTCCCTGGAGGATGTTCTGTGGCTCACCCCTTCATTTAAAAAGTAGACCATAAATAATATATAGGCTTATTTTCAAAGCCATTTTTTACTTGCTGCTCTTACTTCTTGAAGACAAGCATTCCAGTCCGAACTGATAAAATGCAAAAGAATTTGAATCACAGTTTTTATGTTGGACCACCTAACATTTTTATCGACTTTATAAAATGTTTTCTAGGCTATTTTCTCTCTCACACACACATACACACAATCAGACTCAGTATGTACATGATAAAGGCATCACAGATAAGCAGCTACAGACTTTGCTGATTGCACACTTACATATCTATTGCACAGGATTACCACATGGCAAGGTGCCTTACTAATTGTAGCAAATTGTAGATATAGCTTTCTGCAGTCAAGGTAAACACACTCATTTGTAAATAGTGACTGGAAAGAGTGAACATAGAAAACAGTTGCTGGAAAATAAGATGCAGTGAATGTTCTACTTTCTATGCAGCCCTTTTTACAGTCTTGACTTGCCCATAAAAGTCTTAACAGAACTACATTTCTGCTTTATGTATTACAATGCATACAAGTGCCATTTGCTATGTTAAGTATTTGTCTTGTGACACCTGCTGCAATGAAACAAAAAACATACAAAAGCTTATCATCTATACATAAGGGACAAGACTCGGGACAAGAGCACTGTAACATAAGTGTAGAATACTAGAAGTACCTAAAACTGATTCTCAAAAGAAAACAAATTTGTTAGAAACAAAAAAAATCATAGCTGTTTCCATTTAAACACGACAAACTTTGATTCAGGACCTCAGTGACAACCCGATAATGAGTGATGTTCTACCTTTTCCCAGTATTTTAAGTGCAGAGATCTCTCTACTCAGGTTTTTCTTCTCTAATTGAAACTCCAGTGCTTTGCAAACACATCCAAGTTCCTTATTTTAAAACATTTTAACTCGCCAGTCAGTCTGATATGTCCGCTATCGTTTTCAGACGATTCTGGACTTCCTCTGTCTTTAGCGGCTTTTAGCAAACGGAGCAGGTCTTGGAGCCTCCACCAGTCGGGTTGTTTGCACCAGCTTTATGACAAAGTATAAACAAAAAGAGAAGAGTCAATTTATGTGAGTGTGGAACATTCTTGTAGTAAGGAATACATTAATCTCAACGTTTTTTACAACCAGTGTGTTAAGTTTTACAGACACACCACAACTTTTCAAACATTTGTTAAAGAAAGAGTCGCCACAAGGAGGACAGTGAATTCCAGCATCGTGTCGTGATAGGATGCCACCTGTGCAATAAGTCCATATGTCATTGCTACCAGATATTCCACGATGCACAGATGTTGCCAATTTGCTGAAGAGTCAACACACAGATGTCCAAATGCAGTGCAAAGTGTTGGATGTGGGAGTGTAAAGCACACTGCCACTGGACTCTAGAGCAGTGGAGAAATGCTCTATATAGGGATGAGTCATGTCTCTGTCTAACAATCCAATGAACAAGTCTTGGTTTAGGAGCTGCCAGGAGAGCAGCATGCTCCTGACTGCACTGTGTCACCTGTAAAGCCTAGTGCAGAGGGAATTACAGCGTAGGCTGTTTTGAAGGAGGCTCAGACAGCAGTTTTCCGTGGAACAAATGTAATGTTTCAGCAGCACAAAACATTTTGGACAATTTTATTCCCCCAATTTTGTGGGAATGGTTAGAGGATGGCCCCTATCTATTCTGAACTTGACTGTGCACCAGTGCACAAAGTAAGGTTCATGAAGACATGGATGAGCAAGTTTGGTGTGGAAGAACCTAACTAGCCTGCACAAAGTTCTGACCTCAATACACCTTTAGGATGAATCAGAGGGGAGAATATAAGACAGGCCTTCTTGTCCAACATCAGTGTCTAACCTCATTAAAACACTTGGGGAAGAAATCTTCATAAACATACTCCTAAACCTGGTGGAAAGCCTTCCCCCATCTTATCTGACAGTAAACTAGTAATTTGTCTGTATTTTCAGGTAATAACATCAGTTGAGCTTTAAAATTTTGAATGTGACTTCCGTCATTCGTTTGCTCGTGTAGTTGTTTACAAAGGAATCAAAGAGCTTCTTTCTAATTAAAATGTTGAATTATGTACAAAAAAACTGGTTTTATTCTTTTTTATGTTTTAGCAGAGAAGCTAGGAGCTACAGCTAATCATGGCCACTTATACCAAGTTATGGGGTAATGTTAGAACTTTCAAACATACAGAGAACAATTGTTAGGGAAATTTTCACTTAATGAGTTATGTCTTAGTCAGACAAAATATCAGATAGTGACCAAGAGCGATGACTTTACCTTTTGCTGCCTTAGCAGCCTCTTTTGCAGCCTTCTCTTCCTCTATGGCTTTCAGGTTAGCCTCATATTCCTCCTTTTTTGCATTCCATTCTTTCCTGTTGTTAAGGATACCATCTAACATGGGCTGGATTTGTGGGTGAAAGCGAGAAAACTCCTGGGAACATAAAAGACAAAAAAAAAAATAGATAACCAACACAAAACAACGACGTTTCAAATAAAACATGCATTGCTTTGGTTGTGCATAAGGAAACAATTTACAGGCAATACCTTGTAGACAAACGTGCAGACAAAGTCAATGAAACCACATTGTAGCTTTGGAAGCTCTGCTGCTTTGTTTCTATCCATCATGGGCTGGTAGAAAAGACAGAATCCAGTCTTTATTAGTAACCACTTTTTGATCTAAGTGTTTTTTTTAAACTTTATTAATTTATAAAAGATCAGTTTATGTTTTATCTTTAAATCCTTATTCATCTGGACTTTACCTATACATATTTGGCAAATATTTGTAAAAGTCCTTGTAATAAATGTATCCTTTATTGGAGGAGCATCTTAAACCACAATTTATTGAAAAATACAACCAATAATCTTAGCACCTTTAAACTGTGGGTAACAAAATCATACTTCAAAAAAATAATTGTTTCCTTTTCCTTTAGTAACACCGGAAACCATTCCTAGAAAATAAATGAATGTGAAACATTTATAATTAATGCTTTATTGAAAATAGTTTTGAGGAACATTTAATTTATATTTTATAACTTGCTGTTTAAATGTGTGACAGAATCCCATTTATATGAGCCACTCTTGAAAATGGAAAAAACAAGAAAGCATTCCATTCAAGAAAGGCAATTGTGTGTTACTTCTCATAACTCAGAAAATGGCCACAACAAAACAGCTTTTCGCCTATAGAAACCCGCATTTACAGTCAGAGCAATAATCTATAGCTTTAAATGACTGGGGCTGTGACAAGACTGGTGGGGAAACCATGTCTAACTTGCCAGCATACGCTTTGAGGAAGATGGAAAGGAGATTTTTTTTTTTAAATCTCCAAAGCTCAGGTTTGGATATTTTTTCAGTTTAAGAATTTTTTACTGCAATAAAATATGTATTTATATAAAATCTTTTTAAAACATTTAAACTATGGGTGTCTATAAATGTGGACGATTCTGTAACTTGCTCCTGAACTTTTTGAACACCCATTTATGTGGTGTTGGTGAAAACTGAAATGCAGACATTCCTCAAAACCAACATGCTTTCATTTCCTCCAACTTGCAAACTCACAATAGGCTGCTGTTCCAGCACTGTCCTCTCCAAATCACCCTGCTCCCAAAACTCTGCCGCCACAGACAAGGCAACCTGAAAATTAGACACACAGTTATATGTGGGCAACCAGCTTTCCTGTTAACTGAAATATTTTATGTTCATTACTCTTACCTTGCTCTGCACTTCCCAGGGCTTTGTGATGGCAGACAAGTCGCATGCTGTCATCATCATGGCCCTGAAATAAAAAATGTCCAGGTTACAAAAGCACAGGACTGAATAAGCCTGGGCATGTTTATTTCACTCACATGACAATCTCTTTTCTGGTTGTTTCTAGAGACATGAAATCCACCCATTTCTTTTCATCTTCATATGTCTTTGAAAGATCCACAATCTTTTGGAACATTGTTCTCTTCCTGTGACAGTAGAAGAAGTCCTTTAACGTATTTAATACAACAGATATATATATATATATATATATTAAGCTTGGACCAAATATGAGAGACTGCACTAACTTGAAATAAAGAGCCAGGTCGGTGGCAATGATAGCAATGTCGGTAAGATGAATCACATGATCTACCTGCCGCCTGTTTAGGTTCTGGTAGATATTCAGTGACTGCAGATGAGATACAACGTTAGGCGGGTATATTCAGAGGCTGTAAGAGATGTTGCCTACACATTAGGTTAAACACCTAGTTCCAGCCATTTCTTTACCTCGTCAGAGAGAATGAACTTTCCAAATTCTAGATGGTGTCGTTCCAGGATGGAGGAGCCGTGTAACTTGGCCAGAGGGTTACCAGATCTGTTGGATTAAAAAAAGAAATCCATAAATATCTGCCAGCCTAACAGTTTTTTCCAGCTGAACATACAACAGGATTACAACAAATTGTATGTTAAATTGTGTTTTGACTCAATTAAAAGGGTCCCATTAATATATTTTACAAAATATCCACCAGTGTGACAATTAATGTTAAATCCTTAAAGCTTCTTTTCAGGTACATCTACTTAGTTTCTGTTAGAGCTTATAAAATGTATCGAATCATAGTAAATATCAATGTAACTATATCAATGTAAACAATATCACAGTTGAATTGGCTAAACTTTTGTTGTATTTAGTTTTTATTATTATTAAGTGCCTCGCATTCAGGCACAAGTTTATTTTGAGGGCTTCAAACCATTGTAATTATTGTCCCTTGTCCCTTATGATGATTTTTTTGTCATTAGTGGCAATTTGTAAATTTATGCCTAAATTTTTATATCTCTGTGTTTGGTTTTGTGAGCCAGTGTAGGTTATTTTAAATTTTATTTTCTAGAAGAGTTGAGTCTAACTTCATTCATAGTTTTTTTTCCTATTAATATGATCATCTGCTGTTTAAGTATAACTTGTTAGACCCCAGTTTTATCATCTGATTACCTTTAACTCAATAAGAACAGGTAAGTCTGACCTAATTTACCCTATGGCTATTTAAATATTTGATTAATGCAATTCTGGTATATTTGATATAATAAACCAATATTATGGTGTTACTTTGTGATAACTCAGCCCACAATAAAATATAATTTTGCTTTTTCTAAGGGAAAGGCAGGACTTGTGAATCTCCAAATAGTTTCTTTTAGTTCTAGTAGTTAAATTGTTAAATTGTTGAAAAATTTGTATACATTTTTCTGTTTATTAAGAATAAATAGAATATTTAGTTCAATAAGGATTTATGATCCAGTTTGGTTGTAACCACAAGCAATTTAAATACAGATTTGTCTGTGTTTAAATTGTGTTAATAGTAGTTTACAGGATTTATTTATTTATGCAAAGTGTTATATAGAAATGAGTGAAGAGGTGATCTGTGAAGTTGTGGTCACTTACTTGACCTGGTACAAATTATTTGTTCCTCTGTGGTCAATATCATGCAGAAATCCTGCAGTTATCATAGCCATAACCTCTAGGTCTGTGTAGTATCGCTTTAGATGCCCTGTCTGAGAACAAAACCGATTAGACTGCAAATAAACTGGTTAAAATTTAGTGGCATTAATGTGCTTTTGGGGTTTTTGCAATTGGGCTCTGATACCGTTAACAATGTGAACATGGTTTGTCCCACGTTGAAGCCATGACGCCAGTTGTGGTAGGTGATTTTCCTGTAGCCTTTACTGACCGAGTACATGAAACGAACCAGCACCTTAAAAAAGGAAAGAGTTAATATCTCAAACTAGGTGGGCACAATGTGAACAATAAATATTGTGTATATATGCAACTATGTTACTTCTTGAGGGATCTGGAACTTCTTCACTACACCGACTTCGTAGTACATCTGGATCCCGCACTTCACCAGCTCCAGTTCTGTGCAGTTAAAATCCGAGAAGCGGAACTCATAGATCTCAAATTTCTTGATAAGAGGCGGCAGGTCTTTTTTCTAAAAGAATGACACCAGAAAATGAAAGCTTATTGAGGCTAAAGAAGAAATAAGGCATAAATAGTATTTTCTTATGCTTGTAGTCTTAGACTCTGATCTTATTTATTTTCTGAATACAAGAGAACTGTGTCTGAACACCCAACCACATATGTTTAGGCATTACCAAAATGTCAAGAAGATCCTCTTCTTCACACTCCCAGGGTTCGCAGTCATAGACCTGTCTCGTGTTCTAGAAAAAGTGACATTACTTTACTTAAACCACTCAAAACCGAAGGACTAAATCCAATTAAATTATGAAAAATTATTACATCAAAAAGACTATAAAAAGTACTGACACTTTTCTATAAGAGGTTTTGATTTTTTGATGAGTGTAAAATGAATCCACCCATATATAGTCTAACTTAGCGTGTGCCTCCACTATACTACCCTGAACCTTTATCTCACTTTAATTAATTACCCTGAACCTTTAATCTCTCTTGGGCTGTTTGCAGCATGCATTTTGACTCCCGTTGCCATTAATAAGAGAATTATATTTCACCCAACCCAATTTCTCCATTCGTAACTGCTGCTTATAAGTAAATTTTCCTCAATGCGTGTGATAGTGGAAACAACAAACCCTTTTGTGAAGATTAAAAGGTGACACTTTAAACAATAAACTGCAAATGATGATAATATTTCACAGCAGCTTAACTTCCTTAAAGTCACTCCAATCTGTGTCTAAAGGAATAACTGTTTTAAATGCATTTTATGGACATAGTCTATCCCCTACACCATATCTGTGAAGAGGAGAGGTGACCAAGAGGTTGTCAATAGAACCTGGTGTTCTTCATCTGCAACGTTTGATTTTTTTCACAGCAGTTACTCTCCTAAATAAAATCATTTTGAAGAGTAAATGTGACTTAGAATATAAAGGTGGTAAAAGATGTTTACCTAAACTGAACAAAGCTTCACCATGGAGGTTTAGTGTAATACAAAAAGTATTATCTTTCTACCAGGATTGTTTTCTGGGGAAAATTTTATCTGATTGATTCCTAAAGTAGAAATGTAAGTTTGACAAACAGAATGTAATTTTGTTAAATAAAACAACCACTGACCAGGACATTCTGAATCTCATCATTTCGACATTTGACATGGTACAGGACCATGTCTTGAGCGATGTCTTTTCGGTTCTCAAGCTTGTTCATCTTGTCGTACGTGTCTGTGTTCAGAGCTGACCATCCCAGGAACTGCGTCAAAGCCTGGGAATCAGAGAAATCAACATCAATAATCACTTTCTAAGGATATTAGGAAAGGTTTTTTCACAGATCTATATTATCTAGATGAAATAAAAACTAAATCATTTAGTCAACTGACAAATGGACAGATCAGCCATACCTCCATGAGATTTTCATCATGATCATCAAAAGGCTTCCCATCTTTCCTGTTGTAAAACGTTGCCACACCGACTATTTCTTCTTTCTTGTTGACAATTGGAAGCGAGAGAACATTTTTTATAGTCCAGCCACTGTCGTCCAGCGGCTCTGTCTGCAATAATATGAAAACACAATTGACAGAGTAAGTGTCTGAAAGACATCTCTGGTTTGCTTGACTTGAATTCATATGTATTTCAGTCAACAATAACATTTGTAGAACATATGAAAAAGAGCATAAATAAAGTGCACTGGCAAATGCAGTGTTAGAGACCAAAAAGTGTAGACAGAAGCATTAAGTTACCAAAGCTACATTTCTCTACAATCACTTTAACATAGATGGTTGAACTTGTCTCTTTAACTAAAGAAAAAGAAGACAACATCAACGGTGATATGATACCAAAAAGAAACCATAATTTGGAACAGATCATATCTCAAAGAGAATAATGATCGGACGTTATAAAATTTTAAACCTGGAGGTGTGCATAGTGTCTTAATTCCCCATTAAAATTACTATGCACGTGCAGGAAATTTGTGTATTGTTTGTAAATTTTTAGCATAGAACTGAGTTGTAATATATGATGGAATTTAAAGGCTTGCAATTTAATGAATATTAAAATTAATGTACGGGGCTGCCTGGTGGCACAGTTGGTACTACTGTTGCTCTACAACAAGAAGGTCCTGGGTTCGACTCCCAGCCAGGGATCTTTCTGCATGGAGTTTGCATGTTCTACTAGTGCATGCGTGGGTTCTCACCGGGTACTCTGGATTCCTCCCACAGTTCATAAACATGACCGGTTAATTGGTCTCTCTAAATTCCCCCTAAGTGTGAATGAGTGTGTGCATGGTTGTTTGTCCTGCATGTCTCTGTGTTGCCCTGCGATGGATTGGCAACCTGTCAAGGGTGTACCCCGCCTCTCACCCGTAGACTGCTGGAGATAGGCACCAGCTCCCCCGTGACCCAGTATGGCATAAGCGGTATAGAAGATGAATGAATGAATAATATTAATGTTAGTTGATTATAGTAAGCTAAACCAGTTATAGTTCCTGCAGTTTTCTTTTACCACATGCTTCCCCGCCATATGTAATGTATGACAATATAAGGGAGCATTCTGGCGTGTTTTTTTCTTTTAAAATGTCTTTAATGTTATATACAATTGCTAAGTTTGTAGTCATTTTAGTTTGCTTCCATAAATTTGGTTTTAATGCATTTTCTGTATCTTCAATTAGTTGCATTGCTGCCATTGACCTGTCGTCTGGTCCTTCTATCTATCTATCTATCTATCTATCTATCTATCTATCTATCTATCTATCTATCTATCTATCTATCTATCTATCTATCTATCTATCTATCTATCTATCTATCTATCTATCTATCTATCTATCTATCTATCTATCTATCTATCTATCTATCTATCTATCTATCTATCTATCTATCTATCTATCTATCTATCTATCTATCTATCTATCTATCTATCTATCTATCTATCTATCTATCTATCTATCTATCTATCTATCTATCTATCTATCTATCTATCTATCTATCTATCTATCTATCTATCTATCTATCTATCTATCTATCTATCTATCTATCTATCTATCTATCTATCTATCTCAGTCAATAAACTGTGAATCATCAAGCTTTTGCAAAAGCAACCATTTAGTGAAGCACCTAAAGGTACTTTAAAATCTCCTACCTGGAAGTGAAACGTCTCATCAGCAGCCGCATTCATGATGTTACAAATCTAAAGGGCAAAAAAAAGGGAGCAGGCTAATTAATTTGGCTTTAAATAATTCAGCAGCTTGTTGCAGTTACTGAAAAGAAAACTCACAAATCCGCTCTCAGCAACGTAAGTGGGAAGGCCGCTGCACAAGGCCCAGTGGTCTGGAGTGGGATTACTTTGTGACAAATTGAACAAGAAACAATTCACCACAAATAATTTCTAATCTGTTGCTGATCTGTAATAATTAATACTTTTGATACTGCTCTCAACAGATTTTGCAAATGGCCAGATGTAAAAAAGGGAAAGGTTGTGCTTACGGTATTACTTTGATGTCTTCTTTTCCATGCAAGATGTAGTCAATCACTTTGTAGAAAATTACCTCCTACAGGACAAATTAAATAGATTAGAGTTAGAGACCAAAGCAATGAATATAGTATAAAATGAAGGCTTTAAATTAACAGAGGAGCGATGATATAATAAGAAAAGTTAAATAAAACAATGCACCCTGCCATCAGGAGTTATGGGGCCGCTGTAAGGTGGCTGCTCTCCCATCAACACAGGCCAGATGTCAAAGAATTCCTAAAAGGAGAAGGGCACCAGTCAGGAACTTCACAGTGAAACCCACAAAAGACCTTTGGCTAGAAAATAAAGATAGACACCAAACCTTTTCCTTTGTCATGTCTAGTAAGCCCACAGAATAACGGTCACAGTTGAGGTATGCTCGGACCGTGTACAAGGCTTTGTGAAACTGGCGCTCAATATCCGTCAGCTCTTCAAACACCTTGTTGGCAGACCACAGCAGCAGCTAAAATCAACAATAGGCAAACACTTATTATCTCAAGAGTTTAAATGCAGCAGAGCAACATAGAAATGATGATTTTTTTTTTAAACTTTAGCCTGCACCTGTCCTTTACGGGTCTCACAGTTGTGGAGGTAACTTAGGTGAAAGATCTTAAGGTTCAGAGAAGCAATTTTCAGATACTTCAAGAAGAGCTGTAAACACAAAAAGGAACATGAGTTACATGTCACATTTGCAAAACGTTTCCACATTTTATCACATTGCAACCATAACATTTCATGTAATATGAAGGGACTTTATGTGATGGAACACAAAGTTGCACATAATTGTGCAATGCGCAGAAAATTATTCATTCATACAGCAATCGTTGCAGGTAGGGGAGCTGGTGTCTATTTCTAGCTGTCAATGACCGAAAGGCCACCTACACCTTGGACTGATAGCTAGTCTAATCATAGAGACAAACAGGACAAACAGCCATGCACAAACACAATCATACCTGAGGGCAAATTAGAAACTGTGGGAGGAACCCGGAGTACCCAGAGAGAATGGACGGGGAGAACGTGGAAACTAAAAGCAAAATAGCCCCAATCAGGATTTGAGCCCAGCCATCTCTTGCTGAAAGGCAACAGTGCAAGCAATATTTTTGCAACTAAAAGTTGCAAAAATGAAAAGTGAGGCATGCATTCATTTCCATTCTCCCCTGAGGCAAGACTTTTAAGAACTAAAAAACTCTAAAGCTCTAAAAAAAGACTAAACCTACCTCTTGCCCATTTTTCTTTTCAAAACAGCTCAGTTGTTTGGGTGGGTAGCAGACGTGTCTTGGTATGTTTGTAGTTTTCCCATACTCTTTCAGTGTTTGGGATATTGTTTTAAAACCTTAATCTCAGGCTTTTTAAAACCATTTACACAACTTTCCTGACATGTCTGCTGTGTGTTTTGGACCTTGTAATGGTGTTTCTTTTCTAATGTTCTTAAACAAACATCTGAGTCTTCCAGAGAACAGCTGGATTTACTGAGATTACAAAACACAAATATGGATTCTACTTAATAATGACTTGTCTTCTGAAGGCAACATATTAATTTGGATTTTATTTAGAGTTTCAGAGCAAAGGGGCTAAGTACAAGAGCACTTCTCAGATTTTTATTTGTAAACACAATTTTTATTTTAACCCACACACACACACACACACACACACACTCACACGCACACACACACACACACACACACACACACAGTTATGCATCACTTTTAGCATACATTAAAGTCTGTAGTTGTAACATCACAAAATGGGAACACCTTTTGATTATTGTCTGATATTATGTAAATCTTCTAGATTTAGTTTTGCATGTGACTGATTAAAATATTGAAACTAACCTTGAAATGAAAATCTGTTAATTATTTAAACAAAGATATAACCTAACGATTAAGATAATTTGCGGCTAGAAATAAATAAAACATGTTTTTAGTCTGATATCTGTCTTTATGCACAAATAGGAAATATTAATTTATTAAACATCTGATAAAATAGAGTCATTAAAGACATTTTTTGATTTTAGCTTCATGTTGGGTAATAAATGATGAGATGGTGAAATTTGTCCTGCATGTTTTTGCATACATACAACCTGATTTAAATACTTTTAAAATCTTGCAAAGTTCCAACTTTTAATATTTTAAAACCCCATTACTGACAAATGGGGGTACTTTTTATTATTTACCATGGGCGCACCTTTTTATTTCCTATCTACATTTAAAACTTTTGGTAAGTAGAAAGTTTAAGTAAAAATAATACAGTGGATCCTCCATCATGAACCTGCAATAGGTCACTTTACTGCACTGACTGGCTTAAGAAACAGATCGTTTACACACTTTCTGATCTGTCATGTTACTCTGAGTCATCAGCTGTGCTGTGTGCATCGCCACCAGTGGATTCTGGACTCACGTCTTCATCCTGGGCAGTGAAATGTGGTCCTGTGGTCTTGTTCAGGGCCATAATCACTCCCACCAGGTCCTTGCCATTGTGGATGGGCGTTGCCAGCACGTTCCTGGTCTCATATTCTGTGAGTTCATCAACAAATGAGCTGAAGTACTGGCTCTGAAAAGGCAGAACGAGTTCACAGACACATATGTCAAAGTCTTTTTTCTATGGTACACTAAGAATGTCAGAAGATAATTAGATTTTTAATTTTCTTATTTTGCTAGAAAAATGTCAAATAGATGTCAATAAATAGACCAATGCTATTCTATGCACCAATGCCAAAATTACTATCTCACATCTGATTTAAAAAAAAAAAACACAGAGTGCTTCATTCAAAGAGTAACAAACGTAGAAAGCAAACAAGTGCTTTATTTCTTTAAATGCACAGGCTGCAAGTGAGGCAAACTAGTTTTGATCTGTTTTAGTTTCCTGCTGACAGCCGACTAAATGTCAGTGGCGTCTAATCCACTGCAACAGCAGAGTCTGATGGGATCTGAGAATAAATGGATTATGTCTGACAATGAGATTTACAACCACACTTTGTTCAGGTCTACAGCGGTTCTGAGCGACACACTCCTCTACTATAACCTATTCCCAATAGGCCTTATATTGTGATAATGGAGCAGAATGATTCAGGAAATTCTGGCTGACATGAAGCATGAAACAATTCTTTTTAGACACGGTTTTGCAAAAGGATCTTTGATTTGACTCTACAAGCACAAGTGCAGATCTTAACCTGATTTCAAAAGTACCTTAAATCTCAGGCATTTGCAAACAACAACTAGTGGTAAGAAATAGAGCTACTGTCAAACAGAAACCATGTATCTCCAAAATTTGAACTTTTCAGCAAATGAACAAAAACATCTTGTTTCTAAATGTAACTTCATACTGTTCTTGATACTTTTCACTGGAAAGATGTCAATGCAACCCTAGACAAAGGTGAAGGGTGATCAGTAGAGTTGATATTCACAAAAAAACCACAATGACTTAAAATGGAAAAACAAGGTTTCTCGCCAATAGTGACATTATATAACAAATGTTACATTTTCGATAAAGATACAGATTATTAATATGTGACAAAAAATATATAATAATACTAACAAAAAATGATTTCATATGTACATGTACCCCCCCACCCCCCAATTCAATGTAAGTTGACAAATCTATTAAATTATTAAAGAGGAGCAGTAGCCTTTGTGACTGTTGACAAAGTTAAAAAATGTCTGGATTTGTCTTTTTGTGTGAACAATTAACATATTTGCTTGTTATCTTTTCAACATATTTACTGTGCAGACCATGTTCAATTGAATTTAAAAGCTTATATTTGAAAACCTTAACTAGAAATATGAAGTTCTAGGATTTAACTTCTTTATGGGTATTTAAGAGCTTTTTGGGGCCCCCTGCAGGTCTGTGGGACCCTGAGCAACAGCTTAGCTTATGCCTCAGGCTTTGTGTCTCATCTCAACTGGTTCAACTTTTTGCTCTGACTCACAAACTGATGTTCAACCTCCCCACCCCTCGTTACCTGTTTGACATCTTTCACATTGACATTCTTCTTGGTGAGGGCCACGTTGCCGACTATACCCAAGTCCAAGGGGTAGACAATCTCAGAGTCTGGTGGAACTACGCAATCCTCCAGGACTGAATTTGTTGTCACATTAAAGAGCCTCGTGGCGAGCTCTCCGATACCGTTCCGCTGCCGGTACATGAAGAGGCTGCAGCGGTCGGCGTGGATGAGAGCTCCAAGTCTCTTCAGGATCTTGAAGATCACCTTTTCCATGTTAATATTCTCCTGCATGTCTTTGATCAGGTCAAACATTATTCGGCTTTCTTCAACCTTTGAAAAAAAGAGAACTGTAATCTTTCTTTTTTTACTTCACATAGATTCATCTATTTGTATTCTAAATAACCATTAAATATGAAACTTACCCGACAAAGCTCCTCCAGCTTTGCAAAATCAATCTCTTTCTCTGGGAGTCCTGATATCTTCGATATAGAAGAAGGGCTCATTGTTTTAGAAAAGTACTTTGTAATAAACGCAGGGTTGTCTTGGAGGAACTTCTCCACATCTTCTTTTTGCACACCCATTTTTTCTTATTTCTCTTCTTCTTCCAAATATTCCTTACCCTCTCCCTTCTCTGCTCAATGGAGCTCCAACGCTGCTCTAATGAAGCAACTGCTTCTCCGTCAAGAAACCACGAATAGGCACAACAGAACTTACACACCATATAACCTTTTATCGACTTTAACCCACAGAAAAAGAAACAAATCTTACCCAGGTGATGCACAGATTGGGGAAAATTGAGGTAAACACATTCAAATGCAGGTTAATATAATCCCCCTGTTAGTAGGATGAGTGGACTGTAAGAGGGAGAGCCCTGAGGAGGAGGCAGAGGGCTGAATCCCAGCAATCCCTTTGTCATCAGCAGATAGTGCTGAAGGTTAGCAGGGATCTACCTATGCTAAACTAATCAGCTGATCATGTAGTAACAGATATGTGGGCCAAAGGACCCAGCCTTCACTAACCATCAGTACATTCAGATCAAAATCTGACTCTACTCCTGAAAACTGTGCTCTGAGTGTAAATATGTACAGTTATTTTTTATTATACAGGGGAGCACGATTAATTAGGTTTGTTTCCTGAAACACCCTTTTTTGTTCTTGTAATGAAACCAAAATTGAATATTATTTATGCAATTCCATCAGTTGTAGTTGAAATAAGCAGAAAGCACCCACTTACACAATATAAATCATGTTCAGTTTAAACAGACATGTCTTTTTATATTTATATCCCACATGTTCAATATGATTAATCTGCAAACCTGCACAAGCTGTTTAACTCTATTAAACAAGACCTCCTCACCATGATCCCCTGTTTACTTTGGACACAGACTGATTATCTCAGCACCCCAACTCTCTGTCTTTCTCTGCAAACAATCTTAATTGCAGTCTGACATGAACAAAAAGGGATGTCCTGCATCTCCAAAGAAAAACTAATCCTTTCATTCAGAGCTCTGAGGACCTGTCTATAATAAGGCTGCATAAAGACCTTAAGGAAAAGGTCAGATAGATAATCTGCTGCCACTATAATAGATAACGACAGGTGTGTATGCATGTGTATGTGTGTGGATGTTTGTGAGTTTGTTGCCCAGTTATTACTCAAATTGTAGGATACGTTTTTGTTGGAACTATAAATGAATGCATTGAGTTTCACACAGCTTTTAGCGTTAAATAATACATTAAACTCTAAGGGTATGGTATGTGGAACATTATTTTTATTATTTCAAGGTTTTTTGAAAGGCATGCTAGCAAAAACATTTTTCTGACCAATAGTCACTGTGACTAAACGCTACAGGGACATTAATTGAAACCATGTGCTTTTGTCAAATAAGACTAAAATGTAACTTTTCGGTGATTAACAGTCCAGAAGGATCTAGTATAAAATGAAAGATGAGTCGAAAAGAACCTCATGCTCACTGTAAAGAATGGTGGAGGATCTGTAATGCTGTTGGCCTATTTATCTTCCAAAGATAGCCTCATAAACTCTTTGAAATACCACGAGATTTCAAATACAATTCTGAGGGCCTCTTACAGTAAACTGAAAATGAGTCATTATTGAGTCTTTCAGCTGGGTAACGATCCAAGATATATAACCAAGTGATTGTAGAAATGGTTCACAAGACAGATTAAATTAACCTTCTGCCATGCCCAACTTTCAGACCAAAATCTTATTAGAAACCCACAGGGTGAGCTAAGGAGAGGAGAGCATAAGAGATAACCCAAGGCATATCTAGGGCCATATATTAAAAGCAGGGCTGCCATTAATTGTGACAATGGTGACTTTGTTAAAATTATTCATTAACGAGGGATTTCTTCCCCTATTGAGTAAATGTAGTGAAATGAACAGTTCTAGCAGTAACAGTTTTTTTAAGTGTTGAATGCCAGATTTTGCTGCTGCCATAAAAGATAAAGTATGAGATAAAAATGTCAACATGTAACAATTTTGTTTATAGTAAGCCTGGGAAATGTTAAGAAAACATGAGATGAGTGTGGATTTTCTCATCTTTATGTTTAATTAACCAAAGATTATGTCAACCTACATAAAATCAAATCAGTGTCAAATTGTATTTTTTATATATGCCTACAAAATTTGGCCTTACCCTTTAATTATTATGAGGATGAAGAGGAAGCTAACTTGTTTTTATTGTTTTTATTTTTATTGTTATGTCTGTTCTTTAAATCAGTTGTGAACTATTTACTGGTTGCACTACTGATAGGCCCCAGTGGGTGGCAGCAAACACGTTTGTAAATGTTTCAGCTTTAACATATTACACTTCAAATAAATGGAAACATTTGGGCCAAATGTGTGAAATACTTAAACTTGTGAGTTACAGTGAACCACCCTGTCTTTTTATCTAGATGTTATAGTTAAACCTGCAAACTAAAATCTGACGGTAAATAAAAGGATTCCCTTTTTGTTGCCACTATAAAGTATAAACTATATATTGACAAAGTGAACTACAAGTCCTATGACAGAAGCATGTTGTGCAGAAATTTGTAAAATTCTTCATTTCTAAAAGAAAAAAAAAAGATCCAAATACTGTCAGACTGAGTGAGGTTGAGGCAAGAGCAGCATGGTGAGTAGATAAATGTATTTATTTTGGAAACAGATAAACTTACAGTTGTAGGTAGGACAGGAAAAACACAGCCAGTTCAATAGACATGGATCGAGTAGCAGCAGGGTAGTTTCCATGAGGAACCAGCAGGGGAAAAAATGACAATAAGCGAGTATAAATATTGAGGGACAGTGGAGAATGGACCAATGAACCAAGGGAGGTAATCAGAGGGAGTTAGCGGTAGTTGGTGGAACAGGGAGGTAGAAGGCAACTGAGGGAGGGTGACTAATTACACGTATGAGCAGGGAGTCTAGGGAGGTAACTGAAAACATTTTAATTGAACTGAAGTAAATAATGAGACTACCAAAATAACATAAACAGGGAGGAAATAGATCTACAAGAAAATACATACTAAAACGTCTAACATAGGAATCCTGGGAAGTAACAAACACCTTAGCACCAGAATGAATGAAACATAAATGAACTGAAATAAAGCAAATAGTGCAGAGAAAAGTAAACAGAACTCAAACTCAAAACCCCAGACAGGCAGATTATGATAAATACAGAAGACTTTCAAATCTGGTATGACAAAATAGTTCACAGATTCCTTCATGTTGAATTTAACTCCACACTTGTAAATACTGTACATACTTTTAGAGCTGTCATATTGACAGAGATCAGTAGACAAACACTATGAAAACCCTTCACCTGTACCAACACGTGCTAAAACCTTGTTATGATGAACTAGATGTTCCAACTTCCAACTCTTCAGTGACTCCCTCATTCAAGTCAGCATCCAAAGTTACTTCAAAACCTCCACAGTAATACCAGAAAAAAATATATATGTTGCGTCCTGCATGAATGACCGTATCCTGTCACGCTGACCTCTATTAAAATAAAACAGCCTGTTAAACCACACATCACAGCTAGCCCCTATGCATTGTTAGATCCTCCCCAGTTTGCCCATTGGCCCAGCAGCTCAAAGGAGGATGCCGTATTCACCACCTTCCATGAAGAACTTGCTCATTTGGACAAAAACAAATATATGTTCGGTGTTCAGCACCATCACTACCCAGAGACTAATAGTCATTCCTGACACACTGAGCAAGGGGTCTCATCAAGGATGTGTGTTCTGTCTATTGCTCTTCACACTGGTAACACTTACCAGTGTGCATCCACACATGAAGAAAACTTGATAGTAAATTTTGTGAACAAAATGAGGAGATGATCCAACTTCCAGGGCTCACACCCTTAGGACACTCTCTTCAACATCAACAAACACGCAGTGGTAGATAAAGGATAGTTAATCTGATCAGATCATCTGATTTCCTCAGCTTGTCAAAGAACACCACTTGGATTGTTAACTGGAACCAGCAAAGACTGAACTTTCTGATGAAACTGAAACAAACATCAAGAAGATGGTGAACTGGGTCATTGGAGTCTACCTACCCTCTGTCTGGGTTCTGCTTTCAAGCTGCTGCAGGAGCAGGGCACTGAACATTGCTAGAAACTCCTCTCACCCTCTCCACAAATGTTTAGCAGATTGCTGCAGCTTCCTGGTACAAGCTGTTAAAATGCTGAACTGCTAATGGGATTATGTACTCTACATATTGTTCCTTTATTCGTTTTGTTCTTTATCTATTTATCTTTCATCTATTTGGTTTTTATATTTGTATATATACCTTTAAAATTCGAATTGTTGCATGCCATACAATGAAATGACAACATGAGATTTTATAGGTTTTACTGTTATTTTCTCATAGATGGCTACAAACATATATATAACCAGTTGTCTGTTTCAATATGGAGCTGTTGGGATAAGCTCAAATGCTGTCCTTAGACTGGTTAGCAGTGCTGCAAAATGCCCCATTTTAATAACTTATTAAACAGATTTTATATTGAGGCTTGAAGTTTACCTTAGACTTTCACCGCATCTCTGTGTTTTGTCAACAATCTGTTTCAAGCAGTGAAAATAGGATTACTGCCCTGAAGCACAGTCAATGGAAAAACTAGATCAATAGTCTTGACTGACTAGTGTGTCCTTTACAGGGCTGACATTTCTGTCTGTTACTATATGATATAGACAGCTATAGATGAGTTACAGAACTAATACATAATACATTAGGCTAACAATAGTTAATAGGGATTATCCAGGAAATAAGAGCACATAAATAAATATATCTACTTTCTCCTGCTATGCGAGTAAAGTTAAAATTCGTTCGATCGTTCGTCGTCTTCCGCTTATCCAGGACCGGGTCGCGGGGGCAGCAGACTCAGCAGACTCAGCAGAGACGCCCAGACGTTCCTCTCTCCAGACACCTCCTCCAGCTCCTCCAGGGGGAGCCCAAGGCGTTCCCAGGCCAGCCGAGAGACATAGTCCCTCCAGCGTGTCCTGGGCCGTCCCCTGGGCCTCCTCCCGGTGGGACGTGCCTGGAACACCTCCCGAGGAAGGCGTCCAGGAGGCATCCGGTATAGATGCCCGAGCCACCTCAACTGGCTCCTCTCAATGTGGAGGAGCAGCGGCTCTACTCCGAGCTCCTCCCGGATGGCCGAGCTCCTCACCCTATCTCTAAGGGAGTGCCCGGCCACCCTACGGAGGAAGCTCATTTCAGCCGCTTGTATCCGTGATCTCGTTCTTTCGGTCATGACCCAAAGTTCATGGCCATAGGTGAGGGTAGGAACGTAGACCGACCAGTAAATTGAGAGCTTTGCTTTTCGGCTCAGCTCTCTCTTCACCACAATGGACCGGCACAGCGCCCCCATTACTGTGGCAGCTGCACCGATCCGTCTGTCGATCTCCCGCTCCATTCTTCCCTCACTCGTGAACAAGACCCCGAGATACTTAAACTCCTCCACTTGAGGCAGGAACTCCCCTCCAACCTGAAGAGGACAAGCCACCCTTTTCCGGTCGAGTACCATGGCCTCGGACTTGGAGGAGCTGATCCTCATCCCAGCCGCTTCACACTCGGCTGCGAACCGCCACAGCGCATGCTGTAGGTCTTGGCTAGAGGGGGCCAGCAGGACCACGTCATCCGCAAAAAGAAGAGACGAAATCCACTGGTCCCCAAACCAGACCCCCTCCGGCCCTTGGCTGCGTCTAGAAATCCTGTCCATAAAAGTTATGAACAGGACCGGCGACAAAGGGCAGCCCTGCCGGAGTCCAACATGCACCGGGAACAGACTTAGTGCCGACAATGCGGACCAAACTCCTGCTCCGCTCGTACAGGGACCGGATGGCCCCTAATAAAGGGCCCCCGATTCCATACTCCTGGAGCACCACCCACAGGGCATCACGAGGGACACAGTCGAATGCCTTCTCCAGGTCCACAAAACACATGTGAACCGGTTGGGCAAACTCCCATGAACCCTCGAGCACCCTGTAGAGGGTATAGAGCTGGTCCAGTGTTCCACAGCTGGGACGAAAACCACACTGTTCCTCCTGAAGCCGAGGTTCGACTATCGGTCGGACTCTCCTCTCCAATACCCTGGCATAGGCCTTACCAGGGAGGCTGAGGAGTGTGATCCCCCTGTAGTTGGAACACACCCTCAGGTCCCACTTCTTATAAAGGGGGACCACCACCCCAGTCTGCCAGTCCAGAGGCACTGTCCCCGACCGCCACGCAATGTTGAAGAGGCGTGTCAACCATGACAGCCCTACAACATCCAGAGACTTGAGGTACTCAGGGCGGATCTCATCCACCCCCGAAGCCTTGCCACCGCGGAGCTTTTTAACCACCTCGGTGACTTCAGCCTGGGTGATGAAAGAGTCCAACCCCGAGTCCCCAGCCTCTGTTTCCACCACGGAATGCGTGATGGCAGGATTGAGGAGATCCTCGAAGTACTCCTTCCACCGCCCGATAATGTCCTCAGTCGAGGTCAGCAGTCTCCCGCCCCCACTATAAACAGTGTTGGCAAAGCACTGCTTCCCCCTCCTGAGGCGCCGGACGGTTTGCCAGAATCGCTTCGAGGCCAACCGATAGTCCTTCTCCATGGCCTCACCGAACTCTTCCCAGGCCCGAGTTTTTGCCTCTGCCACAGCCCGGGCTGCAGCACGCTTGGCCTCACGGTACCCGTCAGCCGCCTCAGGAGTCCCACAAGCCAACCACAGCCGATAGGACTCCTTCTTCAGCTTAACAGCATCCCTTACTGCCGGTGTCCACCACCGGGTTCTGGGATTGCCGCCACGACAGGCACCGCAGACCTTACGGCCGCAGCTATGGGCAGCAGCATCGACAATAGATGCAGAGAACATGGTCCACTCGGACTCTATGTCTCCAACATCCCCCGGGATCTGGTCGAAGCTCTCCCGGAGGTGGGAGTTGAATACATCCCTGGCCGAGGGCTCCGCCAGGCGTTCCCAGCAGACCCTCACTATGCGCTTGGGCCTGCCGAGTCTGTCCGGCTTTCTCCTCCTCCAGCGGATCCAACTCACCACCAGGTGATGATCAGTGGACAGCTCAGCCCCTCTCTTCACCCGAGTGTCCAAAACATGCGGCCGAAGGTCTGATAATACGACAACAAAGTCGATCATCGACCTCCTGCCTAGGGTGTCCTGGTGCCAAGTGCACTGATGGACACCCTTATGTTTGAACATGGTGTTCGTTATGGACAATCCGTGACTAGCACAGAAGTCCAATAACAAAACACCACTCGGATTCAGATCGGGGAGGCCATTCCTCCCGATCACGCCTCTCCAGGTGTCACTGTCGTTCCCCACGTGGGCGTTGAAGTCCCCCAGCAGAATAATGGAGTCCCCGGGAGGGGCACTATCCAGTACCCCCGACAGGGACGCCAAGAAGGCAGGGTACTCTGCACTACCACTCGGCCCGTAGGCTGAAATGATAGTCAGAGACCTCTCCCCAACCCGAAGGCGCAGGGATACAACCCTCTCATCCACTGGGGTAAACCCCAACACGAGACGCCTGAGCTGGGGGGCAACAAGCAAACCCACACCAGCCCGCCGCCTCTCCCCGTGGGCCACTCCAGATTAGAAGAGAGTCCAACCCCTCTCAAGGAGATGGGTTCCAGAGCCTACGCTGTGCGTGGAGGCGAGCCCGACTATTTCTAGTCAATATCTCTCGACCTCCCGCACAAGCTCAGACTCCTTCCCCCCCAGCGAGGTGACATTCTTAGTTTAAAATACTTCAAAAAAAATTTGAAGTATTTTAAACTTTTCTCTATTATTAACTAAACTTGCACTGTCAAATAAATGATCTCTCAATCACTTAGTAGGATTAATATGAAAGTTAAAATAACATATTAATCCTACTAAGTGATTGAGAGATCATTTATTTGACAGTGCAAGTTTAGTTAATAATAGAGAAAAGTTTAAAATACATCAATGTTTTTTATTATCTAACTCTATTGTTTGGGTGTGTTTAGAGACAACCTCTTAAGTGATTAAACCTCCGTTGCTCAACACAGAGACATGGCTGACAGCCAGGCTCGTTCTATTTATTCTACCTACTGAGAGTGAGGTGAAGCCGTGTCCTTAAACTGAACTCTGCCAACTGTCCAATGTGCCACATATAGCTGTGTTTACTTCTGTATCTCTCCAGGGATGATTCCCTCTCCCAAAGCGACTAAGAATACCTCTTATTAAGTCAGGATCAGATGGTAGCTGATTTATAAGAGCAATTGGCATCACTTTTGTAAGATTGTCACATTTGGGACATTCACATGGAGATTTTAGATGTGCTCTGTTGTTTTGTTATTTGTTTTCACTTTGGTACTGTCCTACTGTTATAAAGCTGCTATTTTGTTATTTACAGCTTTACAGCTAGAAATATATCATTGTAAAACAGCATGTGAAATCTTTAAATGCCACCCAAACATTGAATTGAACTGGAAAATTATTAATAATCACATATTTTTGCTAAAAACCTCAGAACATTTGTTAGAAATTGCAAAAGAAAAATGAATAGACGATTGTGAAGCTGCTTGAATTGTTTTACCCTTATTTAACTAACTTATTACAATATGTGTGTAACTTACAATGTTTTGACAGTAAATCATAGATCTTTACTGGTTTTATTTTGTGACCCTCATTTTTAGAGATATCTAGTCTGTTAAACCTAAAATTAAAGTGCCATGATGACCATCCTTACAGTTGAATGAAAAAGGGGGAAGGTTGTAAGCCTTAGAACATCGTCCCATCTGTAAAGTACAAGTGTGCCAGCATCATGTTGTTTTGTTTCTTGTTTGTTTTTATTTTGCTGCAAGAGTGACTGGTGCACTTAACAAAATTTATGCCATGATGAGAAGAGAGTCCGATTTGAATATGCTGAAGCGACATCTCAAGATATCAGCCAGGAATTTAAAGCTTGGGTACAAATCGGTTTTCTAAAAGGACCACAAACATAAGCATAGTACCAAATTAGTTACAAACTGGCTTATGGACAACAATGTTAATATTTTGGCGTGGACATCACAAATCCCTGATCTCAGTACCATTGAAGATTTGTGGGAAGAGCTGAAAAGGTGTGTGTAAGCAAGGTGACCTACAAACCTGACTCAGTTGCACCAGTTCTGTCAGGAGGAAATGGCTGAGATGTCATCAAACTGTTGGAAGAAGCTTGTGAAAGGAAAGCCAAAACATTTTATCCATGTCATACAATTTAAAGGTAAATCTATCAATTCTGTACAATGGAAGTTTATTTACTGTGTGTGATGCTTTTTCATGCCTTTTCATGTCTCTTTACGATCCATTGCTTGGTTGACTGAACTCTAAGATCATTTGTCATTAACAGAGAAAAAGTATTTATCTGTTACACACGAGATATGGGTCATGACCAAGAAAGGAGATCCCAGATCCCAGAAGTGACCTAAAAGAACTCCCTCAAAAGGGTGGCTGAGGTGAACCTTAGAGGTAAGAGAAGCGCTATCATACAGGAGTAGAGCTCCTGCTCCTCCGCATCGAAAAGAGCCAGCCGAGGTGGTTCTGTCGTGTGATGGTGTCACCGCTTGGGAGCCTAAATTTGGAGGTTTTCTGAACACGTCACACTAGGAAGAGACCCCGCCAGAGACTGAACTTACTGTGAGGACTGTATATTATTTCTGGCATGATAACACCTCGGATTCCACCATCAGCAGGAGAATGTTACTGGACACAAGTGGGTCTGGGTTTCCATCCAGGAACGTTTTCCCTCCCCAACTAGATCTTGGATAAGCGGAAGGCAACAGACGAAATTTATATTGTTTTTGGAAACAAAGAACAATCAGACTTATTTATTTTATTTACGTCATTGCTGACTGTAGGTTATGTTTTCCCTATTATTCCCTATTATTTTTCTCTGAAGCCGCAAACTTTAAAAAACATCCTCTTTTTGAAAGGTTTTCTTTGGCATATTTCACAGATTGATTTACGCCACTCTCATTGGTACTGAACTTTGCCTTTTATTTGTGATTTGGTTCCTTGGGCAGGTCAAGATTTTGATTGTCCTTTTCTTTGTAAACAGTAGTCATAGAAAACTTAACCACTCTGAACAGATTACCTGTTTTTATGTAGGTAGTTTATGACTGGTTATAGAGAGCATATAACTTTTGGTTAACTTTAAGATAAACATTATTACAACAATGGGAATATGGCAATTACAAGAAAAGTTATCAATACAAGAATATAACTAGCAAGCAAAGATGTCCGGATTTGATCAAAGGTAGCCAATCAGGGTCCTGATCATCGCATTTTTAAATGATCAGTATCAGAATACCTGGCCAAATTTAATTTCAGGTACCTGTTGATGGACTAATGTCTGTGATTTTGTAACAGTTGTACCAACCGCAATAGTCAGCAAGCTGTAAGGCTGTGTTTTGCAAGGCCAGTTTTAGAAAATGACTGTGTCTATAATAAGCCTTGGACATTATTTTGTTGATCTAACCAATCTGGGGTTTTCCTAGTAATGTTAGTCATATATAAGCCTTTGTAAGTACTTTCATTGTAAAGAGAGACTGTCCTGTCCTGCATGCTAGCCACAGACAGCTGTCAGTGTCAGCTAGTCGTGAAAACAGTTATTTTCAGCAAGCTGAGATACAACTTCATTCACCAGGCTGTTAAGATGCTTAACACTTTCTCTGTCTAACCTCAGCAATCCTCCCACCCTCAAAAAACAAATGCACATTAACACTTCATTACATCATCGGCATATAAGCTTTAGTATTTAGCAATAATGCTCTTTGGATTGCACTATTATTGCAAAATTGCAATGAACTAGCCCATATGTGCCTCGGAACACTCTTGATCACACACTTTTTTACCTTACTGTAACCTGTTTTTACAACAGAGTCAGTACATAGGTTAATTTGTATAGTATTTTGCTTTTAGTCAATATATTGGTGAGAGAGGGTAACTATTTTTGATTCCACTGTATGTAATGTAAAAATATGGTGAACTGAAAATAAAAAGTCTAAAATCTTAAACCATGATAACTTTTTTCTGTATATTTTGCCCGTGGATGACTAAAACCTGACAGAAAAAAGTTCAATTATCAACAAGTTATTTCAAAACAGAGTCATTGTGCCCACATTAGCCTAGCACTTCAGAAAGCTGCTCTGCATGGAAACATCATCATCAACGGGAGCAAGATGCAGCTTTATTAACATTGTAGTGGTATGCGTTGAAAAATATATATCTCAGAAAGAAGCTGTGCACATTTTAGTTGATATGTTTGGTAGCTTTCTTAACACATTTAAACTTGTTTTAAAGTAGCATGTCATAGCTAGAGCTTAAAGAATATAATTGGTGAATGAGATAAATGACACACAACCAGACTAATGTAAGGAATGCTACACTAATGTTCTTTTACTGCATCTTAAAGCTACCAAGTTTTCAAGCTTATACAGATGAAACAAAATATTTGCATTAGGGATATGCAATGTATTACAAGTTATTGTAGTATCACTGTAAATATATATATAAAGAACTGCTTAAGCTGAAATAAGTGTTAGCTAATGATAAAAGTACCACACATTCCAGTTATCTTCGCCAGGATAAGATTTGTGGGGAGAGCAAAAATATTTAGTAATGCTTGTTGTTTATTAGAGGAAAAAATCTTTTAGAAGATGCTCTGGTAAAGCCATTAAGAAGGTACAACTAAGTTGTTTCTTTGCCAAAGCCGTAACTTAGTCACATTTAAATTTTTTAATAAACCCTGAGATAGAAGTAAGGAACTCCATTTTTCCCCAGTTGCTGGATAGACTACTCACTACCTAGAGTAGAGAATTCAAAGCAGAAACCAAATATTTTACCTGTCTGGTAAAGTATTTGTCTATTTATTGCAAGTCTTGTCATTATTGCAATATTCATCAGCAATATTGCATGTCGCATGTTTTTCTAAAATGCCATATACCTATTATGTACAATAATATTCAATAAATAGGAATATATGTTCTAATGAGGGTTGTTTGTCAGATTAAGTATTTTTTGAAAAGAACAATATTTAAGCAGTTATAAAGCATACCTTTACAAATGTCTTTTTTTTATTGGTCTAACGTAATATTCTAATCTTAAATATCATATTTTCCTTAGCTATGAGCAGAAAATCATAATTAATAGAAATACATGCTTGAAAACATCAGTTAGTGTGCAGTTAATCTATATAAAGGTCAGTCAGTCATTTTCTACCGCTTATTCCATAGTGGGTCGCGGGGGAGCTGGTGCTATCTCCAGCAGTCTATGGGTGAGAGGCGGGGTACACCCTGGACAGGTCGCCAGTCCATCGCAGGGCAACACACAAACAACCATGCACACACTCATTCATACACCTAAGGGCAATTTAGAGTGACCAATTAACCTAACAGACATGTATTTGGACTGTGGGAGGAAGCCGGAGTACCCGGTGAGAACCCACGCATGCACGGGGAGAACATGCAAACTCCATGCAGAATCGAACCCAGGACCTTTTTGCTGCAAGGCAACAGTGCTACCAACTGCACCTCCGTGCAGCCCCTATATATGAAGGGTTTAACTTAAATGAGCTAAGTTACTGAAATAAATTAACTTTTCAACAATATGCTAATTTGCTGAATGGGTATATATACACTGTATAAAAAGACACATGACCCTTTGTTTTCACACTGACTGATATTAAAACAGACTGCTTTTGCTGTTTTGGTCAGTTAGGATAAAACTAAAATCTAGCTTTTGCGTTTTGCTTTTGGAACGATAGCTTCTTCCTCTCTGGGTGATCTGCTTGCCCATATCAGGGCAGGGCCTTTTTCCACCATCTACAACTAGCATCTCCACAAGGTCTTCGCCTTTGATTCTGGAGTTGATACACACATTTTGCACCAAAAGACCTCTGGGACACAGAACCTGTCTCCGTCCTGAATAATATGATGGATGAACAGTCCTAAACTGTTTATACTTGCATATAATCTATTGAACAGACCAACTTGGGAGCTTCCGGCATCTGAAAATTGTACGAAGGATAAACCAAATTTGTGGAGGACAGCAACTGTCTTGCTGAGATTCTGATTTCTTTTAAAGGAAGCAGTGTGATTGAGGTGCTGCTTCAAAGCACATCACAGCTGTGCATGAATTGAAATTTTATTTTGTGGATTACCTCTTAGAAACTAACAAAACCATAACATCATCACATGGGCTTTCTTAAGCAGTTTAAAGGCTGGCTTTGTAGAAAGTAAAAACAAATGGTAGAAAAAATGTTTCTCTTATTATTCAGACACTTGCCAAGTATATATAATTTTGCTAATTTAACCTAACTGAAACAAGAAAAGTTTTGTATGTTGTATTTGTCAGAATGTGAGAAAAACATGGGTTTGTGTATAATTATCTGATTTCAGTTTTATATGGTAATGTATCAATTTAAGATGCATGATGTATGGCAAATCATCTATAGGTGTTGAATTAGTGTAACATGATTTTATTAGTATCTTAGAGCATATGTTGTAGATTACATTCAATTGTATGTTATAAGTAAGGCATTTGTCACAGTGTGCTTTCTATTTGTTTTGGTTTGTCTGAAACTGCCTCATTGTGTCCTCTGAGTTTTTAGAAGTGAATACAATTAATTCAGGTGTTTGCAAAAAGCCCAACAATAATGTTAGGTTTTAATTGTAACCAACGGAAGCAATTAATTAAAAGCCCATGTTTAAATGCAGCTAATTTGTCAGCCGGTGTTACGTGTGTGCCTGTTCCACGGTGCTGCCAGTCAGTTACATAACGGCCTAATTGTTTTTATTGTAAGTCTTGGAAGGTTTGAACAGAGAAGCCAGATTACAGCAAGGATTTCAACCCAAAGAGATTACCTCTAGATTTAAGCACCATATTTAGTTCCAAGCAATGAAAATCAGCCATAAGCTTGTCTGCTGGGCAGGTATATAAAGGCAGCCACGACCTTAGGACACGATCTACTGCAGAACAACCACATCCAGAACTTTGATTTTTAATCACTGCTGCTACTTTGATCCCAAACAGGTGAGATGCTGAATTTGGTCGTTATTATTATTTGTGTTTTCACTGCTTAAACTGTAGAAAAATGTTGACCAAAGACAATCCTCATTAAAGGTTGAACCTCATTTGACAAATATTGGACTAGGCAGCGTTTAGACAGCAATGAAATGTTGCAAGAAAATATGTCTGACTTAGTGTCAAAAAATAAATTTCTTTTTATTTTGTTTTATATTACTCCGTATATATATAAATGATACATCTATTGCCCTTTGTAACCTTAAAAAATCATGTTTTGGAGTGCTTTGGAATGAGGGCTAAACATGGAGGTTTTGGTTGAAGATATTTTTTAATATAAATTTGTTTCATTACAGAATGGGATCCTCTAAGCTGGCCCTGCTGCTGGTCTTTGTTTCCTGCATTGAACGCAGTCTTTCTGCCTCCTGCATCGTAGACAGTTTCTCAGTCAAGGAAGACTTCGACCCCAAGAGAGTGAGTACAAAAAAAAACACATTAAGATATGTGTTGGGGGTAAAACGTTCCAATATTTCTGACTGTTGTTGTGTTTTTTTTCTTTTTACAGTATTCTGGGAAGTGGTATGCACTGCAGAAGAAAGACCCAGAGGGACTGTTCCTGCAGGACAACATCTCAGCCGAGTACACCATTGATGATGATGGCTCCATGACTGCCTCTTCCAGGGGACGGGTCACTTTGTTTGGGTAAGTGGGCAAGGCAGGAACAGAGTATTCGAAAAGGTTTTGCAGCACATACCTTTTGCCAAAGTTATAAACAAAAACTGATGACAACCAAAAGAGACGAGGGAATCTTCTTTAGCCAGGATTTTAGAAATGTGCTCAGGACTGGACACGTTTCAAGCAGAGTTTTCATTAGATTATAAAGGATTAGGAAGAGATGCCGGATGAAGAGGTTTTTTGCACTAAACGGCAGATTGAATGCACTTTTTGAAGAATTTATAATTAGTATACTCTAAAAGATACTTATAAACACTCAGAAAAGTGAAGGTGAAGAATGTTTTTTGCATCATTGATTGGATATTCTGTTTTGCAGCTTCTGGGTTGTCTGTGCTGACATGGCGGCTCAGTACTCTGTACCCGACCCCACATCCCCTGGCAAGATGTTTATGAACTACCAGGGCCTGGCAAGCTACCTCTCAAGTGGAGGTAGGTTCAGCACTCATTTCTATCCCACATTTGTATTTTTGACATTATTCCTCATAACATCTTACTTTTCTGTACAACCAGGTGACAACTACTGGGTGATCGACACTGACTATGACAACTATGCCATCACCTATGCCTGCCGTTCTCTAAAAGATGATGGCACCTGCGAAGATGGCTACGCCCTTGTGTTCTCCAGAAACCCCCGTGGCCTGCCTCCAGCAATCCAGCGCGCCGTCCGTCAGAAGCAAGAGGAAATCTGCATGGCCGGACAGTTCCAGCCGGTTCTGCAGTCTGGGGCCTGCTAAACAGATTCAAAGAAAGAGAACAGGAGAGGAGAAGCATGTGCCAGTTAGATGCACTCTTTGTGATTTGAGGGCAAACAGATGAAAAAATCTGAGAGCAAGCGTGTGTGAGACAAGATTTACCTGAGAGAGTGATGGAGTTGAAAATTTCAAAGAGATCGACAGGAGAAGAAGATTTATCTTCTTCTGACTTTAATACATTTTCCTTAAACCTCCTTCGCATGTGCATGTATTGTAAATAAAAGGAAAACGCTACGTTTCAGTAAGGTATTTGAGTGAATGTGACCGAAAATAAAAACTTTTTTCTACACAAATAGGTCTCAATATTTATTTTTCTTTTTATACCCAGAAATGTAAAGAACCCGTCTGTGTTAGTCTGTACCGGTACCGGTATATAGCCTTAATGTCAGGGTTTGAGGTTGGACAGGACCAGAATGCAGGTAGATACTCGGGAGCCACGTGATAGGTTGCGATATGATTTATTTGAAGACTTGATAGTGCAGGTTTTCTCAGGCCAGAAGTTCAGATCCCACAGGCTACGGGAGCCGGGAAACACAGGGACAGGAGGGGAAACTAAACTAGAGACAACTTTAAGGGAAACAAACACTAAACTAAGTGGGAGGAGCAGGGATAAGAAAACCTAAAAATAAGCTAACATAAATAGTAAATCTAGAAGGAACTAAATCTAAGGACATGGAAAGAACTAAGTAAACGAACAGAAATACTAAACAACAGAATATAACTGACTGCCAGACAGGAACTGAAATCTGAGGGACTAACCAAGAGAACTATGCTATAATAACTAACCTGGGAGTAAATAACACTAAGCATGAGGGAAAAAGAACTAATATAACTAAGGAGCACAGAACCACTGGGAAACCAAATACAAGAACCTAGCCAGAGAATAAACACAAATGAACATAACTACTAAACAGAAAGCACATGAGAACGACCTAACTAGAAAAGTAAACAAACACAAAACCCAAAATGGCAGATCCTGAAACTTAATATTTTCAGAATTATGTAAATAACAAATAGCTGATTTTTTGCATAATCTAAATGACAGATTAAATGCAAAGTTCTAAAACAACTTTGGAGATGACTAAATAACAGTTCAACCCCTGGCAGAATGTAAATGTAAAATTATTTTAATTTTAATCTGCTAGGTTTGGTTGAAACCTCATTCAACCTCCTGGCTGATGTTGCACCTAACCTAGATTATTTACCTTGTACGTGGTGGGCCCTCTTTTTTACAAAAGGGGCCACCACGTAAGAGGGAAAAAAGTACTGTTTTGACTGTTTTTTTCCAGTCTGGGCCTGGAGCCAATCATCCTGGGAGTGGGGTGGAGGTGGGGGTGTGGTAATCTAGAGTTACTGCTACTCTGCATCAAAGAGAATAAACTAAGGTAGTTCAAACATTTGTTAAGGGTGCGATCTAGGTTTGCTCACTTTCTTTTGGCACATCCCAAATAGCTTATATGTCTGTTGGCCTGGTAACACATGGAGACCCCCCAGAGTGAGCTAGACAGTGTTGACAGAAAAGTATCTGGGTTTCCCTCTAGGAACAAAGGATGATCCTGGAGTGACTATCCCGTCTGGGAAAATAATTCCTTGGGTTATGGAAAGAGGGATGTCTGGGTTTCTTTCTTAGATCTGTTTCTGGATGAATGGATGGATGGATGGATGGATGGATGGATGGATGGATGGATGGATGGATGGATGGATGGATGGATATGGATGGATGGATGGATAAAATATAAAACGTAAGGCCACCTCCTGTGTTTTGTGTTAGTTTTTTATGTTTAATGTATAACAGCTTCTTTTAATACTCTCTCTCTTAAACATGTCTTACATGTCCAACATTGCTGTCTTCAAAAGAGTCTCCCTTGTTTTTGAGATCTAAATGAACTGATAAATCTTGGCCCAATCAGCTGGCTGTTCTGTGTTGTGCCATTCTTTGTTAGGACTGCTGTTTTGTTTCTCCAGTGTTGACATCTGAACATTCTTCACTGTCCTGGTCTGCATATATCACCCCACTAAACTGGTGTTTGGATGTTTTATGCCTAGGGTGAACCAGTCTCCGATAGTCTTGCTTGTTTAAACTGCACCCGTGTTTTGTGCATGGAAGAGTTCCTTTATGTGTATATATGTACATTTAAAAATATTTTCTTTATTATTGAGAGCAAAGTTTACCAGAGTCAAATTCCTTGTTTGTCTGTACAAACTTGGTAATAAAGCTGATTCTGATTCTGATTGTTTTTTTAGATAGTCCAGCAACACATGGAAAGAAAATATTCTTTTACCTGCTCTGCTTTTCTTTGTCATGGGACTGAGTTGACCGATTTCTTGAAATCCTGGCTGCCTTAACATAATCTTAGTTAGGGTATGAACAATTTTGAAGCACTTCCTGGATGTGTTTCTGTTCTTTGTCTTTGCCATCTGTTCATGTGGGGACCTGTTTGGCTTGATGATGTAGAGTTCTGATGATTACATCCCAGCCACCTGGAAAGGCTTATCACAAGATCTAGGAGTGTGTTTATGGGAATTTTCAACAAGTCTTCCAGAAGCACATTTGTCAGGTCAGACACTGATGTTGGACATGTTGTTTTATTGTGCAGGCCAGTCAGGTTCTTCCAAAACAAACTTGCCTTTTCTGTTCTTTAATGACCTTGGTTTGTGCACTGCAGTGTAGTCACGTTGGAACACAAAAGTGCCATCCCCAAACTGTTCCCTCATAGTTGCAGCATAAAATCATTCAAAATGTCTTGGCAAGCTGAAGCACTGAGAGGTAATTTTACTGGAACTAAAATGCTGACTTCAACTCTCAGCCCCGCATCATTACGCAAAACTTCACCAAACTACATAGCTGACACAGTGCAGTCAGGGAAAGTGCTGTTCACCTGGCAACTGCCAAACCCAGACTAGTCTGTTGAATTGACAGACAGAGAAGCATATTTTCTCGCTCCAGTAAACATGTCTCCACTTCACACCTACACTGGACTCTAGACAGCTATAGAATCCACTGTTGATGTGCCCTGTATGTTTTATGTATTTCCTTGCTGCCACACACCTGTCTGAAATGATTTGCTGGCATTTGATGGCATGCAGAGGAGGTAATCCAATCATTTGAATCAGGTGTGCCTGAGCAGAGACACATCAAAACATAAAAGACACTGCACCCTGAGGACCAGGGTTGAGAAACACTGCTCTACACCATTCTTTCATGGATGTTTGTAGAAGCATTCTGCAAGCCTAGGTGCTGGGTTTTATACGTTTGTGGTCATGGAAGTGAATGGAACATCTGAATTCAATGATTTTGGGGTGTGAGTAAATACTTATGGCAATATTGTGTATTTCAAATTTTGCAAACACTGATTCATTGGGAACATTCCAGTTAGGTTTATTATGCTGTTTGAATATGTATTTAAATAGATTAACATGGTACCTCTTATGTTTGTCGGTGGGATCTTCTGCTTTTTTAAATGTCGGTTCATAATAATCTATTGTTTTATGTACTTTATAACAATCACAGAACCACAAACACAAACAACAGCAACAGTTTAAGCTTGAAAGCATGATAATAAGCTGCTCTTTCGCCATGCAAGTTAGTTATCCCTTATTAGCTGCAGAAAATTAGGCCAAACCCAACACAGCATAATGAAGCCAACCCCAACAATACAGTAATATTATTAGTAGTGGGTAGTAATGGGCTTACTGGTATTCTGAGGTTTAGGCGTACTTAGTCAAAGTGTATTCACTTAGCATTCAGGCTATTGAGAGCACTTCAGGGATAAAGATCAAATTATGCTTTTTTCCATTCATTAAAATAAAGAAATAACCAAATCTGAATATGCTGAAATATGTGAAGTTTTGTAATAATATTATGAAGTATGTAATTAGCACATAATACACTGTAAGGGCTGACATAAGCTCAATCTTAGCTCTCCCTCCTGTCTTTTTGTAGTACCGCCATCTCCAACCAAACATCCTGGCAGGTCTCACTACCATCCTGCTAACCTTCCCTTGGATTCTTTCAGCTATCCTTCTGTTATAAATTACCCTGCAGCTCTATCCACTCTCCCCTGCTTGCACTCTTCTTCACCTCTATTATCCACTGCCTGTTGCTTTAGATTGCTGACCCCTTGTGTTAATTCAATTATTTCCTCAGCATCTAAAGACAAACAGTTTTGTTTTAGACATGTCCAGTATTTATTTATTTATTTTTCTGTCAAAAAATAAAACTGAAAGCAGATGTATTAGTGTGCCAAACATTCGCAGACTTTTATTATTCTTGTACTTGTCATATTTGTAGTTTTGAGGACCTTAATGCAGTGAGGCAGGCAGGCACAAAGAGTAAAAGCAGATGGAGTTCAATAAATAAAAGGACTTACAAAAACCAAGGAGGTAAACTGGAAGATGTCGAACCAAAAACAACCAAGTTTTAAAGCATAAGAAAAGACCATCACAGAGGACAGACCGTTGAGCACAGAAAATCTGGTAAAGAGGTAAGGAAGGTTAGGCATAGCTATAGGTAGTGCTCAGCCACGGGGTAATTTGACCTATACTCAATGTGAGCTCAGTGTGACTGACAGCAAACAGAACCTGATCTCTGTTCTTATCAGTTAGTAGGGGTCACCTACTGAACACACTGGTGTGCCTGCACATGCATAAAAGCAACAGAAAACTTGTTCAGGGTGCAAATGACAACTTTATTTTTTTATTATGGTGTATGCATATCTCCTATTCTAGTGCTGCCCTGGGAAACTGCCAACATGGCCCACATCAACGAACACTGCTGGTGATTAATTAGGAGAATGTAGTGTAGAGTTAGAACATGCTCATGGAAACCAGAGGGAATGTAAACAGAAATCAACATGTAGGAAACAGAAAATAATCAAACTGAACCAAAAAAGAATAAAAATCTAAACAAAAGAGAAGACCACAAAAAGAACTGATAATCTCAATACAAAGAGATCAGATTAGTACAGACAGAACACCCTTAACTACAACAATCCACATACAAAAAACCAAGTGAGAACCAGAAACCTATGGATCCTGACTACTGCATTTCACACAAATAACAAAGATATATTACAAGGACATATGCTTATTATTATTATTACTATTATTTTGTTCTTAAAAGTATATTTTTGTATATAATGTTTAAATGTTTAATATATTTTGCATTTTAAGTATCAGGTCATCCTCTATTTTAAAACTAAGTAATATCAATTGTGTATGTGGGACGCTGCATCCTGATAATGCCCAATTAAAGTATCATCAATTTAAACATAAAAATAGCGATTTTAGAGCTAAAACGTCTGCATAGTTAAATGTGTTTAGTAAAATAGCTTATAATAATATTTCTAAAAACTGTTTTATGATACTCAGTTGAATCCACCAGAGGGAAGTGCAGTCACCCCCAGCAGCTCTTTACCTCAATTTCTCAAAGTACCAGAAAGAAGATCATCTCTTTAATAATAAAGTTGTGCTTTATGCTGCATTAAAAAATAATCAGCCTTTATTTTTAAACTATAATGTTCAACAACACAGTACCTATTTTAATATTCAGTATTTTTGTAAGTATAATTTAAAAATAAGATAGTCTGCTAGTTTAGCCAGTGCATTATTCAAACTGTTGTTGCCACCAGATGGTAAATGTCAATGCACAATTTAGGACAAATAGAAGGGTTCTCAGACAGACTACCGAATGTCGCCAAACTAGTTTTGCTTGTTTAAGACCTTAAATCCTCAAGTACGTGCAAGGAAAAAAAGAAAAGAAAGAAAACCTGCAGAAAAAAAATGATGAAGGGATGAGATTCATAAAGAGAGTTGTAGTTGTCTGCCTGCATTCAAAACATCTCCTTATCCAAAGATCACTGTCTCATCTCTGCTGTCATCATGTCTCATTTTCTGTTTCTAACAAAAGAAGAGAGAATAAAGATATTATCATTACTTGACCAGTCTGAGTCTGCCTAATAAACTACCTGACTGCCATGGTACAAGTTTCCTAAATTTCAAGGCATGGATTATTTATTCTGAATTCAAAAAATAATGATTGTCAGTGCAATCATTTTCAACTAATTAATCATTACAAAACTACAATTTGTTTAAAACATAACTTTTCTAGATGAAATTAGTTACAGTTCAAATCAGATATTTGCCAAAACCTTTTTTCTGACTGATAATAAATCAGACTAAACATTTCCCATTTATCACAATTATTTCTATTTACCCAATTCTAAAATAACTTGAAAACATTTGCACAGTGTGAGCTTTGTGCACAGCTTTTGCTTTGGGTGCTCTTTGCTGGGTTCTGTCCTGTGCTATATGGCGTGTTGTGTAGTTGGGATGGAGGTCCTGTACGCGTCTGCTCTGGTCTGCAAGTGTGGGTGCTATGGATGGGCATCACTGGGTTCAGCGGTTACATCGGGCTTCTCTGACTTATACTGGGGTGGGGTCTGGTCCCGGTATTCTCGGGCGAGTCCAGTGCCTGTTTTTAGCCTTGGCCCTTTGGCCCATGGATGAGCCTATGCACCTTATTTGTTGGTTCGCGGCAAACAGGGTTGCCTATTGGGGTCAGGCGGGGAGCTGGCTCCCTGGGAGAAGATTTTGTCCCCCATTTCTTCCCTCCCCATCACCTGACATCTCCCTACGCCCTCTTCATCACACTACCACTCATGTAAGGCTTTGGGGTTTGTGTCATTGGAATGCTGCAAGGTTTTTCCATCACCGCTGTCCCTTCGCAGCTTGTGGCCCAATTTTATTGTACAACTTAGACACTCTCACTTATAACATTTAAGGGTGCGATGTTGATTTGGATGTGGCTTCGTTTTAGCAGAGGGGCTGGCCAGCCGGCCTGCTTGGTGCAACGGGGTGTCCGTGCAGGAGTGTGGGTGGCCGGCATGCTGGAGCACTTCCGGGGTCTGGGTGTGGGGTTGGTGGGTTATCCGGTCCTTGGCTGTGATGTGGTGGCCGTTCTGCAATGCTTCCTTCTGTGGCTCTCGCCCCTGGCAGCGTGCCGGCCTGCGGTTGGCGGTTGGGTGGGTGGGGCTGGGAAGCACGCACTGGGATGGCTGCCGGGATGTGCTTGGCCTGGAGCAGTTGGCCTGTGATTGTAACTGTGTGTACCTGTTTTTGTGTCAGGTTAGGTTTTGGGCTGCTCCCTCTCCTGGATCAGTTTAGGCACCCCATCAAAAGCGGGGGCTATTTCCTCCCTGCGACACTATCTGCCAGTGGCTGGTGTCTCTGCCTGCTGGTTTACTTGTGGTTCTCGGTGTCCGGGGCTGGGTGCTTTGGTGTGTGCCGGCTCACTCCTGGTGAGCTGCTTGCCGGGGCCTGGGCCCCTGAGCTCTGTCATGCCTCTGCTTGAGGAGTGATGTGTCCCAGGGTCTCGGGTCTCTGGGTCCATGGCTGGGTCTGCTATGGTGTAGATGGCTGCTGGCGGGGCCTGTGGGCATGTCGCTGCAACTCCCTGGGGCTTCTGCACTCTGGCTGCTGGGTGGTTTCCCTGGGACTCTCCCCTGCTCTTCTCTGGGGGGGTCCCAGCGATGGTTCTCCTGGGGCTTCTGCACTCTGGCTGCTGGGTGGTTTCCCTGGGACTCTCCCCTGCTCTTCTCTGGGGGGGGTCCCAGCGATGGTTCTCCTGGGGTTCCTGTGCTCTGGGGAGCCTTTGGATGTCTGTTGCTCGGATTTCCTCCATGTCTGTCTCAAGTCCAGGGTGGCAGGTCTGTGGCTCAACACACTTGCTATTGCATATTTTTATGGAGAAACCTTCTTTACACAACGCGCTCACACTCAGACCCACTGGTGTTTAGAATCAGATGTTAACAGATACACAGATGTTCTATATTGAGCCACAGTTTCCACTAAATACATGTTGCATTCATAAGTAACGTGCACTTTTTGGTAACAATGCTGTTATTATATATGTTTCTGCAGGTGTAGAAGCCAGCAGGGTGTTATCTTGTAATCTCTTCATCCTTCTTTCTCTCCTCCATTCTTTTCTCCTTCTCTCCCTTTTATCTTTTTGCCCCACCGCTCTCTTTCGTGCATCTTGTTTTTTCCTCTTCGTTTCCGTCTCCGTGTCCGTAACAATTGAAATAATCCCAAAGCAGCTTCTAATAAAGTTTATTTTACAAATATCAAGCAGAGCATTAAAGCGTTGGCTGTAATGCTCCACTTGTAAAAGTAAATCTGTTAGACTTCCTCTTGGCACTCTGACAACAATTCTGAGCGCTACTCGACAGACAGGACATGGTTAAAAAAAATTTAAAACAACTAGAAATAGGGTTTTTATTTATTTATTATTTTTTAAGGTGAGGTAAGTTTATTTATATAGCGCTTTTCAGTAACGAGACACTCAAAGCGCTGTATATACAATTACAATACAATCACAAAGAAAATAAACACAGATACAGACACAGAAAAACTACAATCCTTCTGAGAAATCTAAAACTCTCTGGCCAACATTACAATGATATAGATAACATTAATAATCCTTTGGGTTTTACTGGTAAGAGCTGGTTCTAAACCAATCTTTCTAAAGAGGTAATTATATTATTAAGTCCTCTATGTAGGGGAAAGCATCTAGTGCCGAGAGAGAATGATCCTTGGGTTCGCTGGTATAATGCAGTTGTAGTCCCATAATTGAAATTTAACTAAGCAATCACTGAGTTCTAACTAAGGAAGCTGAGTCACTGGTGTAAAAACAACTTTTGTTCAAATTTTTAAGAGACTAGTATTATTTTCCTTTTACTGGTAAATCTAAAAATCTATGAAAAGGAGCTAAAAATCTACAGATAACATTAGTAATCCTTTGGGTTTTACTGGTAAGAGCTGGTTCCAAACCAATCTTTCTAAAGAGGTAATTATATCATTAAGTCCTCTATATTTTCCTTTCACTGGTAAATCTAAATACCTATGAAAAGGAGCTAAAAAATCTATGAAAAGGCGAAGAAATGAAGAAATGAAATCCACATTTAGGTAAAAAATAAGGAGCATGGGAAAGCAACACACATAAGCAAAGATTTTGCTGGGGCATGGTGGACCCGTGAGGGTGCCAATATTTAAGTATGATCATGTGTGCAAAGAATTAGACTGTCAACACTGACGAAGGTGCCATTGTCCTTCAAAAAGAGATGGAAGTTTTATCAAAAGGCCATACAGTTCAGTTCACAGATGAGGGGGGTTGCTGGGGCAGAGCGTCGTGTTTACAGAACATCCAGGAGAAATGTTTTGATAAGAAGTCTGTGAAGGCCATCTCGGGGCGCCTGAATTAGACAAACAATAAATGTTTTGGTTCAGGCTGGCTGTGATTTTCCACCTGCCTTCAAAGTCTTACTGGTATTTCTCAATTTCAAATCCAAATAGCCAAATTTCTGGTACTTCTGTAGATCTTGAGCTTACAACTTTCTCCAAGACAATTTTATTCAGTCAGACATTTACCTATAGATTATGATGCCTTTAAATAATTTGGGAAATTACAGATGATGATGATGTAAAGCTTTGTACACTTCTGGTTGATTCATGATATTTGAGTTTATTGAAACACCTTTTTCTTTCTTTTAAGATGCCTCAAGGTGCCATGTTCTTCGGTTCAAACAGCCATACATGAGTATACACAACATGAGAATGTCCAGCAAACATATCATCCACAGAAGAAGACAGATTCTATGTCCCAGAGATGAATGATTTCTGGTGCAAAATGTATCAACCTGAGCCACAGAGAGTGGCAAGAAAGTGTCATTACCCACTGTGAATCAAGTCCTGTAATGCCACTCAGTGGCATCATAAAAAGCCAGATTACAGTTATAGTATTAAATTTAATATATTGTTTTAAGGGGAAAAGGATATCTGCAAGTAAGCAAACTTTTTAAAGATCTAAGAGAAGCATTTTAAGGGGGGATCACTGCACAGTGTGCAGACTAAGAGTCCTGCACCCAAACTGAACATATATGTTTTAAATGGAAAAGTTTCTTCATGAAATACCCAGTTTTTTTATTAAAGGTTAGTCATTTATTAAGTGAAGTTTAACCAGTGACCCCCTCTATAGACAGAATTCAGATACTGACATGTAGTAATCTTTTCGCCACATTAAGATCAATTTATGTAAAATTGTAATGGTGCGTGCAAAAGCTTCAGTCATGTGTTAAGCCAATAATCATTTAGTTTCCCTAAATAATTTTTATAAGTTTGCAAGTATTTTTTCAGTCTAATTGCATATTTTGCAAACTATTACAGCCATCAGACATAGACTTGCAATGGAATATAAGAATGCCTTTATTTAGAGTACAGTCAAAAAAACACCAAAGATATATAAACATTATTTCAGTAAAGGAGGTAAATCCATGCATCAAATTAAAGTCAACTTAGCCACACTAGGAAATAAATACCTAAATCTAAGTAAAACATAACATATTTGTAAGTCAAGTCCTCTCACACAGATTTAGCTGAAAGTTAAAACACATATTTAGATGTAGTTCTGTATTGTTATTCAGATATTAAAAAATTAAAGTGTCACCAATTAGCCAATGTTTGGTAACATTTCTCTAAAAGAAAAGAACATATATAGTCAAGACATGCTCCACAAAAGATTCATTCGAAATACTTTTTTTCTTGTAAAGCTGAACCTCAGTCCACTAATAAATGTTGGCTAACATGGTGTTACTGTTGTCTTCTATTATTTTTTGTTTCTTTTGCAAACAATGCATTTTTTAAATAACTTTCTTTTTCCTTCTTCTATTTCTTTGTCTCCTCAATCTGCTCCACCTCACTGGACTCATCCACCACTTTCCCATTGATCATCGTTTGAGTCACCACCTTCACAATCTTTCTGGTGCGGACGTCTGGCTCTTCTGCACAGAAAGGAGACAAGACTTAATCAAATGAGTTTTAAAAAAAATTAACGCTTAGTGAAATCATTTTTTTAACAAATGTATAAATCAATCACACTAAGCATGAATGTGTGCGACATGGATCATGTTTTTTTTATTTTTTTTATTTACAGATTCAATTGACAAACAACCAAAAAGATAAACACATTTAGCTTAGAGGAACAGAACTCCGAGGCTGAAGGAAATCAGGCAGAGTGGATGATGGTGTGAGCTTACAGTATGTCAGCTTCTGAGTTCTATTTCTAATGGGCCAATTGACATGAAATTCACACCAGTTGTTGGGAACAACCCGAGTTATTTACACAAAGAAATTAAAAGAATTGTCCATAAGCAGAGTTATTTGTAACAATGTGAAAAGACACAAGAAATAAGTATTGACCACATGAAGACAACATCTGCAAGGGAAGCCAAGTAACTAGTGGGAGTCTACAATTATTTAGAAACAATCCTAGTTTCTGAATGCAAATTAATATCAGTTGGTTTTGTTCTAATTGATGGTTTGTAAAAAGGGTTCGTATTACCAAGGCATTGCACAGGAAGCACGTCATGATGTGCAAAAGTGAAGAGTTCTCTCAAGACAATTGCAACCTTATTGCAAAACATACTGATGGCCTGGTGGGTGACAGACATGTCATTAAACTCATGAACCTGACATAATTTCACCAAAAATCAATCACAATTAGGTGTTCCTTCCAAGATTTCTGACCAAGAAGCCAAAACAATGATCCCAAGAGCTGCCCAGGAGTCAAGGACCTGTCAGAGGGCAGAGTACACACACTAGTACTTTTATTATAAAACAATAAGAAATGCACTCAACTACAATGGCCTCTATGCAAACCCCTTGCACCGCTGAAGAAAAAGCATGTTAAAGCTTGTTTAAAGCCAATTAAATGCTTTTGAGACCAACATTGAGCTATCTGGATGATGTTGCACCAACCATTTTTTGAGAAATGCCCAATCACTCCAAAATCACCATGAAATGAATGTTTGGAGGTGGGAACATCATGATATGTGGCTGTTAGGGTACTGGCAAACACCATATAATTGAAGAAGGGATCAGTTAGGAAATGCACTGGGATATTTATATAAGTAACATAACATCAGGGTCAATCATCCAATGTGAATTGAAAAATTATGGGAAGAACAGAGGATCAGAATTCTTAGAGGAGCTCCTCAGAACCTTCTAGATTTGAAGACAGTTTGTGTAAAAGAATAGATCAAAATCCCACCTAAGCAATGCATGAGACAATTTGCCGGATAAAGAAGATGCACTGAAGCTGTCAAAAGGTGCTTTTCTAAAGAGTATTAATTTAAATGTATTCCCTATGTCATTCAACTTCTGGTGAAAATTTGTCAATATTATCATTAGACCTTTATTTATTGGATAGATTCAGTGATATAACTTTAATGAGAAAAATATTGATGAATCTTATAATGAAAGAACAAGAAGCAATTTGATGTAACTGGAACAGTATGCTAAACTTTGGTTAATGAATCAAACTACTTAATATTACCTGTGTTCAGTGTTCTTCCCTTCTAAACCCCTGTCTTTTAAAAGCAGCTTGACGTTTCAACTGTCCCTAAAGACAACTCTGTTTACTCTGTTTTTGTCTTTTGCTTCCCAGTCAAATAATTTCCAAAGCAGTCTCCTGTTTGCTAACCCACCAGCATGAGTCAGTCAAATTAAAACACAGTTCCAAAACTGGGATAAATACTGTCCCATCCTCAGTTGTTGCTTCAGGAGCTGAGATCTTCACTGTGTTTTCTTTGTTTGCCATTCATAGAGTTGTAATTATTCCTGGGCCTCTTGGGTGTGTTATCATACTTGTCCCGCCTCAGGTAATATTTCCATCCATCTTTCCATATCGTATATCCACCTAATCCAGTTAGGGATTGCGGGGCTGTAATTATCTGTAAATATGCTTCAGATAGCAACTTTTGATTTACCTAGGCTTTACTTTTCTCACATGTCATTGTTCCTAGGTCTTCCAAGGCAGTTTCCTTTTTTGCTATTATTATTATTTTGCTAATCCACTTCATCCAACGTCTTCACTCTAACTCTGCTTTTGAGCTCTTGATATCAAATCCCTTTTCTTTCTGTTGCCATTTAAGCCTGACAGTTTATTGCGTCCGAGCTGATCCGATCTGAGCACAATTTAATACTTCCCTTAGAATCTATCGGATCCACTTTACATACAAATAAATCTAACAAACATGCAAAAGAAAGTTAAAAACTAAGGACTTACTTTTTGGTGGAGCAAGAACCTCTTTGGCTCTGAGGGGAGAAATAAAACCGGTTAGGATCACATAAAAGAGTTAATTCGTGGTGTTTTGAACTATAGTGCTATGAAAACGTTTGCTATTTTAGCGCACCTACAAATTTCAAATCATCAATCAAAATTAAATAATATTAATTATTATCATGAAAAGATAACCTGCATTAATACAAAAAGTGGTTTTCCGATGACAATTTTATTTATTAAGCCAAAGAAGCTATCTAAACCAACCTGGCTCTATCAAAAAGTAATTGCCATAACAGATTGTGCCACCTTTGTCAGCAACAGTGGCCATCAGTTATTTGTATTAACTTGCAATGAATCTTTTACATCGCTGTGGAGGAAATTAGGCACACTCTTTTTGTCCAGCCCCATCTGAAGGCTTCCAAGCATGAACAGCTTGTTTATAGTCATGCCACAGCTACTTAATCAGATTAAAATTCAGTCTTTCAGTAGACCAATCCAAAACCTTCATTTTGAGCCATTAAGAGAAGGACATGCATGTGTGCTTTGGATTATCCTTCTGCTGTATAACCCAGATATGCCTGGCTAAGTTTAAAACCTAAAGCATAAGTGAAATTACATTTTGTTTCATTGTGTGTTTTATGTATTTTTCCACACTGTAATATAAACTGATAATAAATTAGTTGTTTGAAGGCAATTATAGAAATAAACAACAGTTATAGCAAAATTAGCCTCTTTAAGGGAAACTTATAATATATTACTTATTATCTCAAGACATATAATGAAATATATCTAATGTATGCCCCCATTCGGCTAAAGTATGTACGCTTCTTTGCAAAACCTTTATGCTAACTCACTTTTCCTTATTGGTTATTTAAGTTTGAAGAACAAACTGACAACTATTTTAACTTGAAACAGATAAAGCTCACTTGTTTAAAGTTAACAAGCATAGATTTACTCTATGGCTGAAAATCACAAATTTACATAATTCATCTCATTTTGCTTTTTAGGTTTTCAGGTTGCTTGAAGTCTAAAGTTTAGAACATGAATCTGCAGCAGATTTTTCTCAAAACCCAAAAAAGGAAGCTACAACAAATGTTTTCTCTTGAGAGCTAACTTCATTTGGAATTACTGTTTGTAATTTGATAAAAATGTAATGTGAAAAACAATGGACACATTTAATATGGAAAATCAGCATTCTTTTCATTCCACCTTGCTGGCATATTGCAGGTGTTCAGTTTTTGTACCCAACATTTTTTAAGAATGAAAAGGAACCATCTCCTACAGGATATTTTGCATCAACCGTGTGTCAGTTCACACGCACAGATACAAAATGGTAATATATATGAAATACAAAACAGGGATACAAACTGGACAAGGGCAGTTTGACCTAGAGCTGGAATATACTGTTTGAAATATCAAAATAATATAGATTGGTTCCATTTGAGCAATACATTTTAATGCCGTTATTTTAGCTGAAGGATGTGATAACAGATGAGGACATATAGATATATTGCGAATCATTGCTATTTTACATTTAAATTACACCGCATAGTATTCTGTTTTCCTTGATCTGTTGTGATAATAGCTGCTTTTCCCAAGGTTGTTAATGTAAAGTTGATTTAAAGATGCACTGTCTGAGCAGGTGCGGTCGGTGTTTACATGAATGAGTGTTTGCTCTTCTTCAGAATATCCATTTAGTCAGGAGTGGTGTCGTGTTTTTACATAAGACAGCAAACATGGGAATTTATCTCCAAAAGAACTGCTGCAGCTTGATAATGGAGTCTGTACACATGAAAGGAATTTATTGACCCGTGTACCATTAAAGAACCAGCAGCCTAGTACCAGACAAAACAAAACAAGACAATTACCCAACCCAAGTCATAATCCATGAGAAAATAATGTGTGCAAGCATGCAAGTCAACTGCAAGGTGGGTCACAGCTGAGCCGGAAAGAGATGACAAAAGGCATTGAAGGAAAGAGTTTTACAGTTTTTACTTATTAGGTATTCTAGGTCATGACTGAAATCATTCAAGATGTCTAATGTCTGTTACTGTCTGAATTTGTAGCTTAACTAATACACAAAAACATTCTAAGCAATGAGGTGAAAACCTTTGTTAGCATCAAAACTCACGATTCCTCTCCCTCCAGCAGACGCCTGTAGGTAGCAATCTCCATTTCCAGGTTCTGCTTGATGCGCAGAAGTTGCTCGTAGTCGGTCTTGGTACGCTGCATGTCCAGCCTGAGCTGGGAGAGGTTGTCCTCCATCTGGCTCAGGGTGACCTGCAGCCGCTCCATCTCAGCAGAATACGTCTGACCCGTCTCACCCAGGTTACCCTCCAGAGCTGCAATCTGTGGGGCGAAAAATTTAAATATATCCCAGATGTCAGTTTAAACGGCCTTATAGGATCGATTTTGTCAAAGCAAGCTCTTATTTTTGCCAGCGGCAGCTTTCTCATATACAACTAAGCAATTAATAGCTTTATGAAGGTTTATAAAGTTATTGTGTAAACTTTAAAATCCAGAAAGAAACATGGAAAGGTCAATCCACAGTCACCCTTGTCTCTCCATGTGAGTCAGCCCTCGTGTTTCCCCGACTCCCATTTGATGAGTCAAATTAAGATAAATGGATCCAAGACACCACTGTCCTAGCAGGTTTGCCCATTTATTCCAGTTATCATGATGTCACCATCACTGCCTCACTTTCACATTTAAGGATCAACTGACAGTCTGGGAAATAAATTTCAGTGCTATGAAAGTAGTCAGATAATTTTCTGACAATAAGGCGAGGCATTGTGTCCCCATACGCAGTTGTGTCATTGGAATATAGTGGCTGATAATAAATTTGACTCCTGATTTTGATGCTTCCATTAATACGTTTTCCATTTATTTGGAACTTTATACTTTGAAGTGATTTAAAAGAAATTTTGAATCCATATGAAAAAAGAGAGATTTCCGCGTGCTTCTTTAAGTCTAATACAGATAGCTCTGTCAAAGAACTGTTCACTCTACAGGTTGATTGTGTTGGATTTTGAGGTTGATTTAATCTAAAATTTGATGTAGCTTAACATCACTACAATAGAAATATCAGAAGTTGCGAGATTAAAAGACTCCGTACATAAAAACCTGTAATGCTGTTATAATTGTACCGTGTTTTGCAGTTTGATGATTTAAAGCGATTCAAAAAAGCTATGGATCTCTAGTTTCCTCAAGTTGCATCAGAAGGTGTATTGCTGTGGTAGTCTAACCACAAGAATGTCTCAGAGTAGCTTCTCTGACAACAATCAGCAGATTCCTTAGAACTGATAACACTTTGGTACCCAAAGTAAACACACCCACCTCTAAAACAATTAGCCATCTTAGCGCTGGAAGTAACCCCCGTACTATTTAGCAACTGAATCCCACGTGCTGTTGCGTGTCTTATCAACGTGGTAGAACATGTTCACTGTCAGCATGGGATTACAAGGAAAGAAAAAACACATAGCAAAAAAAATAAACGAGTTCCCAGACTGTAGAGTGCTGCAACTTGGAAATGTATGAGAGATACAACAAAAAAGAAACTTGTCTGGTTAAGACTGAAGGTTAATTCCTTTAAGGATTTTCTTTGTAGTTGCCATCTCTCCTGAAACCAGCCTCTCTTTCATACTGTTAAATAAGCCAGTGTGCTTTTGTTCAAGGTTAATACGTATAACTGTCATTTTAGAATCTAGGTTGTGGTGTTTGCATTGCTTTATTTACTTAAGTTGATGTTTGTACAGTTCCAGAAGAGGAGATTTGACTCCCTTTATCATTTTTATCTTACTTGATCTTTTTTTTCTTATTTATCTGTATCTACTCAAGACTTCTGCATCCTGAAGGGTAAATGCTAACCAAGTGTCCCATGCAATGTTAAGTTGTCCATTTTATCTAACTTCTGCATTCCAGCAGCAGTAGCTCACCTGTTTGTGCAGACTGTCCAGCTCCACCTCCAGCGTCTGCAGGAAGCGCTGCCTCTCAGTCAGCTCTCCCTGGGCTCCCCTCAAGGCCTCATTGCTCTCCTTCACCTCATTTTGCACCGTCTCCAGCTGCACAAGGGAAGTATTTCAACAGTGTGACTTTTGCCTTTCTATAAGCTCTATATAGTGGACATGAATTAAAAAATGCTTTGAATTTGCCCAGACCTTCTTGCGATACCACTGCTCCGCCTGCTCCTTGTTTTTCTTAACGATCCCCTCATACTGGGAGCGCAGTTCAGACAGAATGGTACCCAGCTCCGGCCCACTGGCAGAGTCCACCTCAACGTTCACCTCGTCCCTGGCGATGCGAGACCTCACCTGCTCAAGTTCCTTCAGGAGAATTAATAATAACACACGTCATGTTTGCTTTGTCATACTTTGAGCATGTGTTCATTCTGTATAAGATCAAATGTTTGCACCATGTTTAACATCTGTGCAAACTTGTATTATAAAACTGAGAGCAGTTGCGAGAAACTAAAACTTGTTGCAGAGTGGATTTTCATTATTTAGACGTTCCTCATTAATACCTGATTAGACTAAGCTCATTTTACCACTGGGTTTTATTCTTACCCTCTTTTATTTCTGCTGAGGTGTAGATCCCCTACACTGTCACATACATACACACTTAATAAAAACAACCGTGCCTCGCAAAGGTATTCCTACCCATTAACCTTTTTCACATACCTAAATGTATTTTATTTGGATTTTATGTGACAGACCAACAATAAGCAGAGCATTATTGTAAAGCACCAGTTAAATGATACATTTATAAAAATAACTCAAATCTAAAAAGAGTGGTGGATGTTTGCATTTTGCTCCCATGGAAAAAGAAGGGGTATGAATATTTTTAAGACACTGTAGGTTAAAAGGTTTTACAACTGAAGAAATTGCCTTATAAATAGATAAACAACCTCTGATGAGTAACACACCATTAAATACAATACTGTGTCATTATTTTTTTTAAAGTGGTCAAATTGCAATAACAGTGACTGATGACCAAGTACACCAATGCTGCTTTAGTAAGATTAATAAGGTAAGAAGTAGCTGATGACGGTACAATTAAAATAAAATAAACTCGCATAGCTAGTTTTGAAAGTTTGCAAGGACAAAAGTCAGTCACCTTTACAAACCACCAGGCATTGAAGCTCAGGTTTGTAAAGTGGAAATTTGCAATAGTTCTGAAACACGTTTTATGGTCAGATGGCACTAAAGGACAGATGTTTTGGCCAAAACGCACAACTCCATTATTAGAGAAACCTAAAGGCAGCACAAACATCTCTCTGTGTCAAGCATTTACTTGACTTGTTTAATAGAGTCAAATGTTTAAAAGAGTCAAACGCCAGACTACAATTTCCCCATGCAACAAGAAGAACTGAACTGAATTGAATTATACTGTGTTGAATTAAATTAAACTGAATCTGTAATAGACTGGAGTGAATTGATTGGATTGGTTTGGCTTAGCCTGAATTGAATTTAATCAAATTAATTGAAGAATGAAGGCATTTTTCACACTACACACCCTGATCTAGATCATATTTAATTAATTTAGACACACCGTATGTATGTTTTATCTGAGGTTGGATTTATCTAATATAAAGATCTGATGCTTTTTTTTATTGGTATCCGGATACTTAAAATGTTACGTCTAGCAAAGGGTAAAGTCATGTAAATATTCAGATGTTCGACTCCTTTAAAAATAAACTTTTATTTTTAAGTATAATGCCAAATTACTGGATTCTCATAGATTTCATAATATATTTATTATTATTCTGATAAATGGAAGTTTTGGGCTGCTATTTTCTTGTAGCCACCTTCTGACATACAAAGATAAACACAAATCTGACTTGGATGGAAAGTTTCCCCATCTTACCCATTTTACATATTCGCTGAAAGAAATGAGCCTATTTGTCATAGTATGTATTCCAACCCCAAGAAATTATCATCAAATAAAACATTTTTTACACTCTGATTTTTAAAAGTGAAGTAAGTAAAGTGAAGTATAAATTGCACAAAAACAAAAACTGCTTTGATTCTATTTATTTTATAGGAATTGTTAGTGATGTCAATAATTGTGGCTCTGGAGATTTTAATAAAAATCATTTATTCGCTTTTATTCCCATCTGAATAAATCAAAGGGGTATTTTTCAAAAATGTTCTGTCTGATATTATTCTGTGCAGTAAAAGATTAATTTCCTTTAAGAAATTTTACCAACGGTGCCAATAACTGTAGAGCTTTGTGCATTGGTGTTTCACATTGATCAAAACCTAAATGCAATGGACCAAAGAATTAGGGTCCTGGTTACTTTGCATGATCTATTGCAGTCTCGGATAGTCATTTTTATTTGAAACTCAATAATTAAGGCCAAAAACCTTATTAAAAATAATTTTAATTTAAACTTAGAGAGAACTAGGGGGTTGGGTTTTAGATCAGTGCATTATTTAGTGAGAGTACGGTAAGTTTATCTTCTCTAGAGGGCACTTTGAATCAGTTGATTGCATCCAAAGTGCATTTTTGTGGCAACCAGATCTGCTTGCCTTTTGTTGATGGTAACCAGAGTTCCACCTCAGTGTGGCTCCACAAAAACTACTTAGACCACTAAATTGGGTCAGGCTTGTATTAAACAATGTGTTATCTGTGAGTTCAGGTGCTACAATGAAAGACATCATGGGGAAAACAGGACCGCACAAATGTGGGGTAAATGCTGCCAAACAGAGGAAAAAACTGCAGTTCATGTGAATCTGGAGGCAGGCAAGAAGAGAAGGGACAAAGTTGTGCAAAAGGAAGCCTACCTCCTCATGGTTTTTCTTGAGAAAATAAAGCTCCTCTTTAAGGCTGTCCAAGTCTCCTCTCAGAGAAGCAATGATCTGCTCATGGTCGGTCTTAGCCTTCTTCAGGGCAACACAGTCTCTTTCCACAGACTGACACATCACCAACTCAGTTTCCCATCTTGCAAAGTTCAGGAAACAGAAAAATGCATAAAAATGTAGAAAATCTTTCAGAATAACAAAAAAGAAACCTTTATTGTCTGACCGTAAAAGTAATGGCTGCAGCAGCTTATAGGAGAAATGCTTCTTATAACAAGCAGAGACTGTCTATTATTCCAGAAATAATAAGAACTAATATTTATAACTAGTATATATATATATATATATATATATATATATAGAGAGAGAGAGAGAGAGAGAGAGAGAGAGAGAGAGAGAGAGCACTTGCATGTGGGCACATATGTTTTGGTTTTATTGTTTTCTGTGTTATTTATGCAACAGATCATAACCTGAATTACCAGAACGCTCTTTACACAGTGAGATCAAGGTCTTAAAACAGAAAAAATAACAAAGTTCATGAAATTCCATTTTTCATAGTAGTGCCTTTCTGATAACAGCGCAGGTTCCTCACGAGAACATCAGGTCTCTCAAGGTGACCTCGTTATATATTATTATAACAGATCTTCGCTTATTGTGTGTTGAAGGATTGTGAGTCTCCCTTTTCCTTCACGCATGGCATGACTTAAGTAATCATTGCAAACATTTACCTTGGTGTTAGTTTTCTGCAAGGACTCATCTGAGGGAGACATACACTGTGAAAAACTATTTGCCCCTTAAGGATTTGTTTGTCACATTATTATGAGACACAAATTTCAGATGATGCACCAAAAAGTTAATCTATGATAACCTAAGTAAACACAAGAGCTGTTTTCAAATGATGGTCTTTTTAACTAAGACAAAAAAGCTATGTGGTCTTATCAGAATATTATTCCACCCATGTTAAGTCAGGAATTAACTGTTAACCACATTTTGTGGTTAGTTTCACTAGCCACATCCAGGTCTGATCACTGTCAGATCTGTGGAATTTAGAAATCACTTAAACAGGACCTGTCTAACAGCATGATGTAGGATAAAGATCTCAAAATCAACACATCATGCCCCAATCTAAAGAAATGCACTTACAGATGAGGTGTGTCAGTCTGTAAAGGCTTGCAGAGCTGCTTCTGGGGCTTTGGGACTCCGATAAATCACACTGAGCAGCCAAGTCAAAGTCTTTATTCTAATTGAGATGTTTTGTTTTGACGATAAATAGGTAATTCAAGCACACAATGTGGGAAATCAACTGTGCAGAGAAGATTGTGGAAAATATTCCACACAGTGGTGTAAATGACTCATTGCCAGTTTTTGCAAACAATGATAGTTAAAGGCAGTTCAGCAGAAATCAACTTTTGAAAAATGCGTTCTGTATTTGCTCAGGTTATCTTTGTGTAAAATTAAGATTTGATTGAGGATCTGTAATATTTAGGTGTGTCAAAAAAAACACAAAATAAGGAAGCGGGACTTTTTCATGGCCCCATATAGTCATAAGTTGGACCATTTTGATCTTGTCAATTTGTTTATTTTGGACCAATCACAAAAATGTACTTTGCAGTTTTTATCAGGTTATTAAGATGTCATGGTGATATTTATCAGACTGAGTAATTGTCCTTTATTCTTTCATTAAGGAAGGGGAATCTAAGACATTCAAATATGATCAGACTAATGCTCTTTGGAAAAAGAAAGGAACAAAAGCATAATAAATCTTAGCACTCAAGAGGCACTTAAAAGGTTTTATCATTTGAAAAACAAACATTTTACTCATCGTGAATCTTAATCATCTTTAATCACTCACTTGATTCTGAAGTCATCGGCAGCCAGTTTAGCATTATCGATCTCCAACATGAGACGAGCGTTTTCCAAGGTCTTCTTCCTAACCTGATTAATATTAACAGTGGTTAAACACAACTCATTAATTCCGAGTGAGAAGGTCGAATCCCTACATTCTTCTGTGTGTTTTATGATCTAATAAAGATGAATGTACAGTAGTGTAGCTCAGTAACTCTCAACATCAGATTTATTTACATTCGGTTGCATAAAGTAAGATAAATCATGTTCAAGGATTAAATGGTGGAATATTAAACAAAATGAATGTCAGCACAGAGCAAACATTTATAATATAATAAGTTTTAAAATATATACAAAATACTAAGGAAATATCAACATGAAGAAAAGCTGTTAAATCACAGAGTAAAAATACAGAAATATTGTTATATTGTTTTGTTTTTTCTTTTGCTGTTGTGCAGTAAGAAAACTAAATATTGCATAAGTAGAGCAAATAGTTAAATAATTGTACAGTAGTTGTAAAATTCATGTGAAGGAGTTGGATGATAAATTTATACTTCCAGCAACTCCTTTTTAAACCTGTGAGAGGGAAATGCAATATGTGAAAATGTAAAATGTTCATATGATGGATGTTTAACCATGTTTGAAATAAATTTAATATATAAACACATTTAAGTAAACATAACTTATGTTCTTTTTTTCCTCAAACAGCAGGTACAGTGGCATTTAAGATTAATGGCACCCCTAGTAAAGATGAGAGAAAGATCTAAAAAAAAATAAACTAATTTTCCTTTCAAGTTGCACGATGTCACAATGAAAACTTTGCTGCACTTTTCTAACGAGTGTTGAAGATTTTTTTCCCCTCCATTTCCATCCTTGTCACTGCGTGTTGTAGTAAGCTAAACATCCTGCTCCAGTCATGTTTGTCACTGTTCCAGTCGTTTTAAACTTTTAAAATTGTTGCTCTGACTGTCGTTATGGGCATGTTAAGAAGAGTAGCTATTTTATTTCAACCATGAAGATCTCATGAAGATCAACAGTTTTCTTGTCTTTCCAAATTCTGTTGAGAGTCTAAACAAGCATCAAATTTATTTGCTAAGAAAGGGATATGGTTTACTAGTTAAAGGTTCCTCTGCACTCTAAAATCAAACACGTGAAATATAAAATTGGAATTGCTCTATGTGAAATACTTCAACCTTTAATTTAGAGGAGGTCTTAGTGATGCAACAAATCGTGGTACCAGTCATTTGGTTTATCTATTATTGCAGTGATATATTCTCACAATGAAAATAAATGAGAAATCCAACCTTTACTTTAAGGACCTTCATACAGTGTGGGAAAAAACAACTTAAATTAGGAGATAGCTGTTTGTTGTTGTTTTGAGAACTGCAGCAATGTTTTCAATGCAATATTTTGCTACTGCAATAAAAAAAGAGGTTTTTTTTTAAGGCCTTTCACACATATTTACAAGAACTGCCTACAACTGCGAAGCAGGATGTAATTCTGTTCTCTTAAGAGGAGCGAAATGATCAGTATATTTTTGTTTTGGTTCACATTGACTCAGATGTTTAAATACGACTGCTACCATTATTTATTTATTTTGTTTATATAAAATGATACAATGAAAGACATTATTTTGAGTATTGCAGAATGATATCTGTAAAGTTAAACCCTATAAATAGGGTTGTCTGTTCAAGGTGGCTGCAGATCCCTTCATGCCCACCTCTTGCTCAACAGCATGCGCCTGGGCCATCATTGAATCAAGATCATGACCTTTGGGAATGCGCTCGATCATTAGCTGCTTGATCTTCAACTCTAGGTCGGCATTGGAGCGCTCCAGTGAGCGCACCTTAAAGAAACAAAGACAAAGATAGTGTTTCAGGTTACATCGATCTGGATCCTTTACCATTTCCTGTGATCTAACAATGCTGTTCTCTATTACACCTCCTACCTTATCCAGATAGTTGGCCAGGCGGCTGTTGAGACTCTGCATGGCCTCCTTGTCGTTGGTGCTGTTGCCATGCAGTCCATTCAGCTGGAGGCTCATTGGTCCGTTGAGATCCTGGCTGATGGAGGCTGAACGGGTCAGCGGGCTGGATGCAGCAAAAGAGACAGACGCTCTGGACCGAGTCCGGCCAGTGTCCATCAGTGAACGACTGGAAAACGAGGGGCGGTTCATAGAGAAGCTTCTCACAGAGATGCTAGAGGCCATGATGATCAGCTTTGAGAGAAGAGAACATGAGGTTAAACTCTGGTTACACCGAGAAGATTAACTTTATGTATTTGCACATCCACTCAGTGGTTAGCAGTTGCCCCCTGTGTTGTGCAGCGTAAGCACTGCAAGAAAAGGTGGCTGTAATGGCTCTAAAGTTGGTGTCCAATTAGCATCTTCTGATTCTGTTCCAATAAAGGGTTATTTCACAGTTTTGGAGTCAGGCAAAGGATTCGTGTCTGTCTCTGATGGTTCTAACAGGTTCACATTTAAAAAGTAATCATTGCAAAAACACACAAGTAGAAATGTCAACCTGAATGATCTTTTTTAAGACATTTAAGTAATTCAAAGCTGTCCTTACAATGGATCTAGTTTCAGTAAAAGCCCTTGAGCAAATGGGCTTCACTGCTGCATTTGGCTGGCCTTTTTTAATGGAAATACAAGTAGGGTCTAATAGTCAATTCCACTGATCGCCCACTGAAGATGATGAAAGAAGCTTTTCAGTGAGTGGATTTACAGGCGGCCAGTGGCCGTTCAGACTAACCATCTGCATCGAAGAGACGGACGACTTTATGGTCATAGCCACTTGAATGTGTAATTCTCAGCTGAGTGCAAATTCAGCTTAAACTCCAGCCATTGTGAAATCAAAATGTAAATGAGCCAAAGAAGAGCCTCTCAGGATGAGCTGAGGACATTTACAGCCTTTTACTGTGATAATGAGATTTATGTTGAATTTAAAAAAAAAAAGAAGACAAAATTTAACTAGGCTTAATGATTTGTGGCCGAATGCTTGAATCTAAGGTTTTATCAGGTGCTCACATGTTCTCCTGCCCATCTAGCATGACGGTTGTTTGAATGTAAAACAGTGTAAGGCAGCATATTTTTGTCTCTGTGTGCGTGTGTTTGTGTGTGTTGTGCAGGGCTTCAGTGGCTGATTAGCGGTCAAGTGAACCTCTCTGTGTCTCTGTCACTTGATCCTCGCAACACCGTTCCCACAACACCACAAAGGACCCACAGCAGGAGACAGGCAGCCGTTGTTCAGATGAAAGATAGAACTTGGGAAAATGACCTAGAAAATATTCAGAGTGACTTCCACCTGCACAAGGAGACACTTTGTTCTGCAGGAAATGGACTGTCATTCCAGTTTTTCATATCAGCTCGCTACCAGCTGACAAGTAGCTGCGATGATAGCTTTGAATGAAACCGAACTGGAAAAAAACATAATTAATTTGCGCAAAGAAAGCTTTTTTCTAAAATTTAACTTAAACTATTATATTGAATTCCATCTAAAATATGTGTTTTCAAATGTAAATAATTTATTTACTTAGTACAAATCTTAAAAACATACTTTAATATAATTATATTCTAAATCTTATTTGCCAAAATACAATAGTCATAGTAGTATTTCCAAAAATGTTTTTCTTACCAGGCTTTAGTTCAAATGGAGTTAAGATGAGATCCAGAAGAATGTGGGAGGCTCTGTGTTGCTGATACCTACCACAGATGAGCCTATATGCAGGTGTGCAGGAAGTGGGAGGAGTTATTCTTTACAGGAGGTGTGTTTACTGTACTACACCTGAATGATGATGATTGATGACTTTATGCTTTTTGAATACAGAGATATTTAGTGCTAGAGTAGCTCTGCTGCCCTGCACAATGAAAGATCTACTTTTCTAATTCTCTGTACATCCTGGTTTCTATTTAACTTTCTGGTGCCTTTATTTAGAAATCTGAAAGTTTTTGTTTTCAGAATAAAAATACACATTTGGGTCAATTTCTTTGATCAAAATTAGTATTTAATACTTTGAAACTGTAATTTAAATTCAAGTTCCAAACTGCACATTTAACCTAAAACATCTGTCACTTTTAAAAACCTGTTATGCTTTCTGAATAAGTTGCAACCTTGGGTACTCTTCACTGAATAAAAGTGAAATGAGCATGCAACTGAAAGTGCAGGACCCAAAAACATCACAGAGATGCATTTTACAAAACCTGCTTCTCTCTGAAATACCAGGACATGCGATTTAATTAACTGAACCCAGTGAGCTATAGTTTCTTTTGTCATACAGATGAAAAACCAGATGTGTGCTTTGAAACTGGAAGCTGTAATCATACTGTAAATAAGTTAACTTAAATATTGATATTAAAATAAATGATATTGTTAGAGATCTACCCATTTCTGTTCATGTGCAGATGCATGTCAACATTTTCTTATGCCTTTTAAAATCTGTAATACAATAAAACCATGGATGCCTGCTGAAAATATTTTAAGTGTTGATCAAATGGGCTGACCAAGCTGGATTTTCTGTTTTCTTTTTTCATACATATAAACTAAAAATGTTCCATAAAAAGATGTTCATGGGAAATGTTTCCTGTCTAATTAGTGTGTTAATCTTTTTTTTAAAAAGCAGTACCAAAATCACGAGAATATACAGTATAGTAGCAAGGACACACAGTATATTTTGTTCAGTCCATTTTGATGTGTTACTCTTTAGCTCCCAATTTTTGTCAGAGGCACATAGAGCAGCAGTTGGCAACCTTTCAAATTCAAGGAGGCATTTTTACCTTCTCTGTTTCTGAACTGAATTTGTTCAGAGCTGCAAAAAATAGTTTATCAACATTTATAACCCTGTTTACCTACCATTAACAATGTCTTAGTTAAAGAACCACAATTTTATTACTATTTTTTAGGTATCACAACAAAGAAAGATATTAAATGTTTCCAAAATAACAGGGAGAACATCTTATTAAAGGGTACCTTCTATGTTTATGCAAAATAAAAGGAAAAGTGAATGTAGTTTGCTGCCTAGTGAAAAATATATTTTTGCAAGGCACCATTATTAGGATGTGGAAATTAATTGCAGATATTACATGAAACGACAGAAAAACAGCAAAAACTTGTTTTACATTTATATTTAAAAACACTGCTCACCATTTTTATGCAAAGTTTTTAAGATCCATTGTGGATGGCTTGAAGACTCACCTGCAGCTCTGGAAGTGCAGGTCACAAATCCTTGGTGCAGATGGTCAGATGCTCAGGGTGCAGCTCGACATGATTGGCTTAGATTTTAGTTGAGTTCACAAGAAATGTATTACCTTTAAGTTGTTTATTATGTTGTTTTGAACCTGTTTGCCTATTTAACCTAAAAACGATTAGAAGTAGTCAAAGTATTGCTACATGGTCTTTGAAGAAATGTTCAGTTTAATTCAAGAATACTGTATTAGTCAAACAAAATGAAATTATATGTCAGAGAAGCCCTCATTACTCAAGTTTCTTTAAAAAGAGTAATTTTGCAAGATTGTAGCTGTGGGCAGATAGGATCTCCTGTAGCAGTCAGTGTTGCAGCAAATCTGAAGAAGCCTCTGACTGAAGACACATTTTTGTCCTATTACTGTCTTGTAAAAAAAGATTCTCAGAAGTTGATCCTCATCTCTAGGGGCTCCAGAGTACTCATGAAAACAGAGACATGCTTCTTCATCAGCCTGTTCAGTATTTTTAACTCCCAGGCTCTTATCCTGCTACACCAACAGATTACTGCAGGAGAGATCGCACTCTCTTCAACAGACTTACAGAAGAACTGCGGCATTTTGCTGCAAACACTGGAGGACCTAAGTTTCTCAAGAAGTAAAAACTGTTCAGTCCCTTCTTGTAGGCAGCATCACTGTTGTGTGTCCAGTCCGGTCTGAGGAATCTGCCCAAAATATAACGTACATTAAATATATTAACTAGGAAAATAAAAATGATCGGCATCACATTAGTTGTTAGCAGGCACACACCAGTGTAGGTGGGGTTACTGGTACTAAGTTTCTACCTAATTCCTATGTACCTGAAATATTTGCTACATTTCTGTCAATAACAGGATCTTATCAAGTTTTTCACAAGGACATAATCCAGTGACTTTTCAATGGACACTCAACAATACGCTCTTTGATGAGGAACATTTTACCACAATAGCTATTAATTGTCTGCATTTACAGAAAATCTTCACTAGACAGCAGATCATAAACAATTTAATGTGTTCTCAAGCTGTTTAAAAGTTCTCATTTTCTAACTTCCTGTCGCTTCTAGCTATGCTGATGTGTTAACATAATCTTGTATTATAGCCACAACATGCAGGTAACATTTCTGTCTGCTATTGGTGTAAAGGTATGGCTGAGCTATGCTGTCATGTCCTTCAACCACCACAAGGGATTGCTGCAGCTCCAGCATCCCCTCCTCCCCATGCTAATGATAGTTTGCTACATCTGAAGGTAGCCTTCCAAGCTAGCTTTGCAGCATCACAATTCTAAAAGGTGATAGGTAAATGCACAATTTCTGGCCCAAAAATAGTAAATCATTACCAGTGCTTAGGGACAGGGCACTTACAGCACAGACTTTTAAGGTCAGTGGAGCAGAAAAAGTGGGTTTGGATTCTTGCCTGGTCAAAAACAATATTAACTTCCAAAACTTAAAGTACTTCCTTCTTATATATTGGAAGGAAATAGTCTACGTTTTGGAAGTTTCATTGTGATGACTTGCAATTTTATGATTTTGGAGTGTAGCTTACTTCTGGGGAGAAAATACAGTTGATTAAAGTAGTGTCCATCTGTTTTGAACTCACATGTCACCATGGATTCCAACAGTTTATAGTATATCCTCTCTGAAGAAGCAGCTACTGTATGTGGTTCACACATGTTTTCTGTAATTTGACCCACCTCTCTACCTGCTAGTGATTAAATATTTAACCCAATCCTACAAGAGATAAAACCTGCTGGTGTGTGGTGCTTTGGTTATAACAAAAACAGAGTGGCAGGCAAATATATTTCTTGCTGCTTTATTTTTATTGTAATAAATTAAGAATTATTTTAAGGTTTGGTGTATAAATGTGCAGTATTCCAATAAAGCATCAGTCGATCCTGGGAAAAACCCCAGTCTAAAACTAAGTCTTTAGATCAGCATAGGAAGTTTTAGGTGCTTGCTGTAGCCTCATTATCTGAATTATGCATGTGTATTTGTGTATCCTCTGCAGGCCACTAGACCAGTGATCCTCTGGTGAACTTTGTCCATGCAAAGTCCCTTTTAAAACACAGAGGAACTTGTGATATTAAAAATGTGTGGGTGAAGGTTTTAATTCTCACATACAGCCATATTCAAATTAAAGCAAGAGGAGTCATGCATGCAAATGCTCCATTTGCATTATCACATATCCGGCCTTTAATTCCTGCAAATTCTATTTAACTAGGAGGTGAGGAACTGATGTTGTTTCTGTTTTAACATGAAATATTTTTGTTCAGAATAATTGCAAAGTAATCAGAGGGCTACTTATGCTTTGAATATGCAGTTTTCAGTTAACAAAGGAGCATTTTAAATAGATTAGCAGCAGTTTACTACACGTATCCTATTACATGTTACTCACAGCAGCATTTCATCTTTAGAATAATTTCACTTTTGTGGACAATGGGAGGACCATGATAAACTAAAGAAGCTAGTGTAAGTGAAGTAAAATCCTTTCGCACAGATACAAGGTTAAGGTTTACTGAAGCATTACTATTTTTGCAGCTTTAATGTTATAGACCACAGCACGTGAGACAATGTTGCTGTTTTTTATTTCACTTTCATATGTTTCTCTGAATGCTTCAGTTGCTTTCCATACTGAAATCCATAAGTATCCAAACTTGATCATTATGAAACTGAGCTGAACAATCCCAAACATGTAAAAATGAGTAAAAGACCTTCAAAAGTCTTTCTCGGTCTAGGTGAACAATATGCACCGTAATGACTAAAGTCTAATCACATTTTTTATAATTTACAACCCTTACAGGACAGATATTTCCCCTTTTAATTTACCTTCCCAGCTGATAAGAATGCCAGTACATTAAATTGTAGAAAACAATAAATATCAGCATCTAAGATGATGCTGAAACCAGAAAAATGAAGCAAGTCTATAGTTGTATTTAAAGGCAGCTCCTCAAACAGGTTGTTGTTTAGTTTTTGTTTTTTGATACATCTGACTTTGAAGAAACGAGGACTAAACCTCAACATATGAACTAATAAATTAAGATCCTCTGTCTGCATAAAAGCACTGTAAATACAGTCCAAAAAGCATCACCGTAGGCTCTGCTCAAATTTAAACCAACAGCCTTAAAGGGACAACTGAAAAAGCAGCATAACATGGGTTAAAGAAATATTGATGCATTGTGTGAGCCACTATTTAGGCAGCATGAGATTTCGTGTTGCGGCTGTTATCTACCACCACCAAGTGGTGAGGAGTTGAAAATACAATCAAAATCTATCCTAATTGAGCACATAAGATGCAAAAGGGGGCAGCAACATGCTACAAGTCCGTCATCTTCTATCACTGGGTAATTTTCACTGTTCTGACAAATGCAGTAAAATGTTATTTCAAAAAGGGTTTTCAAGTAACTTAGAAGAATTTAAAACATATAGATGCATTATACTCTGAACATATTTGTTATATAAAAACTGTTAAAGACTATGTAATTGAGCTACGTGGTAGTGTACTTCTTATAACTTCCCTTACGGTACAAAGGTCACTGCTGTGGCCATTGTTATTGGTGCAAACAATGAGCATGATCCACAACAGGATAAGGCATGGAGAAACAAAAACACAGTTTACAGTGATGATACTATGGAAATCAAAACATGAGTTTAGGTGTGGGCTGCATATATGTATTATGATATAGGAAGGTGCGCAGAAGTTAAACAAGACATACATAATAGAACAAGGAGAAAAACCAGGTACATACTGTACAAATGAGTAATAAGACAAGCCTTTAAAGCATTATTAAAAAGACACTACAATTAATAATAATTACAGTAAAAAAAAATCATCATCCGCCAGGATTTGTGGATCCAACTGAATACTGACTGAATGCAATGTCTGTAAACTTCAAAGAGAATGAGACACAAGTTGTGCTGACCACAGAAAGTACATATGAGAATCTCACCCTAGCATGAGATTAGCCATATTGAACCTTTAATTAATCCGCTGTACCCTTCACTTTCACTTTCTGCCTCCTTCAGTCGGTGCAGAACAGAGTTTAGTCGTTAAATAAATAAACAGGTGATTAGACTGGTAGGATGTCAGGATGCTACTCATGACCCCACTTGACCCCTCATGACCCCTGTCACATGTGATCATGTGACCACAGAGGGCAAAACTCACAGCCCACAAGGAACTGTAATGCTGCGTGAGTGCATGCCAAAGTCCATGTCAGGTCGTCATGGAAACAGATATACAAAATGTATACATAAATAACCGTCACAATTAGGCATCTTAATTCAGACTCACCCACAGTTTAATCTACATATTTACACACTATCATCACTTTATGCATATTTTGTGACGTTAAATATGAAGAAAACTTTACTAAGTAAAATTAAAACATCTGACATATTGCTGAAAAATCTCCAAAGATTGTTAAAAGAACATTAAAAACGGCACACTTTAGCTCAGTGGTAATACAACGTTTTTGAGCGGGGTTTAAAAGATTTGCTTTCGTTTACTTTTAGAAGAATAATAATTTTCTAACAGCAAGGCAAGTTTATTTGTAAAGCATCAAATCAAACAACAGGTCATTCAAAGGGCTTTACATGGATATAAAAAGAATATTAAACTCAAGAAATATTGCACATGAAAAGTGAATAATAGTATAATTTAGGCATCACAAAAAAACATTAAAGTACAAATTTTAACTAATGAATAGGTAAGAGAAAAATAAGCCAAACATTTAGATCGTAAAAATACACTCAATGGACTATATTTAATACTAACAAGGTTCTCACAGAGCTGTGTTATAAGTATTTGCCCCCTTACAAATTTTTTTCTGTTTTGAAAAATATTATCACATCTTAATGTTTTAGACATGGATAACCTGAGTAGATGCAAAATGTAATTTTTAAGGAATAATTTACTTTATTAGGTGGAAAAAGCTAACCAAACCAAACTGACCCTGTTAGAAAATGACACACCCAGGCCTGATTACCTGATTTGTGCCAAACCTGTAGAATAAAAAAATAATTTAAATAAAAAGTGTCATGACATCATAAAGTAAGCTACACGATCTCTAAAGTAGATTTCACTTGCCTCAGTTAAAACTAGTCTTGGTGAGTCAACAAAAAGAAAGAGAGTAGACAAAAACAGCATCCATGGGAGAGTTCAGAGCAAAAACCTCCATTGACTAAGAAGAACATAAAAGGCCATGCCCATATTTGCCAAAATCTTGATGAGTTTTTTAAAGCATTTTTAACAATAGTTTGAGTCTTGATGAGGCAAGAGTGGAACTTTTTGAAAAGTGGCATCCATTACTTGCAATGTAAAACTAACGGACATCATTCTGACAGTCGAACATGGTGGCAGTGTGAAAGCCTGCTGGGCTGCTTCAGGTCCTGGATGTTTTTCTGTAACTGACAGAACCATAAATCTGTGACATTGAGCTCAAGCGCAGATGGATTATGAAGCAGGCCAACAACCAGAAAGTCCTCATTTGTATAAAACATAAATTTGTTTTCGTTTTGAAAATTTTATATTAAATTTTGTTGAAATGAAACACATATGTGGGACAGGTCTCTATCCATGTCTTGTCTATACCTGCTTATTCTTGTGTTGTGGAAGGGGGGCTGGTACCTATCTCCAGTAGCTACTGGACGAGAGGCAGGGTACATCCTGGACAGGTCTTCACGCCATAATAAAACAACAAAAACAAAATAAGAACCTGAACAAAAAGAAATCTGTTATGAGGTAAATACTTTTTCAATGCACTGTACATGTTTACCAGTTTAGAATTCCATACTTTTTCACAATCTAATTTTTAGATGTAAAAACAGCTAAGTAGTAAATATTTACCTCACTAAACAACCCAATGCAGAAATTGGCTTCTGATTCATCAGTATGAAAATGGGCTATTTTGCTGAATTTGTGACCTCGGATGCCTTTATTTTTCTATTTCAATAATGATGGTTTTAGTGTGTTCTGGCATTTAAAGAACAAGTTTAAAGAACCACATGTTCAGTTTAAAACCCTTATTTAAGAGGGTTTAGGAGTCAAGAAAGTGCAGAAAAAGGAATGATTTCTCATAAAGATAATGTTTTATAAAAAACAAAATCAAAAATCAAAAATGAAAAGTTTACAAAATGGACAAAACAGAACTAAACATCTAAAGGTATATGAATAGTGAGAGGTAATACTTCATTTTAGCAGCTCATGCCTCATTTGGTGTCTCTGTCTGACAGCTGCAAGGAGAAAAGAGCTGAAATATTGCTTTTTTCACACATTTTGGCTGGAGATATGGAGGAGTTTTCCAGAGGCATTGAGATGCCATTAATCAGGTGGATGTCAATGAACAGTGATCATTTAGCTTTCATCTTGCAACCTCATTTCACCTTCACTGGATAAAATTGGCCTTTATGCTCAGCTTGTCGAACATCTGTTGTTCAGATCCCTCCATCAAGAGATCCTCAGGTTTGCCCACTGCAACCGAAAAGACCTAAACTGATCTCCCCATCATCTTGTCTGACAAGGCCAAGAGGGGTTTTGCAAGCGAAACATGTGTCTAATGCACTGGAAATCAGCTGGTAAGATTGGCTAAACTCTTCAGAATAAGTCTGCTACAGCTTGCATGTCAGTTTACAAAGTTAAACTAAGAATTCAAAATCAGATGTTCAAAATCTAATTTATTATTAAAGCACAGTTTCAGCTGCACAAGTTGTAGTAAGGTTCTATGCAATAAAATATAACAAGCTAAATTAAAATGGGTGATTTACCAACCAACCAACACACAAGAAAGTGCCTTATTGTCAACATTTGCTGAAAGTGAAATGAGTAATGAACAACTTCTTTTCAAAACTCTAGACTGTAAGAATTGCAAATTTTGATGATTTTCCAAGGGCCCAACAAATGAATCTGAGTTATATTAAGAGTCAGACAATACAAACAGATGTTATTGTTTTACCATGCGCTGTGGTATAATGGTGAGCTTGAAAAAAGCCTTTAATTGCACAGTTCATATAACATTTAACAGAAAAGGCTATTCTTATGGCATGGTCACATATGGAATCAAAGGCTTAAAGGTCAAGTCTAAAAATGTTTTATACTCATTCGGTTTGGACTGTGGAAAGAAAGCATTTTAAAAGGGAAGCTTCTAATTTCTTAAATAGAAAAAACATTCAATTAATTAATCCTGAAGTCATATGTTATTTACTTTCACATGATTTATCAAAAATAAATAAGTGTGATGAAATAAAACAACAATATTCAGAATTCTGCACAGAATTAAAAACTAGGGTAAGACTGTTTCTTTTGGCTCAGATTTGTTCTGATCCAGCCTTGTTTCTCACCATTCTCCATCAAAGCTTTTAATCTAAAGCAACCCTATATGGAAGTCCATTTATTATTCCACCAATTTGAAGCACTGCTTCCCCTTACATGTAATTTAGCCCCCAAGTTGCTGTTTGATGAGTTGGACTTCAGTCCACCAGCCGCACTGCGATAAGGAGATAAGTATCTGCGGTGGAGAAATTACACACAGATAACAACATATGTGAGCAACTCTGGAGGTCAGCACCTGCACATGCGTGTTCCTCCTATTCTTTCGCTTCAGTATCTGCTTTTGTTTTTTTTTTTCTTCTTCGTTTGGGTTTTTCTGCCCCCTGACTAAGAGCAGGTTTCTTTTGGGTGACGGAAACACGTCAGACCACTCAGTGTGTGCTTTTAGATTATTATCAGCGAGGTTGGTAATATTTAAGATACAGATCTATATGCATAGCTGGTGACTGTATAAAAGTTGAAAGGAAAAAAAGGCCTGTTTTTGTGCCTGTGTGTGTATTAACCCTTACTTAAGAGAGGAAACTTGAAGAGTCTTATTCTGGACATGAACTGTAGGAGCAACAAAAGAACACAGGGCAGGGCTTTTAAAAGCTGGCTTGTGAACAACTGTGCAAGTTATACAAAATGAGTTTGCTCATTTTTCAAAATCTACACCTTTTATGCAACTGCAGTCATTTTTTTACTTGTAGTTCTCACTTTCTTTTCCTTGAATGATCTCCCACGGTTGCAGAGAGCTTCACTGTGTGATGATTACATACAAGACAGGCTACAAAAACTGACTTGATTAAAAACAAGAATGATTTTTAGTGTAAAACTTAATACAGGCCATGCATTATAACTGTATGTGGTTCTATCATGCCATCAGATTAGGTTCTAGACAGTAGTATTAAAAGCCCTGAAAACCTGCCTTTTTCCATTAGCTTCTTTTTATGAGTGATGGGATTTGAGCATAATATTTCCTTACAAACTGGAAGCAGTTTTTGTTATTTCATGATGACAGCTTTTTGTTTTTCTGCTTACATTATTGTTCTCCCGGGACAGGAGCTGGATAAAGGTGATTTGTGATGACAGTTGTGAAGTAGTTGGGAAATGCTGCCAAGAATAAATGCAGTCCTATCAGATAATTCATAGTCACACTAAGAGTAAAAGATTTGCTTGTTTCTGATTTCTAAATTCATCACACATATATGCTTGTATATTGGTGTTGGATTTTGTCATGGAGGGACTTTTAAATGCTTTACTTCTAAGAAAATACATGAACCTCCCGCATAACTGGAACATATCTTAGTTTCTGTAAATGTTCCCTTTTAGCTCCTGTGGCTTCATCGCTTCACATAAAAAAAAGCAACTCAAAAACTCAGAATAACACAACGGAAAACCGGAGAAAATCACAGAAGCACTGAGCCATGTGTACTTTCTATGGGAAAGATAAAAATGGACTGCAAATATGGTTAATGGAGTCATTAGCTGTGTCTGTGGTTCTGTCATGGAGAAAAAAGCAGCTTAACACTGAGTCAGAAATACTTTCAATGGAAAAGTGTTACACGCTTGTCATACTGGTGGAGCGACCATGGAGGTGAGATCCAAACGGCAGCAATAAACACAAGCAATGACGTCAGTGGAAGCTTCTTCTTTTATTTTCTGGCCAACAGTGTTACACCAAACCAAAACCCAACATGAACAATGCATGACAGACTGTTTAAATACAAATGGATTGGAAGAAACTGTTACTAAGGATCAAACAGCTGCCACAAATGAAGATGGAAAATAACAAATATTTACATTAAAATGGGAGCAAACAAAACAATGCATTATTACAAACTAATACAAACAGAACATATTTTAATCTAATCCCAATAATTATTCCAAACATATAAAGCACAATCCAGCTAAAAAACCAGCCTTAATACATTTCCTGCAATTGTACTGTCCCAGAACAAATACATTGTGCGCAAACCCCGAGGAAATGTTTTGTCTGCGCGCACCTGCTGGGAGATGGAAAATGGCAGAAGTAATCATCTAATGAAATGCTGAAAAGTTAAAGTTAACAATTATTGTCTATTCACCTTTTTGCAGAGGGAATCCCAAGATGAGGCCTTCTAACTCAGTGAAAGACACGCCCAGGCACATACACTCACACATTCCAAGTAACCAAAATAAAACCATGCTGTCGTATTGTTATTTACCTGTGCTGTATATATGTGTTTCACTAGCCTGAACAATTAGGTATCTAAAATATAAATGTAACACTGGCTCATTGTTACAGAAAGACAGACGCAGAGAAGACACAAGGTGTGGAATGGCACTGAAAGAATCATCTGTGGCTCCATCCAAGAAAGAAAAATAAATAAACACAAAATCAGTGAGCTAGGAATACTTTCTATCAGCAAGAAAAGCAACTAAACAGAGACTCATCACCAGGTATATCCTCTGTCAAAAAACAAACACGACCACGGCAATAATATCTCGGTTCCAGGTTCTCTCCAGGAAAAAGGCACAGCTAAACACAGAACTACTCAGCTAGGAGGACTTTTGATGAAAAAGAGCAACTAAGATAGCACAGAACATTAATTTCAGCAAGAGTTCCATCAATCACTGAGGAAATTAATACAGAAGTACCAGGAGTACCAGGTAACTATCAAGGTGAATACTTTCGGGTCTAATCAAGGGTTAGGCTACAAGGAAAATAGGGCTTTGGTGGTTTAATTCTGTTTTATTTTTACTCTTTGGCTACAGCATTTAGAAACTTTATGGCTTAAGAATAAGGAATATCATTTGTTTCTATTGAGACCCTTTCTTTCAATTTAAACCTTAAATAGACATGGCCCCACCATAGGCATTCCTGCCAATGGTGGGGCCAGAAATCGGCCAAAAGGCCTCAAATTATTTCTGAACTGGTATCTGTAAGGAGGGAGGAGGAGGAGGAGGAGAAGGAGGAAGGAGGAGGAGGAGGCGGGAATAAACTCTTATATAGTTGTATCCAAGCAAACAACCCAAGAGCATTCTGGTCATTTATTACCTATAACCAGAGGCCGATTAGCACTTTTCAGTTTATTTGTAACATATAAATGGCTATACACCAATACAACAGCAAAGATAAATGTTTACATCTTTAATTTCTGTCATCCCTGGGCCATTTGTAGTGCCAGTGATCATATCTGATAGGTGGTGGGCTTGGTCTGTAAAGTACACAGTGCATACAGCATTAAAAGCCCAAAAGCAGTGGTTTTCCACCATGCATCTTATGCAGGACACCAAATATATATATTTAGATATATCTATATCTATATCTATATATATTACTTGACTTTGAAATATGAAAGATTTTATCACAAATATTTCTTCTGAAAGTGTTAATGGTTGAGACTATGGCTCTAAACCCAACATTGACCTTAGGGCAACAGTGGCATCTCTGTGTGATCCGGTGCTCGTCTGATCGTTAGATGTTTGTTTTTGTTTCGAGGGAAACGGATCAGAGTCCAGCATTGCTCAGCTTTCCTTCATTTGGTCCAATTTGCTGCTGGCAGCACTCTTGTTTTTCCGTTGTCGAGAGAGAAGTCCCTTTCATATTCATATGAAACGCTCTGAAGTCTGCAGAGAGTGCATGTGTATTCCCTCAGAAATCATTTAGAGAAACATACGCATGCTTCAGAGAGAAGTTGATGGCAAAATATTAAATCAAAACAATCAGAGCAAAATGGAAATATGATGAAGAAAAAAACTCAGCCTTAACAATCACCTTCTACAGAATAATTAAACGTGTGGTTTAATGCAGAACTCTCTTCATGTAATACCCTTGTGTATCAAAATAAAACACAATTATCAAAGTTTTTATTATCTCCCTGTGAGAAGATAAAAGCAGAAAGGTTAAACCTCCATAAGATTAAGAGGGTTAAGAACACTGATCCCTTTTAATAAACTAAAAGCAAAAATTAATATTTGAATTAGATTTTAATGACTGTTATATTTTTGCCACATCTTTGCAACACAATGCATTAGCAATTAGCCCACACCTCAGCCTGATTAAAATAAGTGTTAGTTCATTTTTAAACGGTTTGTCCTTCTAGATATTACTGTCAAATTTGACAGCAGGACAGGAAAGGAGTATTTCTTCCACAACTGACATAGAGACATGATATATTTCACTGATTCTTGCCTGAAGTAAGTTGTTGATCAATATGCCCAGCGGGTGCGATGAATATGCACAAGGCGTCCGCTGTCGCGGCCCGGTAATTGCCGGTCGTCAGGGGTGGCAGGCACGGTAATTTGCATCTCGGGGATCCTGCAATCAGTGCTCTATTCATTACCGCGCCAGCCGCTTCATCTGCTGGCCACTCAAAGCTGCCAATCTCCTCTCAGCAGCCAAAGCCTTTGAAAAAAAGGAAGAAGAAGAAAAAAAAATACAGAATGGAAAAGTTTCAATTATAAGCCAAGGCTGCATGTAGTGGTGTAACAAGTCTTAAACCCTATATTTAGGCTGCTTTATGCAGGAGATTGACTGTTATTGGATTGTGAAAGCGAATTGGAGGAAGACCTTAATGAAACGACCATAATCTCTTGTATTTTATATCACCTTTATCTTTGGGTGACGGTCTGCATTCACAGCAGGAGAGGGCAGCGGCCAAGACTTCTCTGCATAACTCAAGTAGGCCTTCCATCAAAATAGAGGGGGGGACGAGTTACATGAAAGAAAGCTTGTAATAAGTGAACACTGAGCCTTAAGGCCTTTGTCTCATGACAAAACGCATAATGGCCATGCTTTGGGCCTCTATTCTATCATTTTCTCTGCAATAAAAAGAAGTGATTGCAATATTTCTGTACCAGGTGCATTAATAAAATAGAGTTGGCTGATGAAAAAGCATTATCGAGACATTTTGTTGTTTTTCGTCTTAAAACTATAGTTTTATAAATAAATCTAACACCTAGTGTATGGACCCTTCTTAGTTTTATATAATGTGTCCTGTCTTCTAGTGTTCTGGAAATATATTCTTAACAGTTGAACTTTTTCACAATTTTTTCACATTGTAATTAAAGACCTGGTTGTGTTTTATCTGGTTTTCCATATTTTTCAGGAATAAGAATCTGAAAAGCGTGGTATTCCGATTTGTATTCTGAAGCTTTGGCTGTGTGTTTCATTTTATTTAGCTCTGTTCATCCTCCAGTCATCTCTGGCTCCCTTTTCCTGTCAGTGCTGAAGAAAAATCATCCCCACAGTCGATACAGCCACCACCAGGGTCATGTCCAGTTTTGCACCTAGCCATTTTCATGAAGGCCAAAAAAATTCAGCTTTTGTCTCATCCAACCAGAGTTCCTTCTTTCACATATTTGCTTTTTTCGCTAAACAAAACGGCTTGTGTGCAAACTGCAAAGGAAACTTTTCAGAATCATTTTTTTTCTTTCCACTCTTCCATAACATCCAGATTTGTGGAGGGCACCAATAATAGTTGTCTTGTCACCAGATTCTCCCACCTGAGGTGTGGGTCCCTGCGGCTCCTCCAGAGTCACCATGAAGCCTTTTCTCCCTGTACACCCTTTCAGGTAAGGTAACATCAAATGTTAAACTGCAAATCGTCATGATTTCACTTACTGATATCAGAGTTAAGGGGTTTGTATACAAATGCACCCCATACTTGTCTAACCTTTATTTGGAAAAACATTTGAAAATGATGTATTACTTAACATGGCTTCAAACTGTTTCATACCCTGACACGTCAGCAGTGTTCCTTGGTCTTCATGATGCTTATTGTTCACATATGTCCTGCAATGGACCTCTGAGGCCTTCACAGAACAATTGTATATATTCATTATTCAATATCTATTTATTTAGGGGTATCTGAGTAAAGCATGAACACATATGGATATCAGGACGTTTGGGGTTTTTCTTTGTAAAACGTTTTCAAAACCATGTCTTATTTTGCTTCCACTTCACAATTATGCCACTTTGTGGTGGTCTGTCTTTTAAAAAGTATGGAAGTTTGTGGAGGTAACATTTATATATAATTACTTTTGCAAAGGACTGTATTTGTTTGACTATTCAGAAAAGGATGCACAACTTTAGCCACTTTATGCTGAGTTCAGTCAGGGATATGTGTGTGTGTGTTTTTAGAGCGCTGCAACAGGAAGGGAGTTCCTTGCAGGAGACGCAAAGGCTTTGCATCTCCTGAAAGTGAGCGCAAGTGAGTGCCAAAACAGTTGGCAGTGTGTGCAGCTGTTCATGTGAATCCTCTGCCTATTGTTTTACAGTGACACCAAAGCTGTTTCCTGCATCATAAATCTAAATGCTTAAAGACATAAATGCAAACAAAGATATAAGTTAGTGGCAGCAGTACCACTCCTCTTGTTCATTAAGATCTACTTACACATAAATATAGCTGTGAAAAAGAAATACCAACTTATGAAACAATGGGATTCACTGATATATCTGGTTGCAAACATTTCCTACACTCCTCTCTGTTTGTAAGTAATGTGCTGGAAGATTGTCTTGCAGAGAATGCCGGTTCATTTAGGTTGGACCTTGTCCCAAACTGGAAATGAACGTGTGGTGAGGAGGGTTGTTGACAGCAAACACCAGGATGGAAAGATGATGCTACAAGGGTGAAGAAGGAAGAGAAAAGGAATAAATTGTTACTGCTAGAAAACCAGGTGATGGATGTAAGTGCAGATTAAGGTGAAATTTTATTCCACGCCTTCCTTCTGCCCCTTCGCCCCGTTTCAGTCATTTTGTGACATAAGGGAAGGACGACTAGGGTACCGCTGTTTGATCCGTCAAAGGAAACTTTTTAAGTTAAGTAAAGTGGAAGAACTATTTTTGTACCTATGCTTGCAGATATTTTCTCCATTAAAAATATTTTATGTAATAATTCAAATCAACTGAATCTGGTTAATTCACTGTATCAAGAGATAACAACACAAAAAGGCCTAATTAGGTTTCAGTTATTGTTTCAATTATGTTTTAATAACAATTCTAATTTGATGTATGTTGGTGCTTTCTTTTCTTCTTTTTTTTTTACCTCCTGTCTGGCAGAGTAGCACCCAGAGATGTTGTCTGAGTGCCAAGAAGAGGCCCAATAGATTTATTTTCATGGCTAAAGCTATAATGTTAAAGCTACAATGCTTCACTTGATAAATATTAAAAAACATAATTTCAATTGCAATGGACACGGGGACAGCAAAGTAAAGGAAAAAAATGAAGCATGGAAGAGAGAGAGATTGGGCAAAAAGGAAAAAGGGAGAGAAGGAGAAAAGAAAAGACGAGAGGAGAGAAAGATAACACCTGGGTAGACTGCTTCTACACCTGCAGGAACGCAAATGCAGTATAACAACAGCAATGTTACCAAAAAGTGCAAGGTACTAATGAATGCAAGATGCATTTAGTGGCAACTGCAGCGCAATATAGAACATATGTGTATCTGTTAACACCTGAATCCAAACACCTGTGGGTTTAAGTGTGAGCGCGCTTGTGTATACAAGGTTTCTCCATAAAAATATGCAATAGCGAGTGTGAGGAGCCACAGACCTGCCCCCCTGGACTTGAGACAGACACAGGGGAGATCCGAGCCACAGACATCCAAAGGTCCCCCAGAGCAAGGGAACTCCGGGAAAGGAAATGGGCCCCACATTTGATGGGTGCCTAAGCTGAGCCAGGAGAGGGAGTAGCCTAAGACCCAATCTGACACAAAGACAGGCGCACACAGTCACAATCACACATTCCCGGCCTTGTGCCCACACGTCAACCACCCCAGCCCGCCCGTCCATGAGCAAGAAACACAAAAAATAAATAGATAAATAAAGTAAACATGCGCTAGTCGGGTACCTGCACCCAGGCCGCCCCAGTGCAGGTACACGACAGGCTCCATGTTGGTGCTTTCTTCAATGATAATGACTGTTGTTTTTTTTACAAGACAGGAAAAAAAGCTTTGTTAACAATATGTCACTATCATAAAAATACATGTTATGTCCAATTTGCTCTATTTAAATGTAGATGTCACTACCTGTAAAAGGTTTTCAGTCTCTTTTCTCATTTAATGGTTTTCTTTTTGTTTCTGACTATTTCCATTGTACGTTAATTCTCATTGAAAAATCTAGAGTATAAAAATGTTTAGAGTTATTTCACACTATTTGTTTAATACACAATTACATGTCTGTTCATTAATAGTTTTGTTGCCTTTGGTGAGACTATACAATGTAGATAGTCATGAAAATAAAGAGACCCATTAAGTGATAAAGTGTATCTAAAACTTTTGACTGGTAGTGTATATTTCTTAAAGTAGCAGTGAATAGCAGAATGTAGAATACACTATATGCCTAAAGGTAATTACTCATCTTTCCTCACTCACATATGAATATGAGTGACATCCCATTTTGTAGGATTTAATATGATATTAGTCCACCCTTTGCAGCTATAACAGCTTGAACTCTCCTGGGAAGGTTTTCCACAAGGTTTAGGAGTGGGTTATGGGAATTCTTGACCACTCTTCCAGAAACAAATGTGTGGTCAGACACTGATGTTGGACGAGGACCACTAGCTCAGAGTCTTAGCTCTAATTCATCTAAAATGTGTTCTTTCAGGTTGAGTTCAGGCCAGTCAGGTTTTTTAGGTCTTTCTCATCCATGTCTTTATGGATCCTGCTTTGTACATTGATGCAACCATCCAAAATGTCTTGGCATGTTGAAACAGTAACAGTTTCTTTCATGGGAACTAAGGGGCTATCTTAATCCTGAAAAACAGCCCCACACCATAATCCCATCCTCACCAAATGTTACTCCTGATGGAGCTGCTCAGCCATGAAGACCCATTCTATGAATCTTCTGCACGGTGTTCTTGAGGTAATCTGGAGTGCACATAATGGTTAGAGTTCTGGAGCTATTGAGTCTGTAGAAAAATAACCTTTGCCCACCATTCAGCATCCGCTGATTTTATGTGGCCTAATACATTGTAGCTACATTGCTGATGTCCCATTTGCTTCAACTTTGCTTTAATAAAACTGATTTGAAAAAAGTATAACCAAACCCCCTTCCCACAAACTACTGAAAAATTAACCATCACAAAACAATGTATAAGGTTCAATATTTGATGTGTACGTTCTTCTCTGGTGTAAAACACACAACCCATAAAAATTTGTTTCTTTAAACTATAAATACATTCCTAGCACATGTTTATGTGACTGATTTAATGGTGGTTTAAAAGGTAAAATATAAAATTTTGGTGTGGTTTGATCCCGAGGGGATAGACAATTTATGTTGTCTCAAAAATATGCTGATTGAATAACAGCTTACAGTTAAGTTTAGCAAGAAAACAGTCACTGGGATTCTATTTCGAAGAATGGGAGCATCATTGCAATAAACACAGACAGCAGCATGTTTTTGTATGTTGTTGCGGCACACTGGTGGGTACAGGCTCCACTCAAATAATGCAAGTCGGTGCAATTTTTTATGTTGTATTTTACCTGATTAACAGTGTTTGAGGAATGGAGAGCTGTTGTAGTAACACTTAAAGGCAGATTCAGATCCATTTACTTCTCCTTTTCTAGGGCTGTTTGACCGGGCAGATCACGTTGTGATGATTTCCAAATCAGGCCATGGTTGGACCGAGCCAAGTCGCAGGTGACGGAGAGTGGGACTAAAACTTAGCAATTGTTTCTCATATCTATTATCCGGCTGTTAGTTTAAAGAAAAGTAAAACAAGAATAAACTAAGACTTCTGGGGGTGATCAGATTTTTCTTTGTTAAAAACAGGGAAGCAAAGACGTAAATTTGCTCCTTCACTAACAATTACAATTTATTTTCCTTAATTTTCTTTTTCTATTGTTCAGGCACCTAAACCACTAAAAGTGCACCATGGAATATTAAAAGGAAGGATATTTCATGACTGGACTTATTGCACAGATGGCATTGTTCCACGCTGGAATTTATTCTTTCACAGATGTCCGCAGAGGCAGCCTGCCCCCTACATGCTTGATCTTATACACCTGTGGCCATGGAAGTGAATAGAACACCTGAATTAAAAACATTTGAGGGTTGAGCATCTAATATTTGCAATGCTAGGTATCTCTCTATTTATTGAAGGGGATTACGACTTTGTATTATGTACCAACTAAAAGGTAACACTAGGACGTGCACACGTGGGATTTAGCCTTTAGCAACCACACACAATGAACTATGAAGGCCTCTAGATATAAAGGTGTTCATCTGGGTCTTTGCTAAAATTACATTTGGAATCTTGCATCAATTAGATGTCAAATGGGCTCTGTAAGTTCATTTAGTGATAACATTTAGGAGAAACCCCTTGAATGTCAATATATATTTAACAGAGCTCAATAATTTCTCCTAATGTACGTAAAAAGGCACACACATGATGCGTGTCAGGGTCTGACGACTATATAATAGTATCTACCTACCGGATTGAGTTGGCTGGCAAAGAGCCACTTAACTGATTAAAGCCACCACATCACTCTATGTGTGTATAAACATGGGAGTGATTGATACATTACTTATGTTGCCATAAAGAGTTAACAGCTACCATACTGATGTGAGCAGCATGAAACGAAGTTTTTATCTGATTTAAAGAATGTCATATTTTTGTAAGAAATGTTGTTGCATTATTAGGAGGGGAAACAACACTCCTTTTATCTCATCTGAGGCACAATTTATCTTGTGACCACAACATCGGCATACAAAGTCTTACTGCTTCAGCAGCAAATTACTGCTCAGCTTCTGATTTCTGTTTTTCACTCGTTAAAACTGTTTATTTTTAGGGGCAAATATGCTTTGCTTGTAAAAATGTTTCATGTGGACGAAAAGCAAGACCTCAAAACAATGTCAGTTAAACATCACGAAGCAGATTAATCATTGCTTTAAATAGAAACTATATTTCTACATGGCAAATAATTTACTAGTAAGTGTAGTAAAGTAATAGAAAACCAATAGAAACATGAGTCACATGTATGCTGCTGATTCTGTGTAACTAAGTCATTAACTGAAAGGAGTGTGTTTAAATTAATAGCTGTGTGGATTTCGGTTAGTAATGACAAGTGAGGAGAAAAATACAGGTTGTCCTTATTTAAGGACAAAGGCAGTCGTGTAGTTCATGCAGGCTAAAGTGTATTCTTTCAAATAAATACTTGTAAAATCTGTTATTTGGGACATTGTTTTGAACAGCCGCACACTTTGGTCCGAATGAGATAAAAAGTTCTCAAATGCTTAAAATGGAAACCAAAACCAGTGAGACATGAAAGAAAACAGGAAATTATCATCTGAATGGAATAAAAAATAGCCAAAATGGCAAAGAATCGACCAATGTTCACCTCTAGTTTATCCAAAGAAGGTCTACTGCAGGTCATGTAATAATTAGTACATGGTAATGTAAAGCGAAGCTATCAACAAGAAGCCACTATAAAGTCCCACTGTTGAAAATATGACAAGATGACATAGTGAAAGTTTTTAGGTAAACCTGCTTGTTGTGCAGCATATTATCACTTCCTGCCATTCTTTTCATTAAGCATTTCAAGACGTATTGTGGAGCAACTCTACTCATACAGTTGAAGGAAACTCAGTTTACTCTGAAACTTTCTCTGTCATCTCAGGGACGGTTGTGGATGACAGTTGAAATTTATTTACTAAATTTGGCCTCGCAGTCTGTCTTGGACATAATAACATTTTCTTTACGCTAATATCTGACCCTTCTGGAGATTGTATGACATTTCATGAGTGTAATTTCAGAGAAAATGAAATGAGTGCTGGGATTTGTTGAATGTGATGGTGTGAGCAGGACCTGCTCATGCCTCTATTGATGTCCTAAGATAACTGTATTTTTATTGTTGCAACTTACGCAGATGCTCGACCAATGTGGAATCTGTAACCTGCTATAGCATAATAAAGACACAATGACAGTTTTTTGGTTTTTCTGTTTTTTGAAGACGTGTCACTGAAAAGTTTTAAATTCTTTGTCTCCACTCTGTAAGAATGGTATGTTGGGAAGTTTTTGTGGTTTTGAAAGCGTAACCTTTTTAATTCATTCTGATTTTACTTGCTATATAATGGAAAGCTATTTAGTTTCCTCAAAACAAGGTATACCCTTTTTTGTAGAAAAGGTAAATGAGTTCAGCTGTAATCTTGGGGTCTCAAGAAAATAACTGAATTTGCCCTTCAGATTAATTTTGAGAAATATGAGACTGTCAACAAAATAATGAATGTAATTAAACGGATGATCATTGATAGATACATTTATGTTTTTATCCCCTACATGACATGCTAAATGATTTTGTTCGATAAAATTTAGGTAAACTCCAACATGCCATGCGACATGAAAATGAAGTTGTTCATGTTCAATCAAGATCTTAGCTCATACTTTGAAAGTAGGTAACAATGAAACAAACTGTTTTAATCTAGATGAACTAAACTAGCTTTTGTGAAGGAAGATTTTGCACAATACTATTGTAGACATTTCTGAGTGTGTTGTACACCCTTGTTGTAGTGAATTACTGAAACCACAAACTAAAACGTAAGTAATTCCTTTTCCTCCATTCACTAAAACCAACAGAATTGATTTGACATGTTTCTGTCAAATTATTGTGTAGCACCTCTCCCATTTCTGCTTCGTTGCATATCTCAGCCATGCTTGTTCAACTGGACTCCACACGAGCAGCGACTGCCTGTCTCCAAATGGTTGGAATAACACTATTACTCCTTCCATCATCATGTCAAACTCTGCATGTTTGTCTCATGCAGTGCCGATGACCAGAGCCACAGCTGTCAAAATTGTGAAAATAAAAGAAAAATAATAGTTTTTGCCATCAAAAGACTCTCCAGGATGCATAAAAGGGATGGGAGGTGCCACTGGAAAGGAAGGTGAATTCCAGGCAAGTCAAACACTGGGAATTTACGCTGGGAAGCCTCCTTCTTTTGGTTTAGAACAACAAATCTTTTTTGTTGTTACTCTTGAGAGATGTGAGCGGTATGCCAACACCGTTGCGCCTCCCTGGGCTTGAATAGTAAGAAAGTCTGTGCTGCTCTGTGCAGCTCTGTGCAACCATGGCAAGTTGAACGCCCTGCTCATGGAGACACCTTGACACGCACCTGCCACCAACGCTCCTTCTGCACATGTGCATGAGAGACAGAGGCATAACAGGAGGGGGCAGCGGAGAATGTTTTGCAGCTCTGTGGGTGGCAGAGGAGAGGGATCACTGGATCTGACAGGAGCTATTTGACTAATCCAAAACAACAGCTGTAAGGTAGGGGTAAGGAGGAGAGAGGGGGCAGGAGGGGGTGGAGGTGTAGGTGGAAATGGAAATGGAGGTGGCCTGTCTGTTGAGGAGGATTGGGGGGGAAAGGAAATCGAAATATTAAAATAAATTCCTCATGTAAGACCTGGGGTGTAAGAAAACCTAAAGTCCCAAAAAAATGAAAGAGTTGGACATCGCAAAATAAGCATGTGGGGTGAGTTAATGTGAACTGTGCTCAGTAAAAGGCAAAAATGACACATCTGAACCCCACAGTACCTCAGGGTTGCATCCATTAACCTCTCTACAGGGGGTTGGATCAGCACACACACCATGACCCAGGTGAGAATGATTTTACACACACACACACACACACACACACACACACACACAGCATCCTCATGCATCCACTGGCCTTCATTACACATCTGGTTGAATTTTGTGGGAGGAAGCTACAGTTGGGTGGTCCTCGTGCCTCTAATACGTCTGCCCTGTTACCAAGCCGGGCCGCTTCGCCGCAGCATCTTTATATCCTTACATTTGACCATTTCAACCCAATCTAGTGCGGAAAAAGTCACTGCTCAAGGTTGGATGAGCAGAAGATACTCAGAAGTGTAGAGGAGGAGATACACAGTTTAGCCTTTATTGGAAACTTTTCAACAGTGAAACAGGAATCCAACTAGAAGTAAATGTTGATATTAAAAGTAAAAAATGTGACGGAAAAAAAACTAACAAAACCTGTGTCCACAGGCCCCTGAAAGAGAAGTGGTCTGTGGTCCCCACCTTCAGAACCACTCCTTTATTGAGTGTGTCTTGCTAATCGCCAAAGATTTCCCCTTGCTGTCTATTCCATTTGTACAACAGCTGTGAAATTGATTGTCACTCAGTGTTGCTTCCTAGGTGGATAGTTTGATTTCACAGAAGTTTGATTTACTTGGAGTTATATTGTGTTGTTTAAGTGTTCCCTTTATTTTTTTGAGCAGTGTATATATACAGGGGTTAGACAATGAAACTGAAACACTTGTCATTTTAGTGTGGGAGGTTTCATGGCTAAATTGGACCAGCCTGGTAGCCAGTCTTCATTGATTGCACATTGCACCAGTAAGAGCAGAGTGTGAAGGTTCAATTAGCTGGGTAAGAGCACAGTTTTGCTCAAAATATTGAAATGCAAACAACATTATGGGTGACATACCAGAGTTCAAAAGAGGACAAATTGTTGGTGAACGTCTTGCTGGCGCATCTGTGACCAAGACAGCAAGTCTTTGTGATGTATCAAGAGCCACGGTATCCAGGGTAATGTCAGCATACCACCAAGAAGGACCAACCACATCCAACAGGATTAACTGTGGATGCAAGAGGAAGCTGTCTGAAAGGGATGTTCGGGTGCTAACCCGGATTTTATCCAAAAAACATAAAACCACGGCTGCCCAAATCACGGCAGAATTAAATGTGCACCTCAACTCTCCTGTTTCCACCAGAACTGTCCGTCGGGAGCTCCACAGGGTCAATATACACGGCCGGACTGCTATAGCCAAATCTTTGGTCACTCATGCCAATGCCAAACGTCGGTTTCAATGGTGCAAGGAGCACAAATCTTGGGCTGTGGACAATGTGAAACATGTATTGTTCTCTGATGAGTCCACCTTTACTGTTTTCCCCACATCCGGGAGAGTTACAGTGTGGAGAAGCCCCAAAGAAGAGTACCACCCAGACTGTTGCATGCCCAGAGTGAAGCACGGGGGTGGATCAGTGATGGTTTGGGATGCCATATCATGGCATTCCCTTGGCCCAATACTTGTGCTAGATGGGCGCGTCACTGCCAAGGACTACCGAACCATTCCTGAGGACCATGTGCATCCAATGGTTCAAACATTGTATCCTGAAGGAAGGTGCCGTGTATCAGGATAATAATGCACCAATACACACAGCAAGACTGGTGAAAGATTGGTTTGATGAACATGAAAGTGAAGTTGAACATCTCCCATGGCCTGCACAGTCACCAGATCTAAATATTATTGAGCCACTTTGGGGTGTTTTGGAGGAGCGAGTCAGAAAACATTTTCCTCCACCAGTATCACGTAGTGACCTGGCCACTATCCTGCAAGAAGAATGGCTTAAAATCCCTCTGACCACTGTGCAGGACTTGTATATGTCATTCCCAAGACGAATTGACACTGTATTGGCCGCAAAAGGAGGCCCTACACCATACTAATAAATTATTGTGGTCTAAAACCAGGTGTTTCAGTTTCATTGTCCAACCCCTGTATATATATATATATATATATATATATATATATATATATATATATATATATATATATATATATATATATATATACCTTCTTGCAGCTCCAAACAACTATATCATTGTGCTACCTGAGCTGTGTTTATAAAATAAATACATTATAAGATAATCCCAGAGGATGTGTGAAAGCCTGCATGTGAAATCTGTCATGTAGACAGTAGCAGCTCATGAAAATAGTACAAAAACTAAACCAAAAACAGAAACACAGGTTACTTCAAAGCTAACCAGACAACAAGCAAAAACTATAAGCACAAATAAAATTCACAAAACGCAACAGCCAAGTCAAAACTATCAAAAACACCCAGCAAAGAGGCAAGCTGCTCAAGCAAAGACTCCGACTATTGAGAAAGTTAGCATTTAAATAAGAAGGCCTCTTCCGGGAATGGTCGAGCCAACAGTGGATGATCCAATCACTTCTGTCAAAGACTTTAATTAGGAAGTACTAATCAGGATGAGCAAGCTTCAACTGCAGCAACGCAACTAAACAAAATAAAAAAGAAGAAACAGACAAGGCAATTGGCCATAACAACCACCTCACCCTCCTCCCCACTTAGCTAAAATGTTGACTGCACCCCACTTGTATTTGATATCAAGATGGTAATCCTGTACAATCAAAGCTCAACGCATGAGTCTTTGATTGTGGTTGTGCAACCAGTAAAGGAAAACAGGTGGGTTATGGTCAGTGTAAACTGTGATTGACACAGAACTGGACCCCAGGTAAACTTCAAAGTGCTGAAGTACAAAGCCAGCTTCTTTTTAAACGATGGAGTAATTTAGCTGACTCTAGGTAAATTTACGGGGAAGGTAACAAATGGGATGATCAGCTCCATCTTAACCTTTCTGTAGTAAAACTGTTTGAGCTCCCACAGCACTAGCATCTACCTACAGGTGCATGAGACAATGGAGATTTTACATTTTCAAAAGCATGCTCACACTCAGGGGTCCACATATAATCTATAATCACCAGGAATAGTTAGAGGATGAACTACTGTTGAATAATTTCTGTAATACCTAGCCATGCCCAGAAAATGGTGAAGGGTGTTTCCAGTGCCAGGGACCGGAAACTCAGAGAGAGATGATATTTTACCTTCTGCGGGACATAACTGCCCATGACCATCTTTACCTAGATAGGTGACAGTCTCTTCTCCAAAGTCACACTTGGCCAGATTAAAAGTAAGAGACGCATTGACAAGCCATGTGAACACTAGATTTAAGACATTTATGCGTGTTTCCCTGGTAGACCTATACACAATAAGATCATCAAGATATGCATTGCAATTTGGTAACACAGACAGAAGAATGTTAACCAAGCTTTGAAAGGTGGCTGGTGCATTACACATGCCAAAACCCATCACTGTGTATTGCAAGAACTGTTCTGGTGTTACAAATGCAGAAATCTCTGATGCCAGATCAGTAAGTGGCAGATCCTTTCAATTAGTCCTACCTACTTACAAACTGGGCATTGCCAATGGTTTCAACACAATCCTGCACAAGAGGAAGTGGATATGAGTCAACGATTGTAACAGCAGTAACCTTTCGGAAATCTGTTATGAAACAAGGCGAACCATCAGTCTCTAAAAGACATGATGAACTCCAGGGGCTAACGCAGCCCCAGTATTTTTTAAACGCAGCCTACAAAAAAAGACATAAAAAAAGGCTATTGGCTGTAACAGACAACAAACTGCAAAGGGATGAGAAATATCTTCATCTGAATGTAAAAATTAGCTGAAGTATCAGTAACGAACCATGTTTTAGTTAATTTAATCAACAATCATCGTTTTATTTTCCAGTTATAAAATGTATATAAATTGCATTGTCACTTAGAATGTTTTAAGCTTTACCACAAATGTAAAAATCTGAGTTTTGACTGTAATTCAGAGCCTCTCCATACAAACCCTGTACAGCAGTCTGTGACTATATAACATTCTAACCTTCTAAGGTTACGTCGATTCTGCTGTGGGATCTGGTTGTGAAGCCTGTGGTTTTAGACCAGGCTTCACAACAGAAGCTGTTTTCCTTACCAAAAATAAAAAAAATAAATTAACTAAATACTTGTTGTATTCTTAATTTCATGGCAGAATTCATGAAAGCAAAACCTTTCTTGTTTAGTTCTGATAGAAATGGAGCATCGCTTTGATCCAAACAGGTAAAGTATGTGGGTTTGGGTAAAAAACACGAGTTGAATAGTTAAAGGTGAAGAATTCTGTCTTGGACATCTTCAACCAGACCAAAACTGTGTACTCCTTATATCCAGCTGCACAGATTCCAGAGTAATTCACCCTTTTCTGATGCTTAGTAATCTGATATACAAACAGGAAACACACATGCTACAAAAGAGAGAGGACAGTATGAAATCACAGGAAAGTTTTCATTTTAAACACTTGTATTTTTTTGAAACTGCAACCGTGTACTGATCTTACAATATGAATAATGCTAAAACAAACTGTAAAACTCCCTCACACTTACTAATTTACATTACATATTGAGGATATGACATGAACCACTCTTTAAAGTCACTTCTAGAACTTTAAACACGCCTTCATGTCTGATTGGGTCTCAGTTCTTCTGTAACCTTTACTGAGCCGCTCTGCACTGTGTGTGTGCGTGTGTGCACGCACGCATGTATGCATACTCATGACTGTATTGTGGACATAAGTAGCAACAGATGCTGCTGTGACCTCAGAGGCTTCCTGGAAACACAAATTTGTCAAAATGAAGCAGGAAAAAGAGGGAATAACAGTTTAGGTAAGTGTAACATATAGGGGACAGACATACACTCACACAATGCAGCAGGCAAACGTACACACACACACACAAACACACACACACACAAACAGCAAGAATACACTCAAAAAATAAAAGACTTAGTGAACGGGAAAAAGAACTGAAAAAAAGCAAAAGCTAATTTTATATAAAATAAAATAGGTTGTAGTCAGATCAAAAATCCCCGCAGCTAGCTTTTCCCCTTAAATCATTGAAATAATAGGGTATGGAGAATAATTTTAGTTTTTGATAAAGAGCAATTTCCTCCTGATGTAATCCTAGACCATTTAAAATGCTAAATTGAAGAACAAGTCCAGTTCTTACTGCAGCTTGGCATATTTGCCGGCATTGTAGCGATAAGGGCGCATAATTTGATGTGTAATTTACCGATCCAGTTCCTCGCTGAGAATTATGCTGCCCCCTCATCCATCTTCACTCTCTTTTTCCTTCAACACCGGAAGCAATCACACTATCTCAGTGACGAACAAGCAGCCTGACCACATGATATCAACTCTTCTAGGAAAACAAGAGGGAAACGCGTGCCAGTTGCTCTCACATGCGATTAATTATTTGATGCTGAAGTCAGGCTGGGGGGGAAATTTTCAGCCATTAGCCCTTTAGTGCAGGGATCACACTGAGGGTAATAGTGACTAAACACTGAACAAACACATTTGGCTAATAGGTCATTCAAACCTGAAGTGGGCCTGTTGATTGGCTGGAAAGTCAGTGTAAGTACACACATTAGCAACACTTTGTTTAAAGAGCTCAAATGCTTTGAGAAATATATTTTATTCTGAGATACAACAGCTAAGAAGATATTTAGCAGAAAGTACCAATAACTTCTATTGAGAACATGCAAACATAGTAAGCCAATATAGCATCTTCCATCTTCATTGGCATCCCTAATAAAGGTGAATAAAAAGCCTTGAAATAAATTGGTATTTTACCACAGTATAATAATCTACAAAATCTGAATTTATAATTAATTAATAATTTCAGTACTTTAATTAAATATAAAAAATTAGATTTTTTGTAAATGGCATCCCTAACAACTCCTATAATATAAATCGGAAGTATTTCAAATCCTGCATTTTTATCCAACAATTAACAACTTAATTTTTTTGAGCTGAGAGAACCATCTTCCTGTTTCCCTTGGGTGTATATATCTGATAAATGACATTTCTCCTGGCAACTCTTCAAAATAGGAAAGACAAGAAAACAGGCCATTTTAAAGGGGCATAAGTGTGACAAATTGAAGTCAGGACATTGTTAAGAGAAAATAGCTACTATGCCGAAGTTGCACAAAAACACTGGATGAGGAGCGATACATGCTGCAAGAAAGGGAGGTAAAACGATTTTTGTGAGTCTGGGCCAGATTATGCCACTGCAAAAATAAGGAATAAAAGGAATTTCTGCATTTTTTATTTGTATTAATCTACATACCCACACAGCTTGAGGCTGTGTAAGGTGAAAAACAACTTCTTCCGTAATTACCACAGGCAGAAGGTTCACCCTCTAATTCCAGCACCTTTAACCTCAAAGAGCGAGGAAGCTACTAACAGAAAACCCTGGCCTCCAGTTCACTACAGCTCTACTTCAACTGTTGTTCTCATTTTTGATACATTTACACTGTAATTCACAATTATGAGGTTTGGAGGACTGACAGCAGCAGTTTCAGTATGTGATTCAACATGTTTGTTTTCACTGTAGAAATACATTAACAAAGCAAGAACCAAAATGGACGCTCTCTCACTCTTCCCATCATTCTTCGTGCTTTCAACTCCGCCCTCTGTCCTCTACGCCCTCTGTTTATCCTTCTGGTGGTGCAGACCAGGCCCCAGAGCCCAGAGGCCAGTCATGTTCTCAGGGAAACAGCAACTCTCCACAGAGCTGATATCAAAATAGTTTAAAATGTGAATTGTCTGATAGTTCCCAGTGAGTGCAGAGGGAGCCAAACACTTGCAGTTTCCCTCTGCCAGCAGAATGTAAACAGAGACGGGCAAAGGGAAAGAGAGAGAGTTTGTGAACCTGTTTGGTTCTGGAAACGCAAAATAGTCTGGCCCGGTCTGCTTGGCTTAGTCGGCTTGGACCAAAATTCCTAAAATTTGTTTCGTTTTTTCTGTTGGTGTTGATTTTGCACAATAATCCAATAGACCTTTAGGGAAATAACTATGTCAGTGTTAGAACAGTGAGATTTTAGCAGACTTTAGCAGATACTATGCCTGTTATTTCCACATTTATCAAGTTTCACATTCCACATTGAGACATCATTAAATTATGGTTAGTCTTACAATCAAGTTGCCTTAAGGGGTATCAGATGCTTTTTATTAAAGCCAATAAACTTTCCTTCACTTCCGTTGGGCGCTCTTTTTATATTATAAAGTCTTTACAAATGTTTCTAATCATACGTTATAGAAATTTATAGAATTGAAAAATGTTGCCGTGGAAGTACAAATTATAAATATGACATTATATCTTGTCCACTTCTAAAATTTCATTTACATTGACCATTCAGCTCATTATAAGCTGCTGTATAAATATTACACATTAACTGCACATGCAAAAACCTCAAAACTTCACTAAAAGTATTCAATGCAAAAGAACATTAATAGAAACTCCAGCTATATACAGAACTGTTAAGACAATTTGGGCATAGCCCAGAAGCATTGTACACAAAGAATGATAAGGCTGATTGCACCGGTTCTAAATAGCAATAATAGTATCTAGCATAATCTTGCTCTATGTTTGTATATTTCTCAAAGTTTTAGCCTTCTGGAATTTTAAGTTGAACAAAATTTATTTTTTGAGCAATGATTGATAGAAAAATATAAATGAATAAACATTTTTTACCTGCTTAACTCATTTATATTATGTTTTTAAATGCTAACAATACCTATATTAGGCTTATGCAAAATTATTAGTTTATTGCTCAGGATTAGGTATTGCCCCTTCACTATTATTGGCAATTGTGGAAAAGGTTTTAAAATAGCCTTGAAATGGTTTTGTTGTTATTACGCTCAGAGAGCTTAGCAATGTTTTTAAACATATTTTGTATTATCCTCACAGTTTTGGTCGCAAGACAAACTTTGGTTCAGTTTGAAACTGACTTTAGATATGATGACGTTGAAGTGAGCAGCCATGTTTTTGTGGCCTTTCCTTGACTTATGAAGAGCAACACACATCTGCCTTACTGGCATGTTTTCCTGTGTTTCCCATTTTAAAGTGAGCGTCCCTTCAAATCTGGACCTCTGAGAAGCAGAAAGTCACAATTTGCTACTTTGCAACTTAAAATAGTGAAATATACATTTTTGAAATTCTCCATGCACGATACCTCACATTTAGTTAGAGTGAGTGAGTGAGTGAGTGAGTGAGTGAGTGAGTGAGTGAGTGAGTGAGTGAGTGAATGAATGAGTGAATGAGTGAATGAGTGAGTGAGTGAGTGAGTGAGTGAGTGAGTGAGTGAGTGAGTGAGTGAGTGAATGAGTGAGTGAGTGAATGAGTGAGTGAGTGAGTGAGTGAGTGAGTGAGTGAGTGAATGAGTGAGTGAGTGAGTGAGTGAGTGAGTGAGTGAGTGAATGAGTGAGTGAGTGAATGAGTGAGTGAGTGAGTGAATGAGTGAGTGAGTGAATGAGTGAGTGAGTGAGTGAGTGAGTGAGTGAATGAGTGAGTGAGTGAGTGAATGAGTGAGTGAGTGAATGAGTGAGTGAGTGAGTGAGTGAGTGAGTGAATGAGTGAGTGAGTGAGTGAATGAGTGAGTGAGTGAATGAGTGAGTGAGTGAGTGAGTGAGTGAGTGAGTGAGTGAGTGAGTGAGTGAATGAGTGAGTGAGTGAATGAGTGAGTGAGTGAGTGAGTGAGTGAGTGAATGAGTGAGTGAGTGAGTGAATGAGTGAGTGAGTGAATGAGTGAGTGAGTGAGTGAGTGAGTGAGTGAGTGAATGAGTGAATGAGTGAATGAGTGAGTGACTGAGTGAGTGACTGAGTGAGTGAGTGAGTGACTGAGTGACTGAGTGAATGAGTGAGTGAGTGAATGAGTGAATGAGTGACTGAGTGAATGAGTGAGTGAGTGAGTGAGTGAGTGAGTGAATGAGTGAGTGAGTGAATGAGTGAGTGAGTGAGTGAGTGAGTGAGTGAATGAGTGAATGAGTGAATGAGTGAGTGACTGAGTGAGTGACTGAGTGAGTGAGTGAGTGACTGAGTGAATGAGTGAATGAGTGAATGAGTGACTGAGTGAATGAGTGAGTGAATGAGTGAGTGAGTGAGTTGTTAAAAACTATTTCAAAAATAGGTTATTTTTCCTTAGTGCATGAATTAAAGGTTTGAATTTTTTTTTTCTTTATCATACTTGAACAATTAAAAAAATTAATTGAATTAAAATATTTAAAGTCCTTGTACAGATTTTTACTAGGCTTGTCATAAAAAGTGGAGGGAGCTCTATTTCCATCTGACTGTAAATACAAAAGTCAATAGAGCATCTATTTCTCTCCCATCAAGGTTTAATGTAATTTTCTAAATCTCAATGAGCAAGCGCACTTGAAATGTCTACGGTTCTGTTTTGGGTAATATCTGTATCAGGACTTGCCAAAAGTTAATTACAGGGATCTTGAGATTTCTTCAAACATTTGCATGGCCACTCGGAGCATGTTAAAGTTATTAGAAATGATTACTTCCTATAGGTCACAAAGGGTGAACTGAAAACCTTAAGAAACATACTGAAAATATCATGAAACACTTCAGTTTCTGTTCAAGACAAATCCGCCAGGAAAACCACGTGAGGAAAATGGAATAAAATCCGCTGTTAAGAGTATCTCATTGTCATTTTCAAACCCTTGATGGTAATAGACCCAGACCTTTAACACGCCTAAACTCCCTGAAACACAGAAACTTAAATTCTCTTCGCAAACGTTTAGATTAAAGGTGCATGGAAGAATATATTAATGTGTTTTTTTTCTATTTAAAAAAATAAATAAAATATTCTTGGACCTCACACATACAAGGCTTCTTCATTATTGTTGTCATTAGCCTTCCAAAATCTTGCAAGGCATTTAAATGCATATCGAGTGCAAGGTGCCATTAATAATATGTATTTCTTTGAGATTAATTGCAAATAAAAGAAAACACTGAAGAAAAACGAAGAAAGTTTTCCATGAGGGTGTTTTCATATTAAGTATTTGTGGGCTTTGCCTGAATGCACTCTGTAACTTTCCAGTCTTTCTTTTCCTTCTTATTTATTTTTTTGTCTCTGTTGTTTTCTCAGGATTGCAATGCATCACTTGACATTACCCAAGCAGGTTTGAGCAGGAGTGCATCAGCTGAAAGCAATTTTGTCCAGAGCGCAGCTGCCAGGCGGATAAGACTTTCCTTCTTTCGTTTACTTTGAAATGCTCCTTTTTTTTCTTCGACATCCAAAATACACAGGGCAGCCAAATTGCTGACATGTGTGTGAGAAGGGCAGTGAGACTTCTGCATTCTTTCATGCGTCACTATGCAAAACTCCACATTGTTTATTTAAAGAACACTGAACACTTTAGCACTATTAAGAAACATGTCATATGGTAAACTAAAGGTTTCCTCTCAGGAAAAATCCCTGTCAGTTTATTTTTCTGTAGTATAAAGTTATTTTAGTTTTGACTCACAAACTGCGTGCATTTACAATTAAGAATCAGTATAGTAACATAGTGTAGCGAAGGATGCTAAAAGCCTAGGTTAACCTGAAAATGCTGTGTACTTATTTTGGTGGTAAAAAACTGCTCGGGTGGAAGGAAAGGACTTTACTTCTTACTTGCTATGGACAATTCTAACACAAGTAACCACGTTTATGTGTATTCCTAAATGGTATTCTGATTATCTCAAAAACAGCAGTAGCAACCAAGAATTAGCTAAATAGTAATTGTTATCCAGTTTCCGGATACAGTGAGAAAGTATTTGCCTCCTTATAGATAACCTCGGTCTTTGCTTTTTGTCACAATTTCCCGTTTTAGATCATCAAACAAGCTTTAATATCAGATACAGAGAGCCACAGTAAATAAAAGTAATTAACTTACCAATGGAATAAGCTATCCAAACCAACCTGACTCTATGTGAAATAGTAATTGTCCCTTAAACCTAACTAGCATCAACAAGGGAAGAGGGAAGAGTTTCTATTGATTGGTGATGAGTTTTTTTCATTGCTGCAGACGAATTTTGTCCCACTGTCTTATTTCAGCTGCTTTGGAGGATTTTTGATCATGACAGAAGTGTTTAAGATCATGCCTCCGGATCTCAATTGGAATTAGTCAGGACTTTGACTTTAATTTTGGTTTTGTTAAACCGTTTAGATGTATATCGGCTGGTGTGCTTCAAATCATTGTCCTGCTGGATAACACAAGCGGATTAGAGCTTAAGGCCACAAACTGAGCGGTACAGTGCACATTTCATGGTTTCACAAGTTGCAACAAGTCATCCAGGTCCTGAAGCATCAAAAAAGTCCCAGACCACCACACTGCCACCACCATCTTTGATGGTTGGCATGACGTCCTTTATCTGAAATGCTATTTTAGTTTTATGCCAGACGTAATGGAATCCAGAGCCCAAACAAGCTCCACTTTTGTCTTTGTCGGTCAGCAAAATATTTTTCCTAATATCTTGGAGGCCATCAAGATGATTTTGGGGGGTAATTGTCTTTTGTTGAATTATGAACACTGACCTTAACTGGGGCAAATGGGGTCTGCAGTACTTTAGACGTGCTGGAGTTCCTTGATCTCCTGAATAAGTCATTAATGCACTCCTGGAGTAATATGGGTAATCATTGTGGATAAGAGTAATTGACTGTCTTGAAAATTACATCAGTGAGCAAGTAGTAGCTGCGATGTGTTATCCGGTGCAGGGGGGGCAAGATGAAGCTATGTGACTTCAACATAACTCTTTTCTGTATAAGAGACTGCAGACAGTTAACGACTGGCAAAGCTACATTTTTAATTCATAGAATTTTAAAAATGACAAATAAGTACCAGGCTTTGGCACACTGTGAACCAAGTGGAAAACGAATTACAAGACAGGAGGATGTGAGGCCCGAGAGACTCTATAATAGGAAAAACCTGACATCTGAACTCTGGACGGTTGTCAGAAGTTGGATTATGTGGCATTGCAGACTAGGTGGTGTTTGGTAGGCAGCCAGGGAGGGAGGAAAAGTATTGTGAGTGATAGCCCACCAGGGCATCAGAGCAGACCCGAGGCTGGAAGCAGCTAATTTACCTTGACATGCGTAGGAAACCCAAAACTTTCTGAGCCCCGTGTCACATAGGAACCACCCAGAGGAGACCTGCCACAGCCGTGCGGCCCCCAGCCTCTGTGCGTCCTTTCTAACTAGCTCTGTTTAGATGAACACACAGTGGAAGAATGCTGCAGTATACCTAGCAGAAACCACAAGCACAACAGGATAAGGGGCAATGTGAACTTTACAGGGAATTCCAAGACAATAATACTGCCAGCAAAGTTATAAGTGCTGTGCGTCAGCTGATGTGTATCTCTGTGTGTTTGAGTGCACACAACATTATCCCTGTCTCCTCACTTCGATGCCATGATACTGTCAGAAAGCAGTCAATAATAAGAGCTGACAAGGGAGAAGTTCCTTCCTTCACATGCATGAAAAAAAATATCTGGGAATATCTGAGCCAGGAGGTTAAGGTTTAAGGCTAATAGTAAGGATGGACTTTACAGGCCACCAATAGGAGGGAAATATATGGTTTGACACCCCAAATAAAGAGTGGACCTCCCCAACAGAAAAAAAAAAAACACAAGGTTGAGAGGCATAAAAAATTTATAAATTCCTGTTTACCTGTAATGATATAATTTATATTACATAATTCATGAGGAAGTGGGGACAAAGCACCCTCTAAATTTGTCATGTCTTTTCATCTTTGGTACTTTGGTTTTCTTATTCTTTATTTTGGAATTTGTTACTCTTTGCTTTCCAAGTTGAGTTTATTCCTGGGTTGTTTATTAGTATCATTGAGGTCTTCCCATATCGGTTCCTTTCTTTTTGTTGAGTTTCTTACCTATTTACTATGTGTTTCTGTTGTCTAATGGTGGGGGCCCCTCCATTATAATCTTTCTAAAATCTTTCAAAACAATTCTAAATATCAACAGAAATGATGTAGCTCAGTTCTCTTTGTCTTTCCTGTGATAATAAGTTACCTTCCCTCAACGTCTCAGCTCTCTGCACAGCCCAGCTCATCTGTTCGGTAACTCATCTGTCAAGCTCCCCAGCAAAAATACTACTGGATTTCTTAGTATTTGTCATTTTCCTGTTGTTGCCACCGCCCTGTGTTCCTCCCATCATTTATTGTTTTGGATTTTCTCTGGACTCTAGTTTTTGTACGTTTTTGACTTTCCTCATTTTTAGCAAAAGCTGTTATTTTTTGACCTACCTACAAAGTTTCTTATGAGGTGAATAGTAAATCTTCTATCTTTTTTATAATGCAGTTTCACAAATTTGCATTTAAAAGCCCAAATGACTGTTTCTCTTCCTAAATAAATGTGAACTGAGGTCAGCACATATTGGTGGGATAGCAGGGAATTTTTGAACAGTGTTTTCCAGAAGCTTCAAGGCCACTTAGATTCAACATTTGAAACATGCCCAAACAGCAAGCATCTATTTAGTCAAGATCAAAATTTTTATATGCTGGTAAAACAAAAAAAAATAGTACAAGTCTGTTCATTTTCCTTTGTAGAGTACCACATTTGTAAGGGAAATGCATTTTTTGGGTTGAGCAGCAAAGTTGAAAAGGTGGGCTGCGACCATGTAAAACGTATAAAATCTTGTCTGCCAGTGCCAAACAGCTTAGTCTCGTTTATTAGATCAGATGATTGAAAATTGAAGAAATAAGATATATTGGCAAAATACTACACGACAACAAAAGCCTGGAACCTCCTCTTCCTGCTGGTCAGTAACTTAGTCACAGACTGCTGTAGTATGGTGGTGTTGGTCAGTATGGTAAAAACACTCAAGGTGATCCAACGTATGTTCAATTGGGTTGAGGTCAGGACTGTACGCAGACCATTTCATCCTCTCCACTTTCAGATTCTGGAGGTAGTCTAGATTAAAGCCTGCTCTTTAGGGGTGAGCATTAACATTTTGGAGCATAAAAGCCCATCCCTAGGAGTGGAAATATGCATATATGCATATATTGCAACTGGATGCAGAATCAGGTAGATTCTGCCCCACACCATCATGCTACCTCCATCGTGCAACTCTCATGCCAAACTCTACTACTCAACCCACAAAGGAATTCTTCACCAAGTGGCATCGTTTAAGGGGAAATAAACAGATGTTCAACTGTCCTCCTTATCTCCTTATGTTTTGTGCTAGGTTTGAAACTTAATTAAATTATTTCATCTGCACTCGTTCCTGTTCTCTGAAAAACCAGCTATTTTTATAACCTTCCTAAAGCTCTAACTAGACAGGAAACAACAAGGCTGTATTTCTGTTTTGAATTATCAGGGCAGTAAAGACTTACTTTATACCAAGCCATTGTGCTTCTAGATTGGCTTTTAACATTTATAAGATCATCTATTTATGTCATTCAGTCATTGAAAGGCATACCTACAATAAATCAGACAGCAAATAAAAGCCATAAAAAGGTACCTCTTCGCAAAGCATTTAAAGCTCTAAACATGTAAGGCACAGAGTGTATATATTAAGCAATGTGGATGTTGTTTGGTGGAAAAGTGCAACAAAGTCCCTCATGGCAGAGTGAATGTGTAAATAAATCAGCATAATCTTTGCTAAGAAGAATGTTTTTTAGGAAACATGTACTCCTACAAGTTATTGTGTGTTTAAATATAAAGATTTTTTCCCCACTCTTATCCCCTAGTGCCTTATAGTGACCTACAACTCTTCTCTGTGTTAACTCTAAGTGTTAACTCACAAAGTGGAGTTGTTTTTCCTCCAAAAGTAGAAAATCCATAAACACTCCTCTACATGTGCCACAGACAAAACACACTTCATGGAGTGTTTTCCTCTTATTTCTGTTTGTGTGGTTTAGAGGAGGGAGGATCAGTTCCACTGCCTGCCAACAGCAAAGTTTATGAGCGGGATATCCACAAATACACAGAAAGTCTAGCTGCATACAAGGAGCTGGATAAAGGTGAAGACTTTCAACTTGTTTATGCTAATCCGAAGCAAGCTTTGTTCCTCGTTTTCAAGTCTCAACAGTCAACCCCACCATGCAAATGGAGAAGATCTGTTTCTCCTGGCAGTTAACCTTACTAATTTAGAGACTTGCATTGGTGTACTGAGTACCACTGCAATGTGAACCAGGCTTGTTCTGGCAAATCCCACAGTTGCTGAATTAGGCTGCGTTGGAGCAAGCGTGTTAACACCATGTCTGATCTCATTGTATTTTAAATGCATTGACAAACGAACCCTGGAATAAGACAAACAACATTTAGAAGAAAGAAATCAATGTTCAGGCGGTGGGATATAACGTTGCAACCGGATGTTTGCATACACTTCACAAAAGTACAAATAAGATTTTTTCCCTGATTCTCAGACATTAAATATGAACAGTTGTCTTTCTGTTTTAGGTCAGTTGGGAATACTACAAGTTTTATATTTGCTAAAGGCCAGAATGAGAGAAAATGACAGAGATTTTTTTTGTATATACTTTCTTCAAATTCTAAAGGTGTTACAAATTTCTTTAATATTTGGTTGAATTGCCTCACCACAATGCTAAAATTTCTGCCCATTGCGCCTGACAGAACTTGTTGAGCCGAGTTTGTAGAGTGGCCCTTGCTTGTATACACTTATTTAGCTCTGCCCACAATGTTCTATGGGACTGATATCATAGCTTTGCCATGATTAGTCCAAAACATAGATTTTTTTGTCTCTAATTTTGCAGTATGACTGAGAATCAGCATCCGTTTGGAAGACCGGTTGCTCCCAAGCTTTGACTTCCTGGCCAATCTCTTGAGATGCTGGTACTTTCAAAATACTGTTCTTTTTTCACCATGTCATGTATTTTGGGAAGTGTATCTGTCCTTCCTGAAGCAAAGAACCAACATAACAGAATGTTTCAACCCCTGTACTTCACAGTTGGGATCATGTCCTCAGGCTTTAAAGCTTCCATCATTTTGATCCAAATTTAATTATCATTATGGCCAAACACACCAACTTTATACGTTTCAGGAGATTTCAGGACATGTCTAGGCATCTTTGTCGCCGAGAGCATTTAAGAACTTTCATCTGAGTTTTTATGTTGCTTTTAGAATAATGGCCTCTTTCTCGCTGAGTGGCTTTTCAGTTCATTCACTGTGAATAATAACTCCACTTCGGTCAGCATCTTCAGAAGATTCTTTTCTTTTGTTCTGGGGTTGACGCACATTTTTTGCAACATAACATTTTCTTGTCTGGGACACAGAACCCATCTACTTCCTGAACAGTATGATGGCTTGACATTACCACGGTGTTTGTTGATTAACTGAACAGATGAACGGAACACCTTCAGGCACCTAGGAATTGTGCCCAAGAATCAACCACACAAATCTCAATGAAAGCTTGGTTATTTTTTTAATTTTTGTTTGATGTCACACAAACAAGCACTTATGTTTGAGATGTCGCCCTGCAAAGCCATCACATCATCATAGTAAGCGTAAGTAATGTAAATATCTGCCTTTGAAGAAAGTAATAAAAAAATCTCTAAATACTGCTTCTCATTCTGGTATTTAGCAATTACAAATAATAGTGGTAATTTTAGCTGACCTAAAGCAGCAAAAGATCTATGATTTAATGTCAAAGAATAATGAGAGAAAAGGCCTTTGTGACCTTTTATGTAGTGTATGTAAAGATCTGGTTTCAACTGAAAATAATGAAAAAATGTATTCATTTGAATGCACTTTGCCTGAAAGCAAGAAAGCAAGGAAAAATGATTCACAAACCAATCTGAAACAGTGACCATGGGAAGAGTCGTGACTTTTCATCTAATGCAAGTCAACAGAAAGTTTACTTTAAGAGCATTTTGGTTTCCACATGGAGAACAGGAAGGGACAATTAGCATATAAACAATCAATAATACAAAGGAAAGAATGAGTCAAGAGTGGATATGGATATACACTTAGTCGTGATTTAATCTGTTTGGCTGAGAGCAGGAAGAGTAAGACGGGTGAGGGTTTTTTGGAAAGAGAGAGAGGGTGGGGTGGTGGGGGTGGGGGGGGGGTATAGGATGTTGGCATGCGAGGAGAGGCAGTCTGCGGTAGACTTGTAAATAGCCGGAGGGACAGAGGGATGGAGGAATAGAGCTATCAGCAGAGAAGTGATGAAGGTCTGGGATCTGGCCAAGATAAACACACACCAGCCCAGAAGGAGGAGCAGCAGCAGCAGCAGCAGCAGCAGCAGCACACACACACACACACACACACACACACTCTTCAGAACTTCACAACACATAGAAATGAGACATATAAGGCTGCAAGCACTTTATATTCATCATACACCTACATGTGCTCAAGCACACACACACACACACACACACACACACACACACACACACACACACACACACACATACACACACACATACACACACACCTGCAGAAAAATAAACAGTGTTCTATATGGATCACCAACCACAGCTTCTTTAGTGTTAAGCTGTGTGACAACAGGCTAGGCTGTCATTTTGACATCTCTTTTCATCACATGCTACATTAGTCCATTTGCTCAGATACCACAGAATAAACACGTAGAGAAAATAAATGGTTCGAGTTTTATTTTTAAACACGTGAAATAAACAAAGTCGAGCCCTCTGAAAATCACTCTTGGCAGGGTCATTTCAAAAGTTTGTAATTATAAATTCTCAACTTGGAAAAGCTGTCCTGCAGATTCGATCATGGATCCAGGGAAGACTCTTGTCACCACTCATCATTTTTCACTTCTTTTGTGCAAAAGTGTTCATTTGGGCCGAGATGTGTCGTGTGCGTGTGACTGAGCTTCATTGGTGAGCCGTGAAGCGAGGGCTTTCCTGCTCTGTCTTGCCTGTAGTTGACACACACCTCGACGGAGACCTTAAAAGTTGCTAAATGTTATCTTAAGAGTGGCATTCAGAGGCAAAACTGGGGCGTGAAAGAATGTCTGTGAAGCATGCCGAGCTAGAATGCCAAACACAAGCCGTGGTCATCACTCTGTCACCATCCTGGTTTGGAGGACCAATGTGAATTAGCTTAGTTTCTGTTATAACCATCATTAAACAGATATCTTGTAAAAAGAAGCCAAGACTACTTAAATCAAATGTGAGGACTGGTTGGAGATCAGTTCAAATTATTTTCATTAATGTGTCAAAGGCTACAGTTTCTTCTTACAACCGCTAAGCTTAGGCTACACACAGGCTTTGTGGTTTTGATGATTTAGTATTTGAAAAGCTGTTTATTTTGATTAAAATAATGATGCAAACAGCTGCAATTAGATGCAAGAATTTGGCCTGCATGTTAGAATTTGTGAGGGATTTTCTCTAATCCACACAAGGTTAAAACGTTTACACACAGATTTAACTAAATATATTCATGTGAAAAATAACTTCATGCTCTCTGCATTACTTAGATATTTGGACAACAAATATAAGTTTTAACAATAGCCCCGTCATAAAATCAATATACAATAGAACTGAGGAAAAGACCTTTAAAATTTTTCTGTAAAAACTAATCATATTTATTCCCGCTTAAAACGGCTAAAATCAGACAGGCGTATCACATCAGGTGGACACAATCAGAATATTGTTTCTCTATATTTTTAAATTTTATTTCCTTTTTAAAATTCAGACATTTAGTTTGGTATGCTCCTGGTTGTTGAGGAGAGATTGAATACCGCAGTGAAATCTAAAGAGTTGTCTGAGGCCTTAAGAAGGAAAACTTTAGCAGCGTATGGGTCTGGTAAGGAATCTAAGGATATGTCATAAGGATCTGAAATCAGCCATCCCACTTTATGGAAAATAGTCTACAGGTGGGGGGCATTCAAAACAATTGCCCTAATGCCCAGGTCAGGTTGTCCCAAGTAAGTTCACCCCGGAAGTGGACTGCAAGGTGCTAAAAGAAGTCTTCAAAAATATCACCGCAGGACCTAAAGCAGATGCTTGTAACTCTTGATATGAAAGTGAATTCCAATCAGAAAGAAACTGTACAAGAATAATTTCCATGTGAGATATGCAAGGAGGAAACCTTTTCAGTCTAAGAAAAACATGAACTGAATTTTGCCAGAAAAAACATAGACCAAGGTGAGGACTTTCAAAATAATGTTTTTTGGGCACTGAGGCTAAAAAAATATTATTTGGATACCAGAGAAGATGGCATGTTTGGTATCTTATGGGGCATTCGAAATGGTCTGGACATAAAATAAACCCCTCAAACATCTCACAACTGAAATATGGGAGTGGGGATCGTTTTCCTCAGATGGATGTCAGAGACTGAGAGATGGCGACAAAAAGCATCTCATTGAAGGGTAGACTAGAGATCAGGGCCTAGGGTGTCCTTTTTCCTCAGTTAAAAAAACCCTATGGTGTTAATTAATTTTGTTTAATAAGTAAAACAAGGTGCATTTTTGATGTGTACTTCCAATTAAATCACTTTGTTTTCCAGTGATAAAACATGTGTGAACATTTCTTGGTGAAGAACTAAATATAAATATTAATACTAAGAAGTTGCACATGACCCACATTCTTGTAGCCACAAACAACATTGTGGCAGGATATTTAACCAGTCTTGACAACACAACTGTATATAAGTTTAAACCATCCGCCTGTTGATTAGAGGTGAAGTTAAAGAATTTCTTCGTCCCGTCCAGTATTTTGTGAAAAGGGCTACAGACTCCTGCAAACATATTTCTTATCACTGTGGACAAATAATTCAACCTGTTTATGTGGGTAGCACCAAACTTTCAGTTTCTTTTTTGGGCAGCACTTTATCAGTTCATTGTGAAATCGCATTACCAAAGCCCCTTTTGAAAATGTGTGGTCTGTGCTTAAAAGGTTCGCTGAGCCAGGAGACTGATCCATTTAAATGCACTTTACCAATTCTGTAATGTTATATTTCCTCAAGGTCCTTAATTGTGCTTCAGGCTTGAACCAGTCACATTCCATATGAGGAAAATATATTTTTTTAACTTTTCAATATCAGAATCAGAATCAGCTTTATTGCCAAGTTCGTACATACAAACAAGGAATTTGACTCCGGTACACTTTCCTCTCTGGTTTTGTTTTTGTATTACAGAATATACATATATACAATATACAAATATACACATATATAAATAAAAATAAAAAGGGGCATTTGCAACATCTGTATGCTGTTGTTTTGTACTCTATTAAATGTTCATCAGAGAAACAGCCTGGGGGAAGAAACTGTCTCTGTGGTGTCTGGTTTTAGCGAACAGTGCTCTGTAGCGGTGGCCTGAAGGTAAAACTCTGAACAGTTTATGTGCAGGGTGTGTGGGGTCTGCAGAGATTTTTACAGCTCTTTTTCTGACCCTAGACCTGTATAAGTCCTGGATGGAGAGAAGGTCTGCCCTGATTATTCATTGCAGTCTGCACCTGTCCTGTTTTGTGGATGAGCCAAACCACACTGAGATGGATGAAGACAGGACAGACTGAATGATGGCAGTGTAGAAGATAACCAGCAGCTCCTGTGGAAGGTTGTACTTCTTGAGTTGCCTCAGGAAGTACAGTGTCTGCTGGGCCTTCTTTCGAACAGTGTTTATATGTGAGGACCATCTCAGGTCCTCAGAGATGGTGGTTCCTAAGAACCTGAAGTGGTCCACAGCTGACATGGTGTTGTTGAGGATGGTGAGGGGGGTGTATGGGGGTGGTTTTCTCCGAAAGTCCACCACCATTTCCACAGTCTTGAGTGGGTTGAGTTCAAGGTAATTCTGACTGCACTAATGTACCAGCCGATCCACCTGCTGTCTGTATGCAGACTCATCACCGTCCTGGATCAGACCAATGACAGTGGTGTCGTCTGCAAACTTAAGGAGTTTCACGGACGAGTCCGATGAGGTGCAGTCATTTGTGTACAAGGAGAAGAGGAGTGGGGATAGAACACACCCCTGGGGGGCACCAGTACTTATTGATCTGGATCGGGAGAAGATGCTCCCCAGTCTCACCTGCTGCTGTCGGTCCGTCAGGAAGCTGTTGATCCACTGACAGGTGGAGGCTGGGACGTTGAGCTGTGTGAGCTTCTGGTGGAGGATGTCTGGTATGATGGTGTTGAAGGCCGAGCTGAAGTCTACAAACAGGATCCTGGCGTACGTCCCTGGGTGGTCGAGGTGTTGCAGGATGAAGTTTAGACCTACGTTAACAGCATCATCTGCTGACCTGTTTGCTCGGTAAGCAAACTGCAGGGGGTCCAGCAGGGGGCCTGTGATGTATATATCCATCCAACTATCCACACATAATCCATGTAGGGAGACTGAATAATCTAACACACATTTTGGACTATGGGAGGAAGCTGAAGTACCCAGAGAGAACTCACTCATATATGTAGAAAGGCTTAGTCAGGATTTGTACCCCAGACCTTTTTGCTGCTGGGCTGCACAGCGGTGCAGTTCGTCGCACTGTTGCCTTGCAGCAAGAAGGTCCTGGGTTAGACCCCCAGCCGGGGGTCTTTCTGCATGGAGTTTGCATGTTCTCCCCGTGCATGCATGGGTTCTCACCGGGTACTCCAGCTTCCTCCCACAGTCCAAAAACATGACTGTTAGGTTAATTGGTCTCTCTAAATTGCCCTTAGGTGTATGAATGAGTGTGTGCTTGGTTGTTTGTGTGTTGCCCTGTGGTGGACTGGCGGCCTGTCCAGGGTGTACCCCGCCTCTCGCCCATAGACTGCTGGAGATGGGCACCAGCTTCCCCGCGACCCACTATGGAAGAAGCAGTTTAGAAAATGACTGACTCACCTTTTTGCTGCATGGATATGGTGTTAACAGCATCAACAAAGCATGCAGCCCCTTTTAATAACTAATCTTTTTCAGAAAATAGAAATCTAGCTCAAACTCCAAAGAAACTTTCAAAATGGTGCAGAGAAAAAAACAACTGTGACAAGAGGACATACTGAATGACTCTTTCGCAGTTATCAGAGTGAGGTTGGACCAACGTACCTTACAGTTAAGATTGTCTGTCTCACATAAAGATGCAGCTTCCCTCAGAAAATAGAGATCACAGACCAGGTTGAGCTGTGTAAGCACAGTCCTGCACCCCCGTTTCCTGTAGAAACCTAATCTTTTGAAGCTCTCAGATTAGTAATCCCCATGAGTGCTGGCTGGGTACTTGTGATTTGGTGGGCATGTGCTTTATGCATTAACCTGCATAGTAGTTCAAAGCCTACCCATGCTCCATGAGGGAGGATGACAGGACACATGAAAGTAACACTCAACAGTGTGTAGTGTCTAAAGATCAGAGCCTGGTAGGAAGGAGGGAGTGCCAACATAAACAAATCAAACGCACCTACATTTTTAGAGTTTGTCTAGTGAAATATACCCACATGTTGGGGCCTATTAAAGGAACTGATGCAACAGATGAGGACATTTCAGGGTAGTGTTTCAGACCTATAGATAGTAAATTGAAATGCATGATATAAAAGGAATTTTTCTTGAAAATGTTTCTGAACAAATTTGCATTCTGCAAATCATTGGAAAGAAAAAACAATGCTTTTAACACTGCTTGGTTTTGTTTAGAAACCTCTTCCAGAGGATATTACTGGCACTCATCACCGCTTCAAACATTCATTTTGCTAAACAGGAATACCAAAACACAAACAAGCCAGGTTGTTTCAGTTTTTTAACGCATCAGCCTCCCAGGCAGTTTGTAGTTTAAAAAAACAAAAAAGGCTTTGTATTGTATTTCTTTCCTGTGCCAGAGCCCCCTTCCTGTAGCGGTGCTGTGTCAAACACTGATGACCCTCTGCTTCCTGCAAGTCGCATGGAGACGAGCCTGCCACGAGCCCCAGGCCTCACCGCCAGCCACCGAACAACCTCAGAGCCCCTACTCTTAGTCTAAGTATTGATCCACTTTAAGTTGCTCCTGATTTTCAATCTCAACTTTCTCTTCTCTAATAGTTTATCTTTGTCCATCATTATTCAGGATTAAACTTTGCTTTTTCTTCCTTTCTTGCCACCTCTTGCCTGTGACACCCCCTTCTCCTTAGTGCTTCCCTTTATCCACACCTCCAATTCCCTCTGCATCCCTTTTTCCCTCCTCTCTTTGTCTGTCTGTCCAGGTCAGAAGAGGGTCTGTCAGACATTTCCTGTGCAAGCTGCATATTTCGACCACACCTTGTGAGGGGATTTCTATAACTGCTGTCACCAACTCCTTATAGTAAACTTGATGAAATACTACCTGTATTTTAAACGTAGCCGTCTTTGGAAAATTAATTTGAATTCTGTGAAATTGCCCCCCAAAATATAATGTAAATCATGGACAAAAGCCCATGGGACCACAATTCTGAATCACGTATGGAACGACATTGCTGGTCGTTCCTATACAGTGCCTTGCAAAAACATTCATGCCCTTTGAACTGCGCAACGTTAAAACCCCAATTACCTCTGTATGACTTGTGTGGAATGTCTACCAGCTTGGCACATTTCGACACTGAAATCTTTACCTCCTTTTTAGCAAAATAACTCAAGCAAATTCAGAATGGATGGAGAGTGTCTGTGCACGTCAGTTTTAAAGTCCTGCCACAGATTTTCATTATATTTTGGTCTGGACTTTGACTGGGCCAGCCTAACATGAATTTGATTAAAACCATTCCATTGTACCTCTGGCAGTATGTTGTCCTTCTGGAAGGTGGGTCTTTGTCCCATTCTTTCCAGGTTTTCTTTTAGAACTGCTCCAACCTTCTGCCAACCACCACCACGCTTTACTGAAGCAATGAGTAATGTGCAAGCACACAGTGATTTGCACATAGGTCAAACCTTTGGTCCTAACAGAGCACCTTGTTCGACATGTTCTCTATGATCTCTACATGGTTTGTGGAAAACATTGTACTGAAAAATTGCATTTAAATTCAGATTAAATTGTACAAATGTGGACTATATTTGCTAAATAGGTAACTTCTGAAGACAATTAGTGGCAATCTAGGGGTTTCAAAGGGGCTGAATGCACATACAAGGTACAATTTTCATTTTATACTTGATGTTTTTTACTTGAAAGATGTTAAAACCTTGTGTACTTTCACTTCCATTTTTGCAAACCTTTGCAGATATTAAGCACATTATCAGAGTTATAGCCTAATGTTTGTAATAAATTACACACCACTAACACTAATGTTGACTTTAATAAACAGAGGTATGGTAACACTAATGCAACTTTTACACTTCCTACTTTAAAACATTTTCACAAAACAATGTACATGTTCCTTTGTTTGGACAAAGTAACTGTCATACGTGAGCGCCTGTGTGTGAGACTTGGCACAGTCCCGCATGTTCCACAGGCCAGTGCGTCTTTGACTTGGCCTCAATTCTGCTTAGATCCAAGGTCACCAAAGTGCGTTTGTGCACACGTGCCGGCAGCAATAACATACCTTTGCTGTGAATTTGTGCACACTGCCCCTCTGGTCTTCTTCCAGTCCAGGTCAGAAGCAGGAAGAGTGCAGAGAGAAAGGGAGGAAGCAGAAGCCGCTCTCGCTGGCTACAGGTACTAACCCTGAGCTTTGACCTTTCACTTCAGCCTGAATCTTTGACAAAACACAGCTCTGCAATTAGGGCTCAAAATACCTGATATTTCTATGATTAGAGAAAGTTTAATTAGGGTCATATGAGTAATAAATAATAAGCAAACCACAAAAAAACTTCCAGAATTATAATTTAAATCTTTATTATCTGACGACTTGCTGTTTTTGTATAATCATTACATTTACAGAAATGTTTAGGAAAGCTGCAGAAACTGATTTATTTTGTTGTCCCAATCATCCATTTTTCTTTCCTACATCAAACTGTTTGACAAAGCTGGTGGGGCACAGCTTTTAAAAAGACTGTATAGACATGAATCCTGTCCAAATCCAAGCACATCCACAGAAAAGGTTGCAAAGAGTAGCATCATAAACGCTTGTGCTCACACCTTAGAGATTTCAACCACCTGATATCATCATCATCATCATCATCATCATCATATGGATGCTCAAATAGTCTTGCTCTTTTTGGACAGAACCCATGACTTTGGATGGTGACTGATTTTTTTTTTCTCCTTCTGAAGCTGTTTCACCAGTTCCAGAAGAATAACCTGCTACCATATTTGGAAGGCTCCAGTTTGCCTTCGGTGGCCGGGTTGGGCTCAGGACGAGGTCTAGAGTGGTAGGGGTTCTCTGGGAGAGGCCGCGAGGTTGACACTTTGGTTACCTGTCAAAAAAAAAAAACATTTTCAAAGATTTGTTAGAGGTTCGTTGCAGATGCAACCACCTCCTTATGCAAAGTCTACTATTAACAGGCGTGAGTCGGTTACCGGTGTCAAGGTACACAAAGGTATTAAAAAGGTTCTGTTTCTGCTTAGAAAAAAGGAACACTATACCTTGGGGGCAGAAGATCCTGAGTTTGTTCCCCAATTAAAAACGTTTGCTTCTGTTTATTTTTTTAACCAGTTTATGTTGACTCGGATATGTGCTGATTTAATTAGACCATTTAAAGAGTTTACATTTAGGTTTAGGCAGAAAGAAGTCACTAAGATGCTGTTTCAACGGACTGGAGCTGCAGACAGACTGCATGACACCTACATGTTACTGCAGCACACCGGTAGGCCCAAGCAGCCTTCACCTCATCGCAAGTGCCCGTATTTTTTTTTTTTTTGGCCAATTTACGTGAATGACAAAGATGTTATAAAACTTTAAAAAACAATTCAGAGTCATTTATTTTTCCTTCCCATGACTGTAATACTGGACAGATCACATTGGGATGAAACGACTTATTTCCAAATCAGACTGACTTGAGGGAACCACCTCTGAAGTGAAGGAAGAGCCTAAATTTAGCAATTCTCTCAAATATCTATTTTTAGTTTGCAAGTTCAAAAACAATGAAAAGAACTACTAGAAACAAATTTGTCAGATTGCAGAGGAGGGTCTGAGTTTTTTGAGGGCAGGAGAAATCTTCTGTTTTTGTTCCCCCACTTAAAAATAGAGGAGCAGTTGCTCCAATAACTCAACTGTTCATACGCCTATGCACAAAGTTAAAAATCCCTTTAATGAGACACTAAATTTAGCTGGTGTTTATGACATTCATTTTAAATCCAAATATCAAAATTAAGGTAAAAATGTATTTTAGAGATAACATGATTATGATTGTTAATTGACAAATGCAATTAGATCATGTTGGATGGTATTTACCATCCATTTTAAAATGGATGAACTTATTTAGTGCTTTTCCAGTCATACGAACCACTCTCAGCACTTTACACTGGAGCCTCATTCACCCAATCGCACTCACAAACACGCACACCGATACGCAGATCAGTAGGCAACTTAAAATTAAATGCCTTGCCCAGCAGCACATCGACATGTAGCAAGAAAAAGCTGGAATATAACCCACAACTTCTTGGATTGCAAGATGACCACTCTTCCCACTGAACCACAGTCGCCTCTTGTTAAACAGTTTCATGTAAAATTTTGTAAAACCATTAGAGAATAAAAAAGTGTTATCTTTACTCACGGTTATCAGATGGTGCAATGTTCATATTGGGTGTGTATAATCAGCACAAACAGAACCCACAGTACATGGCTCACCTTAGATAGATCTCCCAGTTGAGGTCTCTCCCAACCCAGCTTATCAAGGACACAGCTATCAAAAGCTTGCTGCTCTTTGCGGCAGTGGCGTAGTTCTGCCAAGTTGGTGTAATCCAAGCAGGTCCAGTACTCTGTGAAGGACTCGGCACAGTTTCCCTTGATTTGTCTGAAATGCATACAGACATACAGGTATATTACAATCTATTCCTATATAAGACTCACAGCTGTCAGGCAGAACAAAAAAGGCTTTTTAAGGAACTAAAAAACATTTCTCCCTATGGGCATCAAACTAAGATCATTCAACAAATTACAAGTACCTTCTAAACATTTAAAGAAACTTGAATCAAAAAGAAAATCAAAGTTGGTCAATTTGCTTTTATAAAAATTATGTTTCTTCATGACCTGAAGCAGAAATTCATCATCAAAATGCCTTTTATCACCATATTTGCACAAATGTGGGTCCACTTTCAAAATTAAAGATAGCTACTGTATAAACAGCATTTAAACTTGGCCCTTAGCAATTTGTCAAATAATAAAAAAAACACCACATAAACTGTTTAGGTTGGATTTCCACAATATCATATAAATAATCAGATGTTTCATTAAACTAAAAATTCATATTTGTCACGGCCTCCTGAATAAGCAATGTATGAAAATTCACAACTGGAAAATATTCCATCCATTTTGGACCATTATGAGTCTCACTCCAGCTCTTTCTCCTAGTCTTTCAGCACCAGCATTTAGTTACTAACCTCTACATCCCATGATACACTGAAAAGCTTAGTTGCAGAACAAGACACCAAACCTGAAACTTTTTAAATCTTCTGTGTCTACATAACAGCTTCAAAGCTCATAAGAACAACTGCCTAGCAGGAACGTTTGCAACTTCAGACCACATTTTCTTCCCACATGTCCATCACTGAGTAAGAAACACACAAACCTCTGATGACCAGTTTCCCATGGACTCTTAAAAGTCTGTTCTCTGCTGGCAGCAGTGTTCAGCCACATCTTTAATCACTCTCTATAGGACCTAGGTTCAGTTTTGCAGATGACAACAGGCGAGCAATTTTTAACTCTGAAAATGTAATTATTCTGCATAATCAACGGAGTACTAAATTCTTTCCGATATCATGAGAATATTTCTTCTTAAAAGCCAAAACAAATGCGTACAATGACACCCCTGCAGCCAATGAGAAAGACTGCTATTTTACAAGTGAAGTAAACTTTATTATTTAACCTTAAATATGAGCTATGAACTTAATAAACCAGTCAGTCAAGTAACCCCTGTACATGGTTTCCATATAAGCCTGGCACTGTTTCAGTTCTTATGGATTAGGCATCAAAAACACAAAATGTTGAATAACTGAAGTTACCTGAAAAAGTTTAGAGCGCATTCATTGACCTTCCTCCCTTCTTCTAGACACTTCCTTGGATCCTTCTCTTCCCAGCGACAGAGCATAAACTCCTTGTTGGGTTTGTCACACTGGGAGCCATAATGGTGGGCAGCAGCCTTTAGAACTGCAGACGACACTTTTATCTAAAGCAAAGAGGAATGACAAAACATGGCAGAGTTAAGAAAAATATGTGGCCAATAAAAGACAAAAAACAACTTTTTTTAGGCTTTTCACATAGAATAATACTTTTGCTGCAGGAAAGACAATTAAAAAAAGGTGCATTTATTCAATGCAGATCTAGAAATTTTAGAATATGTCTTTGACAGTTTGATCTTGTGTTTTGTTTTTTAATTTTATTCAATTACATTCTCGTTCAAGGAGAAATGACCATATTAGACAAAAGACATTGATAAAATGATACGCAATCTTGGTTTTGTTTTTTCATCCCAACAGATTAACAAAGCAGTGGATTCAACTTTCAGCTATTTGATCCACAACATTTTTCTTTTCAACTAAAGTTGTTGTTGTTGGGTTAGTTGTCATGTAGAAAATACAGCAAATAAAATATTATCATTGTTTCTGGTACAATGGAAAATGTCAATTTAAAACCGACTTTTTTGAATGTCAGTTTTTTCTATCACCCAGTTTCTTGCTGCAAACATGAAAGATCAATTTAGAATATGCAAGAAATATTTTATTGAAAATTTGAACTGATCCAGTGGTTTTTCTTTAGAACATAATTTATATTTCAACTATATTTCCCTTAATTTTCTTTGCTGCAGTATATTTATTTGCAAAAACTATATAAAACTGCATGATAATTATTTTAGGGTGCAGATCACATCATAGCTTCATGGTGTATTTGCCCCCACACTTTTGTGAGGAGGACAAGGAAATATCTTTCCATACATGTCTTTGTGTCAAAGTGTGTTAAGGGAAAAATACAATTTCCTTTTTGTTATACACTATCCTTTACAACTGAGTTAAAGTTGACACTCCTATACCAATAAACAATTATGAAATTGCACAAGTGCCTTTTATTGTAAACAAAGTACATTTGTGGCAACAAGCAGCAAAACTGTCTTTCTTTTCTATATGTAAATAAATAAAAACAATTTCTTAAGTAAGGCTTAAGCAAAGAGCAAAAAATAATACTGATCTATGTAAGATATGTTACCCAATGAAGTGCAAATAAATGAGTAAAAAAAAATGCTTGCAATTACTGTTATACAAATAATCCACAGTTACATCTGTCAGTTATAAAAAAAAAAACAATGATACGTTTTGCTACATAAATAATGGATTGTTCTTTTCAATAATACAAAAACCGTCATGTGTTGCAAAAATTAAACAAACCTAGTTTTTTTTGTAAACTATTGAAATAAGGAAAGTGGAAAAAAGATCCAGGATTATCTCGTTTAGAAGTGTTGACAATGACCTAAACTACTTAAAGCGATGACCGGACTTTCAAGGACATATTTTTTTTAATCAAATTGAAACCACTTCAACGCAAATCTTGATAAACAAACGTTTGAAAGTAGTTGTTATGAAGTTATTGTCATTTAGTAGGACGCAGTGTGTGGAATGTGATCCGTTTGTCGAGCCACACACCAACCTTATCACCCGTTAACGTAGTTCCGAAGGACAAACATAATTTCCCGGTACTTTGCGCCTGGTGAACGTGCACATAGTTATGTCATTCATGCATATTCCACCTCGCAGTCCTTGTAAGTGACTGTCACCGCTGTGATAACTTTACTTGGACAGTTTTAGCAGCTAACCGGTTAGCTTGCTAGTTAGCTAGCATTTCTTCTCTGAGTAACAACAACCACTGCTCACCTCATCCACCTTCAGCTCATGCAACGTCGGAATTTCCAGCGTTGTCGGCATAGCTAACTGCTTGTTTTCTAAAACAAGCAACTAAAATCAAACACCGCTGAGAATAACCATCCAACGTCCTCCCCCGTTTATTTCAGGGACGAGAGCAACGAGGCCGCGAGAAGGTCAGTTTACGTCGTCTGGGGCGTCCTGATGACGCGTCACGCACGAACTACGTAGACATCTCAAAGAATTTGACTGAGATGAACAAAACTTTATGAAAATAAAAACAAATTATCTTTAACATCTTTTTATTTTAATCCTTTGTCTACAGCTTAACCGTTGTCACGTTTCCATGGTAACATCTCCTTTCTTTTCTTCGTAAGGTTTGTGTTGTATATATGAAAATTGCAGTTGCTAATCTTTTTTCGATGACAATGTTTTCGTTCTAGATTTATTTATGTATTCGTTTGGAATCGTACAGTAGAATATATAGCTTAAAAACTGTTTCTTACTAGCCTAAATTGCACATAAAGTAAAAATTAAACGGCCGGCTAGTTACGGTACAGTTGTCATGGTAACACTACACTAACCATCTTTTTTCTTTTGCTTTCTTTCCTTCGTTCTAAACTTTCTCCGTTCTAAACTGTTAAGGGAACTCTTTTTGCGTTGTGCTTGTAACACTATATATTCGTTGTGCAACTACCTTTTCTTCTGCTTCTGCTTCTTTTGTATTTTGGTTTCTCGAGAAAAAAACCGAAACAGTCACCTCTACTAATGGAGCTTATTGGAAACAGTTACAAAGGAAGTACAAAAAATGGAAGGTAAATATCATAAAAAACCAAAGCAAAACTGTATTAGTAATTATAGGAAGTTAGCTGTCGAAAGAAAAATGTAGTTGACAATGTAATCTTACCATTAGGATGGATGGTGAAGGTGAGTACACCTTTCTCACAGACACTAAGTATGTCGGAGAAATGAAAGATGGGATGTTTCATGGCAAAGGCTTGCTGTTCTTTCCAAATGGAAGCAAATATGAAGCCACCTGGGAGAACGGCTTAGCTAAACAGGTGAGCCTTTGTGAGTCTTTGTCTGTTTCTTGCTTTAATTTCAGATTGCATCCATCCACATGCATGACTGTGTTTCGCATTGGTTATACTTAATACTACATCTGTTCCCTTTTAGCAATCACTCACCATTATTGTTGGGGTAATTATGTTGCTCCCATTATTTTCTAGGATCATGCTTTGTTCTTCCCTGCTCTGATATGATCTTTCACGAGCTTTGCAACTAAAGCGATCATTCCACTTTTTTATCATTGCTGCAGTTGTGCTTTATTTTAAACGTTGGCGGCTCTGAACCATGGTAAATCTTGGCTCATACTACGTTGCACCTGCATTTAGTGCCAGCCCTCTTTTAAAGAGTCTTTAGATAAGCTGAATTTAGCACAAGAAAGATTTACATTTACAAAAGTTTTGTTTTATTTCTTTATAAGTTCTCTCCTTTAGTATTTTACTTCAAAAACTTCAGGTTTTAAATGACCATTTCCCCTATTAGCAAGTGATCAGTTCATCCAAAGCATGAACTTTAGTGTCTTCATACCCCTTTAACGTTTTCACATTTTTATAGGGATTTTTTACCATAGTCCAAGATAAAGAAGCACAACATTTCAAAGTGGAAGAAAATGGATACATAGGTTTCACATATTCTTACAAATACCATTAAACCTTAAAAAGAGGGAAGCACATATATTCAGTCTCTTTAATCAGATGCCCCCACAGAGTTCACCTGTGTTATTAAATCTCAGTTTAACTACACCTGTGTAATGTGAAGGCCTCAAACATTTGTTGGAGAATGTTAGTGAACAAATTGCATCATGATGCCCAAGTAACACAGCAGACTGGTCTTGAACAAAGTTATGGAGAGGTGAGTAGGGTTGAGTTCTAAAACTATATCCCAAGCTTGAGGATTTTACGGAGAACTGAAAGTCAAATGCGATGTTCCCCAAGTCACTATCTTGGGCCCTTCTATTTAATCTCTACATGTTCCCCCAATATCAGATAATAACAAACTACAAGATAAATTACCACAACTACGCAGATGACATACATCTCAACATTACAAAGTCACTAGATTACTATGAACTCATTCAAGCACTGGACAGATGCTTAGAACAAATCAATGTGTGGATGTACCATAATTTTCTTCAGTTGAATAAAAACAAAACTGACGTCATCATTTTTGGACTAAAGGAAGAGCGATTAATAGTCAGCACACAGCTTCAGTCACTACAGCTAGAAACCACTGATCAGAATGCTGCCTGTATTCTCACTAAAAAGAAAGTAAAAACAATTATGAAGTCATGGCTCCCTGTATCTCAGAGAATTGACTTTAAAATACTTATGCTAGTTTAAAAGTCACCTAATGGCTTAGCACAAAGATACATTAAAGATTTGTTTGTCGTCGTGTCAACCTTCCAGACCAGGTCTTTCAGACCTTCCAGACCAGGTCTTCTAGTTCAAGTCTACTCTGCCTCACCAGAAATAGAAACCAAACATGGAGAATCAGCATTTAGTTCCCATGCTCTACTAATCTGGAACACACTTCCAGAAGTATGCAAAAATGCTGAATCCCTGGGTAAATCAAGATTAAAAACCAATTTGTTTAGAGTTGCCTGTGAAATATCATTAATTTCAATCTGTAGTCCAACTTTTTTTCTTACTTCTCTTATTATTCCACTGCAATGTACTTTTTAATGTTTTTTCCTATGTTTTCATCATGTCAAGCACTTTGAATTGTCTTGTTGCCTAAATGTGTTATGCAAATAAATTTGCCTTGCCTTGTTCAATCAATGATCTAAAAATTAAGTTTATGGTACAACTGGCAAAAGCCATGTAGGAGAAGACACAGCAAGTCATGGCCATCTACCTAAAATGACCTAAAAAGAACAGCAATCAGAGAAGCAGCCAAGAGGCTCACACGTGTGGGGGAGATACAGAGATCCATAGCTCAGTTGGGAAAATCTGTTGACAGGACAGTTATTCGTCATGCACTCTACAAATCTAGTTTTTATGGAAAAGTTGCAAGAAAAATGCCATTGTTGATCGAAAGCCATGGGAAGCCCCACCAGCAGTTTGCCACAAGCCATGTAGGAGACACAGCAATGATATGTGAAGGAAAGTGCTCTGATCAGATGTATCCAAAAATAAACTTTCTGGCCTGCATGCAAAAACCTAGGTGTGGAGGAAGGCTAACACAGCAAGTAATACACCATCCACCAGATTGATGACATTATCATTCTTTTTAAGGATATTTTTTCAGCACTAAAGGCCTTTATTTTTTCAATAGTAGGCAGATAGGAAAGAGGGGCAGAGAAAGGGGGACACATTTGGCAAAGGTTGCCAGGTCCAGAATCAGAATCAGCTTTATTGCCAAGTTCATACATTCAAACAAGGAATTTGACTCCGGTACACTTTGCTCTTTGGTTTTGTTTTTGCATTACAGAATATACATATTTACAATGTACAATATACACATATATAAATAAAAAGGTGCATTTGCAACATCTGTATGCTGTTGTTTTGTACTCTATTGAATGTTTAACAGAGAAACAGGATGCATCTACATAAGGTCGCATGCTTAACCCCTACACCACCAGCACTGTGCCCCACACTATCATTCTTAAGGGATGCTTTTCTTCATCAGATAGATGAAAGCTGGTCAGAGTAGATTGGAAAATGGATGGAGCAAAATATATTGTAGGCTAATATTGGAAAAAACTCTTTTAGAGGCTGCAAAGAACTTTAGATTTGGGAGGATTTTCACCCTCCAGGAGAACAGCGACCCTAAACATACAGCCACAGGTACAATAGAATATTTTATATAAAACTTTATTGATGTTGAGCTATTTTGCAAAGAAGAGTGGGCAAATATTTCCGTTTCTACACTACAACACTTGTAGCTGTAATTACACTACAATGTGGTTCTGTAAAGTATTTACTCAGGGCTCCTGAATAATTTGGCAAGACATACTTTTTGTCCAAAAATATGAAAACATTAATTTTGACCTTCGATATGTTGGTCTATCTCATACAATTCCTTTAAAATGCATTTAAGAGTATGGTTGAAAGGTTATGAATTCTTGTGCAAGGCATTAAATGTTAATTACTTTGCATATATTGCTGGTTATGTATACAGAATGTTTGAGATAGCCATCTCTGAGAGGCCTGTCTCAAGCTAAAGACAATAGGGGGAAATATAAATTCTTTTGTGGTGCTTTAAGCTATGAAAACTGACATTTGAAAACCTCAGCAGCTATTTATCTCTTCAGAAACCCTGTCTAAGGTATGCAGGATAACCCTCAAGACCTTACAGGCAACTGTTTGTGCTGTCAAAGGAGTCTTCATGTGGAAAAATTTCAACAGCAGCCTGAGCATTATCTTGACTGGTTCAGGAGTTGTTTCTTTCATCATTGAAACTGATGTTTGCTTACTTGTTTGTTTTCATCTCCAAAACAAAGTGTCCGGTCATACCAGAAATCAGTGCACTTTATCAAAAGAAGTGAAGTAGCTACACCAAAACATACTGATTAATGAGGGATCATGTTTTTGACGTTCTCTTTCCCAAGGGGTCATTTACCTTTGCGGATGGTCTGCAGTACCAGGACAACAACTGGGACTACTGCAATGCTTATGACCGGCGTTTCCACAGCGAAAGATCCAATGGATTTAGACCAGCAGGTTGGAATTTATGTTTTTGCTCTGATTCCGTTTTTTTTTTTCTTCTCTGTTCATCTACCTTACAAACACGCAAATCATTTAGCAACAAAATAATACACATAGTAAGGTGAAGGCAAGAGGGTTAAAATGTTGAAATGTCTGAATCAAAATCAGCAAAGAAATACCAATAAATTACAAAACAAATTAAAAAATAAGTAATGAAAATGTATTCAAATACAATGTTTGATTGTCAACAGTGGTAAGGCAGCTTATTCAAAAAACAGAAATATTTTTATTTACTTTTTCTTTATATGCACAGTACATCACTTGTTATTTATTTCACACGGTATAAATAGGACATTGGGTGGAAGTGAAATGTTTTCCAGTTTTTGAGATGGGTGTGCCTCCTTTAAATTCATCATGTGAAAAAGGTTTAATGGCTGCCAGGCTAGGACTGTGATGTACAAAGTACCACTTATTAAAAATGAATAGCTGAAAACTGTGAAAGCTGTTAGGACTGCACAATAACAGGAAACAGGATTTTTCTTGCTCTTTTTCTTCACAACTATGTGCTTACAACTCTTTGTGAGCTTTAGCATATTAGCTATTATATATATATATATATATATATATATATATATATATTCATATTGTGCTTCAATATATTGTGTTGCTCTACTACATAGCTACTAATGTCACATTTGTGGCTCACAAGCCATTTATCTGTGATATACAGATTCTGTTTGCAAGTGATGGCTGTCAAGGAACCCAAAGCTTATTCTCAGTCTTTGATTTTTATGGAATGTTTCAACTACACTTGTTATCATTGATGATGAAAACCCAAAATCATCTGTGTTTGACATATTAGAAAAACATTATTGGCAATTTCTTGGACCGATTACTTGCAATCTTTGATGGAGTGACAGCTATTATTTGTACAATACTCCATCATCTGCTTTTGTCATTAACAATATTTCATAACTGCTTTAAAGGTTGGGAACGTTTCCCTCTTTTGTATGAAAAAAAAACAGGTTGAACACATTAGAAAGTATTCAAGGAAGAGTCACCTTGTTGGTGTTCAGTGGCATCATACATTATTTTTCCATTCAAGCTGACATTATGACTGTAGAAAAACACAAGGAAAATGTTATTTAGTGGTTAACAACCTTTCTGTTTATACAGGAGAAACTCAGCTGACTAATGTACATCCACCACCGTCTATTCCTGATGGCTGCTACGATTGTGCAGATGGTTTCTATGACCCAAACTCCAGAGTTGTCACTTCCTACACTGGCAGATTCCTCAGGAATACAGGTAAAACAAATGTGATTTTAAAAAGTTAAAAAATGTGATTTAATCACTTTTGTAGCCTTGTCAAAATGAATCTCCTGTTGGATGGATGCATTCAGTATTATACTACAGTCACATGTTTTATGAATTGCCTGTTGCCATGAACGAAAGAGCCCGTGTGTAGCAGTGTAACTGCACTTTTACTTGAAAGTAGAACTGAGCTCATGTCCTTTCAGTTGATGCATTTTTCTTCCACAAACCTGATGCCAAATTGGCTCGGCCTGAGTGAGGAACATCCAAGCATCGAGGCCTGCATTGCCAAAGTAAATTAAAAAGATGAAAGTCAAGAGCAAGCACGAATTTCCATTTCAAATTATGTACACACTCTTTTTTTGTCCTGTGAAGCACCTTTCAGCGATACACTGGTGCATGTTAAATCTTTGTGACCTAGTGAAAAATACGACACAAACGTTGCTATTCATTCAATTCCCCTTTTTCAGTCCTGAACATGTTTTTTGTTATTTATTTATGGAAGAGCAAGAAATATTTTAAAGTGGGGACAATGTTGCTTTGTAGGATCCTTTATTGCATAGCCATTTTATTCCAATTTCAGATGTCAGAAAAAAATGTAGATCTTTTTTTGATTGTCTCAATGAAAGTGGGCTGCACACTGGAGCAGTTGTTTGTACAATTTCCTTGAAGCCAGAAGGTCTGGGTTCAAATCCTGGTCTAGGGAGTTTGCATGTTCTTCCTGCGCATGTCAGAGCTCTCTTTGGGTATTCCAGCTTCCTCCCACAGTCCAAAAACATGCATGTTAAAAATGCTCTTAGGAGTAAGTGGGTGCTTGTTTTTTGTACTGTTTCTGTACTGTTTTGTACCAGTCCAGGGTGTACCCCAAAACTCAGCCAACTACCACTGGAGATAGGCACTAGCTGCCACTCCCCCACAAGCCTCCAAAGGAAAAGCATAGATGATAGATAGATAAATGAATGTCTCTCTTTCTAAATTAGATTTTTATGGGACTCAATTTGAATTTAAAAAGTGAAATTGATTAATGCAGTCATAAAAAGTTAAATAAATGAAACAGTTTAGAAGTTTATCTTTACATAATTCACACAATGAGGAAATCTAATTTTAAAATTAATTATCATATTGTATTATAGTATATCGTGAGACTTCTAAATACTGGTGTAAAGGAGCAGGTGTTGACTGACAGAATCGAGGGTTTGCACAGAGATTTAAGCGTAGAGGAAGAGGTCCAGCTGTATTGCTCTGGTTCTGAAAGTACAACCAACAGGATTAGAGGAAGAATATTTTAAAGTGGCAACAGTGACAGTATTGCCCTGGACGCAGATTTTATGGTAAAGTGGAGCCTTGCTAAAGCTACTATAGTTTCATGTATAGTGAACTTGTTTTAAATGCGGTTTAAGCAGGACTTTTTTTCTTTGCCTATACTCTGAAAGCTTCCTTGGTCTAGCAACTTTGATCAAAATGAACCTATGGAGTGATGTTAAACGAGTTCTTGTTTTATCTGATTTGAAATTTCTGAGTAATGTCGTCTGACAGGTTAGGCTTTTACAGGCATTTTTTGTCCAAAGGGAAACATTGGAAGCACATTTTATGACTGAATCAATGCCCAGCATTTAAAGTAAATGCAGTCTGTCAGGTGTCCAAAGAGATATTCGCTAATTCTGTCGACCTCTGTTCATCAAGTCTCGCAGATATGCTGAGACATGTTACAGAAAATGATCGCGATGCTCGCCTCAGGATCTCACAGGAGATGACAATGCTGAGGCATTGTTTGTAGGGAGTAATTATTTCAACATTGTGATCCAGAGGAAAAAAAGCTCAATCAGACTTCACAATTACAGTGTCTTGCAAAAGTGTTTGTTTCCCTTGAACTTCAGTGTATTTTATGGGGCTTTTATATGATGGAACGACACAAAGTGGTGCACAATTTATAAAAAAAAAAAAAAGAGAGAGAGGGGTGCACAAGCTGGAAAGGGTCAGGATTCAAACCTATGACATCTTCGTTGAGGACTGTAGAACTTTGACTGAGCCAACCTTAAAATGCTGTGATCTAAACCATTATATTGTAGCTCTGGCTGTTTGTTTTGGGTTGTCGTCCTGCTGTTAAGTGAACCTCGGCCTCAGTCTAAAGTCGTTCTCAGCTTCTTACAGCTTTTTGCCACTATTTCCCAGTGTTTAACTCCATCCATCTTCCCATCAACCCTGACCAGTTTCCCTGTACCTGTAAAAGCATCCCCACAGCTTGCCACTACCATTGTTTATCAGTTTTCCTCCACACACAGTATTTTGCATGTAGGCCAGAATGTGTAGTTTTGGTCTCATCTGACCAAAGCACATTCTTTTTGTTTGCTGTGTCTCCTACATGGTGTGAGTAATGTTTTAAACAGGGCTTCTTATGGCTTTCTTTCAACGGTAGCTTTTTCTTGCTATTATTTCATAATGGCCCAGTTTTTGAAGTGCACAGCTAATGTCATGTTTTGAGGTGAAGTCAGAACCAAATGAAGACAAGAGGATGGCAGGATCCTGTTGAAGATTGTTTATTGAGGAAAGGTGACAAACTTACTTGGCAGAGGTGGGAAACATGAAGGAAACAGCAAAACCAGTCTGACAGAGAACTGACTGAGCAAAGGATTATTTAAATGCTAGGAAGATGATTACTGGAACCAGCATCAGGTGATTCTTAAGCAGCAGACTGCATGACAGCTGTAAGGTGAACATGACTGGAGGAACTCAGGGGAAAATGACTAGAAATTGCTAAACATCTCAAATAAAAACTGATCAGGATAACCACACACAGAAAAATCAGAACTAAATAATGAACTGGATAAAGAACACCACATATGACAAATAAAACCAAAGTCCCAAAGATCATGACAACTAATAGTTGTCATGTACACAGATTCTTCCACCTGAGCTGTGGATCTCTGCTGCTCCTCCAGAGTTACAATGGGCCTTTTGGCTGACTATCGGATTAATGATCTTCTTCACTGACCTGTCAGATTTCGTGGACGGCCATGTCTTGGTCGGTCTACACCCTTTCCATATTTTCGAAGGATGGATGCTATGAGAGATGTTGAAAGCTAAGGATATAGTTTAAAAACCCAAGCCTGCTTAAAACCTTTCCAAAAATGTATCCGTGACCTGTCTGGTGTGCTCCTTGTTTTTAATTATGCTGTTTGTTTATTAATGGTTTCTGTCAAGCCTTTGAGGCCTTCACAGAACAGTTGTATTTATACTGACATTAAATCACACACCAGTGGACACTATTCACTGATGAGGTCACTTCCTGAAGGCGATTGGCTGTACCAGATTTAGTTTAGGGGTATCATATTAGTGGGGCTGAATCTACCAGATTTGTATTCAGAAAAATGTGAAAACCATCCCCTCCACAACTATGCCCTTTGCTGTGTTGGTCTATCACATAAAGTCTCAATAAAATGCATTAAAGTTTGTGATTGTAATGTCACACAATCAGAAAAAGTATAGTGAGTATGAATTCTTGCATTGCATCTAAGTAGTGTTTATGTCTCTTAACTGGACTTGTGTTGTGCAAGTATTTAAACACTGAAATTGTTATATCTCATTTTCAAGTATGGCAAAGTTCAACCATAATGTCTTTGGTCTCATCTTCATCTGATTGATTCTGAATTGGAGATGTTCCAGCTGTTTGCCCAAAAAAATGCAAATATGCATTCAGATAGAAATCCTGAAAGAAGTTTATTCATGACTCAAAAGCAGCCTAAATGGGTTTTTATGCAGGGTTTGTATTCAGATAAACTATTTCCAATGTAAAATAGATCAGTTCCACAAGCGCTCTGATCTCATTTATGTACATGTAAAGGCAGAAGACAAGATTCGGATCAAGGTCAGATGTTTAAGATCACAAAAATGTGCTTTTTATCATTCTTCCTGATGCAAGTTCTTCTTTACTATTATAGCTCTGACAGAGTTGAATAGAAAAATGAGATAAGGAGGAAAAGGGCTACAGAAAAACAAGATGGAAAAAAATTGGAAACTAAGACTAAAAAATACAGAAACAGACCACCTTTTAACAATGCTCGCTTTGATTTAAATAGACATAGAGGAAAAACAGGAACTGTGGAAGTGATGTGTGCCTGTTTTTGGTCGTGTCCGTGCCTTCGGAGGGATGTGCTCTATATGTGGCGGCTGATGACAAACACTATTTATGCTTGTATACTCCCTTTTGTCCTGATATACAACTCTTGAAAGGAATGCTTCTGTATCCTGTAAGAATTTATTTTTCAACCCTGGGAGGTGAAAGCATATTTGTCAGAGTGGGTGTGAAGACTGAATTTATTGCCCAGTGGCTTCCGCCCAGGATGAGGACTGCGAAGATGATGGGACACAGGGAAGACCCGCCCTCCCAGTGGGGGCGCTCACTGTGGCAAGAGAGAGGAAGGAGATCCCCATGCAGCTGTGGATGTGAGGCGATGGAAAACTCAAGCCAGTGAAGACCAATATATTTTTTTTTTTTAGCTTGTACAGATAAAGATTGTTTTCAACGCAGTTCACATGAATTTCACCCGGTTAAGTTGGATAGATGTTGTTACTAGGAAACATGAGGCCAAACATAATTTACTGAGCAAACCTGACCTCCTTAGTTACTAACGTTAACATGGACAAACAATCCATCCTGGACAGGTTCCAAGCTGCAAAACAATAGGATCTTTTGTTAATATCTCCCAAGTGGTTACAGATTATTTTGGAGTACTGCAGAAGCAACTTTTACATATCATCTTGCAGGACAAGAATGTGGAAATATAGAGGAAATTGAAAGTAGTGAGTGGATTCAAATACCTAACTGGATTTATGAAGTAATTTCAAATAAATCAAATAAATCAACCTTGCGTGTCCCTATTTTCAGCAGGGAGTCTTTATGAACCTAAAGGCTTTATCTCACCACTGTGCCACTTTTTTTCAATGCTCTGTGTATTTTTGTTCTTCGAATAAGATTTTTCCACCAGTTAAAGAAATAGTGCACTGGTTTAAAAAAAAAAGAAACAAAAACATGACACAGATATGGAAATAACCAAACACTTTTCTAATGGGATTTGGGGGACAGTGTAATGGTTTGGGGGGCAGTGAGGGAAACACACCACAATGAATTCCTGCCATAAAGATAGTGACAAGGAAATGACCAAATAGCATTAGCATTTATTAGGAGACTGAATGTGATGAGGGCCTTAATACTGTTGTCAGAACACTTGAGGGTTGCAAGGGTGCCACAACAACAGAAATATCTGTTGACTAATTAGCCGGAGGAGGGCCTGGGCAGCCAGGATTGGTATGCTGTGAGTCAGTCAGTCAGTCAGTCATTTTCTATACCGCTTCCTCCATGGTGGGTCGCGGGGAAGCCCGTCTCCAGCAGTCCACGGGCAGGAGGCGGGGCACACCCTGGACAGGGCTCCAGTCCACCGCAGGGCTTGCTGTGAGTCATTTGTTGGCATTTTGGTTGTGTGAGATGACAGTTTTGTAGGCATATAATTATGGCTGAAAAGTTAGGCCCGTATTTGCTGTTTTTTAAATCTCGGTCATTCTGGTATACAGTCAGTGAGGCTCCAGTGTCTTGGTGTACAGCTGCATTAAAAATAAGTCTTCAGTCTGCCACATTAGCTTCATTAGCAATTAATTAATTAATGACAAGCCATGAACTTGTAGTATTATTATGAAAATCTCAAAGGCTTCAATAAATCATTGGCAAGTTGTTACATATTTTTTTACATTTAATATGTCCAAAATTATTATGTTATTGGCGGACATTATTGGTTGCTACAGACTGCCCTGATTTTTAAATACTGCCATCAGCATTGACCTCTAGCATTGAATGTGACGCTGAGAGCCCGAGTCAATTAGAAAGTGCCCTAAACATGCAAAACCACTAGGTAGGAGTTGTAATATTTGCTGATTCTCATTCAAACGCCTATCTGAAGTAATATTAAATCAAATTGCTTTAATCTAATTAGCCTCACTTTTAATTTAATTGGTCCTTTTTTTTACAACAAATTGGGTCCTAAAATACACATGGGATAAAGATCTAAAGCATGCATAAACCTTGTATAAACTTTATTTAAATTAGGAATACAACCCTCACATTGAACAAAATGAATATTTTAAATTAAAAACTAAATTAGGAATAAAAAAAAATTAAAATGTTAGCTTTATCTAGTTTCAAGGAGACCTCTTGGGATATTTAATTGTATTTTAATTTGTTGCTGCTCATTAGGATTTGAGGTGCATTGAGATTTGTGCAATTAAAAGGAATGAGAAAAGATACAAAGGTCACATCTGCACAATCAAACCTCCAGCAGCATGTGATTGAGCATGTTGAGTTATTTTCAAAACAAAAACGCTCCCTGTTAGTTTTTACTGTATTCCTGCTTAGCAGAGTGGCCCGCGTGTTGCCATATGATTTTGTCTTACTTTCCTGTTGCTGGAATGACTGCTTCCATCTAAAATTGTGGACAGAAAACATTCCACTGCCAAGGAAAACACCTCCAGTGACCGAATCCTGGCCTGCTCCCTTTGTCCCCGTCTAGTCGAGGTGTTTCACAGACAGATAAAATCAGCCTGGGCTCTGGGAAGTGGTACAGAAAATCTTTGGAAAATCTCTCCTTTCAAACAGCTTTCAGACTTTCACCCTAAAACAAGAATAATAGCTTAATCCCCTGATATTTGGCTGATGAATTAATAATTTTGTAAATTTAATCTGATATGAAAGCCACCAGCTGATTTGTTGACAGTAAGCGGGAGACGTTTGACTCATGTGAGCATGTTTAAATGTTTGTCCAATGTTTGCGTTTACATATTCTGTGATTTCACTGTAGTGCCTCTACAAACTGTGCATGCAGGATAATAGCACATAATGATGCTAAACTGTGCCTCCGGTAACTGTCACAGGCGCAGTCAAAACTTTTCTAGTTCTGTTTCAGTTTCACTTGCACCTCCCGCAGAACCTGATCATAACTTATGCAAATCACCACAAATGTAGAAAACAGATTTTTAATTGAGCCAGGGTGGGTGTAAGTCTTTGTGTACATGTGCAAGAGTTAAATAACAGCGATCAGGCTGGAAGGAAACACTTTTCCCTCCGAGTATGTTTTGAGGGTTAAGATAAACAGACTTTAACAAGGTGCCATTATCGCTTCCACACTCACTCCTGTGTGCCTTGAATGAAGATCATGCGTGTATGTTGTCAGTCCAGATTGGCATCAACCACAAAAACTGCTGAATGTGTGTAAAAGACCATTGTAAATCTTTATACCAGAAGTATGGAATTTGATTTTAGTATTTTCCGGGTCTGGATAATTATGGAAAAAAATGTGTATATCCAGAATTCCCTGGTCCAACGTCCAAATTCTGCTTCCATCCATCATGTTTATCCGCTGAACAATTCTTTTATCAATCCATCTAGCCTTTCATCTGTTCATCATCTGTCCATCCATTAGTTTATTTATTTATTTATTTATCAATTCATTTGTTTTTGCATCCACCTGTTTCCACATCCATTCTTCCTTCATTTCTTCCGTTATTTTTTCATTCTTCTATTTTTCCACCCAGCGGCTTCTGCAGATTTTATAAGTAGATTCTGACACTGAGGGAAAAATCCGCAGTAAACTCATTGTTGACATTTGTATTTATTAGGTGCATTAATTAGACTTTCCCTCTTTAATACCGATTTGTGGTTTTCTGTGGTTCCGACTGGCTAATTCCAATTTTGACCCATTCTGATCTTTTGCCTAATGACTACAATACATAAATAAGAGAAAAGAAATCTGCTGTTTCTTGTTAGCGGTAGTTTTGAATCCATTGGAAAATAAATTAAGATTACCCCCATTTCTGCATCAAATCATAGATCCCTGACTTTTATCTGATTTTTTATAAACTCGGAAAAGGTGTATGTAAGTAGGTCTACATGCTGTTGGTTGACACACTTATACGCTGAAAATGGTTAGAGTTCTTATTGGTGATGGGCCTAATCACTGATCAGTGCCTGCATGTTTAGCACAGTCTCTAGTATTTATACTTGCGACTGAGAACTTTGCTCAGTCTGGAAAAGTATAATGTTTGGACATTAAAAATGTGTAGAAACCCTAAATATAGAGATGTGATACCAAGTAACGAAATAACCAATTTTATCTCTATTTATATTTATGGACTAAAAATGCCCTGCTTTAATACACTGCATGGCAAAGCCTAAAATATACCAGCCACCTGTGCCCTCAGTTAACTTAATCTACCAATTACATGTGACTTAAATCCTCAGATAAACGCTGCTATACAATTTGAAGAGGGCAGAATTACAGAAAATATAAAAATGACACAATCTAATCATCATTAAGCTGTAGGCTGTGGCTAATTGAGGTCAGTAACACGGAGAATATATTGCCTCCAGTAATTACCTGTCCCATTTTCAACTACGTCACAAAGACGGGGCAAATGCTTGCTGTGACAGCTGTAGCGCGGCCGACAGAGCGCCCAATTGCCCTCGCGATCGGCGCAGGTAGAGAGGAGAGCCGGGCTGTTATGCTCTTGAAGTGGCTGGTGGCGTCCACGCCCACTGGCTGCCAATTACGCACAATCAGCGCGCGAGCCGCAGACCCGCAACACTGTAGGTACAATAGGGGCCCCGCGCGCTCCGTGGTGAGGCCCGCGAGCGGCTCAAGTGCGTGCAGCTGCGCGCGCTCCAGAGAAAGCTCACTTCCCCTGCAATTAGCTTCTCGTTTCACCGTCTAACAAGGAGAAACTGGTTTATTATCAGCTCCTCTGGTCATTTGTTGTTTTTTTTTTTTAAAGATTGGCGTCCATTTTTGGTGGGTTATTATTTGTTGGTGTCTGAAGTGGCTCTAAGAAGTTATTTTCCTCTAATTGTCAGGCTTATCTTGCTTTGACAAATTTATCCAAGACGTGAATGGCACTTCAGTGCTGCAGTCTAGCGCACAAAACGATCTGCAGTTAAATATGCAAGCTACTGATTGTTACTCTTAAAATGAGCTCCACAAAATGAGCACAACCTCATCTTGCTGTGAGCCATTTATAGCAGAATATGAAGGCAGTTCTTTGTTTTGTTTTTTAAGATTGTTGATTTCCTTCAAGAACCAGGAAAAATTTGGAATTTGCTTTGGGAAAAAAATAAAATGTGTGGAAAAACATTTTTCCTTCCATTTCTGAAGGAAATGGTCTAGTAATGCTTAATAAATGCAGTGGATTTCAGTGATTTGCCACATCACTACTTGATTTTAATATTTTTGTGATGCATATTTAGTTTTTGATGTAATGATTGAATGCACACTCACTAAAAAATAAACATTCACATTTTTTTTGAAGCCCTTTTCATTACCTGTTAGGCCTGTAGAGAACTTACAATTCAGGTTGAACTGGACCTGCGGTCCTTAAACTGGGTCTGTAATGCTAAGCAAAGAACTAAAAATACAATTTGATTTAATTTTCAGAAACAAAATAACCAAGTACCAACGTTCACACACTCACACATTTAGTCAAGGATACACAATTCCTTATTTGGAAAGAGGATTTTGAAATAGAGCTGATCTAAGTTAGTCCAGATGCAGCAAAAGCATCATAATTGTTCTACAGCACACTCCAAAAACCAATTTCGGCATTTTCTTGTTTTAGTATGTGTGGAACCTACAGATGATAGGGTATGACTAAGATTCAAGCAAGTTCAACATCAATATTTTGTACTCAAATATCCAGGATGTTGTAAACCAGCCAAAACAGGCAACTTTTACTATTACCTTTGTTTCTGACACTGACAAGAATTTATGAATTTCCCATCAAATCTTTTTAACAGATGACTCGGAACATGAGTGGATTGTGCGCACATGTCGGAAGGCTTGGGATGAGCCTGCAGGTGGTGATCCTCAAAACTCTTTTGCAACCAGATCTGAGGAGAACAGCAAGATTGTCTCATAATTGTGTTTTCATTTGTACTTTTTGTATTTTACATATTAAAACTTTGTTCAATAAACATTGTGTTTTTTTAAAGTGCACAAAAGACCCACCTTCATAAATAAAAAATTATTATTTTTTTATTTTTATTTTCTTTGAGACTTTTTTATTAGCATGAAAATGTTTTCCTTCAGGGCTCTTTCCATCGACAGGATTTGGTATTTCAGTCCCAATCTTTTCAGTAACGCTCACTTTACAATAGCAGCTAAAAGCTGAAACTGATTATTGTTTCCTATAGAACAAAGTCTTTTCAAGGCCTAAACAAGCACTAAAAGATAAGGTTTAAATCTATGCATTTAATCTTTAAGAATGCAGTTAGTTGGAAGTTAGAAAAATATGGGTATAGGCTTTAATACAGAGTTAATTCTTTAAAACCCAGTAATAAGCTAAATTATCACACTGTTTGTTTTGTTGCCCAACTCTAGGATGCAACGAGAGGTATGCAGTATTTTCTTTTTACACAATTCTTAGTCTTTGCAGACAATAGCCTCTCAGTCACATTACTACCTTTTAAAAATCAATTAAAAATAAATTAGAAATGCTGCCTTAATGCTGTTTCTTGCTTTCTGCCCATCCCACATTGATAGAAACAAACACAGAGAGGTGTCCAAAAACAACATGAGGCAGACAAAAACCCATAGAAGCTGATGTGATAAACAATTAGGCTTTGTTTATTATCTGAATGGATGATTTCCTTTCATTCAAGACTAATTTAACTATCGCACAAACTTTTCTCGTGCCAGTCTATTGTTTTGGTCATGTTTTAATTAAATAGTCTTTGCCTATGTATTGTCACAAATTATTATTAAAAAAATCACACCCAGACCATATTATCACATTCTGATTTATTGCATTTTATTACACAAAACATTTATGATGCACAGTCTCTCAAATTAACCCTTTGTTTTATTTCTTTTTTTTTTTTTTTTTGTAAATATTTTTTGACAAAACAAAACCGTTTCAGAAAGGGGGAAAAAGTGCTTTTTACAGGGATTTTTTTATCATGTCAATAAATACAAGGACTTTGAGGTGTCGTTGGATTTTGTATTCACACAACGGCCATGGCACTAAGATACAGACACACACTCACTCCCCCCTCCGATAACACACACATGCACACTTCTCACTATGTACAAACCCACTTGGTTTTATTGGGTCAATATTGTACCAAAATTTTCTATTTCCCTCATTGTGTAAAAAAACATACACAGAGGCAAACCAAGCAACCTTCTAAATATAAATTACTGAAAATACGAACATGCCCTGTTCTTCAGGAATGATTTGAACAGATGCTAAACTGAGATTTTCTTTTTATTAGAAAGAATGTAAAAGAGTTATAACAGATGCCAAAGCCTTTATTCAACAACTCATCCAATGTTATGCCTTTTGTTTTAATTTAGGAGAAAAACATGTGATAGAGTATTCTGGAGTTTTTAAAAAAAGATTTAATACCTTTATAAATGATGTAATATCCTTATTTTTAAATTTACTAAAGGGGAAACATTTTTTTAATTAAAATGAATAAGGCACATCATGTTTTATTTATTTTTTTACCAAACATTTCATTGTAAAGCTGCAAAATTAACCTCAAATGTAATTGAAAACTTTATTCAATTATTCTCAAGATCTCAGTAAGTAGTTATTTCAAATGCAAACAATATATGGTTGCTTTGAGAGAAAAAAAAGGGAGGAGTCTTACCTCTAACATGTGAGCCCTGTCCAATGGGCAACAGTGACATTTTCATTTTATCTTCAATAATCTGACAACCTTTGAGAAGCTGCAGTCCTGCTTCTTTTATCAATTATATCCATTCAAAATTCCTCAAGTTTGAAGGTGGCTGAACAGAGCAGAAGATGCTGTACATGACAAGCAGGGTGGGTCCGTTGGCTGGTGTAACACACAGACTGAGAGTTCCTATTGACAATAAATGCTGGAAGTTGATTGGTTTGAAACAGTGGCCACAGGCTAAATGTTCCCATCCACTAAAAAGAAGAGAAGACGACGGCAGATTTGTCCCTTTCTCTTTCTGTTCACGATTGGAAGATTAGTCTCTTCTCCAGGACTCTTGCACAATCATCAAGTGAGGTCAGACGGCGTCACTGACGGCAGATCCAGAGTAAAGATCCAGAGGTCAGGGGTCACATAGAGAGCTAGCGGCTGAGGGGGAGCTGGGGCAGCGACATTGCCTGGTGGGGGAGGCTCTGAGAGGTTAGGACGGAAAACGGATGACCTGGAAAACATGTATTTAAAGAAAGACAAACACACCAATAAATACTTTGTCTTTGAGAGAGCTTCGTAAACATTGTAGAGCTAAAAAAGTCCAGCAAATGAAAACTCACTGTCAATGTACCCGTGAAGAGCGACCATGCGCGCACGCTCAGGACTGGCGAAGGGGGAGTAATGCAGCTCATCGGGCAGCGACGAAGGTATCCTGGACTGAGGATGACCCTGCGGAGCACCACTGTGCTGGGGCGTATGCTTTTTATGTCTCGCTCTGCAGTTTTGAAACCACACCTATGCAGACACAAACATCATGTAGCTACACTTTTTACCTACACTGCTATATGCTGATAAATGTGTCTTTAAACATGGTTCTTAAAGGAAAAAAGGTAAATAAATACCCTAAATATTCTATATATCTGCTTTGATCAAGACAAAGAATTGTGGAATTGAGTTACTTCTATGCATGCAGCTAATGTATAGCAGATTGTGCAAATCTGTGACCTTTCTGACCTGTATAACTCTTCTGCTCAGGCCCGTCATGTCAGCCAGCTTCTGTAGCGTTTGGGCATCAGGATTGTTGTCCTGAGCAAACTGTGCTTGCATTATCTGCATATGGTGACAACATATTAGTAGAGGAAAGCAGAAGATTTGCTAAAAAGATTTTAAAAGCTCAATAAAGGGCAAGATTGTTGCATCTCACCTGCAGCTGCTCTGCAGTGAACGATGTCCGAGCCCTTTTGGCCGGTTTGGGCTGACTGTCTTGTTCTGTCGGGACTGCGCCCTCTAACGTAATACCGTTACCTGAAAAAGACACTCCAATTTCAGACACAAACCCGATGCATATTTACAGCTGAGGAGTGTCACAAACTTTATCTTCTATTTCTTCTGCACGAGTTCTCACAGACCCATATTTTACATTTTATTATACCGTGTTCCTCCAATTGCTTTAGTTGCAAGTTGCCTTTCAAAATAATAGGTGGGGGGGCAATATCATTTATCAACACTGTTAGATGTGTTACAGCCCAAGAAATGATGAAAATAAGTCAGAATAAAACTTGTTCATCAGTTGCATTTAACAAAAAATAATTTTGCAAAATTCTATAAGTTATAGTTTAAAATGAGGTTCAGATTACCCTTAAATAGAGCCGTCAGTGAATAAGTGAGTAATACAAGGGACATTTTTAAAGTGTGTGCTTTTATTTCGGCCATATTAAGTGGCTTCATGTAATCTTCTATTTTTAGTGTTCCACTTAGTTTTACTCATACAGGTACTTGCAAAAGAATTGTATGTGTCACACAAACTCAAAGGAGTGCATAATGAAAGGAAATAGTTACCTGGTTCTTAATTGTTTTTATTTACAAAAGAAATCTATTCAGCCCTCCTGAGTCAGTAATTGTTAAACAAGTTTTCATTGCAATTACAGCAGCGGATCTTTTGGGCGCTTCTTTACCAGCTATACACATATAGAAACTGAAACCCTTGCCCTTTCTTCTTTGAAAAAAAGTTCAAACTCAGTCAGACTAGACTGAGAGATTCTGACAACATCAGGTTTTAAGTCCTGCCACACATTCTCAACTGAAGTTAGACCTGAACTTTGACTGGGCCATTCTAATGCATGATTATGCTTTTACCCAATACATAATGATGTAGCTCTGGCTGTATGTTCAGGGTTGTTGTCCTCCTGAAAGGTGGACCTCAGACTTACCAAGTCATCTACAGCCTACATTTAAAAAGCTTTTCGTCCAGGATTGCCCTGTTATTAGCCCCATCTACCGTCCCATCAGCTCTGATCAGCTTCCCTCCTTCTCTACCATAGAAAAGGATCCCCACAGAATGATGCTACCATCAAAACCTTCCATAGTAAATGTGGTGTGTGGGGAGTCTCATTTTCCCACCATACAGTGTTTTGGATGTAGGTCACAAATTTTGACTCATTGACTGGAGTGGTTGCTGTGTTCCCTACATGGAAAACTGCAGACTGGATTCTTTGGACTATATTTAAACCATATATTTCTTTTCATAGAGGCTAGATTTGTGGAGTGCATGATCAAGTTGTCCTATCATTTAGTGGTCCCCATTGTCTTGGTTGGTTTTTAGATTTCTATATTGACCATTTTGATATAGACTGGACAGTTCTGTTCCTTTTGTCTTCATGATGATGTTTGTTCTCTAATGTTCTCTGACAAACGTCTGAGGCCTTCACAGAACAGCTGGGTTTATACTGAGAAAAATCTGCTTAAAGGTGGACTATTTTTACTAATTAGGTAACTACTAATTAGGAGTATTAGAGTAAAGCAGTTAAACGCACTTCAGTTTTTTACTTCTGAAACATTTTGGAAACTACATTTCGTTTTTCATTCTACTTTGTGTTGGTGTCATAAAAAAAATCCAAATAGACTACATATTAAAGTTTATCGTTATTAGATTACAAAATGTGAAAAACGTTTAAGACAAAATATATAGGATTTCTCCACTATGGTAAATGTCAGATGCCAAGAGATATTTTAATTACACCCACCGGACTTGAACATCAAGTCACTGCAGAATATCCTGACAATTACTAATCTCACTAATCTTACATTTCTGAGGACTGAACAAATAAGACATAAGTTACAAAAAACAATATGCTTGCAGTATGTAGAAAATTTCCTAAAAGCACAGCAAAGCTTTAAATAGAGTTTCAGAAAACATCTTTGCCCCTCACCACTCTCGGCTGCCCGTTTGAGGTTTTCCACCATAGTGTCGTAGTGGATCCGACACAAAACCTTCTCCTCCACCAAGCCGAACTCCTCTCCCGTGGATAGCTGCCTCTTGCATGAGTAGCACGCAAAGCAGGCCAAGTGGTATGCATTCCCCCTTGCACGACGCACCCAGTCGCTGGCGTATATTTGCCGCCCACAGCGGGCACACTTAGTACCAAACCTACTGTGAAGGAGAGAAGAGGAGAACAGCATGGGGCAAAGGAGAAGGAAATAAAGAAAGAGAAATGAGGGCAATGTTCGCTTAAAAACAAATCTAAAAAATAAAACATGCACAATTACATCCTTTTCGTTTTGAGAAGATCATTTTTTACCAAGATGAAGTTTGTGTGTGTGTGTTTTAAACGCATGGCATTTTCCAAAGCCTTTGAGGGAAGAGACCTTGGAGGAGGATAAAGTTTTCAGAAGAAAACTGCAAGCTGAGCCTTGAATACAAACAAACCAACACCTGCAATTTCCTAGTTGATCCATGAAGGCCCTGACACAGACACACACACACACATGTAAACACACACATCATAAATTAGGCGGAGGGGCAGAGGGTTGCACACAATCGAGGAGAAAAGACGATGACATCATTATGGGTCACAATATTGTAACTGATAGTAACAGTGAGCTCGTCTGTGTGTTATTTACTCCCCCTAGGTGGGCGGTTTGGGGAGTTGATGGGCATGGGGGGAGACAGCGGGTGAGTGATGAATAACTGTGGAGTTACTATAAGAGAAAGCGGACAACTGTAGTTGAGGAAGTGGACATTAAGTTGCTAGATCAACAAATGCTGCTTGAAAAAAATATCATTTAGCCTGAAAAAAGAAAAGCTGAATTTGTAGAAGCCATGACAGATGAGATAAATAGAAGATCTTTGTAGAAATGAGAAGTTATTCTGCTGTACTGAGCTGCTTAATATATCAAATCACAGCCCTCATCACGATATCAATTAGTGCAATATTGTAATCGCAAAAGATTTCTCGACCGCTCAGTCCCCTTCATGTCCACCCCTGTTATAGATATTAGTGGCTGCTATGCTAATGCTCACCCACAGTGGAGGTGACATTGTCATGGTAGAGAAAATAGGAAAGCATTTGCAAGTGTTGATCGGAACTGACATCAAAAAACTGATAAACATGTCAAGTGCAATTTTTCATATAGCACAAATTAAAAGCAAATATAATTTCGAGGTATTTTGCAAGACAAACCGGCTTCACATCCAATTATATAGAAACCTCCTTTGGTTTCAGTCTATTTCATTCTAATACAATACAATCATAGAGCCAGATTCAGATCAGATTGCATACGGTCCAATTTGATCGTACTATGTACAATACAATACAGTCAAATTCAGTTAGTCGTAAAGTATCTGTTGATAAAAAATTTATCTAAGTAAGCGAATGATTTTATTGAGTCATTAATTTAGTCAGCAACTCCTGATACAAATCAAGCATGTGGTGACGGTGGAAAGGAACTACTATTAACAGGAAGAACCCTCCAGCAGATTCAGGCTCATTATTAGTGACCATCGGCCCTCGACCAGCTGGAGGTTAAGAGGACAAGAAGCAGAAAGACAAATAAATAAGAGACCAAGTCTAGCTTCAAAGAGAGTACTGAACGTTAATGGCAGTACCAGTTCTATTATTGCATCCTTTCAGGAAAGAGACCCATTAACATCACAATTAAACACAGAAGCACTAAGCAAGGTGTACTTTCTATGGGAAAGAAAAACATGAAAGTTAACAGCAGCAAAAGCTCCAACATTAGCTCTTTCCAGGAAGTAGACACGTCTAAACAGAAACACAGGGCCCGGTGTACTGTCTGTATTTGAACAAAACAAAAATAGACGTAGGACAGTAAAAATGTTTTCAATTGTATTTTCCAATTAAGATAGAAAATCCAAGGATGATGTCGTTGTCTGTAATTTTTTACAACTTTGTTATTTTATAGAACTGCATTTTTATTTGTATTATTATTTGTATTTCAAGTTGCTAATTGTAGTTTTAAACAATCTAACTCAAACAGGAATAAATCAGTTGTTTTAACTGATGATCAGATTTATATTCAAATTAAGAATGCTGGATGATATCAGGTTTAACGGATGTTTTAAAGTATCTAAAATGTTAAAAAAATTATCTGCTTTACACAAGAATGGAGGGGGATTAAGCACTAAACTGTGCAATATAGGCTTTAATAAATGTTAAATGCTTCAGGTTCAAGATGGTTGGGGTTAGGTTAAGAGCCATTGTTTAGGTCAGCAGCTAGCAATTCTGGCGAAGGAGGACACCTGAAAAATGAGCTGCAGAAACAGCTACTTTTTACTGATGTGTACATCCAGATTTATGGTGATTAATGCAAACTATGGAGATATTATTTTAGATATCAGAAGAATCCCAAAACAAAGCACAAATGAAAGCCATATTTAAAGAGACATTAGAGAACTGGTGAGGGGAGGGAGCAGGATAATAGACATCTAACAGGAAGGCGAAGGACTGAGGCAAACAGTTGTAGTGCGAGGAAAGTGGCAATGTGAGGAACGTCAGAGAGAGAGTAGGAGGACAAGGGCACATTGCCAAGTGAGTGGGTTTGGCAGCGTTTCAGTGCACTCAAGTCCACTCTGTCTGGGATGAAAGCGTACTACAGCCCCGACATCACAAGGTTGCAGCTCCTCTTCTGCATAAGAGCGAGAGGTTTCATTTCTATGCATGTAGTGTTGTACAGGGCAAGTCATTGACTGTCTTCTTTTCTCTCTAACTGTATTCCCTTCTGGATTTTATCATTACAGAATAAATCAGGAAGTAATAATAGATCCAATAAATTGTTACTAGCCACAGAGGAATAAAACTCGCCACAGCATGGACCCTGCTTAAAAGACAGTAAAGCCGTGCCAGAAACAAATTGACCCTGTGGCACGCCGTGCACATTGTTACAAAGGATTCCAACAGGTTTGTACAGTAAGAAGGAAAACACTGTAAAAAGTTGTAACTAATCCAGCATGACAGCTTGTCAGTTTCATGCTAAGAGAAAGAACCCAGAAAAGTTGCTCTATCTTGGTCAGCTTCCTACTTCTACTCTGTTCCTCATAAAAAAGCATATTCATGTTGGAAAATTGTCATTTCTCACCATCTTTGCAACATCCTACACCACTAAACTCGTTTTCATTGCCTGCCTCTTCTTCAACTCATTTTTATTTTATTTTTTAACAGTAGTCTACATGCTGCTGAGAGAGAACTTTAAGAAGCTACTATTTTTTTATTATTTCTTATGAGCATTGAGAAATTCACTAGGCTTTGATTAGATTTGTGCAAACAGAGATTATGTCTGACTGTGTGGTTTTATGGTCTGTGTCAGGTCTGCAGCAGACAAACCAAATAAGGAAAAAAAAGAGGAAGTTATTCACATATTTTGCAGATTTGTCTTACATTTTTTAATTTGCTCAAAACTTAAACTATTCAAAATTCGAAGTTTGTATGCTCTATTCTATAAGATATATTTGTTGCTTGGCAATTTTTATTTAAATGTATCATCTGTATAACACGTCTTATTAAAATTATAATTGTATTTACTTGCTTCCTATTCAAATTCTAACCATTATCTGTGCCCACTGCTTTTCTTTTTTTGCTACTGTGGAGACCTAATCAGTTAAACAGAAGTGGGTAGGTGATGAATAATTTTGATTCCAAAAATAACAAAGAGTGTGCATGCATAAAGAGGTGCATGCGCGTTTAGATGTGCAACACACACTCATAGTTACAGTATCGATGTCCCAGGGAGCCCCTGATTAGTGCAGCAGATCAACTTCCAGTGTTGCCTGCAGATCACAGACGTTCATGGACGAGGTTTCTGCAGAGTGAGGCGCAGGCGGAGAAAGGGAGGAGGTTGATAAAGTAACATTTTATAGATCTGTGTATAGAAGACTGTGTGTAGGATCAACCCCCAAGGTCTGACATTGGTTTGAGAGGCACAGGAAGGGCTCTATCCCCCTCAAACCCCCCTTCATCTCCATCCCTGCACACACAGACACACATACAAGGAGAAAAACCCACTCTGATTTCCTGCTATTACCCCCCATTAAAGGAGCTGTCAGTCCAAAGCCAGATGAGGGGCTGATACAGATGAGGAAACATCTCCAGAGGTCTGAAAGCAGCCCGGAGGATCAGGATTCCAGCGGTGTTTAGCTGACTTGATGGCCTAAGTCCAGACTGCAGTTTGTGTTTACAGAAGAGGGTGAGCCGCAGCAGGCCCTGCAGCAGAACCAGACTGTTTACAGCAACAGTTTTTTACACAATTTCATTTTCTCAGGGCAACTTAGAGAAACAGCAAATCAAAATGTAAGTATTTTAATAGGAACATTTTGATATTTCTTTTGTAAAAATCAATCAGGACAAAATCAGTCAGAGGATAAAATTTTTGAGTTAATGGATTTTGACCTGCAAAACACTAAAATCCTCATCATTATAACTTGATTTATTTTGGAGTTAAAGCTGTTTAACTGCACTTTAAATTTGATGACTGAAATGTTGGCCTATTTCAATAATTTAAAAGGCTTGAAAATTATAACTGAAGCCATAAACATCCACAAGTGACAAACGTCTCCACTTTTTTCAGTTGAACTTTTCTGATTTATTTAGGCATCAAAAATAAGAGCTCCATCTCTAGCTGAAACCTCTTTTAATTATTTCATCAAGACCCCCAAGGATCTGGGTAAAATAAATTGGTCTGAACAATCTGCTTGTTATTCACCCAGCAAAAAAGCAGCAAATCATGTGTCCCAAAGGCAAATAGGTGATACTTACCTATATTGGATCAGTGTGCTTTGACTTCTGATTTAAGGTTTAAGGTCAACTATGTTCTGCCCCTGAGCGACAAGAGGCTTTAAGAATGGGAACTTGGACTTAGGGTGCAGATACAGAGGTGCCTTCTTTATTTTCCACCTTTCTGAGCAATAACTAATAAAATCAGAAATTGTCAAATCAAAAAACATGTTACTGAGTTGACACACTTTCAAAAAGAATTCCAAAAATATTAGAACAGTTACAATCAACAGTTATATAAAAGCTCAATCATGTTCATTTTTGTAGATGTAAATCGAATTCAGAATAAACTCTACAGTATGTCTTTGTATGTCAGAGTTCAATTTTAAAGAGCAACGGAGGAAGCCTTTAAATAGGCCACTGGTTTAGTAAAATATGGCAAAGCAAACAAGACAGACTATAGTTTTTTGTTTTTTTTTGTAATTGCAAAATGATTGGCAGCTTCTAAATTAACAAAGATCCCCTTTTAAAGAGCATTATTTATATATTATATATATTTCAAATAATATGTGTTAAAGTGTGCAGCTTCACGTCTCTTTGCATGTGAGTTTCAGTTTGGATAAGAGTCACATTCATGTCAGGAACATGCTGGACCAGACTCTCGGGGCGGTCTAATTGCTGGTCTGGAGGACTGTGGGTCTGGGGTTGGAGGACAGCTAATTGCAGGTGATTATAAACCTCAGAGCACTGGTCTGGCCTGGTGTCAGGTTCTGATCAGACAAACACCCAAGTTTACCCACAGTGCTGTGCACTCTCTTCCTCTACTCTGTTTAACACACTCACACACAAACACTCACAAACTGCAGTGTTAAGCATAAATAGGAGTGTATGTCTGAACACCCCAGCAAAGCTACTGAGCATATTACTATGCTGCTGCTGGTGTGAACCCAATTTAACCTCTGCACCCCCCCTCCCTCTCCCCACACACACACGCACATACATATATGCATACATAGAGTGCAACATCTTTTAATTAGATTAACAGAGAAAATTATTACAGATTAAAAAGTAAATCCACGAAGTCATCAAATTTTGCAACAACTGCAGATACTGTAATAATAAATTTGGGCAAAAACATATATATATATATATATATATATATATATATATATATATATATATATATATATATATATATATATATATATATAAACCCAAACGTCTGGTAGGTTTAAATCTGTTTAATCTGTTTTTGTTTAGTGTTCTATAAAAAAAAAAGAAACTACATATTAAAATTATTAGATGTGATCAGTGAATAAAGCTTTTGATTATTTACCTTTGGTGATGGTAAGCTCCAAGTCTTGAGATTGGATGGCCTACTTGCAATTACCCTAATCTTTAGCTCCCTGCACAGATCAGATTCAAGTCGGAACTCCGGCTTGGCCACTCCAAAACGAAAGATGTGAGGTCCGGTCTAATCATGATAACAGCAGCTTAATTCTGACTGCTCGTGAGTAACATGAATCATGGGAAATGTCGTTTGCAATGAAGTAACAGCAACACTTGCAGGCTGACATGAGCCGGAAAATAGTAGATCAAATAAACTCAAGGAGGTTTCATAAACGCATTTAAAAATATTTAGCCCAATCCAAGATAATAAAAATGTGGCAAAACGTGCATTTGTCCAACAAATAAATGTAATGATTTTAACTCTCATAACTAAACGCAACAATATGATGTTTAATGCTTTGGGAGTTTACCCAGACAGTGGTACTTTCCTCTGTGTGGCTCTTAGAAATGTTGTGTGTTAGATAGCCATAACAACAGCGCGGATCTTTCAGCTCTTCACTGTGGGCAGATGCTTTTATTTTGATACACACTTTCAGCTTTTGAAAGAGCCTTTCAAAATTACATGAAGCAGCCCGCATCTATCTCCAAGGGCATATAGGATGCGGGTTGCGTGCGTGTGCGCGCACACTCGTGACTGTGCATTTGTGTTCGTGTATGAGGAGGAGAGAGAGAACAAAAGTAAAGGAGAGCAGACGTGGTGTTTTGAAAACGCGACCATAAACTTACCCCTACCTGAAATAATCCATTTTGCAGAAGATCTCCTTGTTCTTGATGTAGCAGCTGCTGTGCTGACGCAGCGACGTCCTGCACACCGAGCACTCCAGGCAGCGCACGTGCCAAATCAGGTTGTTCACCTGCGAAAAGACACCACGCGTGTCAAAATGCACGACCAAAGAAACCCCCCCCCCCCCCCCCCCCCCCCAAACACCAGGGAATCGGGTTGTCTCTGCTGAGAAAACCTGCTGTCATACTCCGCAGAGTTCCTTCTAATCAGCGCCAATATGAACACAAAGGCTGATTATCGCGAATTTCGCCTCAGAGGGATCTCTACAGGCCTATCACTTATGATTTAAATTTAAATATAATCCGACCGCGTCACAGTCAAAAGTAAGATTTTTCCTCCAAAAATTGTTTTGTTTGGTCCTTTTCATTATTATTATTATTATTATTTGTTTTTGCTGGCTGTTTCTTAGTCAGTATTTTTTTATGTTTTCACAAAAGCCAATTTATATTTTTTTCTCATCTGTGTTGAGTTCCACGTCTGCAATATAAAGATAGTTATTAATTTAGGCTGCCCTTAATAAATAATTCAAATAAATTAAATGAGAAATCGGTTTATTTTATAAAAAAAAAACATAAAGGTTATAGTACATCAAAAGATGTATATATATATATATATATTTAAAATAAATTTTGAAGCTTGTGGTTTAGTTTTGTCGCCGCCAAAAGCTGCTTAATTTTTCTATCAGAATAATAATTTATGTTGTCAATCATGAGTTTCCTATACCACTAAATCACTAGTGTGTATTAAATATGTAGAGCTGAATTAACAAAGAAAGACTTCCATAAAGGGAATTAAATTTTAAAAAACACAATTCTATTATAATTGTCAAGCTCTAAAGATTGTTTCTCTATATAGATACTTCTTTAGGAAAATAATCTTTAGGATAAATTCTATGTCGATAATATTTCCTAAATATTTACATAAAATAATTTTAAAGATTAGATAGTTGGTTGGATTAAAAAAAGTAATAATAAAACGGTAGAAAAACTAATAAAATTTTTGCTTTGAGGTTAATATTTAATTAATAAAGATGTTTTTTTAGAAGTTATATATATATATTTGTTTGAACTGTCATAGATGATTAAATCTTATTTCTTGTGTTTCCTCGGCGCTATCTGTCAGTCTGAGAACAAAGATAATGGACCTCACAAAAACTCAGGTTCCGAACATTTCACGGTGGAGATAACATCAGCCGCATCTGTTAACGTTCACGATCCGTTCAAATCATTATGATAACCTTTTTAGGCTTTAGGTTTTATTCGTTCCGCATTTCTGTTTTTAAAGTGTTATCGTTCAGCACAAAAGGCGCATTAGGATGTTGAGATTTTCTTTTCACTCAAACACACCAGAGCAAACACAGAGCGCGTCTGTTTCATTCCCAGTAAGACCACAGTAAACACGCACACTTTGCCTCTGTTTGTACTGCGCAGACAGGCTCTTGTCTGTCGATGTTCATGCCAAGTTTTACAAAATATTTTTAAATGAGCGGGGATTGAAATAGAGAAGTGAGGCTTCCGGCTCACCTTCAGCAGGTATCTGTCCAGGATCTCCAGCCCGCAGCTGGCGCACACATTCTTCCCGGTGGACGGCACGGAGCTGGCGGTGGAGGTCGGCGAGCACACCGAGGGGGTGGACGGAGTGCTGGGAGGAGAGCGGATGTCTTCCCGCTCCATATTGGAGCGCTGGGACTCTCCGTCCGAGTGAGACTGAAAACAGAGGCAGATCAGAAGCCCATGTCGCCATTTTTATTCCCACTTCTAAACAGATGAACTGAGTGTTCTCTACATGTTAAATAATAAAGAGGCGCTCACCATCGGTGTGTGTTTGGAGTCCACAGTGCTGCGCGGGGTTCCCGGTGTGCTCTGATGCTCGGTGCAGATCACCTACAAGAAAACCTTCAGTAAACTGCTGATCTTCATCAGTTTCCAGTTCTCATCTTCAGCTGCGAAAAATCCCCGGGAGACATTTGCAGAACCTCCTTTAAGACTGTTCCTTTATAAAGCAGTCCCGACAATAAACCGCGCTTAAATCCGCTAACAGGGCCCCCGCAACAAAAGGCACATTTTAATGAAGCTATTTCAATTTGGATTGATTCTTTTCCCCCATGCCCTTAACCCATGCCTCTGAGAATAATAGTATTTTCTGCGCAATCCAGGACAGCAAGAGTGGCGGGGGGACAACTACCTGTAATTACAAATAGCTGCGGATAAGAGGGACCCGGAGTGTCAATTTCAACTGTCAATCAGCAGAAGGCAACGGGTCACCCAAAGAATTGCAAATTTGATTTTTAATGGCTGTAATTAAAATCTAATTCTCTTCAGGGCGAACTGGCTGCGCTCGACAGAGAGACAGGAGGAGAGAGAGAGGTTCGCGGACCGCAAATCACGCTATTCATAACAGAGAGGGCGCGTGCCTCCTCACGGCGGCTGGCGCGTGCAGCCGATCTCGGTACGAAAGCCGTGATTCCTGTGACATCACAGAGGTACAAAAAAACGAAACGTTCAAGGCGAAGCTGAGGGATGCAAAGAAACGGCGCAGTTTGGCCGGAGCAGGCATGCAATGAAAGGTCTGGCCAATAGAAATTAGTTCACGTTAGCGATTTCACACACAGTTTGCGCATGACATGCAAACTGTCTAAATCCAGGCGCAAAACTGTGCACAGGTCTAATATCGTTACGCACAACTTATAAAAGTCTTCCAAATAGTCAGTACCTGCTTTGTTGGAATTCCTTCAGACAGAATCTTGTTTCCCTCTGAGAGAGGGGACAAAACTTCATTTTTCCAGTACATGAACCCCCTGCAGTCTCAGCGTTCAGGGTCTCCAATCTCTGCGCATCAAACCTGGAGAAGAATCAGCGCTCGGCGTCAAGGCTTGCACCATTCGTGGGATATCTGTTGCACAGTTTTGTTTTTTATAAAATTTTTCTCCGTTGAAACCCTGCAGCGCGTTGTGACCTGCGCATCCAGACAGGGGCTTTGCAGATGCGAGGGCTCCCGTGTCCGATTTAGACTTCTTCTCCCGCCTTCTTTCTGTCCTTATCGCTCTCTCTCTCCACCTTTGAGCAGAAGAACTGTCTACAGGAAGCGAATCAAATCGACGGGTTAGCTGCAACTTTACTCCCGAGTCTTCAGGAGAGGCCGGCTGGGCTCCAGAGGTGACCAGAGCGCAAAGGAGAACAGAACCAAAGTGTCTCTGCAGAGCTGCAGGGAAAGTTTGCGCGGCTCTGCAGGCCTGCCTTTTAGTTAAAGGAGGGGGAGGGAGAGGAAAGAGTTTCAGAAGGGTGGACACAGTTTTGTAACAGCTGTGACACAAACTTAAGTTATGCATCTGCATGTTGGATTTCTCTGAAGGAATAAAAATATATATCATTGGGTTATAATTCAAAAGTAATTTGTTGCACTTATATGTAAAATTCTGTTACATTGTGTAACAAATCTAAAAAAAAAGAAACGAGAATATAAAATATTTGACATGATCAAATTTTAAATATTTTATTTTATTAATTTTAATTATAATAATTCCAATATTTTAAGACATCTATCATGTCTGGTTTACAAAGAAAACTATTCACCAAAAATAACGAAACGTAATCCATGCACATTAATACATATTACGAAACCAGAGAAATCTTAGAATAACTTGTCTTCCTGAAAATACAAATTTAGGTCAAGATTGTTTCACCTGAATTTGCCATGAACTTATTTTGTTACTTACAGGTACTGACTGTTAAAGAATAGGGGGAAAAACGAGGAATCTTTTAAAATGTATTTAAATCATTGGGATATCATGCAACCCATAAGAAATGTAGGTAAATCTTGTCTGAAATTATCTCCTAAATAAATAAATAAAATATCTATTATTCATTTTTAAGATAGAGGAATCGTATATAAAACTGACAATGGGGCCATCTTTGAAAAATAATGAAAATGACAAAATAAAATCCAATAAAAGCAACTTTAATGAAACTCTCAGAAGTTTCCAAACAGGGATATTGCAAACATGTAGATATATAAATGCATCAAGTGTTTAATGTAAATACTATTTTGAAACCCGGAGCGCCATTAATGTACTCATTCTTCCCTGCAGGAATATTGGAGAATTACTGGTTAACATGAGAGAAACACCGGTGCTGCTGGCAGAACAGTTTACTCTCAAGAAAGTTTACTATTTAAAAATAATAATAATAAAAAACGAAATCTCAAATCTGTTTTTGACGGTTTCCCAACATTAAAACAATATCAATTTAAATGACGCCTAACGAAATGACCAAAAACCTAAAGACAGAAGCAAGGAAGGGATGTAAAAGCGTTAAAATTACCAACAAGATCCAGACCTAAAGGCATCAAATCCAATAAGTCAAGCGTGTCAGCCAATTAAAGTTTTTAGAAAGCTGAACACTTCCTGATTTTTGTTGATCCAAATGGAACACTGAACGCTGTATAAAGGATCAATGCAGCCAAAAAAAAAACAAAAACACTTTAAGTTAATAATTAATTCAGTTGGGAATAAAACAATGACTCCAACAAGTTTTCAAGAACCTGCTTAGATCAACTCCCCAGTTTTCTTTCAAACTGACTTAAACTCATTCTTTCATGTCCTCAATTCTGATTGGTCAATTTATTAAAAGTGATATTACAGTTCAGCTATTATTAGAACCAATTTATTTAAAACAGCACAAGATGGGTTGTAGTCCCCAACATCCTTGTTTAATAAATCTATTGATAAATCTATAAAATCCTGCTTCTGTTTTGATTATTACTTCTTGAAAATATGAACTTAAATGCTTCTAAAATAAACAATAGGGCCCTGCTTGAAGGTAGATGATTGAGATGCCACGGAGAGCTGTGGGCAGTGCACTTCCTTGGACGTTTGATCCGACTTGTTGAGTCAACGGATCCAACAAGGGGACGTCATCGAGAAAATATATCCAACCTCCTAACCCAATAACGACATTCAAAACACATCTGAGCTGGGCATTCTTCAATGGTTTAAGTCGTTGAAATGTCTGGTCTTAAAAAGGGAGGTGATTAAAGCAGAGAACGTCCTGAAGAGGCAACACAAAAAAACGAAGACGCACAAGCGGCTTCAGTCCAGCTGAATGGATGACAGATGGTGGTAAAAAAAAGAACTCCAACACAAATCAAAAACATTTTATTAGTTAAATAACATGATGTGAAACAAGGAAACCTGTTAAAAAACAGTGACATAAACATTAGCCGTCAGAAGTTTTGAACTGCATCAAAAATCTGCACAACTGACAGAGGAGTTTTATAAATGAGCCAGTCAGATCACTGGCACAGCAGAAAAATAAACTTTAATCATCCATACAGTCCTAGTGCTGTTCATCTGCTTCAGCTTCAAACTCTTCTCAGATTCAAAAGTCTGTGTAGAGATGGGGGCGAGTTAAGAGCAGAACACCGAGGAGAAGGGGAAGAGGCGGCTTCGGAGTAGGGAGGAGGATGGGTCATCTCCTAAACTTGCGGAAGGGCCTGCTCTGGTTACTGTGGTGCGATTTAGGGTAGGGCTCCCAGCGCTTCCTCTCAGGCGGTTTGTTGTAAACATAGGCCGACGGGCCTGAGAAGCTATCATCTGGATTCTCCTCCATCATCTGCAGCTTGGCCTCTATGGCACGTATTTTAGCGCTCGTGCTGGAGAGAAAAAAAAAAGTCGTAGAGGAGATGTTAGCAGTGAGGGTGAGGGGAAACGGAAAACAGAGAGGGGAAGAAAACAAAAAGGAGACAATATCAGCCTTGCTGACAGGTGGGGCGGATTACAAAAAAACTGAGATCAACAACTTTAAACGTCGAGATGAAATATGGAGGAGCGCAAGACAGAGGACTGCCGGAGAAATTGTGGAGCTTGTGTGAGATGGAGTTGAGGAGGGATGGGTAAGGGTTGGACAAGTATCCTAAAAGTGGAGCAGAGAAAAAGAAAAGTGTGAGCATCAGATGGGTCGCGAGGAGTGTTTAGATGTTAGGGGTTCACACTACAGAGGCAAAGTGTCCTATTATGTCCCGGAAAAACCTGACAGACTATACCTTTCTACACAGAACTGTGTTTATTGAAGCCGAGATTTGTGCTCCATGCAAAGGACCCGGCAGTTTGGCTGGTGTGTGTTTGTATGGATGGGGCTGCATGCATCCACACGTTCAGTTAACGCACAGCGAAACCTTATAATGTGTTACACTGGCATTAAGAAAGCGCTTACTTCTGACTTACAGTAACTGTTACATACTAACAGAACAATACCTTTCACCTCTTACTAGTTAAACTGACTAGCCTAAGTCATGGTTGCTTACATTAAAACAGAAATGACAGAAACCAGTCCACACCTTTAAGAATATGTAAGCAAATCGTTACCATATTTGAAATGAAAAAGCATTTTCAGAAATGCTTTTTCATTTTAAGAATGTGGCTGCATTGTTTGACTCATAAATGAAATTAGTAATCAATAATCCTATTTGCATTTTAATTTTCTTCTTCAAGACTGCTCATTCTTTCACTTAATTAAAATGAAAGACATTTGAGATTTATTTTTCAAAATGTACCCCAGCAAATAGATACCAAAATTCAATTTGAAATGTAAAATTTGAAAATGAAAAAGCATTTCCAGAAATGCTTTTTCATTTTAAGAATGTGGCTTCATTATTTGACCCATAAATAAAATTAGTAATCAATCATTTTCTTCTTCATGACTGCACATTTTATGCCATAATCAAAAAGAAAACAAAGCAGACGTTGCTTTTTCGTTTTCGTGGTCTGCCCGCAAAGTACTGCCCAGAACTCGAAAATGAAAAAGCATTCCGAGCGGCAGGCGCAGCAGAGTGACGTCAGCAGCCGCTCTTCCTCAGCTCCCTGCTGACCGAGCTACCCATCTTGTTCAGTAGGGGGCGCTGTGCACGTCTGCATTGCATTACATTGCAAACGTGCCGCGAAATTGATTGAATTGCAGCAGGGCCGAGCTCAATTTGTGGCAATGGCAGGCAGAACTGGTAGTTCCGGTGGCAGGCTGTGGCAGTTCTGCTGCCTGCTGCAGGGTGGCACGGGATTCCGCGAGGATGCCAGACCGGCCGTAAAAGCTTGCCAAAGCGGTTGCCGCTGTTTTTGTGGAAGCTAATGCAGATTATCGGCAAATGGGTTGTCATTATTGTTATAGCCTGTTACCTTTAAATAATGATTTCATTATTGATTATTATTTAATAAACAGCTTTAGACCCATAACATAAGGTGATTGTATTTACTTGACATGGAAAATAAATAGCACTATGTGTATGTGTGACGTGTTGAAAGGATGACGATTTATTGCACAAACAGCCGGTTTATTATAGAGCATGAGCGGCTATTCTGAATCGTCCCTCACAGAAAAATATAAATAAATGCTTAAAAACACGCTGGATGTCTCAGGCCATAAGGCTGCCACCAGAACTGCCAGTTCTGCCTGCCACTGCCACAAATTGAGCTCGGCCCTGCTGCAATTCAATCAATTTCGCGGCACGTTTGCAATGTAATGCAATGCAGACATGCACAGCGCCCCCTACTGAACAAGATGGGTAGCTCGGTCAGCAGGGAGCTGAGGAAGAGCGGCTGCTGACGTCACTCTTCTGTGCCCGCCGCTCTGAATGCTTTTTCATTTTCGAGTTCTGGGCAGTACTTTGCGGGCAGACCACTAAAACGAAAAAGCAATGTCTGCTTTGTTTTCTTTTTGATTATGGCATAAAATGTGCAGTCATGAAGAAGAAAATTATTGATTACTAATTTTATTTATGGGTCAAATAATTGAGCTACATTCTTAAAATGAAAAAGCATTCCTGGAAATGCTTTTTCATTTTCAAATTTTACATTTCAAATTGAATTTTGGTATCTATTTGCTGGGGCATATTTTGAAAAATAAATCTCAAATGTCTTTTTCATTTTAATTTAGTGAAGGAATGAGCAGTCTTGAAGAAGAAAATTAAACTGCAAATAGGGTTATTGATTACTAATTTCATTTATGAGTCAAACAATGCAGCCACATTCTTAAAATGAAAAAGCATTTCTGAAAATGCTTTTTAATTTCAAATATGGAAACGATTTGCTTCCATATAAGAAAACCAATAAAACTATGAAAAAAGAAATACAGTCCTTAAATATTTTTTACATGGTTTAGTTAGTTCTTATGAGGATATAGAGGTGAAACCAAATATTTACATGCTATTTTTAAAAGTCAAACTAATAGATTTGACAGGTTAGTTTCCAACCTTTGAGTTAAAAAGGGGCACACCTGTTGATGTTTTAAAAGCAACACCTCAAACAAACTTGTGTGACATTGTGATAAACAAAAAAAATGAAAATAGATCAGCCAAGATTTCAGGATAAGAAGTGTGGACCTTCACAAGGCACATTCATCTTTAAGTACAATTTCCAGATGCCTGAAAGTGCCATGCTCATCTGTTCAAACTGGTATATCCAAGTAATAACACCATGACAAACCCAGCCATCACACCAAATGTGCATATAAATCAAAGGTGAAGATGGTAAGACCTGTACCAAATAGAACTGACAGGCCGCTCAGCAAGGAAGAAGCCATTACTCCAAAAGCAACATAAAAACCCAGATTACAGTTCTGCAAATGCACACAGCCCTAAAGACAAGTCCTGTGGTTCGTCCAATAAAACTAGATTTGAAAAGTTTGACTCCAATGATTATCATTAACTTTGGAGAAAAAAAGAGGGAACTTTGCTTGAAAAAAGGAAATATTTTTCATACTCTGTTTTCTATTTTCATCTGATCCCGACCTGAAAAATGAAATATGATACCAACCTGAGGTTGCTTGTTGTAATGGATCCTGCCTCTGTTGAACCACTGCATGATGGTTCCAGGCTTGCAGGCATCGTCTTCTCATTACGAAAACCTTCAAACCTCTGTAAAGAAAATGTGGCGAGGAAAAAAAAGGTGGCAACAATTACAAAATATGCAAGATCAATACAAACTGTCAGCATAAGATCAAATCTTTTCTCTTAAATTAACAGAAGATAGAGAAAGGAGGAATCCTATCAGCAGCAATCAGAACAAATGTAACACTACAGACAGCAGCCTGGAAATTCAACGTTGGCTCACTTCCACATATATGGTAAATATTACATTTTTGAATTCAACTTTTTCATGTCCAGTCAATCAAATTTTAACCAATCGGGGCATCCAGCTCAGTCACACTCTGAGGATGAGTAATGTCGGACCATCTGATGAGCAACAACAAACATCTCCACTCATTCCTCTCAAAACCACCTTCCAATCATCGTGTAACCTGCAGAAAAAAAACAAACAAACAAACAAAAAAAACAATGTATGATCACATGACAGATATGGTCATTTCTGCTGCTTCCTGCAGCAGATACAGTTCATGTATAAACCTTGTCCTCAAGCTATGCTCGTGGAATTAGAACAGCTGTTATTGCATACTGTTCAGTGACACAAGTAATGCATAGAGTGTGAAACAATGACTTTTCCTCCAGCCAGAACCCTTCCCTTCCACCTATTCCTACAGGCCGGAATGCCAGGAGATTTGCATAGAGTCAGTGAGGCTGGAATAAATTGTAAACAATCCAGGAGAGTTCAGACAAAATGTTTCAGGTTGTTCGTCTAAACCTCTGCATTGAAGTGTCCTTTCCACACTTAAGATCATGTTTAGAATTCCCTGCATAAGCAGACCCGATGACATAATACATTTCATCAAATAAATATATAATACATGTAAAAGGACGCATTTTAACAGAGCAACTCATTTAACATAGACTTGTAATTATTTTTTATAGTAATTTTTACGAAGAAAAGAAAATATTCAGTTTCAAAATATGTCTTAAAATATCTTAAAAAGAGGTTTAACTATAAAGTTTAAATATTGTACACTTATTTGATATCTGTGAGCAGCTTCAGGGGTTAAATTCAAGAGGAAAACGTCTCCTTGAATCATCTCCACCAACAGGAGAGCCAGAGCGGATCTGAGGTCTTGTCTGGTTTCATATTTAGCTAAACACTATCTTTGGGGTTGTAGTGAAAGGGGCCATCTTGAACTAAGCCGACACCGTCATCTGAGCTGCTATAGGGAAACATAAGCTGTGAAAGGTCTTCCAGGGTAAAACAACTGTCAAAGCAGGTTGCAGTCATCATACAGAACATGTAAGGTAGAGAGAAAGGTTCATGTACATTATTATTAATGCAATTCTGGCCTAGACTCATATTTTCATAGCTCTGCATCTTGATAGTTTTAGACAATTTAAAAAAATATTACTAAACTTTACTGAGAAATCATGGCAGATGGATGGATGGATGGATGGATGGATGGATGGATGGATGGATGGATGGAAAACTGACAGCTCAATCTCACCTTTTGAATTACAATCAGACATACAGCGATAAATTAATTTTGTTATATCTGTGAGCATCTCAGCGCAGATAGCTTCTATTTTTAATCCAATATCAAAATTCAGCCCACTTTCAATAAACCTGCAAGCAGATTTAACAGCATGTTGTCAAAGAGGCTGCAGCATTGACCTTCGCCTCCCTCTGTAATGTCTTTGTGCATATTTGTATGTGTATCTCTGTGTGTGTGTGTGTGTGTGTGTGTGTGTGAAGGGTGGGATTCGCCTTTGTGCAGGATATCCCTTCACCCTTCGTCAGCCGGCTGTCTATTGTTAAGAGCAAGCCCTGGGTTTGTGCAGGGATCTCTCCTCTCTCTGTGAACTGCAGCGGTAATGTTAAAGGAATATAGGGTGAAAACTACAATCATTGTTCAGTTCCTTCAACAATATCACCGATTTCATGCCAGATGGACAGCAACAGTCAAAGTTTTAGACAGGCAAACAAATTCAGTTTGACCTTCACCTGTTGAACTAACCAAGGACTGCATCCGCAGAGCAAACATTAAACTGTTGTGATTGAGCTTACTTACCCTCACCTGAGCGTGCGCCCATCGGACCACCAGCTTCTTGGATAAAGCTAGCTTCCCATTTAAACACTGGATTGCCCTCTCTGCCTCCTGTAGACAACACAGCGAAGGGGAAAAACGGAATAAGGAAACAAAAGACATCCAAGTCATTAGATAAATGATGAAAGATGACAAAGAGCCACACAGAGCCGAAGCTAAATCATGGTTAGCTAAATCTAGATTTGTCTCATGCAATGTGCGATGTAAAACTATATTCCTGAAGTTCTTTATCTGACCGTGTCTACATGCGAGTGAGTGTGAGTGTGTAAGATAAACAGCCACTTCCTCTGTATAATCCTGTTGGGAGGGCTTCATATCCCACTGATAGACACTAGCTGTGAAACGAGATGCTTATCATGATCCCCAAGCACACTCCAAAACAAACACTGCCCAACAAACCTGTGAAGCTGAGCGCACTCTTTAAGTCCTTTTATTTTATTTCTCTTTTCTTAGAAACACAGTCCACTTCAGTCAAAATAAACACTCAGTTCCTGTCTGCTCATGGATGTCTCGTAAAGTTTGTTGAACATTTTCACTTTAAACTTTACACTGAATGAATCGACCTTCTCTGATAAAATATACAGACTCCATCTGTGAGAGGCCTTTTCTGCTCTCGTGTGCACAAACAACAAAACGGATCCATTGACAACAAAAAAGAAGAGGATATAATACAGCTAACCCGCACAAACCCGAATGATCTGGGCACAAAGATTTACAACAAATGGTCTTAAAAATGAAAAAAGATGGACGTCTGCTTTGTCTACCTCTCTGGTGCTGAAATTGACAAAGCAGTAGCCGCGTGGCTGCCCCTCCAAAGGCCCGGACTTATGAAACAGGAAGTCAAACTGTTTAACTTTGCCAAACTTCTCCAAAAGCTTCACCAGGTGATACCTGCCAGGAAAATGAGAAAAATAAAATAAGCAGAAAGAATAAATAATCATCTTTATTGGTCATTGCACATGTACATTACAATGAAATGTGTCCTCTGCATTTAACCCATCCCTTATAGGGAGCAGTGGGCTGCCATTGTGCGGCGCCTGGGGAGCATTCTGGGGCTAAGGGTCTTGCTCAGGGACCCAGATTGGTAATCTGTGGGATATGAACCTGGCCCCTTGTGTTCCCCTCTGGAACACAAACCTCCTGTTCTAACCACTAGGCCACCTCTCCCCCAAAGAATGTGTCAAAGAAAATATTAAATTAAGAAAAAACTAGATTTTAAATTTTAAAGAACTGAATTCATTCATGCATTAGGAACTTGATCTAATTTACTTTTGGTAAACAATGACATTACAAGTGGTCAAAACAATTTAGCACAAAGCATTCCCCACAATTATTAATCAACGTAGAAAGGCATCTTTAAACCTCACCTAAAGGTATTACAACTAAGAATCCAAAACCTTTTAGGTATCTACCATATTTTATGTTTTGTACCATTGTAAATCAAACAAAAAACAAGGAAAACAAGCGTAATAGCATGAGATCGTTTGGCCACAGCTTGGTCTGTGAATCTGTCAGGTCGGGCTAATGAGAATGACAGCTTTCTCTCCTTGACACCTTTTTAGCACGGGGCCAGCTGGTGTGGCTGGCCATTAACAGTAAATCTCTTATTGAGACAATGCTGAGGATACAGTAGCAGGACAATGAGGAAATAAAACAGAGGAAACCCCAAATCCCCTCTGAGCGCTGGAGTTCGGCACAAACAACCTCCGATGACGGCGTAGAAGCTGCAGGGCACCACTGGACTGGGGATGACGACAGATACGCAGTCACTAAAGAGATATGCAGCATGTGTGTGTGTGTGTGTGTGTGTGTGTGTGTGTGTGTGAGTGGGACCACTAGCAGTCATGGGAAGAAATTGTTTCTCCGACAGTACAGAAGAGAGCTTAAGTTCAGGGTCACTCAAAGAACGCATTTATTTATTCTCTAAAAAGCCAGGAGAGAGTTAGTGCTCTCCAAAGTCATATTAGACCGCTTGTTTCTGATCACCAAATAATTCATATTTTTAAGCTGTTTTAAATGTATTAATTATAACTCTGACAGTAGATAAAGATGAATTTAGTGGAGTAGGTACAGTTGAAGCCAGATATTTACGGTATATACGCTGCATAAAAAGACAACCTTTTTCCCCTCACTGTCTGGCATTAAATCAGACAAAAGCGCTCCTGTTTTAGACTAGCTAGGATTAATGCAATTATTTCCCATACTAAAAGGCAGAATAAAGAAAGATTTTTTAAAGTCAGTAGTTTACACGTTTCCTTCGTATTTGTTGGGTCCAACATTTTGGGTTTCCTTCCACAAGCTTCTCACAACAGTTTGCTGGAACTTTGGCCCATTTTCTCCTGACAGAACTGGTATAACTGGGTCAGCTGTGTAGGCTGCCTTGGCTGTACACCTTTTCAGCGCTGCCCACAAACGTTCTACAGGACTGAGATCAGAGCTTTGTGATAGCTAGTCTAAAACATTGACTTGGTTGTTGTTAAGCCCAATCCGTACCTCATGTGGCGGTCTGCTTAGGGTCTTCGTCCATTTAGAAGACCCTTCTATGCCCAAGCTTTAACTTCCAGGCTGATGGTCTTGAGATGTTGCTTTAATATTTTCACATAATGTTCTTTCTCCATGACGCCAGCTATTTTTAAGTGGACCCGTCCTAGTAAAGCACCCTCACAACATGATGCCATTACCACTGTACTTCTCCGGCCCTTTTTTCTCCAAATGTGATCGTCCTTATGGCTAAAATCCTTTCTAGTTTCATCAGGCCTTTCAGCCCATGTTGGTTCAGGACTCGTTTATCTGTGGATAACGGCTCTCTGTTACCAGGTTTAGTCAGGATCTTTACATGGTCTTTTGCTTTTGTTCTGGGGTTCATACACACATTTCCCATTAAAACTTGTTCATGTCTGGGACACAGAAGCCTCTTACTGAACAGTACGATGGATGGATGTTCCCATGGTGTTCACAATTGAATAAATTGATGTGGCACCTTCAGGCATTCATTTAGTTAAATTAAAAATGTTAAATTGAATTTTTTTTTAGATTTTATTACACGAATATTTATTACCACACAAACACACACAAAAGTACCGAAAACTGGTACCGTTGAGTACTGGTATCAATTTTAAGGTACCGTGTAACAGTACCATATCAGTTCAAGTGTGAAAGGTACCCATCCCTATTCTCGTCGTTCCCATTTTCAAGAGTGAGGCTCTGAGTCATGCTTTATTCACTCCCCAGGTAAACAGGAAGTCATGAATTACTAATTAAAAGGTCCTGAAGAGTCTGATGAACTTAAAAAAATGCAGAGAAATGAAAACATGCTTCAGCTTAAGCTTGCGTGATACTAGAAGAATCATGCGATGATAATAAGCAATAAATCCGCATTGACCCCATTACTCCTTTTCTCATCTGTCATATGCTTCCAAACCTCCTCGTGATCTTTGGCATCTTGGGTACTGTCATTGGGCTACCACTGCAGTAAGACTGCATCTTTCTGCAGTGGTAGCCTCAGATGCATCTGGAACACTTTACTAGCGTGCAAAGCGTGAAATCTTGACACACTCATCAAATATTGCATTCCAGCCATTCCTCAGCAATATTAATGTTTCACACACCAATACTGCGATGAAAATATATTATGCAATCCTAATTCAGTTACCTTCATGCTATAAGGGTTGTTAGAGGTGCAAGTAATTGAGGCATTGAGGATTCTTTTTTAAACAACGATTTACTAATCTAATATTTCTTTCCTACTTAATGTACTTGAAGTAAAGGTTAGAAAGGAGTAGAAATAGCTCTGATCACATGAAACAGGTTCACTCAAAAAGTTTTATGAAATCAGTTTAACCCAACAAAACACCTTTTTATGTGTTAACTGGAAACGACATGTTAACATGAAGTGGACAACTGCCCTGGTTTACGTTTTTGAGTGTTGGGATTGGTTAAAGCATCGCTGTCATTGATTCCTTCTTGTCACTTATCCTTGTTTTGGATTAAGGGTAATTTTATGTTGCTGGTCATATAGAAAGAGCTCATAAGCTGAGGAAGCAGCCATCCCTGGTCCACAGAACATCTTTAAGGACAAACCATACAAACACAGCCCAATGCTCCGTAGAGATTCCTAATGATGAAACACGAAAACAGAAGAAAAATAACTGAGACTGCCCACTGAAAAAAAACATATTACAGTTGCTGCTTTGCAGAGCTCTGAATATTCTTCACAATAATCATTTTACAACTTATAGGCAAAGCATTCCAACTAGAGAAAAAGCTGAAGCAATGCTTACACATCTGTATTGGAACATAACACTGTTTTCTTAGTATGAAACATCACTGATGGACAATTAAAGACACACGGCTGCAGGTCAATCACAGACAGCTCCATTACAACGCTGTCTTTGCTCCTCAACATACACAGTGCACCTTTAATGTTGCAAGCTGTTTTTTAAACATATTTCAGCATTTAGGTTTGTATTTTACACCAAACATTAAAAAATGGGGTTGCCCAACTGTTGATTGCAGCAACTTCTTGGACAAGATAAAACAGCACCATTATTTAATTTCCCTTTGGGATTAATAAAATATTTTTGAATTGAATTGAATTTAGTCGTCCTTTATAAATGCTTATTCCATAGTGGGTCGCGGGGGAGCTGGTGCCTATCTCCAGCAGTCTAGGGGCGAGAGTGCAGGGGCTGCACGGTGTCGCAGTTGGTAGCACTGTTGCCTTGCAGCAAGAAGGTCCTGGGTTCGATTCCCGACCGGGGGTCTTTCTGCATGGAGTTTGCATGTTCTCCCCGTGCATGCGTGGGTTCTCACCGGGTACTCCGGCTTCCTCCCACAGTCCAAAGACATGCCTGTTAGGTTAATTGGTCTCTCTAAATTGCCCTTAGGTGAATGAATGAGTGTGTACATGGTTGTTTGTGTGTTGCCCTGCGATGGACTGGCGACCTGTCCAGGGTGTACCCCGCCTCTCGCCCATAGACTGCTGGAGATAGGCACCAGCTCCCCCGCGACCCACTATGGAATAAGCGGTAGAAAATGACTGACTGACTGACTTTATAAATGCCTCACAAAATGTAAACATAAAAATAAACTCACGTTGAAAATAAATCAACAAAAAGCGTCACCGAAGACCTTCCTGTGTTTTTGTTGGCGTTACTTAGTGTAACTGTTCGGGTCCGGGAGTGACCCCCAGGTGCTTTGTGTAACTGTTTAGAGGGGCTTAAAGCTGCAGTCTTTATTGTTTAGGCAGTTGTTATTTTTAAAACCTTAAGTGGTTGGTGTTTGTGTGGCTGTGAGAGACCACAAAAAAGACTGTGTGACATGACCGCGCACGTTCATGTGTGTGTTATAAAGGGACTCTGTGCGGGGGGTTGGGAGGGTGTTTAAGCAACAGGTTGTACTAATGTCGTCCACCTCTTTCTCTCTCTACGAGTCCCTAGTGGGCCTTGAGCAAGTTCTGCTTTTCCCAGACAACACCCTGTGAGTCTCACATGTGGAGGTAGCTCATCCTGCATTAGACAAATGTGCAAAGAAAAGGCACGTATAGAATATAATCTGGTTAAATATTTCCAATTAGGCTCTAATGCATAGATTAACTTTTGACTTTGGCGAAATCTGATCAGAAACAAGATTTTCCTTAGATTTAACACATTTTAGGACTAGCACATACAGCTGTTTCCCAACTTTTCGATCTTTACTTGCAACTTATTTTGCAATGCATGAAATATAATCATTCTATTTTGCCATACACATGCTTAGATATGTATTTTTGGGACAGATTAAACTCTAGGAACATTATTTGGGATGCTATAGTGAGCTGAACCACAATGGGCTACCTCTCCTGGGGGCTGTAAAAACCACCAGAGGAAGAGGGGAGGAACCAGAGGAAAAGGGAGGGAAAGGTGGGCAAAGGGAGAGTAAAGTTCAGAGAGGGGATGTTGACAGCAAGGTGAAATGTGTGGGAGAAGGAAGATGAAACTGTGGAACAGAGGAGGTTAGAAACCAGGTGAGACAGATACGAGAGGAAGGAAGGAAGAGGGGTGATACAAGTCAAGTCTAGAGAAGGATAACAATAGGCTTTAGGTCGGAAAAGTTCAAGTTCGGAGGAAAAATAGGCATTACATTTAGACTTTCTGGCAAGGCAGCTTTGTGCAGTTTCTTCACCCTATGGCAGTGAGATGAATCATTGCTTGTGGTTATTCAAGTTTGCTAATAAAAACACATGACAAATGCCAGGCACACAACATTGCATGTAACACGAGGTCCAGAGAGGGAACAAGGAGGAAGACTGTGATGGATTGCTACAGAGCAAAACATGAATGTGTGCTGAAAGCTTCAGTAACACCTGCTATGCCTCCGGTCTCAAAGGTGTGCAAAAAACGTGGAAAAAGTCTAATTAGACACCCTGTGGGGCTTTTATCTATGTAACTACTTGGGTTTGACAGGAAATACAGCTAAATAGATTAATGTGCTGCTTTCTTGAATCATCACAACCTTTTTGATCTAATACTTTTGCTCAGAGCAACCACAGCAGAATAGGACTTTGCATTTTATCGTTCTATAAACATAAAAATTCAATGTATCGTATTGAGATTTTAGTCGATAAACAAGTAGTTTATAATTGTCAAGTGGAAGAAATATCCATCTATCCGTTGTCTACCCACTTATTCATGCAGGGTGGCAGGAGCTGGAGCCTATCACCAGCTGTCATGAGGCCAGAGGCAGGGTACACCCTGGATAGATTGCGAGTCCATCACAGGGCAGGGAGAAATATAATACAATATAAAAAAAAAACTTCTCCCCCACATAAAAAAGTCTGAAAAGTATTGCATGCATATGAATATAGCCCCCTTTGTCAATATTTGGTAGATTAACCAGCAAGTGTGTCTCTACCAGCTTTGCACATCTAGAGACTGAAAGTTTTACCTGTTTTTTGTTAAATAGACAATGCTCAGTCAGATTGGATGAAGAGCATTTGTGAACATCATTTTTCATGCCTTTTCACAGATTCTCGATTAGATTGGTCTGGACTTTGACAGGACCATGCTTTTATCTAAACCCTTCTATTGTAGCTCCGGCTGTATGTTCAGGGCCGTTGTCCAACCCACAACCCAAAAGTCTTTTGCAGCCTCTAAAAGGATTATGTTTCCATGATTGTCCTATATTTAGCTCTATCCATCTTCCCATCAGCCCTGACCAGCTTCCCAGTCCCTGCTGAAGAAAAGCTACCACATGAAATGATACTGCCACCACTTTGTTTCACAGTATGGTGTGCTCAGAGAGAAATGGAACCATAGCTGTCTGCTACACATATCGTTTTGAATATAGGAAAAGCAGTTTAATTTTGGTCTCATCTGATGAAAAGGCACCTCCTTCTTAATGTTTACTAGATGACTTGTGGCAAACTGTGAAAGAGACTTCTTATAGCTTTCTTTTAACAATAGCCGCCTTTTTGCAACTCCTTCACAACAGGCCAGATTGATGGAGAGGACAACTAATATTTTTAATTTTGACAGATGCTCCCACTTGTGCTGTGGATCTCTGCAGCTCCTCCAAAGTTATCATGGGTCTCTTGGCTGCTTCTGTGAATAATCCTCTTCTTGCAAAGCCAGTTTAGTGGGACAGCCATTTCTTGATAGTTTTGCAGTTGTGCCATACTCTTTAAAATTTGCAGATGATGGACTGAACAGCGCTTCATGAGATCTCCAAAGCGTGGGATTCTGTTTCATTATCCAACTCAACTTAAAACCTCTCCACAACGTTCCACGTGACCTGCCTGCTGTGTTCCTTAGGCTTCATGATGCTGTTTGTTCACTAATTTATCTAACAAATGTCTGGGGCCTTCACAGAACAGATGGATTTATGCGGAGATGCACAACAGAGCTTTGGGATTGATCCATGTTTAGGTATCCAAGTATGAGACCCGATAACTGCCCTAAACTATGGATTTTAAACAGAACTCAGCAACTCAACATACTGTTTACTTCAAAACAAAAGTGGGAAATTACATCATAGACAAATGAAAATATAATTAATTTAGTCTAAAATACAAATCAAGTATGTTTTCTCACAGGATTGATGTTTTAATACCGTCTTAAAGAAAACATTGTGTTTCTTTTTCCAAGTAGGTTCAACAAACGAACAAAATGAATTCACTACTGACTTGAAACTTGCCAAAGCGGTGCAGGGTGTTCAGTGGCTTAGCTCCTGGTCTCCCCTCTGCACCACATTTGGTTTCGCAGGACAAACAGAGAAAGTCCTGCATGTTTTAGCCTGGAGCTAATTAATCTTCCCAATCAGTAACAGGGGCCACGTGCATTTCTCTTGTTTTCCCTCCACATGGTGCAGCACTGGACTCTTTAAGGAGAAGCACAGCAGAACAGAGTATGGAAAGGGGAAGGAAACGCCTGTCTAGACGCCCACCAGAACCTGGGCCCGTACATTCTCCAGCAGCCCCCCCCCCCAACAGGCGTACTAAAGCACCCCTCACCCTAAAAACATTTTCACAATACTTTTATCCACAGCAGGAAAGGATGCGTGCAAGTGCACATAAAGTGAGGCGGGTTTATGATGTTCAGACAGTGTTGAGTGCCTGCACCTCTACAACGTGCCACCCATACTTCTCCTGTCGATTTAAACACCTTCACGCACAGACGCACACACCCTCAGGTTGACACAGAGAGAGTAAACAGGGCAGGTGAGTGAGGAATGATGGTTGCTCCTTAGCAGAGCAGGTCTCCTCGCCTCACTGCATCTCTTTCACACACCCAGGCCCGTCTGCTTTGTCTCAGCCCATGACACACACAACATACACAGTTAATTAATCATACATGTACCCACAATATGTTGTGGGTACATGTATGACATGTACACGTGTTAAAACCATACTCTCAGGTTCATACCGTAAACCTAATTATAGCGACTTTGTTCAGAACCCGCATTAAAAAGCATTTTTATTACTCTCTAGAATGTTGTAATAACACATTTTTCACTTTTAACTTCTTATTATTAGAGATAAATTTCTATACAGACAAGTGAAGCTGGCATCGTTACGTAAGCATTCAAGCAATGATTTTATAGTGGTATACATTAGTTAATGGATTACATAAAAAACATGCCCGGCTAAAATTAGAGTGGATTTACTCACTCTGTGATTTTTGGATCGATGTTGCCAATCCAGAGGCGGTTTCCATCATGAGCCGCGCTTTCTGCAATAATGGAGGCATTTTCCACAGTCTCTGCTGCAGACGACATGTGTACCCTCTGGAAATAAGATCAGAAGAAACTTAGCAAAAACGGTTTGAGTTCACATATACATATGGCTTTCCAAACATGTAGGATCATGCTGTAAATAATGTAAAGATCCTCTTATGTCCCGGGTTTTTCCTTTGCAGTTTGGCTTCCTCTGACATAGTGGAAGTTACTATGTGGGATTTTACACACTTTTACATTTATACAACTTTAGACCAGATCATTTATATACCATCACCCTTGAATTGATGGCAAGTGTACTTTCTTCTTAATATAACTGTTGTTGTAAAGCAGAAATAAGGAAGTAAAATGTATTAAAGCTGCAAACGTTCAATATAGCTGTATGTTTAATCAATATTAGATATAAAAACAGTCCAGGAAATTAAAACGTATGAAGTTTCAGGATTGACTGCTATATCCTTCTGATAAACAACATTTACTCAGTTTGATAAAAACAATATCAACAATTTTCATTAGAACTGAATGATATTAGGAAACATGTAAATTGTGATATTACACACATTGATATTGCGATCACTTAGGCCTCTTAATCTAGAATGCCAATTATGAAATGACACCCAGTTTTTTGAGCTTTTGGATTTCACGGCTTTATCAAGAAGGGTGAACGTGTTTTTTTTTTCACTCCTGCAAAACAAAGGATTCCGTAGGCAAACCACAAAAGCATAACTTATTCACTGAAAATTTACACCAGTGCAACAAATCTCTGAATGATGACTAAAAAATATTGATATGATTAGCAAAGCAAATGAAAGAAGACAAAAAAAAAAAAAAGAAATCTACCGAAACATCCTTTTAAAGAAGGACTTTAGCTTTTATTGATACACTGTAACTATAAAAACTATGAATGCATCAATAAACCAACTGGTGATCATAACAGGGGTTTTCTCTTGATGGACTGTGACTGTGGATCCGCAGATCCAATATGGAAATATCAGAATTTGATCCCGTTAATCAAATGTATAAAAACTGAAAACTCCAATTTTTTTCTGAGCAATAAGAACATCAACAAACAGCACATTCATTCGTCCCATGCTTGTGAATTCAGTAAAAATCAGAGAAAGGTTAAGGATGTATGTTTTGATGCATAAATGGGAATCAAAACTAACATTTTTACTTTCATGGTCAATGTTTGATACAATTAATTGCCGAATTAAATTAAAGTGAACATGGATGAATTTGTATGTTTTACAGTCATTAAGAGGAAACTGAAATCGGTAGGTCAAACTTCAAAGAAAAACACAACCTTAACATCAGCCAGCAAAAGCCTTATTGGTGCCTCTCTAATAAAACTACTAAACATATTAAACGGTCTAGCCCCAACTTATTAATGTAATCTCCTCCCCACGGACCATTAAGAGCTACAGTCAACCAGCAAGTTTCTCCTGGATGATCTGAGATCTAAAACTGAAATGTAGAGGTGATCAAGCTTTGTCCGTGGCGTCCCCACAGCCATAGCTTTCCTCTACATATCAGCCTCATTTAAATGGAAGATTTATGTAAATTTCTGATAAAAAAGTATTTATTTTCTCTGCCTTTTGAAATGAGTAGAGTAAGAGACCCTAGGTTTATTGTTAGTGTTTTATTTATTTGAGTTGTTTCAGAAATGTTATTGTATTTCACTTTGGTAAAATGTACTACTTTTAAATATGCTGTACAAACAAACTTGACTTTATTTAAACCTTTATTAATCTAGGACATTCCAGTTGATTGAAAATATCTTGTTAAGCAGCAGGACGGTTATATATAATACAAACCTAAAAGTTTACACACAGAAAACATGAGAAAACACGGGTTAAAACATATGAAAAATTACACCAAAGGACAGTCTCTAGTTTATTGCATCCCCCTGTTCTGTCATTTGTTGCTAAACAAGTGCCCATCGCCTAATAAGCATTTAAAAAATAACATGTTTAACTTCATCTATTAAAATATATAAATGAGACAATGTATAGTTTCTTCCATGCCGATTTACCTCAGGAGTTTGTTGTACTTTTTAAGAATATTTCTTGTCCCGTAAAATCTCAGTTCCTCTTAAAGAACCCAATGTTCACAATCAATAAACATTTTTCTTTTAACGTTATTTTGGCTAACTCAGCAAGATGAACGCTTTCTTGTTTTTATTACTAAATAATTAGACATTTCATACAGCACGATAAGAAACATGCTAGGTTACTTTTAATTAGGAACAACTTCATCTGAGAACCTCGTCTCAAACAAGTAGTGGAATATAGCGCCTAGCTGCTCTGACATTACCTTTTGTTTGTTCCTCTTCAACAACAAGTCCTGCGGTTTAAACGTTCACACTAATCCCACTTTTGGGATGATCCAGTGGCGTCAAAACGTCACCGGAATCATCTCAGACGACAATTTTCCACCTAAATAACTGACTTAGTTTGCTAGCTCTGAGAGAAAACACATCCGCTCTGATACAGCCTGAAAACAAAGGCGCGGGATGATGGCGTAGGTTTTTTAACTGCCATTCGAGGCAGTCGGTTTACTATCCGGCACCTCCCGTTTGACCAAAGTGCCCGAAAACTCCAGTCATCGTCAACGCGTAACTCCGCCCATTCGGTGCGACCCATGAAACATCTCGAGCACACTTATCTGTGGCAGCTCCTCCTGTTGATGACGAATGAGTTGTCAACTGTCGTGCTTCCTTCTTCAGCTAACATGCTTCTCTTGTAAAGAGTGACCCCCAATAAGTAAGTAAGACGTTTTGTGTAATTTAAAGCTCTTTGTTGCATTTATGCCGCAGTTAACATTTGTTGAACAACTTTGTCGCGTTGATTTATTTAGCTCATTCACTTCAACATTACCCCGACCTTCACAAGATGATTTAAGATGCCTCTATGAAGAATCAATTTTTGTGGCCCGATATTTGTCTGTGTGCTGTTTCACTTAATTCTCTAGTTAAAAAGCGTAAGACCTTAATGCAACTTCAGGACAAATGATTAATAATAAAAAAAGAAGTCTTGTCTAACACATTATAAACACTAAATATGAGTTCATTGGGTTCTGTCTGACCAAGTCTTGCCATCCACTGGTTCTCCACAAGGGTTTGTTTCTTCTCCTTGTTTGTTCTGTGCACACACATCTTGTCGAAGCATGCTTAAAAGTAGACCCAGACAAGTCTTAGGATTGTAGGGTCATGGTTGGTCTGTTGCATGGTGAATGGTGTTATTGAGCACTTTGCCAGGTGGTCTGAAGACTTATCCGCAGCTCAAAATTTCTGCTGCAGTTTTAACTGCAGATAGACTCCACCACCCTCCTCAACCCTGTGGATAAGCGAGTCTAGACGATCGAACAAATCCAGCAAACTTGAGCAACAAAGGGTCACAACTCTGAACTTTGGACTGTGTATAACCATATAAGTATTTTGGGTCGTTGCACACTTTTTAGCAGGTGCAAAAGACTGTTTTATAGATGATGAATCGGGTTTTAACGACGGAGAAAATGTGATGCGGATTGTGAAGTGGCCAGGAAAGCTAATTAATTGTTGAAACTCAGCTTGACCCAGAGTCTCTGTGTACTTTGTGTATTTTGTGGGATGACTCCCACCCCTTCAGGGGACATTTCAGCTTCCTACCTGTAGACAGTTTTGCAATCGGTTTATTTCACCTGTTTTTTTTTTTATCTAAATAACCAATCTAGAGCGTTTTTTTAAGCTTTCCATTCTTTTTGTTTTTTTAGTCACATGGTTTCAATGTTGTGGTTTTAATGCGACTTAGAGCACTTATTCTATAAATGATGTGCAGTCTCCATATTTCAACATTTAGAACTAGAATGGTTATCATTCTTATAATTGTAAATCAAAACTTCCCAGGGGTCTGAATAAAGGAAACTGACCTGAAAGTGAAGGTTGGTGTATCAAATTAGAAGGGGTTGAGAACAAGTGTACCCCACACTTTTCAGATTGGTATTACCTAAAAAAGATGGATGGATGTGACGCTAATTTAAGGACCTAGAAACGTTTTCAAATTTCTTATTCCTTTTTTCTCAATCTTAAAGTAATTTCTAAGTAAAAATAATTTCAAAGGTCTGATTAGGTTACTCATCGTCTTCCGCTTCATCTGGGACTGGGTCGCGGGGCAGCAGACTCAGTAGAGACACCCAAACTTCCCTCTCCCCAGACACCTCCTCCAGGCGTTCCCGGGCCAGCCGAGAGACATCCAGCGTGTCCTGGGCCTGGAACACCTCCCGAGGAAGGCGTCCAGGAGGCATCCGGTATAGATGCCCGAGCCACCTCAACTGGCTCTTCTCGATGTGGAGGAGCAGCGGCTTTACTCCGAGCCCCTCCCGGATGGCAGAGCTCCACACCCTATCTCTAAGGGAGTGCCCGGCATCAGCCGCACTGATCCATCTGTCGATTTCCTGCTTCATTCTCCCCTCACTCATGAACAAGACCCCGAGATACTTAAACTCCTCCACTTTAGGCAGGAACTCCCCTCCAACCTGAAGAGGACAAGCCACCCTTTTTTGGTCGAGAACCATGGCCTCGGACTTGGAGGAGCTGATCTTCATTCCTGACTAGGTTAGTTATTTAAAAAATGCATACTTACATTTTGGACTTGCTGAGGAAAATCTTAACAGCAAAATCACAGATTCTTTTCTTTTTACTCTCCTCTGGTACTTTATTGACCCCCACCCCCACCCCACCAGTGGGAAATGTGTCAGAGCGATACAGAACATTATCAGATACACCTCAGTGTTCCTTTCCAAAGCAAACAGTGAGAGCATGCGGGTGGACCAGCTGGCTCCCCGCTGCTGGATGAAGAAGCAGGGGTGTGGCCGCAGCTGGTTGTGAAACCTACAGGATACGAGACTACAGTATCCCATTAAACACCTGGGCTTCACTTTGTTCGCTTCACTTATTCTGTAAGGAGATCTGTCACCTTCCCACCTCCATGCCCGTCAGCTCTGCCACTATGTGGCAAATCATATCGGCCTGTCAGGAAACCTCCCAGTTTCAGCTGCCTGTTGCGAGTTTATTTCGGAAGCTGTGGCCTAAAGTCTAGCCTAAATAGAAAGAGTTTGTTGAATTGACAGCAAAGATCAGATGAATGATTCTAGCCGTGCATCAGCTTTGTATCTGAGATTTGGTGGTATTTCTTTTTTTGTAATGACACACTGACCTCTGAATGATTCAGAAGAACACAAATTTCACACAATGGGATGTTTAAAGGGGGCTCTAAATGTTTTGATTAGTAAATTTAGTTTTAAATGAAAATTAGCATCATAACTGTTTTTACAGTTAAATTATCCAATTGTGTGTATTTCATTCTCTTATTTACATAACATAAAGGATTTTCTTGGTGATATATGACACAATTATTTACTGTTTGTAGGGCAAATACAAGCCATCAGAAATATGTGTGAAATATGCTGTAGTAGAAACTGAGTAAAGTTCTCTATGGCTGAACTATTTCAGTGCACAACCGGTGGTATGTTCCTCTTTAGAGATAAAAGCTGTGAGTGCTCCTCAGACAATAGAAGATGCCAGTCAGGGAGCAACGTACCACAAGCCGTTTACTGCCACTGACTTTGAAAGACAGTCTTTACTGTGTGCTTGTGTGTGTGTGGGCTTAAATATTGCAGAGATGGTCTTTGTTTGCATGTGCAGAAAGAGGGTCAGTGACAAGAGTTCACAGTCAGGAGGCAGGCTGCACGGTGGGCTGTGATTCATCTATAGAAAGGCAGAGCATGGAGTCACATTGTTTTGTTGCTGTTCAGGAATGCCCAAAATGACGGCACGTAGGCTGAATGTACAGATCGTTATATCTTTATGATTTTGTCAGTGCAAGAAGACGATGGTGAGGAAGTTGCATAACTGTCTATAATGCTGCTCGTACTGCTGTTTCCAAGACTATTACAGCACATCCCAAGAGACATTTTCTATTGTTTTTTTACTATCTAATCTTCTCATTGAGAACATATCATTCTTTAGGTTGTTTGTTTCAAACGTTAATATGTTTTTAAATTGTGCAGATTTCTTGCTCCCTTCTGCTTTGTGGAATTGTAAAGTAACCGACTTATTTACTTTATTCTTACACACACATATCTCGAGCTAACTATTTTCAGTCTATGAAGGCATCAACCAACAGCAGGTACATTGATGCCCTATTTACCATTTAATAAAAATCAGGCCAAGGTCAGGAACATCTGCTTTGATGCATAAATGGAGATGCATGTTCTAATTCCTTCTTTCTCTGCTGGATTCAAAACTACTACCTCTAATAAATTGGAATCCAAACTGGAAATCGGTTTTAGCCAGGAAAACCCTGATAGGTGCACCTCAGTGCAGTAGAAAAGTCAGTCAGTCAAATAGTAAAAATAAATATGTTGCTCCTCCGAATCCAAGTGTGACTAAAATGTTGCCCAAGAGCCAAAAATAAAAACTATTAAGTAGATGACATCGTCATGATAATACAAATCATCATTTTCAGAAATGTATACTGACATATCTTTTTAACAAAAAACGGTGATTAACTATTAAGTTCTTCTGGTTTTTTAGCTACTTATTGGTAATGATTTGTCCTCATCTTTACATACCATACAAATGTATACTAAACTGCTGTTATGTTGCACACCAATCCATGCTGTCAGCATCAACAGATGAACATTTAGCTTCATATAAGGACCTCAGGGCAAACACTGGTAGTTTAAACCGTTGGAAACTGTAGGGAAAGATGATGTTTTTGTCCAGGCGTTTTTATAGATGTTCATGAGATGGTTTATTCGCTCACAAACAAATGTCCTCGATGCAAATCAACTTGCATTGTTTGGGTTAATAATTTTTTTACTGTTCTGGTTATGGTGTTTGCTATGTTTTGACTACCTGAGAATAAATTATGGATATAGCTGGATTCGTATTTTGCTGTGGATAAAGGTTTTGTTTACATCACCTGTTGCTAAGTCAGTTTCTGCCATGACTTAGTATAATTAAAAAAGATAACTCCCCATATTTATGCTAATGCTATCTATAACTGTGCTTAATATTGTAACTAATTACCATATATTTATAGATTGAGGAAGAGCCTTTTACACTGTGTGAAGTTAGATGTTGTCCTACCTCCTGCTGGCTAACATGAGCTATTACCTCATTTTGATAAATATTTTCAGTGCAGCTATCAAATAATTTCTGAGCTATTTCTGACTTTTTGACATCTGTGTATCACATTTGTGTCTCTTTATTAAAACATTTCCTTTTTGGCTTGTTTACAGTCATGGCTTTGAATCACCTGAATCTGCTGCGACCCTTTCTGTGTCAGTCCCTGGTGCGGCATGCCAGGTCTCCCCTCACAGTCACGTCGTGGGTGGGTTTCAGTCCACCAATTTGTCTTGGTACCGCCATCCACCCTGCTCCTGCATGCATCAGGCTCTATGCCACCAAGAAGTCAAAAGGTCAGTGAGGAGAGTGCAGACACTGAAGCTCAAGTTTATGTACAGGTCCTTCTCAAAATATTAGCATATTGTGATAAAGTTCATTATTTTCTATAATGTCATGATGAAAATTTAACATTCATATATTTTAGATTCATTGCACACTAACTGAAATATTTCAGGTCTTTTATTGTCTTAATACGGATGATTTTGGCATACAGCTCATGAAAACCCAAAATTCCTATCTCACAAAATTAGCATATCATTAAAAGGGTCTCTAAACGAGCTATGAACCTAATCATCTGAATCAACGAGTTAACTCTAAACACCTGCAAAAGATTCCTGAGGCCTTTAAAACTCCCAGCCTGGTTCATCACTCAAAACCCCAATCATGGGTAAGACTGCCGACCTGACTGCTGTCCAGAAGGCCACTATTGATACCCTCAAGCAAGAGGGTAAGACACAGAAAGAAATTTCTGAACGAATAGGCTGTTCCCAGAGTGCTGTATCAAGGCACCTCAGTGGGAAGTCTGTGGGAAGGAAAAAGTGTGGCAGAAAACGCTGCACAACAAGAAGAGGTGACCGGACCCTGAGGAAGATTGTGGAGAAGGGCCGATTCCAGACCTTGGGGGACCTGCGGAAGCAGTGGACTGAGTCTGGAGTAGAAACATCCAGAGCCACCGTGCACAGGTGTGTGCAGGAAATGGGCTACAGGTGCCGCATTCCCCAGGTCAAGCCACTTTTAAACCAGAAATAGCGGCAGAAGCGCCTGACCTGGGCTACAGAGAAGCAGCACTGGACTGTTGCTCAGTGGTCCAAAGTACTTTTTTTGGATGAAAGCAAATTCTGCATGTCATTCGGAAATCAAGGTGCCAGAGTCTGGAGGAAGACTGGGGAGAAGGAAACGCCAAAATGCCAGAAGTCCAGTGTCAAGTACCCACAGTCAGTGATGGTCTGGGGTGCCGTGTCAGCTGCTGGTGTTGGTCCACTGTGTTTTATCAAGGGCAGGGTCAATGCAGCTAGCTATCAGGAGATTTTGGAGCACTTCATGCTTCCATCTGCTGAAAAGCTTTATGGAGATGAAGATTTCATTTTTCAGCACGACCTGGCACCTGCTCACAGTGCCAAAACCACTGGTAAATGGTTTACTGACCATGGTATCACTGTGCTCAATTGGCCTGCCAACTCTCCTGACCTGAACCCCATAGAGAATCTGTGGGATATTGTGAAGAGAACGTTGAGAGACTCAAGACCAACACTCTGGATGAGCTAAAGGCCGCTATCGAAGCATCCTGGGCCTCCATAAGACCTCAGCAGTGCCACAGGCTGATTGCCTCCATGCCACGCCGCATTGAAGCAGTCATTTCTGCAAAAGGATTCCCAACCAAGTATTGAGTGCATAACTGTACATGATTATTTGAAGGTTGACGTTTTTTGTATTAAAAACACTTTTCTTTTATTGGTCGGATGAAATATGCTAATTTTGTGAGATAGGAATTTTGGGTTTTCATGAGCTGTATGCTAAAATCATCCGTATTAAGACAATAAAAGACCTGAAATATTTCAGTTAGTGTGCAATAAATCTAAAATATATGAATGTTAAATTTTCATCATGACATTATGGAAAATAATGAACTTCATCACAATATGCTAATATTTTGAGAAGGACCTGTAACCTCTTCACTTTCTCTGGCTCAGATGCGAGTTTGTTGATTAGATGTTATTTGTCTTATATTTGAGTCTCATCTGATCCTTTTTATCATCTAAGCCAAGGCAAAGGGCCAGTCAGCTAAGGTGAATATCAATTCAGCTTTGGTGGAAGACATCATCAGTCTGGATGAAGTGAAAGAGGACATGACCTCAGTTCTCAATGCACTCAAAGAAGAGTTCACACGCAACCTCAGCATCCGAACCTCAGCAGGTAGTTGTCCTATGTCTCTTGGACCTGCACACACATTTCCTGTTTGCTTAACTCTCCTTTTTCTCTAGGTGCAAGAAAAAGCAGTTTGTAATAAGATGAAGCTTGATATCTGCACAGGAGTGATGCAAAGCAAATGTTTTTCAGTTTACATTCCTTAATGATTTTAAGAATAGTTTTCCGCTTAAGATAAAACATCTTTAATAAAAGCAATCTTCAAAAAGGTTGTTGAATGACTGTAAAGCTTGACGATGCTAGACGATAATTTTGTGGTTAGAAACGTGTCTACTCAGGACAACTGCAACTACAATGTAGCTTATTTAGGATGTCATGAGAAAAACTGTGAAACTGACCCATTTAAGCGGGACTTTTGTGAAAACATCCACATTCATCTTTGTGGGGGCGACTGTGGCTCGGGTGGTAGGAGTCTGTCGTAACTGGTGGGTTGCTGGTTTGAACCCTCGCTGTGTCCGTCTCAGTCATTGTATCTATCCTTAAACAAGAAACCTCACCCGTCTTGCCTGCTGATGGTGGTCAGAGGGCCTGGTGGCGCTGATTGTATGGCAGCCCCGCGTCTGTCAGTCTGCCCCAGGGCAGCTGTGGCTACAATGTAGCTCACCACCGTCAGTATGAATGGGTGAGTGAATGAATGGGTGGATGACTGCTTGTAGTGTAAAGGGCTTTGGACTCCTCTGACTTGATAAAGCACTATACAAGTACAGGCCATTTACCATTAGTATATAACATTGTTATGTTTCAAAATTGGGCATAATATTATCACCCATAAACTGATGGGCATAATATTATCACCCATAAACTGATGGGCATAATATTATCACCCATAAACTGATGGGCATAATATTATCACCGGTGACAGATGCAGGGTTTCCCCTGATTGGTTGACACTGATTTTCTTTTCTTTATCATAGCACCTGTAGGCGGAGTATATTAGGCTGTAAGTGAATATTCTGACCTCAAAGTTGATGTGTTAGAAGCAGGAAAAATGGAAAAACATAAATATTTTAGCATGTTTGACAAGGGTCTAATTGGTGTGTCTAGACGACCAGGTCGGAGCATCCCTAAAACTGCAGCTTTTGTGGGGTGTTCCCAGGCTGCAGAGGTCATTATCTCTTTATCTCATTAATGGGGTTCCTAAGAAGTAACAGTGGTGAACCTCTGAGGCTCATAGAGGCATATCGGGTGCAAAGGCTGACCTGTGGTTTCTGATCCATCAGATGGGTGTGGTAAGTGATTTTCAAAAGCTTTCACTAAAACTTAAGCCACTGGTCCACACAGTCCATGAATAATATGAATCGCCAAGAATTGTGAAACTGTAGGATTCGTGAGGATTCTTAGGATTTTGCTAGTTGTCTGGTCCAAGATTCAGTTACAAGACAGGTCCGATATAAAAAAATAAATCTGGAGATCTGGCTTGATTTGCACAAATATTTTTTTTAATTCAGTACGATTTACAAGAATCTATTAAGAATACTGCACGAAGGTTAACAATATGCCAAATGCATCTAAGAATCAGGTACGATTAAATTAGAATTTTCTTACTATCCTTGACAATTTTCCATCAAGATATAATAAAAATGATGAGTGATTAGCAGGAGTAAATGTGATTTGAATGACAACTCTTGATATTTAAGTCAAAATGTTTTAAGTAAAGTGATTGTTTTAGCTAATAAAATGTGCTAAGAGACTAAATAAAAAAAATCTGAATTTTACTTGGTTTGATATTTTTTTATTTAAAATGAATATTTTTTTGTTTTGTAGTTTTTTCCTTTTTTTTTATGAATTGTTTTCCTTATTTTATTTATTTTTTCCAAGAACAGAAGAGGGATTTGGGCAATTTTAGGCTTACAATGGCCTTGAGTGGTCAAGACAAGGCTTCACAAATCCCCAATGGAGTTAAGAATACATAGGAATACCTACGAATAAATTAGAAATGAACTGAGATTTTGTTTTTGGATTTGTGATTTCGGCTCCAAGATTTTGAACAGCTCCAAACCTTTGCAACAAATTCCAGATGGCTCAAGAATTGCAAGAACTGACTGTAAATAAAGTACAAATCAGTTACGAATCCAGGAACTGAAATTTGGCAATTCTTGTTATTCGTGTTCTGTGTGGAAAAGCTTTACATGCGATGCAGGCATCAGTTGTGAAGTGATAATCCTCACAAACCGAGGAGCATTAACTGTAGCAATTGATTGACTGCTTATTTATAGCTATGCATCAAAACTCACATCAGTCTCATTAAAAATTAATATTTGTTTTTTTTTCCTCCCAAATCTTTCAATTATCAGTCTGTCTGAAGGGTAAATTCTCTCTGTCAGGGAATCTAAACTGAAAACGTTTGTACAAAGGAATTGGAGCAACACATTAGGAAAACATATTTATTCTCAGAATCCCAATAATAACATTCAGCCGGAAAGTGAAAAATTATATTGGATCTAGTCACTGATTGAATAAATAATTAGCCTTTTAGTAATCACACAAATTTTTCAAAGGTTACTTAAACAAGAACATAACATTTACCTACTTAAAGAGAAATTGAGAATGATTCTTGATTATCTTTAGCTGATTAAAGATTTAACTTTATTCATACTTTCTCTCTTTTTCAAAATAAAATCCAGGTTTTTATGCACATAATTTGGATTTTATAAATTCTGGCGGTCTCTCCTCTTGTACTGGTCTCGGTGATCTCCCGACTTGGACCTCAGAGCTGAGTTGTAACCAAATTTTAAAAAAAAATCATACAGAAACATTAAACAATATCACAGTAAATTAAACAAGTCAGTCACATTTTAACCAAGTTTATCCGTTCTTGGTGAGTCAGACTGGGCATAACCCCATGGTTCTTTGTCTATCTTTGTCGTGCATCTAACTCCCTCTTTCAAATCAACGCGTTTTCTTTACAAACATGACATGTTATCATACCAGGAAAACCATATTTTCAAACTTTTCCTTATTTGCAGTTTAAGAGAGAGCTTCTAGAGATATCAGTAGCTGGAGCCCGTGTACTCCTTCATGGTCTTACATGCCCTAAGATATTCTTGGGAGGAGAAAGGACAAGATTCTGTGTGTGTCAAGGTCAGGTTCTGTACGTTTCTTAATGCTGCATGAGCTACTGTAGCTCAGATTGCTTTATTTGAGTTATTGCTGGTTCTAGTAAAAAGGTGGAATACAGAGTGCATCACAGTTTGTGTATGAAGCTAGATAGCCTCAGACTCACAAGTTTAGTTTGACCCAGGTTACATTGACCTAAAATCTTCTATTATTTTTTTTACATAATATAGTAGATTTGTGAGACATTATTGCACATTTTTGCTTTCAAATACAAGGCTGTCTTGTGTTTCCATCTACCTCAAAAACCCCTGCAGGGCTTAATATGAGGAGATCCATGTGTGACCTTAGTTTGACCTGGCTTTGGCTTTTGTTTCCCAAACTACATCCAGGCCATAACCCTTTGTTTCTCGGTTCTAACAAATTTGGGGAGTAGGTTGTGCTATAGAAGCTGCCACAGAAGGACGCTGCAGCCATAATCTGTATTAAAACTGAAGATTTCTTCCGTCTTGGTTGTCTTTTATACCAGTGATTACCAACATAGCCAAAGGGACTTTCACAGACGCCAAACAATAAACTACATGCTAAACAAAATCCTAAATGAAACTTATTGCATCAATGCTGATATAACTCCTATCTGTAATTATAAAAAATAATAGTAGCTATAAATATATTTTATAAATCTGAATCAGGCACATTTTAGGTGTGTAGAATGAGATCAACAGGCAGATGTAGCATCCTGGGCGTTAAGAAATAAAGAAATTAAAGGAATGGAAAACATAAAATGATTGTAGCAACTAAGCAGAATGTCTTGGGGAAAGTGTTTTACTGAGACTTTGCACGCAGGTTTGTCAACATGATTCGGGAGGAAATTTAGTCCCATTTACTGACGTTTGCTGCTTATAAAAGTAACTCTCAGCACTTCAGACATACAAAACCTTCCTGTCAGGCAGGCTGAACTGTTTTCAGGTTGGGGAAATTTACAGCTGGATGATTATTAATAAAAACTTTGGATGGGATAATTGCTTGAACTGATCAGTTTCAGGTTACTCTTATTTATGACTATGTACATGCAAGATGGAGAATGTAGCCTGTTGAACTACCGATTGAATTAAACCTTGATTTGTATGATCCGTCCTACAGTCTCCTGGCTTGCCTTATATGTTTTATTCTCCCCAGATTCATCACTTGGCTGTCTGGACTTAATCTCCGCTGTTAAGGTCTTCTTTTCATTTAATACTAAAGTTTATGCTAGTTTATGCCTGTATATGGATTGCACAGTGTGATGGCCTTAAGTAAAAATGGCATGGTATCACTTTTTTTACGTAGACAATTAATTCAAATTTATTCTATTCAAAACAGAAAAGCAACAATCATTCCTACTGGAGACAAAATAACATACCATATACATAGAAGAAGTATAAAACTTATATCAATTACACACGTATGTATTGTAATTTCAATACACTGTGGTTTTAAATAACCCTCTGCTAAATTTAGTTGTAGATTTCAAGTAAACTTGCTCCATGCAAAGAATATCATACCTTTCTGCTCTTTATAGAGTATACCATCCTCATATTAACTGCTTAGGTAGAACCTGCAGTCAGTTGCTTAAGCTGCCTGTAGCTTGCCAGATGTAGATTTAAAACAGTGTCACCTTAAAAACAGTGGTGGGTTTGCCTGCTTTAGTTTCCATACCGACTGTCCGTGTTTTGTGCAACCAAACATGTTTCCAAGGAGCTGGATTTGCCTTACCTTTACGTGAGGGGGGAAAATGCAGCGGCCTTCTTTCAGCAATCCAGCAGTGCGAAGCAAAATGTGGGGGATGGGGCAACACTGTGGTGCATTACTCCAATCTCCATATAGTATTTGGATATTTTGGCACTTTCTTTGGCATTACATTAAAACAACGTTAAACCATAGAAGTAGTATGATGGAAAACCTTTTGCAGTTTGCTATTAAACTGCAAAACATGGTATACCAAGAAACTGGTATCCTGTCTATGCCTACTAGAAATACACAGAACAGGTTTTTCCAGGCCAGTACTGATTTCTGGCTTACTTTGACATAGGGCTGTACCACATAGAATTTTGAATAAACAGAAAATGAAGGAATTTCAAAATTAGTCCCATTTATGGACTAAGGCATAGGTACCCAATATGTCTCTACTTTCCCAAAAAAAAAAAATGCATCTAATTATCTTGGTAGATATTTTATAGATTGAAAATGTTGTTTTGATGGATTTATTGAATAGGGGGGAAAAAAAGATTTGTTTGTGTATTTTATGTGCAGATTATTTGAAGAGGTTGTAATTAAAATCTCTGATTGATTAATTGGTGCATTTCAGTTTGATATTATTTCATTTCCATCTTTGGCCTCAGCTTATGTGACATCCTCACCTTCATCAAAACATAGGTGTTTAGAATTTAAGTAACATCTTACCTGCATTTCTTTTAAACAACTTAAACCTCAAACTTATGGTTGCTTTTTAAGTGAAGATTTCACTGAACTTGCCTGTAATAGATCCTCGTGGCACATCTAGATCCCTCAGAAATATTTTGCACAATCTCACTCAAAGAAACCCTGCCAATTAGCTTCAGCAGTATCTCTCTTTATTCCCTCTAACTTTCCAGTTCCCTCCCCTCTGCTGTCTGATTCATCTATTTTAGATGAATCCCTTTGCTTTATCATCTTTCCTGTCCTCTCTCTCCATCAGCCTATCCGTCCTCAGATTGTCCATCCGTCCCTCCTCTGTCCAGCTGCACAGTAATCCAGGGAGGCAGCAGAACTTGGATCTGACAGCAGAGATGAGATGGTGGAATCAAATGACTTCAGTTGTCGGAGAGTGTGTGTCTCATGCAACTGTATGTGGGTTTGTTCTACGAGACTCTCATCTGGGTCCCATTAAACCTACAAGTGGGAGAGTGTGTTTGAATATCATGGTATCTTCTTCTGCGTGTTGCTAAGAGTCCGTACTTCTATGGACGTGTTTGTGCGTCAGACATATAACAGGAAGCCACACGGATAGATGCAGAAAGTGTGGGAAGATTAGTGACTTGTCCACCATATTGCGCTGATTAAGAATGGGCTTGGAAACTAGCTTTGTTTCTATGTAAACAAAGAGTGTATAGGTTATTCGTTTGGGGGCTAAATCCTAAATTGAATTGTTGTTGCAGGAGTCAGCAGACTCTGGTAGCTTTGCTTAAAGATTGAAAACTTAATAACAAGGTTTCATTTCTCTACAGATCAAAGTTTGACCACGTCTAAAGCAATTTAATTTATTCTTTCTCATAATACTGCTGTCCATGTTTGCATTTATTCTTGCTGGTAGTAACAAAGTTTTGTTTGGGTCCTAGTAAAAAGGAAAAACAAGGTCTTTGCCGAGTCGCCTCCTGTGTAAAGCCACAGCTCTGTTTCATTACTTTTAATACCTGAATAATTCATAGATCAGATTTGAGCAGCTTTAATGTTCATCTAAAAAATGAAAGAAATTTGAAAATGCGCTTAAACATTAAAGCAAATCTTGTAAGACCTTTAGAAAGCCGGAAATATATTAATAGAAACCACTTTACTAGATTATTTAAAACGTGTTAGTTCCCTGGGAGCAAAATGTCAAGAAATGAGCTATGACTCAAAACACTAAAACCTTTGTCCTAAACTATAGTTTTAGCTCAGACTTTTTCTAATGTGTTCAAAACAGTGTTTAAATTTAAGCATACGTGAAATTTTAAAGTTTTGCACATGTGCTTTTATTAGACATTTAGGCTTGAAGCATGAAAAACACTGTAAATGTTCCTTAACATTTAAATGCCTCTTAGTGATGTTCACTCTATGGGGCAGCCAATCAGAATGAGAATTGGATAAAATACAAAAATATGGGGTTAGAACAGTTCAATAGTGGGGCACCGCGTGGCACAGTGGCAGAGCAGACGCACCATATGCAAAGGCTGAGGTCCTGAATTCAGATGTCCCCGATTCAATTAACAGCCCTGGGCCGTCTGCTGTATGTCTTCTCCTCTCTGCCCTCTTTCCTGTGCAGGTATTGATGAATAAAGGCCATTAGTGCCTTGAAAACCTAAAAAAAAAAGGACATCTCGATAATGTTGGACATGTAACAAGGGGACACATAAGGAACTGTGACTGTTCAGCCAAACCGTTGGCTAAAAGCAATTTTTCCAAGTATATATTTCAACGTAAAACATAAATATAAGTTTATCACTTTCTGACTGAGCCATTATAGTGACAACCAAAACCCTGCCCCTTGCACTTTTTGCCCCACCTGGTTTCCCAGGATATGAAAAATGCTCCTTTACAGATTGCCAAGAAAACATATAATTTTTTTATGGGTGCCTGAATGCCATTAATAACTTCAATCCCCAAAATACATTAAAAATATTCTTTTTGTATTATTTTAACCTGTTAAATGCCATCTGTGGAGATGCTGTCTGCAAGCTGTCTTCAAATAGCTCCGTGTAGGATAGAGTGCAGTTGAAACACTAGTTATTAAATAAAACAAAACATTGTAACGTTTAAAGTTCAGTGCTAAGTTGATGAAGCAGAAGAAATGTTTGCACCTCATTTCCACATGCTTTGAATCAAATTCTCAACAAGTCATATCAAAACAAAATAAAAACATGTCCATGTTAGCCTATAGAACAAATTATTCTGCATGAAAACATCAGCAGTAGAAAGTCCTAAGCTTATTGAAGTCAGATATGTGTTTAGAAACACATGAGATTGTTCTGCAGAGATGTTACTAAATTATCAACAAGTCCTATCAAAAGGTGCCAACAATAGCCTACCACTATAGCAACTGTTCTGCATGGAAACAGTCAGCAGAAAAAAGATATCAGTTTACTTAAGACTTAACTTGCATGTTTAAAGTCAGATATGTTTAAAAACTTAAGACGGTAACTCCTGTCACTGTTGCTACCAAAACATCATCTCTGAGTGAGTTAAGTGAGACACCAACACAATAGTAATGTAAAATATGTAATACTGATGACATGTAGCGAGTTATTTTACTGCACTTTAAAGCTGCTGAATTCTCATGGCATTGACTTTCTTAAAGTAACAAACTGGAACCCTAATCAGGCGTTCCTTAATGACAGATTGGTATTTAAGATAAAGCACCTCTAATCGGAACATTTTTGGGACTCAATGATAAAAATCTGCTTTTGTCTTGACCCCATTCTGACGAGATCCCAAACTAAAATCTATTTCATTAGTATTAAGGTGCTAAGAGTTATCTGCTGCTGCATTATTTCAGCAGAGGTAATTCAGGTCAAAATAGTATTTTCTGCTCTTTGACTTTAAGCATCTGGTCAAACTGACATTTAAGACCAAACAAAAATATTAGAATTGTGTCATTCAGTCAATATTGATTTGATCACATCTGTTATTTTTAATACTTTTCATACACACTGACTGTCTGATTAGTACATCTTTTTTTTCTGTCCTTGAAATCCAAAGATAAATTAATCCTATAGAGAAAATTACACCACTGGCTCACCTCCCCGTCACCCCACTTCTCCACACACAACACCAGCACAGTCCCCCCGGGAGGGGGGAGGAAGGGGATGATGTAAGGCAGAGGTGGAGGAGAAGGAAACAACTGTGTCTGAGGTTAGCTTGATGGAGGAGGGGGGACGGATGGATGGAGCAAGGGAGCAAAAAAAGGGATGAGGAGAGGGTTGGGCAGGAGTCAACTTGTGTTGGCAAAACTTGTTTCTGTAGCTGGTGGAGACAAAAGATTGTGGAAACTTTTAACATTTGACAGTAGGCCTAATTTTTACATCTGTTATTTGTGGCTTCTGCTGTAGATTCCTTTTGTTTTTCTGTTTGTTAGACTTCGCGACTAAATGATTGATTCTGTTTTCTTTCATTCCATTACTACATGAAAGCAGTCATATCCAGCCAGAGAATGTTACCACATTGATTAGAGGCCAATAACAAAAGGAGAACATGATCTCAGTATATAATGCCAAACATATGAGTGTAAATTCTTTACAAATTTGATGAGTCTTCTTTCATTGCCTAAATCGGTGAGCAATTTGTGTGAAGTTTTAACTTCTAAAATGTCTGCCGAATATTGAAGAAACGCAGTTGCCACAGTTTAAGAGTGTGTGCATCACTGCAACCAATGCGACGTCTGAGTTTTCTGTGGAGGCAAATAAATAAAGAAATGAAACACCTCCTATGGTCTGTATTTATTTAGGGGCTCTGGATCACATTGTGGTGACGACTCAAGATGGGAAGTTTCCTCTGAACCAGCTGGGTCAGATCTCCATGAAGTCACCTCAGCTCATTATGGTCAACATGAGCAGCTTCCCTGAAGTAAGATGATCGCACACACACACACTTCATTGCAGTTTCTTCCTACCTGTATCTGTTGGTCTCATTTCAGACAAGCGCTGAATAAATAAGCTTTGTAAAAATAAGCCAAAGCAGAGACAGATAGATGGTCTTTGGTGAGGGAAAAGTGAGCCAGACCAGAACTAGAACCCCACATCACTCTGTGTGAAAATGAAACCTGACCAGCCTCTCTCTGTGTCCTGACTCTCAGATGCTAATTGATTGATCACTCAAGGAGTCCTTTGTTCTGAAGGTGAAAGATAGCAAAGAAGGGTATGTGTGCACTGTAGTGTGTTTATGTCTGCATGTGAGTCGTCCCAGATAGGAAATGACCTCATTTTACCCCTGGGTTAGGAAGAAATCGATTAATTTTTTTTTCCCACTTCTTTTAACTCCCTCCATTTCTTTGTAGATTTTGTTTGAGGGGTCGGAGGTATTCAGACTCTTTGATGTTAGAATTTGCATTTAACCTGATATTATTAAATCATGTATTTAAATGTATACAAGTGTTAAATTTCACAATGTTGTTTTAATGTCTCCTCTGCTTCATGCTCAGGCTCCGTTTTATTTTTTAGTATAGTTTTACTACACGGTTTAAACAAAAATACTTGACAGAAATGTCATCCTGTGCACTGTGACAAGATGCTCACAAGATGCTTCAATGTTAAGATCGTTTTACATTTATCACACAATTAAGGTGTAGGGGACGGTAGATCCCATATGTAGTGTGCTTCGCATTTATGGGCATTTCTGGTAAAGATGTGTGAAAAGCCCTAAAATAAGTTCATCTTTTGTTGCAATGGTATAATCTTACACTGAAGTATCCAGCCTTTAATTTGAGTACATTTATTCAGTGGGAATAAATTTCACCTTAAGATTTAATTGCTATTAATAAAAAAATGATACCAACAATTCATATAAAATCACTCTCATTATTATTTATACATTGCTGTTTATAATTGATCAGAGTGTCGAGGAACATTTGATTAGTAATCTATGACTTCCTGTTTCCCTGGAGTTTGAATATGACGACAGAGAGAGTCTTCATAATTCAGGGTATGGCAACAAGAAAAAAGAAAAGAGCGGCATCTTGAAGCCACCAAAGCATCATAACAGACATTAAACACTATCAACTTGCCAATATGTTGTTTAGATTCGATGCCAGGGAATAGGGCTTAATCTCTGTCCTACCATCACAAATGTAAACATGCTTAGTTTGAGACTTTTACTTGAACTAAATGCTGTGGTCGGAAAAAGATTGAGCTCCTTGTGGGTTTGGTGTGACATAGAAGAAGAAAATGTGACAAAGCACCTTATTTTCGCTTTTAAGCTTGGTGGAGGACCTGTGATGCTCTGGGCCTCTTTTTCTGGGAACATTGCTAGAGTGCATTTAATCATATACTCTTTTAAATTAAAGGGGTTTTAAATAAACATCTTGTGGTCTCTGCCACATATCTCAAAATTGGTTCACCAGACACAAAATGGCCATCTTAGTCCCTGGACCTAAATCCTATAGAAGAACTGTGGAGTGATCTGAAGAGAAGATGTCTTAAAACCGAATCCAGGACTATGGATGATTTAGAGAGAATGTGGGAAAAGAGGAAGAGCTGTCCTACTGGCAAAAGCGAATTATACAAAGTGTTAAACGCAAGGGGTGCCAACAAGTTGGACTCCAGTGCTTTCTTTTTTGTAAAAAAGATATGTATACACTTTCAGTTAAAAGTTTGGACACATCTCACACATTCCTATTGAATAAGAGTGATAAATGGATCGAATTATATAGCACTTTTCTAGTCATACTCACTAGTTAAAGCACTTTAGACTGTAGCCACATTCAGCCAATCACACTCACTAAGACGTACGCATTCATACACTGATACGCAGATCGGTAGGCAACTTGGGGTTAACTGCCTTGCCCCAGGGCACATTGACATGTGGAGTAGGAAACTGGCTCCAAAAGCATTTAATACCAACATTAACTAGTTGTGATAAACATGACTGATTTCAAAAAAAGTTTTATTTTGATCAACAGCATGTCGAGCAATACCTGTTTTCTCATATTTTCCTTCACCTTCTCTTATGTTATCCAGTCACCTGAGAGCTCTGGTATCTCTGGCTTCATTTCCAGCATCATAAAAACATTAAAATTAAAATAAAAACATATCTAAGTTTTTATCAGAACAGTTTGTGAGCTAAATGTTTCTCTGGTGAGTGTTTTTCCTTATTTCTCAGTAATCACAGACCACACATGCTCAGACAGACACACACTCTTGCTTTCACACACCACCCTGTCATAACCCGTATTACCCAGGTCCGGCACAGAGGTGAGTCCTCAGTACCAAGACCTAATAGGCTTATAATGACACCTATCCATTACCTGCCACAGCACAGTCTCTGTCATTGTGTTTTATTCATTCATTAAGATCACCCTGGAAAGACAGTGCAACTAACACGTGGAAATGTAGCAGCAGTTTAGTTTTTGTGTGTGTGGGCATACATTCCAATGTTTCGGCATCTTAATGTTGTGCTCCTTAAGTGTCTTTTAAAGGTACACACCGGCTCTCCATCACATTCCTCTCCGCTCGCATGCTTGCTTTGAACCGGGCCGGGAGCGTTTGATGCGAAACTTCACTGTAATTTCTCTTCCTCCCCAACACATTAACCAGAACCTGCCCAGCATTTTATTTTTACTTTTTTCAGAGGAATTGCACTCAGGTTTTTTTTTTATTTTTTATTGTAACCGCTGCGGCGCTCATCTGAGAGAGGAAACTGTGATGAATTTAATGCTGAGAACAATCAAACATAGGTATGGGATAAATCTATCAACCCGCACTCAGAAAGAAACTGGAGGCCTGCTTTCCGGATGACTTTAACAAAGGAAAGGAAACCTCAAGAATGTATTTAATACTCACAAACAAATTCCTTTAATCCTGCTGCCATTTCTTTCCCCCCAAGTGGAAAAGTCCAGAAGGAGCCGTCAAAAGCAAAGAGTGGGATAGAAGGTGGTGGAGCGGACAGGAGGAAATTGAATGGCTTAAATTTCTTTCTATCAGACTTTAGCATTCTTTCAAAAGGTCAGTTAAGGGAATTATTATGCAGTTTCCTGTTGTGCAAATGCAAACCATAACTGTAGCTCTCTAGTGTAGTTCAGTATTTTGGAGACTGACGAATTGTGGTGGACATTGGGGATACTTTTTATTCTCCTAGTGGTGTCAAGGTTTTACCTTTTAGGTGAAAGTAAAAGAAAATGCATAAAGTCTCATAATTTCATTGAGTGTTGGCTAGCAATAATCTTTTACGGTGCAAAAAAAAGAGTACTGCTATACATACCTTTTTTATGCATTTTCATTACTAGACATTTAACAGGTTAGTTTTCATCATGCAGTAGTTTTTTACAAAATAATGTATATTAAACAAAGATAATCTGAGTAAATTCAAGGTTTTCAAATTATTTCATTTGTTAGGGAGAAAAACCTATACATAATCTGGCTCTATGTGAAAAGTAACTGCCCCCTGAACCCAATAACAAGTTGTTGCTTTGTGGCAACAAACATTGAGTCCACTGATCTTGGCAGAATAGGCGGAGTTCTAAGCCTCCACAGTTTTTGGCCTTTTGTCTTTAAACCTTTACGATGTGACTTAGATTTCCATAAGAATGGAAATCATTGCGTTTAATAATTTGTTCAGAACCATTGAGAATATGTAATTGATTTTGGGGAGAACCATCATCTTAAATGAAGCAATATTTCCCAGACGTCGAGGGGGATAGTACTCCAGCGAGTGAGATCATCCTGAACTGTTTTAAGTAATGGGAATGGTTTAACCGCGTTATATCTTGCAGCCTTGTAGCAATACCTAGATACTTCATGTTTCCAGTCTGTAATAGGATAATTGGACCGATCAGAATTTTAGAATTGACTAGGAGGATGATTTATTTATTTCAATAATTGGAATAAATACAGAGACCCATGAAAAGTTGCTGTTTTGTTGTCTCAGAGATGGAGGGTTGAGCATTTGGGAAGTAAAGTAACACATCCTCAAAACGGAGATACAGAGTGGCTGTTTGGATTTCATGTATTTGGTCGTTCTGTAACATTGCAGCTGCCAGTGGTCGGATGATTATAGCAAATAATGATGCAGAGAGCGGCCAACCTTGTCTGGTGGCTCTTCTTAGGTAGTGATCGGGGAAACTTCATTATTTGGTGCAGTATATTAGCATCCTTATTCAGGATAGGGATTTTAATTTTGCCTTACTCCAAAACTGTGTTGCAGGCAAAAAAGATTTTCCAGTTCACCCTTTCACGGGCTTTTTCTGCATCCAATGAGATAATTACAGCATACTTCTGTTGGATATTGCAATATTCTTTTGATTTATTTAGCCTTCATATATTATTGGTGCATACTGGCCTTTAATGTATCCAGTCTGATCTGAATAAATTGACATTCACAAAAAAGCATTTCAACACACCCCGTTTTTACACAGCTTAAACTTTATATAAAATATAAGCTGTGTAAATAAGGTGTGTGTTGAAATTCTTTATTTTTTATAAAGTTAGCCTCATGCTATAATTGTCTGAGTCACATTTTGCCAGATATGACTGTGGTAATTATGCTTCAAGGCTAGCGATAATATAGTTAATGCATTTCATTACCGTCAGGAAGGCAGTGAGGTGGACATAAAGCCTGAAACAGTAAAGGCATGACAGTGTACTAAAAACATATTTGTTCTGAACAAATCCAGATAAAACCATAAATAAAGAAATACTAAGTTCTGTAAACCAAATTAAAAATCATTCAGTCAGTCAGTCAGTCATTTTCTACCGCTTATTCCATAGTGGGTCGCGGGGAGCTGGTGCCTATCTCCAGCAGTCTATGGGCGAAAGGCAGGGTACACCCTGGACAGGTCGCCAGTCCATCACAGGGCAACACACAAACAACCAAGCACACACTCATTCATACACCTAAGGGCAATTTAGAGTTACCAAATAACCTAACAGGCATGTCTTTGGACTGTGGGAGGAAGCCAGAGTACCCGGTGAGAACCCACGCATGCACGGGGAGAACATGCAAACTCCATGCAGAAAGACCCCAGGCCAGGAATCGAACCCAGGACCTTCTTGCTGCAAGGCAACAGTGCTACCAACTGTGCCAACTGTAAAATTATCTTCTTTGTAATAAGCCAAGGTAAATTTACAGATGTCTTTAGAACCACAATGGTAGTATTTGCTGTAGAACAATTATAAAGGACTATTTGGATGTAATATTTAATCCGCTATAATGTTTCAAGTGGCTTGTATTTATACTGTGCTTGACAATAATAGATTTAGCCACTTAGATGGACGTTCTTTATGCCCACACCTTGTCTAGATCTTAGTGATCAAGGTCCTGAAGTTTTGGGAGGACATTGGGATGATGGAAAAGGAGAGTAGTGAGAAAATTGTGTGGTAATTGCAATCAATAGCATCACTACAATATTTAACAACTATATTGCAATTGGAGGCATTCTCAATATTGTGCAGCCCTTAGTATAAACCCTAAAACCATAATATATCTTTGATCTCATGAGAAGTAACTATATTTGAAGGGTTTACACCTGATTTTAAAATGAAACAAATCTACTCTGTATATGTGTTTTTAATATGGTTCGACTATTAGTATTGAATGCAAACGAGCTGACATGTTTGTGTTCATGTATCAAACACGAGCCCAGGCAGACTCTCCTGTGGGGTTGTCAGAGGTCAACTCTGTGCCCCTGCAACCTCTCAGTCTCGTCCCATGAGGCCCGACGCTGACAGTGGCCCAAGGCACTTCCACGCTACACGGGATTCCCCTGACACACACACACACTACCTTAATGATTGCCAGCTGGAGCACAGTCACTACCTGCAGCCGTGGCTCTGCTTTTCCTTTCGTACCAGCACTGAAGTTGTATTTCTGTGTGTGTGTGTGTGTGTGTGTGTGTGTGTGTGTTTTTCTGCCTCCCGCCCCAGGCTACAGCGGCGGCCACCCGCGCCCTGAGAGAGAGCAGCATGAACTTAAACCCAGAGGGGGACGGGACTATCATCAAGGTGCCCGTTCCCAAGTGAGTCCCCCTTCTGACACAAATACGCCAGGGGCCAGAAAGGCTTACCTCCACTTACCACTTTTCCTTCTTTTCCATCTACTTTGTTTTTTTTTTTCCCCTACTTCTCTTGCATTTAACACTGTCTGCCTGTTCTTCCCATGAAACATCATCTGATATGCCAACATCACAGCAAAATCTCACACATTGTCTCTCTCATGGTTTTTGTTTCACTTCATTAGCAAATAAACCCATGATATTTGCTGTAGCTGACCTTTTCTAAAGGTGTTTTAGAGAACCTCAGTGTGTTGACATGATTGTCAGGTCAGTCTCCCGCTCACCTTTCTGGCTAAATCACTCTCACCCTTTTTATTTTGTCCACTGCCAAATCAAACAACCTCACACAAAACAATCCGTCACTCACTCAACGCTCTGCTCTGTGTGTAAAGACTACGGTTTTTACATATACACAATGTGCATGAGAGTCTGCATGCCTCCTGTGTTTATGTGCATGTGTAATGGTGTGCACGTGGAGCAGCAGGTGTTAGTCTGGCAGAGGAGGGACACAAGAGTCGGACTACTTTTCCCCCTGCAATCAGTCTCGGCACGCTCCGAGCTTCCATTTGCATTTCCAAAGAGAGGGCGCTTCTTGATTGGCCCTGGAATCGGTAATTAGGCCGCATTGTTTGCAGTAAATAGACGCGGCACTTGGATTGTTTGCAAATTGTTACCGCAGCAAAAACAAGTCGAGAAAAGCCAATTAAGGGCAAGAACAGCGGAGAATAACAGGAAGCAGGACTTTTTTGAGTAACAAATGGAAAGTGTATGCAAACTTGTTGGGAGGATTTGTTTTTCTTCCTTTTTTCCAACTCTGCTTATGTCATCGAAGTGATTGTAGTTCAAAGCTGTGAGTCAGAACTACAAGGTTTATGTTTAAGGCTAACAAGCACTAAGTACACCCATTTGCCTAAAGGGAGGATATAATTTTGTGCATTTACATTTCTGAATTGTTTTCGGTGCTCAGTCATACTATAATCAGATAAAGTTGCAGCTATGTAGGATGCAAAGAACTACAAAAGTATTTCTGATTATGTTTTCGCTTGGTCTCAGTCAGTAGTACTCCAGTCTTTCTGAAGGATTTCCTAAGTTTTCTTTTGGACTGACCATTTAACAGTGTTTTATGAATCATTCAGACATAATAAGCCCCTAAACTCAAGCGCTGTGCCAGTGTTGTCTGTGAATAATAGGCAACTAAGGAAAAAACAGGTTTTAAACTTGCTATTTCAGGTACTATGTTGTAAGACTTTTTTCATATAGATGTCATTTGTTCCAGTTTCCTCATCTGAATCTTTCATAATAATAAATATCAGCCAAAATATTATTTCAGCACCAGCAAGCAGATGAGCAGCTTATTCTTGATGTATCTCTCAGGTCTGTGTCAGATCCTTTCTGGTTTTTTTTTTTTTTTGCTAAAATATGATTTGACACGTCTTCTTTTGTCTTTTACTTTTCCTCTTTTCCTCAATATGCTGTCTCTGTCAAAGGCAAATACTGCAGTTAGAAACGAAAACAAGATTTTCGTCAAAATTCAATTTTGAGAAAGCTTTTAAAAACTACTGATCAAAACGAAGTTAATGAAACCTTACGAAGGTTTGAAAGCAAAAAATAAAAGACTTTAAGTGGGTTTAAAACTTGCTGAGTACTGTACTTTTGTAAAGGTTACTCCCTGGACTGTTTTTGTTTAAAAATACGATTAATTATTTTTTGACTTAATTATTTAAACCAAGATGGAAATTTAACATGGTGATGGCAGTCTGGAGAACTATTACATTTGCTTTTTTTTATTTCTTTAGTTCTGGATTAATATACCAAACATCTATGTTGATTTATATTGAAAGGGCATCCTTTATCTTAGATTCATGCATTTGTTTCACAGTGAGAATATAAATGCAAACTATGTGAAGTATTTGAAAACAAATACATTTTGCCCCTATTTTGGATTTCACGTGTTTAAACGTGTTGTTCCTAACCTGAATCAAGGTAAGATCCCATCTGTCACTCATCTGTCTTTATTGGATCCTGCCACTGCTCTGACAGCAACCAAAAGCATCTCACAAAGTTAGCTCAAGCAAAAATCCACAATCTCCGCTCCAAAATGTACAATGGCATGATCATGTGCCATGCTCCCTGTTGGTGAGGATCCCATTAGGGGAGAAGGGCGCACACCTCCAAATTGTGCATGGGCTGGTTGACTGACTGAAATTGGGAGGTTTTCGGGCTGCAATTTAAATGAAAAATCGACCTCTCTTGCTGTTAAGTTTGAAAGAGCGAGGAAGATGAAGCATAAAGTGTTACGATTATATTGTTTTCACATCACAACCCTTAACAAAAACAGTTTAGGTAGTCAGAACCTGATTATGATCAGCTCACAGTGATCAATAAAAAGCACCCACATTTTGGATTGTGGGTCTCTGATCACTTCTGACTGTTCTCGCTGTGATATGCATACAGAGAGCTGCACCGGATAAACTTTATTATGCAGGACGTCACACTCAACAGTTCACTGAAATTGTACAGAAAACCCCTACACCTGCATTTTCTCCGGATGCTGATGACCGTCCTAATGCGCTCCTCCACAGTAAGAATGAAACTGATGGCACAGTTGCAGAAACCTCCCTTATTTATAGGGTAATTCCACACATTGTGAGCTGTGAATTCACTGTGATTAGGTAACATTTGAACTATTTTGGCGGTCTTGTAGGCCTTGGTGCTACCCTAAACCATTGTAAATCCTCTCATCTCACTACATTTTTGTTATTTTCCCTCCTTTAACTGCAGAGTGACACGAGAACACAGAGAGAACCTTGCCAAGTTGGCCAAACAGTTCAGCAACAAGGCTAAAGACTCTCTGAGAAGAGTGCGCTCCAACGCTGTCAACCAGGTGAAAAAGGTGAAAGAGGGGCACTCTGAAGACACAATACGACTCATAGAAAAACAGGTACAAAACCTACTAGTCACTTCACAGCTAAGAGAGTCAAACCCATGTCTTCAACTTACTATGTTATTTTTTTATAGATTCAACAGATGGCTGACAACTTTGCAGCAGACATCGACAAACAACTTGCATCCAAGACCAAGGAGCTTTTGGGATGACCTAAAAAAAAACGGCAAGAAGTCTTCAGTTACATATTTCAGCATCCATTCGACAAACCGGAACCTGTTGGTAACAGAGACTGGATCATGATGGAGTGGTACACTCCACAGAAGCTGAGCCCTTTCTTCTTGACCACACTGTTGGGTACCCATCACTGCTGTGTGATATCTGCATCCAGCTGCATAAGGGCGTAAACAGAAACTGGCATGGAAACGGCAACAACAGCGACAGACTGCCTGTCACCTCTCTCCTCTTCCTTTTTACTCTCCCCATCTTCAAACAAACATCCAACAGGGGACAAATGGCCTTTTAATGGGATTTGTGGGCCTCCTCCTAATCAAACTCCTCGCCACAGGGGTTGTCTGTTTATACAAAGTAAGCGTGCTCATCCGAATGTAAACTGGCTGTGGGTTTTCCTTGGTGGCAAGAGTAAGACGCAGTTTGTTCTCAAAACTTAGGCAGATACCATTAGCGTGTTGCCAAACATTTGTTTCACATTGATTCTGAGTCTGTTATGAATGCACATCAGGAGGGAAGAAAAAGGACCTTTAATTTCTGTCCATGTCTAAGATTGATAACATGGCTACTCTATTTTAAACATAATAAAGTCAAGAAAGAAACATTATTGATGGACCCCATTAAAGAAACACTGCTTTGAAGCATGTGCGTCATCTTGTTCTCTTGTGTTTTCTTTTCATTTGCTTTACTTTTTGGTTTGAAGTCGGCCCCCTGCTCCATTAGCTGGAGTGATAATGGACTTTTCCTGTGCAGGGACCTTCTGGGGGCCCCGGCTGCTGGCACTGTGATCGTCCATTAGGAAAAGAGGCTTTTAATGTTCTACACTTGGCCTCCTTTGTCTTTTAATAGTTTCAATTTTTAAACTTGCAGTTTGAGAATAGCTGGTTTGCAGGAGTTTTTGAAACCAAGTCCATAACAAAAAAAGGTTGGAATGAAAAAAACCTACCCAGTGACAAACACACACACACTGTGTCCGACTGCTTTCATCTGCCTGACTGTTTATACCAGCTGGAGGCTTTCTGTACTATTATGTGGCTGGTGTCATCTTTATCATGATTTGTTTTGCTCCTTCCGCTACTGGTCACAGGCAGCCCTCAAGTCAGACAGACTTTATTTTCAGTCTGCCCACACTTGATCTCAGCCACACAGTCATTTGATGATTGCACCAACTCTGAAGCTGCTAATTACATTTTTTATTACAATGCATTCTTACTACTCTAAATTGGATTTAGGAATAGGTGCATTACAGATTTCATTGTGGTTATTAGACAAGGTTGGTGCTGCAAGCGCCAGATTAAGGTTTTATTGCATGCTCACCAGAGCCCTGTCTCCATTTATGGTTTTACTTTAATGGTCCAAACAGACCAGAGTCACTGGATAAACAAGAGTTTAGCAGAGGAATGGACGGGCTGGGACAGAGGAGGGCGGGGTGGAAATGTCAGGTTTTTGTGGTGATTCTTGGTCCATATGTCAGCAATTTGAGGGCATTGTGTACCTTGGCCTAAAACAGAGGCTTCATGATCGATGGAGGGGTGAGAAATCTCCCAAAGTCCCTGGCGCACAACACAGGCAAAGCACAAGAAAATTGCTTTCAGCTGATAGCTTCATTTCGGATAACATTTATCAACCGAATTACCCATGTTCCTTTCGAATGTTTACTACTACCAGGAGCGCCGCCTTTTGACGTACACATCTGCCGTTGGCGTGTGGGGTCGTGCTTGTTTGCAAACAAGTAAGCAGTAGAGGTTTGTCTCGGTGGAAGTTCAGCTGTGTCCTTTGGCGATGCCTCAAAAAAATATACAAGGCCAAATTAGTTCAGTAAACTTTGATTTCATAGGGCAGCCTTTTATTTACACCTTGTGCACGGAGCAAACATGCTATTTGTAAAACTTCTTTTTATAAAAAAGGTCAATGTTTGATTCCGAAATAATAGATCGGACACATTTGATGGTACCACCAGTGAAAATGAGTGAAAAGCCTTTCAGAAAGGCCAGCTTAAAATAAATTCATCTTCTATTTCAGTAGATAACCTAATTGCTGTTTAATGCATTTACCAGTTGCACAGTTATTGGTTGCTGTTAATACTCTGTACCACCTCCTTTGTGGGCTGATACATTTTCTTCTCTTTAATATTTCACAATGTTGTAGCCTACATACTTGGCTCTGGAAAGAACATGGAAAATGGTTAGTTTTACAGTCTGGTGAACATTTTCTGTGTTGTTTTTTTTTTTTTTTTTTGTATCATTAGGGGTCATTAACAACCCATTTTCAGTTTTCTGACAGAGACCACCTCTTTTCTATATTAAATCTCCTCGTCCATTGTTTTACCCCACAATCACAGAGAGTGTTTCTCGCTGGAAAGCTCAGTGTAAGTCTCATCAGACCAAAGAACACAGTTCTGGTTGAAGTCCCACTATAGTTTAGTTAATTCCAGACATTTACATTAGCTATGGTGGGAGTCAAAGGGCTTTTTTACTGGCCTGCATCACAACCAACTGTTTAGCCTGTAGAGGGCATCTAATAGTTGTTAAGAAGACTCAGTGTTTGCATGAAAATTTCTGTATTCCCTGTGCCTTTAAATGATAACACAGAGTAAAAGAAAATGTTGGGGCTTTGCTGTTAATGTTCTACCCAAGCTTCTCCAAGAATCATTGTTACCTTGGTAATCCCAAAATGTCCCTCTTTGCTGTAGTTGAGCTGCATTTTGTTCTTTTATTTTTCCCTGTTGACAAAATGTAATGAAATTAATGGCTGGATTCTTCTACAATTTCCTGTGTGTTGTAGTGCCTAAAGGGGGGTGTACAAAGTATTGACAGCGAGGGAACCAATACTGAGCCACTGTTGAGTCTGTCCTGTTTGCCAGGATGTCCTTGTACAAGAGATTAATAATCTCAATGGATTTCTTTAATGGGAGAATAAAGGTTAAATAAAAGAAAACAATTTCCTAATGTGGGATTTCTTTCCTACTGAATAAATGTGCTCAAATTAAATGCCATATTTTTCCAAATTTATCTGTGTGAGATTATGCTACTGTAATAAAAGATGAATTTATATTAAGGCTTTTTACCCATCTTTACCAGACTTGCTATTAGATATCGCCAGCACGGTATCTGCTACTTAAAGAACACTTTCCTATAGAGGCCCAGACAAGCAATCCCTGCAGCTATTCATCTATTAGTTCTTCTGTCTTGAGGTTATAAACCGATTATCTTGTTTGTTTGTTTCAGATAAAATGCTTGATATTCTTAAAATTATACATCCAGTCATCTTCAGGGTCATGTTTTTAAATTAAAACAGGATATAACAATATAAAAAGATCACTTAGGGTATTGCTTTTAACTTTTGTACCTATGTACCCTATTTATACATATATTAAGGAGTCATTTGTAAAAACAGATGTTTGTCTTTTTTGCTTGTTTTATTTTCTTTTTTAAGCCAAGAATTACATTTTTACAGGCCAGGGACATCGGAGCAAAAGATCTTGAAGACACCCGTCCCCAGTGTCTGTAGCATCAAAGAAATCATCCAGCAAGATGTTTTCATGATCTTTCTGATAAGATATGTAATCTGGCCTTTCTTGAAGGGCCTTCATAGGAAAGAGAAGGAAGATGATAGTTAAGCAACAGAAATGCTTGGATCTGCAAGCCCGTTAGTGAATCTAGGTCTAATGACCCTCTACTTGTGAATGTTTCCTTTTTTAACAGCTACTTTCTTTAATGAATAACAAGAACTTGGCATGGTGGATTTACACAGACGGACTAGATCGGTTTTTTCATGTTTGACTGAGGGCAGACAAGTTGCAACGATGATTAACAACCCCATCTTGAGGCGCAAAGTGGTATTATACATGGATATATGCTGCTGCTAAGCAGTGATTCCTTCAAAGGTGGTTGTTCGCAATACTCTAAAACGTGAGGTTTTTTTTCTTTGTTTTTTTTTTTAAGCAAATAAAGGTCATCTAAGTCACTGAACGGTCTTAAAGTTTTCCACTGGTTCTGCTGGCTAATATATTGCATGTATTATATCTTAGGTGTCCCGGCTTCAACTTGACTACTTTAAACACATGGGTCTCTACCAGGTTTCTGCAGATGGATGAAAAAATGAGGTAGTATTTCAACTGTGTGTGTTTAAGCAGGGATGCATCTAAAGCTCACAGGACAGTGACCCCCACAGTCTGGAGTTGGAGAGCACAGAAAGAGAAAATAAAAAATGTATTTTTGTAAGAGGCCACGGGTTAGATCCACGCATAAGTACCATGTTGAAGCAGTTATGTTTCTTTAAAGGAAGTGTTTAGGCACGCAACTGAGTTTTGGGTCACACTTAAGCAGCTCTTAAAGCCAAATACATAATTTCTGCAAGTAGATTAAAAAAAAACTATTGAGCATTCAGAAGACCTACTGTGCAGAAATGTATCATCCTTTGTTGATTTGTCAGCCTTGCTATTTCTATTTTGTAGACTCGAACTCAACTTCCTTGACTTGATCAACTTTTTCACTCATTTTCAAAGGTATGTTTTTGGTAAGCAGCTAAACTCAGATCCTAATCGGGTATGATTTCTAAAAGGAAGGAATTTTAAATTAAAACCTTAACATCTTTTTAATACTAGAACCCTGTCACATGAATAGACTTTACTTTGCATTTATCTAGTTAAGGGGTCTGCAACTTGTCGTTCCAGAGCTGCAAGTGGCTCTTGGGACCTTCCAAAATGGTTTTCAATAACTTTGGCTAAAAACAAAGAACCAACTAATGTTTTTAAATATAGATATGATAACAAGTGCAGGATACAGCAGTTTTTCAACAGAATCACACTAAAAGTACCAATAATATTTTTGGGTCTATTTTTCTTGTCAGTAGTTTGGAAACTATTTGCTTTTTTTTTTTTTACATCATTTTCCACAAATATTAACATTCCACAGAAGAAAATATATCCATCCCTATTTTGCAAAATGTATGTATTTTCTTTATTTTCAACCAAAAAAAAAAAAAAAAAGAAATAAAATGGTGGTTCTTTTAAAATGACAACACATGTCTTAATATACATTTATCAATAATTGTAAGTTGTCTTTTTTCAAAAGGTCATTTACATTTGCACCTCTAAACAAGTTTTATTTAGCAGGGCTGAGAGCAAAAATGTCTCTTTGGATTGAAAAGTTTGCAAAGCCCTGGTCTAGTACTTTGGTTCTTAGGCTTTTTATGTCAAGTAGTAAATACCAAATGTATCATCTAAAACAGGAGTAGGATTTTTTTCAGCCTGTTATGACATAAAAATTTAACAAAAGGCCTTTACATCCATTGGTGCTGCATCACTGATTGAAGGATATGGTATGATTAGGCATTACATTTTTACTCCAACGTTTTCATTTCCAAGTTTGAAGCTGGACAATTTTACAGAAAGGTTCATAAAAGTCTAAATTCTAAGTGGGAAAGTCGGAGGCTCATCCCTAGCCCTAAGCCTAAAATCCAATACGGCTGCCACGTGTTTAAAATGTAAAGTTAACTTTTCACATGTCGGATTTATATATCGTTTAATCTTTCACACGTAATATTTTAGACCTTCCCTTAGTGAACATGCAAATATGACATATAAAAGTACAAGATGCAGAAAAACACATTGTTGTTACCTTGTAATGCTAAAAGTAGTTACCAGGGTCAGTGAGCATATCAGTTAGCAAATCCAGCATGTTTTTAAACTTGGTACTGGAATACTGTTAAGTTGGGTTTAATTTCACTTCCAAATCAAAGTTCTTACTTCAGAGGTAAATGCAACACAGCACAACTAGCTACCAGCGCTTGTTTCTGGTTCATTTTGACCTGCTTCAGATCATCCTGGACATTTTTTTACTACGCTTGTCTTTTAAGGAATTTTCTGATGAAGCAAAGATGGGTGTGCCTTCTCACCTCATCCTTTTGGCTGTTGGTTCTTAGCAGCTCTACATCCATTCATTTGTTTGAATTTACCTTACAAATAATTAATACCAATATTTCTTTTCAGTAGCTCTGAAGGCAGCCCAAGATCCACCAGTGAGTGTCCTGGTTCTTTAAATTGATTTCCTTTCATTTTACAAAATTTAGATTTATGAGACTATGAAAACCAAGCGACAGAAAAAAAAAAGAAAATGATAAAAAAAAAAACGAGACTAATGTTATACAACAGGGTGATCACAGATTGGCTTATTTTCAGTATGGCTGTGAGTATCCAATTCATTTAAAACAACAACACTAATGCTAATGATCATCGTTATTTAAATATAGAATAACAAATAAATGCAAATAAATTGATAAATTAAAGCTCATACTATTGCTAATTCTACCACCACCGATAATTATGGTAAATAATAATACAAAATCTGTATGGCAAAATGAAGATATGACATTTTTAAACATTAAAAAATTAATTAGAAAAAATACAACACAATAACACAGGTTCAGTATATTACCACCAACAACTTCCCAAAAAAACCCTAGATGAAGGGTAATACATTCCTCTGGTCCTGTGTCAGGGGCACAAACAGCACACATCCACATATGCTCTCATGGTCCAGTAAAAAGAAACAAATCTCTTGAGAGACCATGAGTGAAAACCAGCAAAAGCCCATTGATCAGAACCACTTTAAAGGAATACAAATAAGTCTGATTTCTTGTACTAAATTAAGGGCAGTTTAAAACTTGTGCACACAGCTGTATGTAATACCACATCAAAGTACAGCAAGAAAAAAAAAAAGATTTTATTGTTTTTGACTTCCCTTTCTCTGTCTGAAGCATATTTCCACCATAAAGCTGCATTATTCATACAGTCCCAGAGAATCATGGCATTTGCCATTCAGATGTTCTTTTTACTGTATAGCCACTGAATCCACTGAAGAAGAGGAATGAATGTTGTTGTCTGCTCTCCTCTTGTTTGCATCGCCTCTGATTACATCCTGAGCCGAAAGCTCCAGCAGCAGATACATCGCTGAAGAGGCCGTGCAGTTGGGCGACGACGACGTTGACCACTTCAGCATAGACAGAGTGGGTTTGATTCCACATACACACCTCTCATCCCTCCCTCCTCCTTCTTCCTTTCTCTCACCTCTCATCCCTCCCTCCTCCTTCTTCCTTTCTCTCACCTCTCATCACCTCTGGAGACTGAAGAGCATCGCAGTGCGACAAGCCACCCTGAAGATCTCATCAAGGATCCAATCAGCGCTTGGAAATGAAATGCACTCTCCTCTCTGGTTATGATGATGGGTAAAAAGACATATTGAGAGGGCCTGTTTGGAAGTAAAATCTCTGCATATGCAAATAGAGCCTAAAAATGTAAATTAATTTAGAAGTATCGCTAATCATGGCAGGGATGGAGATGGGATAAAAATGTGTGCAGGTTAGCCATCAATATTTATAGACATTTGGCTAAATATATATACAAATATACACGTGTGTGTGTGTGTGTGTATGTGTGTGTGTGTCCAACTGCATTATATCTGTGTGTCATCAGCTTTGGTTGTGTCTATTAATCCAGGTGGGTGCTCTTGGTTCCACTAACGGGGAAATGAATGAGCATTTTAGGAGGAAGCTGGATATCCTAATAATCAGGTAAGCAAATAGCAGGCAATGAGAGAGTTTCCTTCCGTCAGTCATTCACAGAATTGCTCCTGTCTGGTCTGTGAGCCATTTTAATTTAATGGGGCATGTGCCATGCTCTCCTCCAACCCCTCCACAGTATTTAGAGAGGACCACACTGGACCCCTGGAAGGCCTCCACACCCAATAGGAAGCTCCCCAATCTCCACAGGGACCCAGCAGACGGTCCACCATGGTTCTCAAATGGGAACAAAGCGTTCCCCAGTCCAAAGTGGTTAAACTGTCGTTTCAAATTGTTCAGACACCGTGATTACCGGCATGGGAGGAATTATATATTTAGCTTTATGTCCATCGCCATTTCCTCCCCCCACCCTGATCTGAAGTGACTAGCCCAGTTGTGCTTTCGATATTACTATCTCTGAGGGGTTTAAACCATCCCCCAGGAGACGGGAGTAATCAAGGGCTGCCAGCAGGAGAGCAGGAGGAGGAGGAGGAGGAGGTGGATAAGAGGTTTGGTGTGGCTGCTGATGGGATGGCGAACAGAATGACAATAAACTTGATTTACAAATATAATTGTTTCCCTGAAGCTTGTATGAGAAAGCAAATTTAAATCAGTGTTTCTGTACAATCTTGAAGAAAATGTATATTTAATTAAGAAATTTTCTTTTTTTCCTACTTCTAATAGGTGTCTGTCTACAATCAGATAGGAGAAAGTAAAACATTTTATCTGAATTCCTCCAACAGGTCATATTTTATTATAGTTTTGCTTAAAGAATGGTGAAAACATATATAAGTAGCTTTTACCTGTTGCTATGAAACAAATGGTAATATAAAAGAGACAAGAAACTTATTTAAAAAATCAACAGTCCATAGGATTCTAAGAATCAGACAAATTCACCATGTATATATACATACATATATATATATATATATATATATATATATATATATATATATATATATATACATATATATATATAAAAACACTCATAAAAACAATATTTAGAACAACAGTAAACACTTTAAGCAAATCAATCAATGGTTATTTATTATTTTAAAATCGTGTATAATAATTAAAATAGATAACAACAATAACAAATATAAAACAATTTCTGCTTGAATGTTTTTGCTACATCTTTTAATAATTGTATTATTTATTTTTAGTTTTTGTTATTTTTATCATTCGTTGTCAGCTAATGAATTTGTTATATATGTGTATATATATGTATATATATATATATATATATATATATATATATATATATGTATATATATATGTATATATATATATATGTATATATATATATATAGATATAGATATATATATATATTTTTTTTCTTTTTCTTTTTTCTTTTCTTTAGTGAACCTCTGTATCACACGTATCTATCCTGATAAAAGTCATTTATCCTCAGTAAAGTCTCTGCGTTGTTATAAACAAAAGTGACCGACAGAAAAGCAGATGAACTCATCCAATGAACTGAGCAGGAAGCCTGTTAATCTGCAACCCAATCCAGCCATAGTTTAGTAAAACCTGGCTCAGCTTCGCCGGTCGAGGCTTGCGAGGAAGGAAGTGAAGGGCTCAGGAAGCAGCGTTCAGAGCTTTCACCAGTCATATCCATCACAGTGCACAGTGATGGAAGCATGTGTGTATGTGTCCCTGTTTCTCCAGTCGTATCCATCACAGGACTCTGTCTCCAGGCCCGGGCGGGGGGACTTGGAGGGTCATTAGAGGGGCTGGGCTGCAGGCTGCAGCGCTGCACTTTAACTAAACATCTCTTCCATAAAATAAATGCTTCCAGGTTAGCACAGGTCCTGGAGAAGCCTGGTCGCCTCGCTTTTGCTGCCACTCATCTGATCCCAATTACCAGACACATGGGGTCAATGCCAGCCAAGGTTTTATGGATATAAACTGGAGCCGTTGGACTCCAAAATGAACCCTACTACCGAAGTGTTGCATCTTTAGAGCCTGCATGTCCCACTGTGCTGTAATATTATAATTTAATGTAGTCAATATATTTACATTGGCTTTGTCTGTAATTTGGTAAAGTTTTCACTTTAGGGTCATAGAACTGTTGGGTTATCAAACCTGAGACTTCCTTCATTTTATTTACCTTTATTCATATTTCCTCTGTCTTCCTCAGCTAGTCCATAAATAGATAATAATAGCATAAATATTTTAATGTCATTCAGTGCCTTTGAAAAGTATTCATTCCTTTTTTAAATGGTTTCCTTTTTGTCTTGTAATTACAAATTTCAATGTATTTTATTGGGCGTTTATGTAACCAACAAAGTAGTGCATAATTAAACAGTGGACAGAAAAGTATGCATAGTTTTCAACATTTCTTTACAATTATAAATCTGAAAAGTGTGGTGTGCATTTGTATTCACCCTGTTTTTATTATGGTCACCCTAAGCAAAATGCAGTGTAATCAATAGCCTTCTGATGTTACCTAATTAGTAAATGGAGTACACCTGTGTGTGATTTACTCTTAGTATAAATATAGCTGTTCTTTGAAGCTCTCGAGGCTAGTTAGAGAACATTAGTGAACAAACAAAAGCATTATTAAGACTGAGGAACACATCAAGGTTCTGTTCAATCCAACGTCTTAAAATGGACCCAGTAAAGCACACCTACCAAGACATGGTTGTTACTGAAATTGACAGACCAGGTAAGGATTGAGTCTATCAGAGATGCAGCCAAGAGGTCCATGGTAACTGGAGCTCCTGCAAAAATTCAGTGGTGACACCAATATGTTGTGGGAGTGTTTTGCTTCAGCAAGGACAGAGAGGCTGGATGACGCTAAATAGAGTGCAATCCTGATACGCAACTTGTTAGAGGCTGCAAGGAGATTCACCACCCAGAAGAACAACCAACCCTCTGTTTAAGGATGACCCAATCAAAGTCTAGGACTAAATCTGGGGCAAAATTTGAAAATTCCTGCTCACAGACATTCTCTATCCAATCCAACTGGGCTTGAGCTGTTTAGCAAAGAGAACTGGGCAGAAATTTAGTTTTGTGGGCCCATCACATAAAATCCCAATATGTACATTAAATGTTGTGGTTTTATCTTCACAAATACCGTGTCAGTTGTGCAGGTTAGGTCAAAGTCTTGTTACTGCATAATTGTGTATCTGGTTTCTAGACCCATTCTCTGTAGTCATGAGTTACTCCAAGGTGCTGTTGGAGAGGTCCTGTGTGAAGCATCTCTTTGCTGGTGTGACGGTGGTGATAGTTGACATGGAAGTGCATTTAAAACACACAGTTGCATCTACAAATCTCTAAACACCAGGCCACGGTGGATGCTATAGGATTTATAAGAATTAACAATTACGCCAAAGTGTGACCTGTGTGAATAATTTAAAACACTACGGTTGAATGTAGCCCAAGACACACTCATTACATTCACTCTAGCTGCATCGACTGCATGAGAGTAACCTGATCCCTGAGGAGAGGAAGAGTCGATCACGGTGATGTATATGTGCTTGTGTACGTGTGTTTGTGTGGACTGTGTGCATTTACATCCATACATTATTGAATAATTGCTTCCTGATGCTCCCCTCTTTTCCCTAGAATATTAATTACCGATTGATGAAACTTTGTTGGTCTGAGGGGTGGATGTTGAAGAAGGAAATAGGGGGAAGGTGGGGATCAAGTTGTTTGAAGGGGGGAGTTAACCCTCATTTTGAGTGTGTTGTGTGTGGTTTGTGGCTGTGTTGGGAGGCTGGACGGGGTGATGGGTAATAGAGTAGAGCATCAGCTGGCTTTAGTTTCAGGGGCAGCCTTTTTTCTTGGTTTAAAATATTGATAAGAATTTAAATGTTGTACGATTAACATTTATCACATTTTGAAGGAACAATATATTTACTTTTGAAAAGTCCCTCCTATTGAAGAAATTTCTTGCATGTTAACTGCAGTTTTAAAACTCAGTATACAGTTTCTGAAGCTTGTGGAGTGACATGTTATTAATTTTAAATCCAAACTCTTTTTAGACTATTAATGACTAAACCACAAGATGAAAACTTGCTATGGTAATCAAATCTCAGTCACGATTGCCTTTGTTCGTTTTATATAATTAATTTCTTCCGCATCACTCTTCCAGGATTCCAAAAAGGAATTAAATTACATTGAATTAAACTATGTGGTTTTATTATCAGAGAACGCAAGAAACCCAAAGACTGAATGAAAAGGAGGATGGCACCATCTAGTGGACATCTAAGGTAAAATAAAATACAAATCGTTGGGTTAATGATAAAAGCTGTAGACTTTGCTGAGGAAAACGACTTAAAAGAGCAGTGAACACGTAAATAATATTTTATTGTTATTATGGACTTGTATGTTCAGCTGAAGGCAAAGCTGATGAATACACCTAAACCCCTTTAGACCTGATTTTTATCCAACTGACTTCCCCTCCTTTTCAAAGAAATGAACGTTTTGCCAATTTTATTAATGCTAATTTATGCCCATTATAATAGACTCAACGGCTAAATGGTCATAAAGTATCTAGAAAACTCATGAAAGGGGCAACCTTTATACCATAGACCACATGAGATGGACATTCAACTGCCTTTAGGTACTCCAAGAAGTCCTGGAATGTGTTGATTGGAAATGTTTTCACAATATCTTAAATACTACCTCTTGAAAAGGTTAAAATTCTTCTTACAACTGAATTTTATTATCTTAAGATAAATGTATATTTCTGTCCTGCTCTTTGCGACTCTCAGAGCTATGTTTGTCTTGTTTGATGTGCATTTTTAAAGAGTTAGAAGTCAATTCTTCATTCTGATTAGATAATCAGTAACAAGCATTATTTAAGTGATGAACGTACAATTGTTTATTTTTTGGTTTAGACTCAGAATATGCTGTGTCCAGTCCAGTTACAGCCCCATTCAATAAATTAGAATATTGCTAAAAAGTTCATTTATTTCAGCAACTTAGCTCATTAAGTGAAACACATTATATAGATTAGCTGCTGTTGTAGAAAACTTGTATTTTCCAAAGAAAGAATGATGAAAACCATTCAACCAGCTTTATTAATTTAGCCTTATAAGGGAGACAGATCTTTCCGCATCACACGTGTTACTGAACAGAGCCGAGATCAAATCTGATGAGACAAGTGCTGACCCCTCCTTATATCAGTCTGGTCCTGACACCCTCCCTCTAAGAGAAACAGAGGTGAGAAATCAACCTAACTTTCTCGCAGACATCTCGGCTCCTCTGCGACTGATTGTTTGTTGGACCAGCAGGGGTTCTAGGGACAGGAAGAGAGACAAAATGTCGTATTGGTTCTTACGGGTCTGACCCACATGCAGAAAAGCAACTCAGGAGACAAAGATTTACGGTAATGTGTTTTATTTACAGTGAAGTGACTTGGGCAGGGAAACTGGAACCGGGAAACCAACTGTAAAAACAAACAGGTTGATGAGCAGGATAACTCAGGGTCTTGAACTATTGCTATAAGAGTTAGTCTTACTTGGTTAATGGAGTGATCCGCCAGAGGGAGGAAAGCAGAGAGACCAAGATGTTGTTTACCCGTGAGACTGATTAGGATGAAGGTAATGTGTGCCAGAATGATTGAGTCCAGGAATACAGAAGTTGGCGCGGTGGCTGCCAACCAGCGAGGTCCGAGAGGTGTGGTTCTTGGTTCATAAAGTAGAATGGCTCTTCCACAGGAAAAGGTCAATCCAAGCTGTATTCACCACAAGGCAAGGTCAGGTTCAGGTATTCCTGCAAAGTAAAAAGATCAAGTTACTAAAAGTTCCAGGCAAGGACAAGACAAGGTAATGTGGCTTGAGCTGTACCACTAAAGGCAACACTCTGGCAACAAGTTGTTGACAGCCTCCTCCTTAAATACTCCTCAGCAGGTGATCAAGGAAATGGTGAACACCTGTCGCCTCTCCTCCAGGTTCCGCGCCATCTAGGGGCTCAGCAAAGTAACAGCACCAAAACAGACAAAAATCCAGATCCGGACACAAAACACCTTTTGTGTTCAGACACATTTCCACTTCAGGTACTAAATGCCTTGGGAAGACCACCCAGAGGGGGCAGAAAGGAAGGTGAAAGCTATTGTCATTTCAAACTTGGTCATCACCTCAGAAGCACAAAAGCAATTTAAATTTTTACATTACACTGCATGCAAACTGATGTTTTCAAGTCTTTATTTCTGTTAATTATGAGGATTTCCTTTTACAGCTATTGAAAATATGACATTTAAGATACATATACTACATCAGACCGATACAAAATATATTACAGGAATGTGGGCTTTTTGAAAGGTATGTTGTATACCTGCTTAAAGGTTATAAAAAAAAAAAAAAGAGAGACAAACAAGCCTCATCATAACACATATTCTAATTTATTGACTATTACTATAAATATTAAGTAACTCAAAGTGGGTAAATACTTTTTAAGCTAACAGGAAACAGCTGTTACCACCGAAACTCCTATCCAATAAATCTGAGGAATTTTCATAATGGGAAACAATGGTAATGTTCAAAGGAAGCCTTTCTTGCGTGATCCAGAATTTTTGAAGATTGCTGCAGCACATTTGGTACTTTGCATGAATGAGATTCCCTTTGACTGTAACAAAAATGCAACATTGTCAAATATTACTGTACCATGATAATACTATAGCAGTGTCGCTTGTAAAATGCTTATATACGAGGGAAGTAATATTTGATCATCTGCTGATTTTGTGAGTTTGTTTGCAAAGAAAGGAAGAGTCTCTAATTTTATAGTGGTTTTATTTTAATGCATAGAGATTGAATGCTGACCAAAAATGCAGAAAAACAAACATTACATAAAAGTTACAAGTGGAGGAGAAACCTGATTGGTAAAGACAGCGGTAGGATGTTGTAGCTTGTCACCAGGTTTGCACACATCTCAGGAGGTTTCAGGGCTGCTGTTCATGGTATGTTTTAAGCCATTGTCATTTTTGTGGCTGAGGGAAGAAGAATATTATTTAAGATTATAATGGTGCATGGCCTTGTGCACTGACCCCTCTATGCAATGAAGTTGTTCTGTAGCTTTAGAAGAAAAACAGCTCGACAGCATAATGTTTCCAGCTCTGTGGTTGGCTGTGGAGGTGGTGTTCAGGTAATTGGCTGCCAGCAAGCTCCTTTTTTAAACATGAGGGGTCGAGTTGATTTCAAAGAACCTGATTTTGGTCTCATTTGACCACATCCTTTTTCTACAGCTTCTTATCAATGTCAGTCATTTACTTGCAAACTTTAGACATTCCTGTACAAGTTGAGTTTTTTGCGACAGTGGTCCCAACTGCCTTAAGCTCCTTCAGTGTAAATATGGGCTGAACATACAAGTTCAAAATGCTAACACTCAAGCAGCTTCTCAGTGCTATCACCCCGGGCGTTGGGTTTGCCACGATCAACCTGACAGGTGCTTACTTTCACGTAGCGATACACCTGGACCAAAGACAGTTTCTGAGATTCGCTTTCGAGGGCATAGCCTACGGGTATCTGGTATTGCCTTCAGTCTGTCTCTAGCACTTTGCACCTTTTAAAAAATGTGTGGAGGAAGTGCTACATCTCTCAGGAAAACAGGCACCCGCACTTTAACTTGTCTGGACGACGAGGCTTTAATAGCCAGCTCCCGTGAGCAGGCGAGAGTGCCGTTTTCTCAGCTTCTGTCACACATTCAGGTTCTGGGGTTTTCGGTAAACTTCCAGAAAAGCTTGCTGACCCCAAGTCAGAAGTTCTCATCTCTTGGGCTGGAAATATCCTCCCCAGCGAGCATGGTGCATTTTTCCAACCACAGAGTGATCGTGTTTCACTGTTGCCTTGCTCAGTTTCAGCTTGGACACAAACTACGTTTCAAGATGATTTTACAAATGGGAATGGCATCGATGATCACAGTGGTACCATTTGGCCTACTGTTTCAATTTATTTTTATTTATATTCACAACACATGTCTCAAGGCACTTCACAAAAGTCAGGTACATACATTCCAATTAATCCTAACCATTGAACAGTGCAGTCAGATTCAGTTATTTATTCAAATTGGATAAATAGTTTTTCTATCTAAGGAAACCCAGCAGATTGCATCCAGTCAGTGATTTGTAGCATTCACTCCTCCTGGATGAGCATGTAGAGACAGTGGACAATCGTTGGCATTGACTTTGCAGCAATCCCTCATACTGAGCATGCATGTAGCGACAGTGGAGAGGAAAAACTCCCTTTTAACGGGAAGAAACCTCCAGCAAAACCAGGCTCAGTGTGAGCGGCCATCTGCCACGACCGACTGGGGGTTTGAGAGAACAGAGCAGAGACACAAAAAGAACACAGAACACTGCATCTATTCCGGTTGTGTGCATGATAACCAATTTCCATATGTGCAATGCGCATTTACATTGACCGTACACAGACTGTGAGGTTGTGTGATCAATTGTTTGTGTGTGTTGCAAACCCAGCAAGAGGGAAGGCTCTGTCCAGACAGAGCTCTGTCCCAATGCACCAAGCTGTGAGGGCTCACTCCACCAGAGGCATAACGACCCTTGGTTATATGCTGCTGGCTACGGTATTCGGTGCCAGTCTGTGAAAGCTGCACCAGAGGTGAGTTGCGTTTTTCAGCACAGAGCAGAGAAAAACATTAGCAATCCATAAAACATGTCTTTATGAATTTATACACATTGAGAGTGGTGGATGCAAACTGGATGTGCACTTGACACCAGTTTTTGCACTTTCAGTTTGTTTAATATAGAAACATGAAGCTCTGTTGTAGTGTGCTGTACGAAGCTGAAGCCGATTGCACTGATACGAACCCGTTATGTTCTCACGCAGGAAATAAAATGTCTGATCGACCAGAAACTCCTTGTCTTCCTTCATAAAAAAAAATCACACAACGCAGAGTCGAGGGGTTATTTGGTCTGCTCTGAGACTTTGGAGTGCAGCAAGAATCGGTTACATAACGGGCCCTATTTAGAGGAACTGAACAAGTGTACTTACAGTTGGGTCAGATGGCTATTGACTTTCTCAGAACCACGTTTCTGCTCCAGGTTCTTTAAGTTCTCTCTCTTCACCCCTTGTACATACAACAACAAAAACTAAGAAATTTAGTTCTTTTACTTTAGTAAGTTCTTTCTGGCCAGGATATTTCATACTTCACAAAAGCTCAAGTGAAGAACTCCTGTAAGGTGCTCATATGTCCAGCCCACTGCGGCATTTGTCAGCGCAGTAACCATGCCCCCTTTACATTTCTGACCAATCATACAATATTTTTTGGAAACCACACACAAAAAAGTTTTGATGTGTCAAGAACTGGCACATGGTTGTTATTCTAAGGGGACCACAGCCAACAAGGTCAGACTTTTGAGCTTTTCTAACAGTGGTCTACCAACAATTGTGGATCTATGCTCTGCCTGTGTTAGTGATCTTATAGTGATACAATAAAATGCATTCACATTGACTTAAAAAGTACCAATATTCTAAAGGGTCTGAAGCACATATTGTAATGGGAGTTTCCTAGATTTCTTAATAAGGATGACACATACAGTGAATCCCAGTTAGGTGTATCTATGTATGATGATTAATTTAGGTATTTTTTGGTAGGCTAGCAGTGTACCAAAGCTGAGACAAACATTAATCTCATTGTAAATTATCACAGTCTCTGAGTTTTTGAAGTTTATGATTTGATGTTTTAAAACATAATCTGATGATTACTTTACTCAGATGATTTCCTGTTACTGTTCACATTGAGCTGGCTAATAAAGTCTTCCCAGAAAGACACCTGATTAAGTAAAACAACCAGGCAAGGCACAGATTAAAAGGACCATTATTTAAATTACGAGGTGGTTTAATAAGGTATTCACCTTTTTATCCAGGCAGACTGAATAAAATCCAAACAGAGCACTAGGAAGAAGTGTTTTCCAACTAACAGCTGAAAAAGTGAACAACAAAACTGACAGTTGTGTAACCTACAGTTTTTAAAGAAACTGTTTCAGTTTGGGGTTTTTTTTTTTTTTTTTTTACCACAGATGTGCTTTCTTATCTACTGAATTTCCTATCTGTTATATAAAGAAGTCTGACAACAAAGGGTGGGGGGGTTGTTATAGGAATAAACCCCACCCATGTTGACTTGGATAAGGAACGTTTGTCAAACATCCACCATAGAGAAGCAGAGACAAAAAAAACTATGCAAAAGGAAAGGCAAACGTAAAAAGATCAGAGGTCAAGAATTCTTTCTGCAGAATGAACATGTGCTGCCATGCATAAAGAACCTGTCAGATTATCTATACTCTGGATGTTGAAGTGGTAGCTTTACTGATTAAAAAATGCACTGAGCTTCTATCGTCAAAACTTTAACCGTTGCAATTTTTCTAATGAGTTTTGACATACAGGCATGTTCTTCATTGACTCTCTAGATGCATATGTTATAGGTCTTGCATCTGGCCTTTATTTCTGATGCATTAATAATTTCTGCTGAAAATACAAACAAGTTTGCATCTTTTTGTTGCATATCTCAACCTCAGAACCTCAGATGTCACTGTCTTCGGTTGGTATTTCACTTCTTCATTTATGCCTCAAAAATAAAATTGCATATTTGCAAAATACAAGAAAGTACATTCCCCCTTTCAAACAGCTGTGGCAGTTAATGAAGAGAACCAGCGCACTTGCAAAAGTATTTATACTGCTTGAACGTTCAAATTTGGTCTTAGCCACAAATTTGAATGAATTGCATTGGAGATTTTGTGTTATAGACCAAGACAAATGAATGCCTAAATGTGAAGTGAAAAGAAGATAATGCATTGTAGAAGTTTTACTTTAAAAGTCTAAAGTATGGAATAGTGGCAAGAAGAAAACAACCTTCAAAAGAAATCCAACATTTTGGCCTACATGCAAAATGGTACTTGTGGGATCATCGCAATGGTGGTGGCAGTCTCATGCTGAGGGGGTGCTTTTCGTCAGCAGGTACAGGAAAAACGGTAAGAGTTAAAGGGACAATGGATGGAGCTAAATACTGGTAAATCCTGGAAGGAAACCCATTAGATGCTGCAGAAGACTTGAGATTTTAGCAGAAGTTCACCATTTAGCAGGGCAATGACACATGAGCTTGAGCTATTTTGAAAAGGTATACCAATATCCTGAATTACTCAGGACTGAATCTCAGGAAAAATTTAGGAGGAAATGCAAAACTAAAAAATGATGTTTTTAAAAAAAAATAAGTATTCCTGTATGCAGCTGTCTCTTGCCAGGAATGCTGAGGCACTTCCTCATCTTAAGCTGACATTAGGGAAGCTGTTGCTGCTTCGCTTGCAGTTCAGCAAACTGACCTAAATCTACACCTTTCTTTTTCTCATGCACTTACAAAGAACAGAAACATGTGGAGAGTCTCAAGGGATGTTTGAGTTATGAAATGCATTGAAAGTGAAAGAGTTTAGGACCATACTCAGGTCTTTTTAGCTATTGCACAAACAGACTGAGGCTGCAGCTCAAATTTTACTCAGTAGTTTTTTGAGAAATGATAAGATAAAGTGTCAGCTTTGTGAAATTTAATGTTATTTAATCAAACAGCCAAGGACAAATGATAAAAATACAAAATCAATTATATATATATATATATATATATATATATTGCTATATATTTGCAGCCTATTTAGGCTTTCAAAATACTATACATACCAGTACTGCTTAAAAACAGTGACACTGGCTTAATGTGTTTATTGTTCATCACCATTGTGTCCTCAGTACTTTGCAGATTGTATTTGAAGCTTCAGTGTCCCTTCTGTCTTCAGAGTTTGCTTCAGCACAGGACAATCACCCAGACAGGATGTGACCAAAATTCTACAAGCTTCTCTTTCACTTAGAAACCTCCTCAAAGTCTCATCAAAACAGTGGTTCCCTTCTTTATATCCATCCAATAGCAGTAGAGTCTTGTTGGACTGGGACAGAACAGTCCTCAGCTCCTCTGCTGATATCTTTTCACTGAGAGAGAGCTGAGATGTTGCATCCTGGAACAAGTCAGCCTTCACCGTGCTGCAGTTGACATACATGAAAAGATCCAAAATGCTGGCGTCAAAGAACTTCGAAGCAGCATCGGTCCAAGATGAGAGCAGGATATTGGCTACGGTTGTTTTCCCACTTCTTGGGGGTCCCTCAAGTAACAGAATTTCACCAGCGTTCGGAAGTAGACCTTGGAGTCTCACAGGCAGGCCCTCACTGAAAATAGAAACATCTCTGTAATTCTGAACTGCATAAACAGGTACAACAATAAAAACCTCAGCTAAAGGCGTCAATACAAACCCTTAGTTTTATAAGACTACTGTAAATACTGACAGTAATTAAAAAACAGAAATGGTCCTAACATTGATCCATGTGGTACACCGTGTATTTCTCAAAAGTATTAAACCTTTGGAGTGTTTAAACTGTCTGGTCTGGATGAGTAAAGATGTAAACAAAATCCACTTCAGACGCCAACAGTCTGATTTACTAATTGAGTGCGGGTCATTTCCTTCTTTCGTCATTTAATACCCCTGTACTTTCAGTCGCTACGGACTGACAACGTGTCAGTTCCTACTCACCAGGGGTAACATTTTATATCTGCTTTGACAACCGATGACTTGACTGGGTTTTTTTTTTATTTACTGATAACCTCCTGCTCAGCAAATACTGTCTACCAACAGGAAGTTGTGTGGAGTCATTTTTATTTTAGCTAGGTTATAATCAGTCATACTTCATTCGAGTGAATAAAAGGTGGATCAGAGCAACAATAAATAGAAATGCGATGTACTACAAAGTTTTCAGACAATAGTATTTATGAGGTTAAATTATGAGCAAAATTGGAGCATTTTAATAACTATTTATACCCATGATTAATTTAAAGGTGACCTTTTATGCAAAATTCCCTATTTCATCCTTTTTATACTTCCATTTGGGTCTCTAATGCTTTTACAATCAGTCCAAACGCAAAAAAACCATTCAGCTGTTTTTTTGGCATTGAATGAATGTCTTATTTTTTTCGAGAAAACGTGCGGTTTCGCGGCGCTGAAGGTGTAGGGGTTAAACGCGCGACCATATACGGAGGCTACAGTCCTCGAAGAGGCCGTCCCGGGTTCAAATCCGGGACCCGCCGACATTTGCCGAATTTCTCCCCCTCTCCCTACTCCTCTTTCCTGTCTGCCTACTGTCAAAAAAATAAATAAAAATAAAGGCCACTAGTGCTGAAAAAAATATCTTAAAAAAAAAAAAGAAAACGTGCGGTTTCAAAAGCTGTGTAATTGTGACGTCACAATTACACAGGCACCTAACAACGTTTCCTGAGTCCCGCCCCTACTAGCAACTGAAGCGGAGCTCCACCCCCTTGATTTTCAGTTGAGGACCACATCTCGCCGGCTGGTTTTACCGTACATGCGCTTTACACTGGCTACCCTCTGTTGTTGTCAGATTTTTGGGGTTACTGGAAGTGAGGTAAAAATGCAAAGGAGTTTACAATTCTTTCCACGGACTTGGAAAAACGTCTTTATGACTCACTTGTTTTGCAGCCTGAGAGGCAGCTCCTCCGCAGCAAAACTATCACAGTGGTGTCTTGTCTTTGTAGTGAGGGAGAATTCGTTATAATAGGCTTTCAGATGCGACCTCAGGTTTTCCACTGTGTGACGAGCAGAGAAAAACAAACTCATTGTTGAAAGAGAATTGACATATGAAAAGAAATAGATAATGTTCTAGTTATACTTCCTTCTTGAACAAATAATTTCATGTAACTGTGTCTTAGATGGTAGAAATTGCATAATCAGGATTTTTTTAATTAAATATTTCAGTTTTGACATTTTCGCCTAGATTTAATATTTTACAGAATATTTGCATTCTTTTATTACAGGCAGTTAACAGTATATCAAGTGCATTTTTTGTTAGTTCTATTCTCTTCTAAATGTTTTTACTGAAACACAAAGGCAGTAATTATAATAGAGGATCATATAAGTGTAGACAACAAAGAGTGGATAACAAAAACACAATAGTATTGCAACATAGTCATTTACCTTCAGTAATAACTGTGTCTTCAAGACCACTTCCTTTATCTCTGTGTAGACCTGACGAAAAATCAACAGCATCATCAGAAAAGATGGGTACTTATTTTCCTAGTCAAGTTAATGATTACCAACTAACCCAATCATTACTAGTGTGTACACATAGAAGACATGATTTATCAGTGGTTTGACTTCAGTGACTACACGGTGCTTTCAGAGACAGTACTGAAAGAAGGATGGAGCAATTCAGACTTACAGGGAGTTGCAGACATGGACTTCTCCCCATCATCAACCAGGCAAATCCTGGTTCTGGGAGCTCTGGGACCTATAAAACAGGGGAACCTTTGATTAAGTGTGTTGGTGCACAACGTTAGGTAAATATGCAACATGAATACAACAAAAAATTAAAATTAGTGGATGGTCTGTCACTAAATCCAATTATCATAGAGGTAATTATATTGAAATAAGACATACAGTTTTAAATTTATGTTTAGCATCCTGCTTTCCATTTATTTCTACACATTTAGTCATTGGAAACAAAATTGTTCCACACTTACTTGAACTACTATACATTCTTTAGTCTTCTAAAGTCTTCAGTTAAATTTATTTTATGGGAATTTTTAGGAATGCCAATAAGTGTGGATCCTTTGATGCTGTTAGAAAATAATCGTTGTGGGATTTCTTTCTCCCACTCAATACTCACACTTAGAAGATATAATGTTAGGATGTTAAAATAAATTATTACAAGAATGTTTTTGCTTCATTTTTCTTTCCTACACTTATTTAGTTTGTCTACACTCCTTATTTGTAAACTGTTTAAAAAGTGCTCTTGTAAGTATCGCTACAAAGGCTGACATTTCCTGAATACAGTCACCCAGAGATTTCCATACCCATAACTGAAATATGATTTCTTGTTATGATTGCTTGTTCATTTATCTGAAAGTGTGTGTAAGAAATGTACATGTGAAGTGACAGGGTTGTTTGGATATTATGGTGAACATGTGCTAAACCAAAAAAGCACCCATACATTCACAAATAGTTGTGAATTCCCCCTATAACACAGACCAAAACCAGGCTGGGTTATTCCAGGCACATTGATGAAGTCCTTGACTTCAACAACTCAAAAAAGCTAACTCACGCTCACATGAGAACAAACATAACAGGTTGCATGCTGGTGAAATTCCACAAAATTCAAATCACAACAGGGAAGGCATCAAATTGAGCCTGAGAACGTCAAAAACATTTGAGAAAAGCTTCCTCTTTTTGATGGAAATGTGACTTAGACTGCAACCCAGCGTATATGAAAGCCGACAATGTCTTTCTCACTGGAAACAATGGTTCTTTTTTTTTTTTTTTTTTTTTTTTACAAACAGCCGTTTCTGCCCCTTGGGCAAAACAAAAGTCAACTAAAGTCAGTTGATATAGCTGTGAAACAGGAAGGATTTTTAGATGCTGAGCAATGAACTGACAGTAATGGCAAGTTGTTTGAGTTTAGACTGAAGCCAAATTTTGGGTTAAACACTAAAAACATGAAAGAGAGAGTCTGGAATTTTCTTTAACAATGCAGCAGGTCACGAAGCTAAATAATGTCTGAAATGAGGAAATAAAGAAGAACCAAAGTGAAAGTCTGACTCCAGTGATGCTTCCCTTTCCCACTGACCTGTCATGGGTATTTCGTGCAGGTGTAGCTCTACTTGTGTATCACTTTTCGTTTTACTTTCCTTCACAAGCTATGTATGTTTGCAACCACAATTTTAAATTTCTATATGTGGAAGAATGTGCCATCTTCTCAGGTTTGGATTGTCTCACATGCTGATGCTACTTTAACAACATATCAATAAAAAGTTTGTTACTCAACATGAGAATATTCAGATTTTCTGCAATGCTTTTATTTAGTAACTGAATATTTATTTAACAGGTTTCAGTTTGTATTTCTTAAAGCAACAGGGAGCTGCTAAGAAGACAATTATTCAGACTTCCTGAATTTATTCAGTTTTATCTAGACAAAAATTACTTTTTGTGCAGTTTAACAGTTTTGCAAAGAGACATTTTTTTACATTAAATAATGGATCTCTGAAAGAGCTTGGCACAATATTTTGAGCCATGCTTCACCAGTTTTCAAACATAAGCATGGCATTGCTTCAATGAAGGATCCAACTGGGTCGGTATCAGGGACAGAAAACCCTGATTGGGACATCCCTAGTCTAATCTGTCTTTACAAGCTGCCAAATATTTTTTTGTGTTACTGGCATCACTTTTTTTGTGTTACTTTCCTAAATGCATTGAAACTGGTCCATAAATAATTTTAGGTTTTTTTTACTTATTAAATAAAGTTGCAAAAAACCTAACATTTTAAATGATTAAGTTTTGTCTCTGTGTTTACTGTGTACAAAAAGAACAGAAGAAGCAAGGATTTACCTTTGCGACGTCTGTAAGTGACCACTCCAAGACCAATGGCAGTCAATATTAATCCTAAACACAACACAGTAATGAGGGCATCGTTTTTCCCAGGAGGATGGCGTATATCATCTGTAATGATAGAGAAAATATAGAGGAATCATTTTTAACATCATACTTGAAATTCAGCAAAGACAGCCATGGGTTGCAAACATTTTGTTTATGTCCACACATGTTTTCAACCACTTTGGAAAGAACCAAATTTACCAAAGACAAAGTGAAGCAGACTTCCCTATAGTGGTCAAAACTAAAACTAATTGTGGCTGTAAAGTAGAAATAGTCGAGTCTTATGCAACAGTCTTCTTGCTGTGTATTGAAACAACTTTTCAGATTACTTTTACTACTTTTGTTTATGTTTTCATAGCTTCATGGAGCATCTACTGGATCTTCTGTCCTTTAAGCCTATCAGGTTCTCCTCCATTATAGTCAAAATTTAATTTTGAATCTTTTAGAATATACTTTCCAGTGAAAATAAAAACCCAAATATATCTCCAAATATTGTTTTCTAAGTGCACCTGCACAGTGTTAAATTGTTTCTACAACACCTACAGTTTCAGTGAAAATGGAGGCAAGTCTAGCACCCTATCTCTAAGGGAGTGCCCGGCCACCCTACAGAGGAAGCTCATTTCAGCCACTTGTATCCAGGATCTTGTTCTTTCGGTCATGACCCAAAGTTCATGGCCATAGGTGAGGGTAGGAACGTAGAAATTGAGAGCTTTGCTTTTTGGCTCAGCTCTCTCTTCACCACAACAGACCGGCACAGCGCCCCCATTACTGCGGCAGCTGCACCGATCCGTCTGTCGATCTCCCGCTCCATTCTTCCCTCACTCGTGAACAAGACCCCGAGATACTTAAACTCCTCCACTTGAGGCAGGAACTCCCCTCCAACCTGAAGAGGACAAGCCACCCTTTTCCGGTCGAGTACCATGGCCTCGGACTTGGAGGAGCTGATCTTCATCCCAGCCGCTTCACACTCGGCTGCGAACCACCACAGTGCATGCTGTAGGTCTTGGCTAGAGGGGGCCAGCAGGACCACGTCATCTGCAAAAAGAAGAGACGAAATCCACTGGTCCCCAATCCAGACCCCCTCCGGCCTTTGGCTGCGTCTAGAAATCCTGTCCATAAAAGTTATGAACAGGACCGGTGACAAAGGGCAGCCCTGCCGGAGTCCAACATGTACCGGGAACAGGTCCGACTTAGTGCCGGCAATGCGGACCAAACTCCTGGTCCGCTCGTACAGGGATGGCCCCTAATAAAGGGCCCCCGATTCCATACTCCTGGAGCACCCCCCACATTGCACCACGAGGGACACAGTCGAATGCCTTTTCCAGGTCCACAAAACACATGTGAACCGGTTGTGCAAACTCCCATGAACCCTCGAGCACCCTGTAGAGGGTATAGAGCTGGTCCAGTGTTCCACGGCCGGGAAGAAAACCACACTGCTCCTCCTGAAGCCGAGGTTCGACTATCGGCCGGACTCTCCTCTCCAATACCCTGGCGTAGGCCTTACCAGGGAGGCTGAGGAGTGTGATCCCCCTGTAGTTGGAACACACCCTCCGGTCCCCCTTCTTATGAATGGGGGCCACCACCCCAGTCTGCCAGTCCAGAGGCACTGTCCCCGACCGCCACGCAATGTTGAAGAGGCGTGTCAACCATGACAGCCCTACAACATCCAGAGACTTAAGGTACTCAGGGCGGATCTCATCCACCCCCGAAGTCTTGCCACCACGGAGCTTTTTAACCACCTTGGTGACTTTAAGACTCTAAGTCTTTAACTTTAAAATGGATTCTTTTGCCATTTAGTACTTTTCTGAAGCAAATCAGAAATAAGTTGTGACATCCTCTGCTTGCCTCCAAGTATACATTTTGAGCACTATCTTCAAAGAAAACCCTGACAAATGGTAAACATTTACCTGGAATGTGAAACGTTGCAGAGTAGCCATCTTTTGTAAAGTTACATGTGTAGTTGTTTTTCTCTGAAGAGCTGACTTCTATCTGACTGGTGACTCTAAAAAGACTGTCTGGCGTTGTTGTAGCTGTGGTGTTAGGACTGTGCCTCTGCAGGTGCCCATCGTGCCACACAACAGGAGACTGAGGGTATCCCTCAGACTTGCAGGTTAACACCACCTTATCCCCCTCTGCTGTCCTCTCAATCTTTTTTGAGACTGAGTTATATGGTGCTGGGAGAGAATAATAAATTAAGATTAGCAACATCTTATTATGATACATTTATTGTGTTCAATTTCAAAATACAGGGTTCCTACAATATTTTCATTTTAAATTCAATGCTTTTTATAGATTTTTCCAGCTTTTTTTAATGATATTATGCATACATAGATCCAAACCATTAGCTTAGTTAAGTTTTATAAGCATTTTTTCTTTTCAACAAATCATAAAACAACACAACTCTGAAGGTGGCTTCTGATTTAGCAGTGCTGGTAACACTTTTTTTTGTTTCTGAACAAAGTTACTTTATCTCGACGGCCTATTCCTGGATTAAACACAAATCCTTGAAACACAGGAACACGTTAATACATAATAAGAACCTTAGGTCTATTTTTTTCCCGTGTTTTTTAACACAGAAGTAACATAATATAAAGACCAAGAGGAGGAAGAGCAGTGAAAAGTAGAAATAGTTTAATCTTATGCAAAATATCTGCATGTGTCCTTTTCCTTAGACTTCATAATTTTCACTTTTTTGTCTTGAAAAAATCAAATAAAATATCAATAAAATACCTTAGTAGTTGCAACAAAACGTGACAATGTTCAAGAGGTATGAATACATCTGCAAGGAACTGTATCTAAGTTTCAAGGTTTTCTTTTATAGTAAACTGAGTAATATTTGTTTTAGTTTCATTTTTGAAATTAGTTTGACTGCCCAGAAATGACCATCTGCAGCAGCCGTTGAGCAAGACCATTCCCAGAACAAAGGTCCTGTGGTATTAAAAAAAAAAGCACACTGTTCCATATTCAATGACTGATCTTACCTCGAACTGACAAAGTTATAGTTTTATAATCATTCCCTTCTGCTGTTTGAACCAAACATTGATATGTCCCAGAGTCACTAATCTTGAGATCTGATATCTGTGAAGTGAGAGAGAAAATAAATACTTATATACTCTTAAAATACACTACTTTAAATAAACATAAATCATAACTGGATCACTACTTCACTCTCCAATCAATTACTGCAGTACAACAAAACAATACCACAAATTTCTGTTGTATATTTTGTAAGCACGGTTCTGTTTCAAGTACATTTTGTCTTAATATGATCAGAAAATAACAAATAACAGGCTCAGATGGGAAAGTTATTGGCAGCATAAAAACATATTGGCAATTTTAAATAGGCAAGCCACATGTTACATTAACAAATTTGAGAAATGGCTCATCAGTCATCTGACAGTTGTGAACTCCATCTGAGTCTATAAATTCATTGCCAGCAAGTACCTGTAACTTTGCCCAGCCATTTTTCAGCTCATCAGTGAGAAGCTTCACTCGACCCTGGTACTTTGGAGATGCAATGTCCTCCAAGTTGTTTTCTATTCGTATCACTTCCTGATGTTGATTAGTGACCATCAAGTGCCAGATAACTTTCAGGTCACGATGAGTTTTTGCTGGTTCGGAAGAAAACTTGCAGCCCATCACAACATTTCCTCCATACTCCGACGAATATGTAGTTCGCTCTACCTTCACTGTAAACAAGTCTGCAGGAAAATAATAAGTAGCAGAAGTTTTAGAGTAAACTTGCCAAAAATACATAATATAAATGCACTAAACCTCAGGTTTCATTCGTGTAATAAGTTTGCTTTGCAGATTTAAGCTAGCTTGTGTGTCAAAACTGAAATTGAAAGCTTTTCCTAATGTTTCACAAGTGTATGCTTACTACCCACCTGCGAGAGATGGCTGCAGGAAAACTTGCAGAACTACAACAAGAACTACAACAATGACCCAGTCCATTGAAACCTAAAGGAAGGGAAAAAAGTGCATACAAAATGTTAAAATCCTATGGCCACAGATGATCACATGCCACTTTCACAGATGCAGGTCAGATGAAAATTCTGATGAATTGCATGACACTGAGATAATCAACAACACATGATCACTGATCAAGGTATGCATGACTAAGCATGACTGTCACAAAACAAATCTATTTTCAGCTGGTTTACGTTAGATAACATCAGGAGAACAAAAACATGTGCTCAGCTCTGGAGCTTTTTCATAACCCAATTTTTCTCCCATGGAGAGATCTGGTTTCTCCCATCTATTAATTTCCTTATAATTTCATATGAGCCACCATAATAATGAGTCATTTTTTTTTATTGCAACTGCACATCAGCCCAAACCAGTGAGCTGGTTTTGCCATAAACCAGTTTTATGAAATTGTGTACCATTATGTACAAAATATTAACACTAAAACTGTTTGAATAGCTTTTGGGTCTTATTATTGATGGGTTCCACAGATCATTCAAAAACTGGACCGTTTCACTGCTAACTCTCTGACTGGAGTATCAGACACTAAATGCTGATTCTTTGAAGCACAGTTTGCAAATGTTAGTACCTCCAGACCATTAACAACCAGTGGTAAAATGTCCCTTTTTTGATTCTCCTAATACTGTAATGGTAAAATCAAGCTGTGATGTAGCAACCCCACTCCACACTCAGTTTTCCTTTTTTCCGTGATTATCCAAACCAGCAAATTGTTTAAAGCGAATACTAAACGTTTCCAGACTTATCAAGACTGCATAGAAACCAAGATTAATTAGAACAGAGTAACTTACAGTCGTTGTTTTAATAAAAGAGGATTGTTAAAAATGTGTTTCGGTACAGCCAGATAACTAGGCTTTTTAAAAATATGAGGCAAAACAATATTTGAATTTAAATATTAAAATAGACAGACAATATAAAACCTATTACTAAAAATACCTTTGAATCCACTCCTGTTATTGTTGTATAGTATGACTATCTCATTATTATGAGTGGTTCCCAAAAATAGATACTTATTACTATTCATCAAGGTTGAATAAAGCAAAAAGCTACAGATTAATACTCATAAATTGATAAATTGCTGTCCTACCTGCAGATAGTACAAACAATCTGTGCTGTGTTGTTTCCTCCTTCCTTCACGTCTAAATGCTCAGTTATTTCTTCAAGCGCTTTTAATAAGGAGATCCTCCCTCTTTACCACAACACAACCCACTCCCTGCACAATACAACCGACATGGCTTTGTCTAACTCTAACTTGACTGCCAGTTAGATGAATTAAACTAAAACAAAACAAAATAATTGATGTTTGCAGATGCCTCATAGATAGGTAGTTCCTGCAAACATGTTTCAACTTTTTTTGTACATCTAACGGACAAAAACTGTTCTACCAACAGCTTTTTTTGGCGACGGAGGACCTACCATAAGCAGAGAATGGGTGCGCAGTTTCCACGGCAACTGGTAGTAGTACCCCCAAATCACGGTCGCGAGCTCTTCTAGTTCTCACGTCGACGTCCGCAGTTTTAATCCGTCCCGATAACAGCAACCAAGAAGACGTCTGGGGGCCGTAAAGGCGTGAAGTAAATAAACCCAGCTGACTGACTACTTGTTTTATACTCGAAAACAAACCTCATGGTCTGTTATTTCCAACGCTGGGTCACGATACTCTCGGGATTCTCCTTCCGCTTTGTTTCCGCCTTGAGAGAAGTCACCTTAGCAGGGCTGTTGCGTATTACTGTAAAACTGACAAAGCGTGTTTTTACGAGACATTATTAATCATTCCCCACTAACATGAGCTACCAGAAGCAACTAGGTCCTGCAATGAACCGTAAACAAACAGGTTACACGTAAAAAAAAAAAAAAAACAACACAAAAAAACTTATTCGCAGTAAGTGTGCATAACAATGAAACAAAAAAACTAGTATTAGAATGTAACTATCCAGTTACAGCTGAAACTAAGTAGTATCCAATGTATTTTTCAATCACTCTAGAACATACAGGAATCAAAATATATATATGTATGCATTATAATACAGGCATTAGACTATACGCAAAAATAAACAGAATTTGAAATTAACAGCCCTATTTCTAACGTCATGAACTGGATGATAAATGGTAGAAAAAAGGGGGAAAACTATTCAAAAAACTTTGAATTTAATTCTCAAACAAGATAGACTTTTGACACAAACAGCGCCATGAAAAGAATAGAGTAAGCTAAACCAGAATAAAGACCCAGTTTGTGTTTATGAATCTTTGTTCGGTGAGGAAGGGTTTGTCTCAGTATTTTAGATTTTGAACAACAGCAGTCTAGACCCCTATCCCCTTAACTGAAGGGAATTATTATTTTTGATACATAGGGTTCAGCAAAAATTTAAAATAATCACCAGCTGATTTTAGTAGTAAAGCATGACTTTTTCCATTTTGCTCCTAATAGAGTAACACTGGGAGTATAACTGGCTGACTTTGGCAGGCTAATTAGTCAAGCTCTCTGCTGTGGTAGTCATTTGTCAGCTGCTTAGCTTAAGAGATATGCTGCTTGTAACTATCCTAATGTAGCTTTAAAATACGTTACCTTAATAGGAGCGATGTGTGCATGTTGTTCCTTTAGGTTTCACTCCATGGCACTATGTTTTTTACCATGTCAAATACACTCACCGGCCTCTTTAATAGGTACACCTTGCTAGTACCGGGTTGGACCCCCTTTTGCCTTCAGAACTGCCTTAATCCTTCATGGCATAGATTCAACAAGGTACTGAAAACATTCCTCAGAGAGTTTGGTCCATACTGACATGATAGCATCACACAGATGCTGCAGATTTGTCGGCTGCACATCCATGATGCGAATCACCCGTTCCACCACATCCCAAAGGTGCTCTATTGGATTGAGATCTGGTGACTGTGGAGGCCATTTGAGTAATGGCCATCTCAGACTGGTTCAAGAAACCAGTCTGAGATGATTCGTGCTTTATGACATGGGGCATGATCCTGCTGGAGCCCATCAGAAGATGGGTACACTGTGGTCATAAAGGGATGGTCAGCAACAATACTCAGGTAGGCTGTGGCGTTGACACGATGCTTTATTGGTACTAAGGGGCCCAAAGTGTGCCAAGAAAATATCCCCCACACCATTACACCACCACCACCAGCCTGAACCGTTGATACAAGGCAGGATAGATCCATGCTTTCATGTCGTTGACACCAAATTCTGACCCTACCATCTGAATGTCGCAGCAGAAATTGAAACTCTTCAGACCAGGCAACGTTTTTCCAATCTTCTATTGTCCAATTTTAGTAAGCCTGTCCGAATTGTAGCCTCCGTTTTCTGTTCTGACAAGGAGTGGCACCCGGTGTGGTCTTCTGCTGCTGTAGCCCATCCGCCTCAAGGTTTGACGTGTTGTGCCTTCAGAGCTGCTCTTCTGCATGCCTTGGTTGTAACGAGTGGTTAGTTGAGTTACTGTTGCCTTTCTATCAGCTCGAACCAGTCTGGCCATTCTCCTCTGAGCTCTGGCATCAACAAGGCATTTGCGCCCACAGAACTGCCGCTCACTGGATATTTTCTCTTTTTTGGACCCTTCTCTGTAAACCCTAGAGATGGTAGTGTGTGAAAATCCCAGTAGATCAGCAGTTTCTTAGTACTCAGACCAGCCCGTCTGGCACCAACAACCATGCCACGTTCAAACTACCTTGAATCACCTTTCTTCCCCATTCTGATGCTCGGTTTGAACTGCAGCAGATTGTCTTGACCATGTCTACATGGCTAAATGCATTGAGTTACTGCCATGCTATTGGCTGATTAGAAATTTGCATTAACGAGCAGTTGGACACGTGTACCTAATAAAATGACCGGTGAGTGTATTTCTAAAAGGTTGACCTTGTCTTTCTTGTATGTGACGGTAAGTCAGCGGATCGGCAGTGAGCAACAACATGTAAAAAAGGGTGCTGCCCTCCAAACAAACCAGTCGCTTTGGTATTCTCTCTGACATCTCAGTAAAAGAACAGTATTAAAAAATTGAATCAAGGCTTTTCTTTTTCTGCCTCTATGGAGTATTCTTCTGCTTCAAAATTACTTTTTTCCTCTGAAAGTCAATGATTGTGGAAAAACTGGGTATGACTACACAAGCACAGCAAAATTAAAAATAGGCAAATGGGCAAAATGACCAGTACTCCTAAATAAATAAAGCAAATCCACTAGAAATGTTGAATATGTAATATATCTTATAATACGGGTATTATGTTTTTATAAATAAAGGGGAAACTGTATGCTACTATTTGAAAAAATTATTGATTGATTTTTTACTGTTTTGTTCCTTTTTTTTATGTTGTGCCGTATGACTGACAATACCGTAGCTTTTCAAGCACTGTATGCAAATGCATTTCTAAAAGTACAGTGCAGCAAACATTTCCAACAGGAGACAGATACACATTCACAATATGACACCTAGGAAAAACGGAAATTTGAATAAACCCAGAGTTTCCTTAGCCTTGGTACCAGCCAAGTGGAATTCCCATCTGTATTGTATGAAAGACAGGTAAAAAGTTAACAATTTATCTCTGGCACACATCAATTTTATTTTTACAATGTGACTGGTGAAGAGTTTCTGGGTTTGCCAGGAATTTAGGTTTTTCTTTGTGCATGCCCGCATCAAACTTCCTTCCAGCCAATAATAATCTGTGTCTGATCTTGTCAGTTTCAATGTTATCTCAGAATAAATAAAAAAAAACTGTTCTTGTTGTGCTTCATTTCTAATATGTCTCCTGAAAAGCCCTTGTCTTGAATTTTACCTTCTCAATGACCCGAAGCAAAATGTTAATTGTCACAACAGGAAGGGTTTCTGAGATGGGTCTTGTGTGAGAAATGTTTTCTTCTTCAAAATCCAGATGTTAGTGTTGCATAGAGCTTTTATCTTGCCAAAGCTGTGTAAGCAAGGTTGAAAATAACGATGCTTGTTACTTGAACATGCAGAGTTTCTATGTTATGACTTATTAGTAGGACGGTCTACTCTGTGGAGACTTGGAAAATAATGGAGTTATATTTCAAGGAAGTTGAGCAATGATGATGTAGAGTTCCCACATTTGTTCTACTGTGAATGAGGAAAAACCATATGAGTCAGTGCAAACTGCAGGAATCACAATGACTAACCCATTTACTAATCCCGTCAGTGAAGTCAGTATTTATGTCTCATTGAACAAGTCCCGGCAAGATTTTATTTTATGTTTTTGTTTTACATTCAAAATGCAGTAAATCTTTCAATTTAAGGGTTATTCCACTCAAAATATATATAAAAAAATATGTCTGTTTTTCACCAGGTTCTAAAAAATGTAACCTTAAAGCACTGGGGAAGATAAAAACACATAACATATCTCACTGTGCCTGTATGTATTAAGGAAAGATGAAGCTAAAATTTTGAATATTTGTGGGAAAAACTATGTCCACCCCTGATGCTCACACAGGATTGAAGTGGGAAGGTAACAGCTCAGTGCTGCTAATCAAAAGCACATCATTAACTAATTATCAGTAATTAAGACCACCTTTATAAAATCAGTGGTTTTGGAACATAGAGGTGTGCGTTAACACAATGTTGGGGTGAAAAGACTTCAGCAGTTACCTTACAGAAGCACTTGTTTCTGCTCATCAATCTGGAAAGGGTTATAGGGGCATTTCAAAACATCTAAAGTCCATCATTCTAAATAGAGAAAGATTGCCAATACAATTGACAAGTGAAAAAAATAATTGTTGCAAAACGTCCTAGGGATGGATGTTTCAGAAACATTTACCTCCAGGGCAGCTTTAAGAGAAATGACAAAAAAACACGAACTAAAGTTAATCTCATCTGTATGCCTCACTTTAACATAGTAAATGTTAAACATCATGAGAGGACAGAGATACCAAGAAAAATACTATGTTTTATTTTGAAAGGTAGTAACAGGAACCCTCTGTTGATAAAGCTTGCATTAAAGTAGGCCATACATTTCATTTCGCCTCAATCTTTGTTTAATAAATGTTGACAGCGTTAAAACATTTGTATGTTTCTGCACTCGTACAGTACAGAAACACACTATCATTGCACATGTACATTACAACAAAATTTGTCCTCTGCATTTAACCCATCCCTTATATGCGGCGCCCGGGTCTTGCTCAGGGACTCAGAGTGGTAATCTGTGGGATACAAACCCGGCCCCTTGTGTCCCCTCCGGAACGCAAACCTCCTTCTCTAACCACTTTTCAGTACTAGTTTTTGAAGGAGAACTAACGGAGTGTCTTTCTTTTTTTTTTTTTACCTTGACTCTATGTGCATGATATTTGAATTTAGTATTTTTCCCCTCTCATTTCTGGAGCTATATTTAAATTGTTTCTCTAAAAGGTTCAGATTTTTAACTTCAAAGAGAACTCTTGTTTTTGCATTAAAACCTTGTTTTTCAACAGAGGGAGCCATTTATCTCTGCAGTTCACTCTGCATGGAACACAAAATATAACCAGCAGCTGGCAAATTATCAGGTTTATTCTCCTTCTGGCTTAAACTTGTGCTGCAACTAAGCATGCTTGGTTGTTATTTATTTAACCGAAAACTCTAATTTATTGAGAATGAAAATGGTTAAATGTAACGTATTTTGAAGGTCCGCCCGGAAGGCAAGACACCAATGGACTTCCGGTATTAGCACTGCAGCTCACGTAGCTTTTATTTTGATAAATAAATGTTTCTGTCTTTTTAATCTATTTCCTCTAAAGTTTCGCCTCAAGGTATTTTAGGTATGTAAATCTTTATTTTATAGTTAGCCATGACTTTACAATTAATAGGTGCAAATCCTATCAGGAGGAGCAAAAGAAGCTATTTAATTAGGCTAGCCATATTAGCCTTCTCAGTTTGCTAACTCGGTTTCACACATTTTGTTTTCTATCTCAAGTTCCTTAACAGTACACTCTGCAGGCTAAGCAGTTATAATCCAAATAATAAACAAAGGTTTGTATTTACCGATGCTTTAGTCAACTAAATGTCAACTCAAGTTTATTTACTCTGTAGCAGTGACAAGGTCACTATAACATGAACAAATGCAGCTATTTATCGTGTCTGTAAGATGTCACATTTGCTGCCCTCGTTTCCGTTACAGAATGACTTTGTTTTTCTGTGTGTTTTGCTCGTCAGGATCCAACATGGGCATCCTCATGTCTAAATCCATGGATGCAAACTTACAAAAGCAGCAGGAGTTCATGCTTCATAATTCACGGCTGCAGGTCAGTCAAGGTGACAGCAACACAATAATACAAACTGGACCTGCACTGTAAACGACGGTCATTGTTATACTTTTTAAATGATGCATGCATTAAAAACATTATACCCTGCTTTAGGTTTTTGCACATTGCATCTTTTAATGATAAAATATGGGAGATAAAGTCCTGCTTATTGGTATTTGATAATAGGCAGAAGAGATGATGCGTATGCATAGTGTTTGATTCCCGGCCCGGGTCTTTCTGCATGGAGTTTCCATGTTCTCCCCGTGCATGCGTGGGTTCTCACCGGGTACTCCGGCTTCCTCCCACAGTCCAAAGACATGCCTGTTAGGTTAATTGGTCACTCTAAATTGCCCTTAGGTGTATGAATGAGTGTGTGCATGGTTGTTTGTTTGTTGCCCTGTGATGGACTGGCGATCTGTCCAGGGTTTACCCCGCCTCTCGCCCATAGACTGCTGAAGATAGGCACCAGCTTCCCCGCGACCCACTATGGAATAAGCGGTAGAAAATGACTGACTATATATATATATATATATATATATATATATATATATATATAATCTCTTTATATAGAGAGAGATTATATATGCTGCGCTGAAGGAGCACAGGTAACCAAACTTGTAAAAAATAGATTAAATCATAATGCAGCAGATGCATCACTGAGTCGAACACGTGATCTTACCAGATCTGTCACTCTTATTCTGCATGTACATTGGCTTGTTAAATGTATTCATACGCCTTGAACTTTTCCACATATTGTTACATTACAACCACAAACATAAATGTATTTTATTGGAATTTTATGTGAAAGACCAACACACAGTGGTATACAATTGTGAAGTGGGACAAAAATTATACATCATTTCTTTTTTTTGTTTTTACAAATAAAAAACTTTAAAGGGCATTGTGCAAATGTATGTTGTTTGATGACGTTATATATACATATATATGATAATATAACAATAATTGAACAATTCATTTTTATTTAAAATATTACAGTATGAGGCTTTGTGATATTTAAGGACACTTGAGTAGATGTAACTTTCATACATCGCAGATCGGCTTATAATGTAAGACTGATCTGACATGTCTGTCAGGCATTTCTTTCCTACTTGTATGAGTCACATACCAACAGTTTCAAAGCTTCCCTTGCATCTCTGCATTTCCGTCTGGAGTACAGGCTTTTATTGCCCTCATATGATTCTTTTGTTTTTCCATGTTTTTTAATTAAAGCAAAAATATTGTTTTTTACGCGCTCCATTCTCCATTAGAGACAATTCCCTTTGATTTATTCATGCCTGCAAGCTGCCGAGCAGCAGGTGGGGTCTGTGGGTGTCATAATGTCAATGAAATTAGAAAATTTACACCCAAAAGGGTTGCTCTGTGGCCTGCACCTGAAATCCTCTCAGCATTTCCAGCTTTAAAACGTGGAAGGTGATGACTAATACAACACAATACAATGATGGCAAAGGTTTGGCAATTGAATTACACAGTGCCACCATCTGGGCCCTGAAGATGACTCATTGAGGGATATTAGATGCATATTTATGCATTACTGAGGTGCCTCCGTGTTGTTTTATAGGCTCAGCTCTCTTTAGCTACTTTAAATTTTTATAGTTCACATTCCAAATCAGCTTGTATACAGTTTAATTGGACTTTTTGAATAATATGTAAAAATAAATTAAAATAAAACTATGAGATGAAACTTTCAAGTAAAATTTCCAGGGTCGCTGAGGGTGAGAGCTCTTAATGTTCAATGATATGAAATAATTTTACTACTTTATTTTTTTTGCATTTGAAAGTTAGTTTGACATCGCCTAATTAAATAGGTCAGAGTGATCATGGCCATTTTAAAATGTCTACACAAAGCTGCGTTGTTACCTCCCCCTGCATTAAGATGTCAGAAACGTCCCATCAGTCATTGCTAATTGATCCCTGTCATGCTGTTGCCTTAAGTCAAAGCCACTCGGTCATTGTGTTTGAATAATGGCCTCCATCTTGAGATCAGCCATAACATTTCCTGGACATTGGTCTAATTTTTATGACGCATGCTTTAACGCAAGCAGTGAATTGACGTTAGCATTGTCTTTTGTTAGCCTTTTCTGAAAAATGTTTGGCTGCTGGTTGTAGAGCTGTAGGGAGGTCAAATAGTTTTTTTTATCTACGATCTTTTGTCCTACTCAGAGCATACAGGTGGTCTAAAGTTTCGCCTTACCCTCCACGCTTTTTGAGTACTGCTCAAAACACTGAATATTCTATCACAACTTGATTCTTTCTGAGAAGCAGCCCATCTTTTTATCCCATTGCTGATTAGATATAGAGAAATTACCGTATTTTCCGCACTATAAGGCGCACCGGATTATAAGGCGCACCTTCAATGAATGGCCTATTTTAGAACTTTTTTCATATATAGGGCGCACCGGATTATAAGGCGCATAGAATAGAAGCTACTGCAGTCAAACGTTTGACTGGGGTTGCGTTATGCATCCACTAGATGGAGCTGTGCTAAAGAGAATGTCAACAAAACAGTCAGATAAGTCAGTCAGTCAAACTTTATTAATACACTACAAACCAGCGTTCTGATAACTCCATTCACTCTCATGGTAAGGTCTCCTCTACATAGAATTCTATTGAATAGAGCCAACCGCACGTTAGGAATGCATTGGAGTCTATGAAGTTGAAGTTGAAATCAAACGTTAGTTAAAACGTGAAAGGGAACTTTCCCCTGATTCAGTAAACACGTAAAAGAAACAGTTTGATGCACTAAATCAAACGTTAGTACTGTTAACCTTTCCTGTTTCTGTCCCCTGACCGTAGTCTGATGACACAGTGGAGACGCTTTCTCCAGGGCCGAAGTTACTAGTTTCCTCGGGGTTAACTCCCTCACTCATACGTTGCTGAGTTGAGCATGAAGAAACAGCATCAAAACACTGAGTTGTTGACCAGATTTGGGGTTCTTTTTAATGACTTTGCAGCACGTAAAAACACAGGGCTTACAGACTCATACACCGCTGCTCCGGTCGCCGTCTCTACCCACCCCACACACACAATAATACCGACGTCACTCCTTCACTCTTGATTCTCAGCTACGGCAGCACACAGCGCCACCTCTGTCCGGAGGAGTAATGTCAACATCTTCCATACACACACACGAAACATACACCCCACACACTGAGCTTCTAATCACATATAGTTCAGGCAATTCCTGCAACAGTACATTCAAACGTTATACACACACAAGTGGTGTTGGACTAGGAGTAAGCACAGTACAGGTGTTTACCGCTATTACTTTGGCGACACCCCTGACTACGGTAGCCGTAATGCTGCAAGCGGTGCGGCTTTGTAGTTTACCAGTCGTACTGAAACATTTTGACAGAGCGCCGTGTACAACCAGTATGGATCAACCAATTAACCAATTGATCCATATATAAGGCGCTCCGGATTACAAGGCGCACTGTCATTTTTTGAAAAAATTAAAGATTTTTAAGTGCGCCTTATAGTGCGGAAAATACGGTAACCTTTTTTTTATGTAAAGAGCTGCCTTTTAGAGTGAAACAGAAAATCAGATCAGCAACATTTGCCACTTTTTGTAGATGCCAGATATACTTTCAATGGGATGTCCAACCATGGATTTTCTATACCCACTTATGCTTTGCAGGATTATGGTTTCTATTAATGTTTTTAAAGCTTTTATCAAAGAGGAAAACGCCTCTGCATTTGGTTGTGACAGCTTGTGAAAGTCAACGTTAGGCCAATAGGGAAGTTTTTCAAACAGTAAATGGAAAGTTGCACAATTGCTAAGAGGAACCTTCTGCTTGTATAGATGAGACATCTTCCTGTGTTCCATGCAGGAGTTTCATTGAGTTAGTTCTGTATTCTTCGAGTACTTGATGCATTTTTATAGGGGCAGCATGATGGTGCAGTTCTAAACAGATACAATGAACATGTCTACCTCTACAGTGCTTGAAATGTGTCTTTCCAGTTGACAGGTTTGATTAGACCAAGATAAATTCGGGCGCAGTCGCTCGAATAGCCCGGTTTGTTTGCATAACTTTAAATGCCTTCATATGTTTCTACCAAACAAGTGATCTAGGTCATGGCTGCATTTAAACAATCACTGGTGTATTTTGAGTTTAGTGCAATTCTAGTTGTTGGTCTTGTTTTCTGCAAACCACATTGAGCTTTTTAGTTCTGGTTATGATGGCAATCAGAAAAATTAGGTTCTAGATCAGAAATTTGTACTGGAAAAAATGCTCTAAATGGCCTTAATAACTGGAATCTGATCTGAAACCTGTGAAATATACTGATCGAACTGTGTGCATTTCCAGATTCCCTTATATCTGAGTCCCATTCGATCCCATGTTGAGTAGATGCTACTTCTTTCCAGCATGTGCTTCTCTGTTGTGTGACCCATCTGCTTCTGCTTCTCCTCCCAACAGCTTGTACCATAGAGCGTGAATATCCAGGATGATTTGTGATGATTTCTGCACATACCTTTGTCAAGCTTTTGCCTAAATTTGATAAAGCTGCAATCCTATATAAATGTCAGTGAGTTTCCTGCTTGGTTTGGGCTTTGTTTTGTTCTCACTTTGCCACCTTCAGATTAGATCGTGTCTCATTTCTGCTTTTCACGTATTCTTCTCTTCTGTTTCCTGCCATTGCTTGCCTGGCCTTTCTCGAAACCTCTTCGTCATGCTCTGTAATGTCGGTAGTGTATAGAAGGTTTATTTTATCCTGTTTCGAAGTACATGTATCGATAAATGTTTCGCTTTCAGAATAAGTAAGAAGTTGTCATCAAGTTAAAATAGACAGACACTGTCAGCTCTGTCATTTCAGGAACACAGTTCCAGTGCCGGCCACATTTACTGGCACCATCAGCTAAGATAAGTTCGGGATTAGCACGGTGGCGCAGTTGGTAGCACTGTTGCCTTGCAGCAAGAAGGTCCTGGGTTCGATTCCCAGCCGGGGGTCTTTCTGCATAGAGTTTGCATGTTCTCCCCGTGCATGCGTGGGTTCTCACCTGGTACTCCGGCTTCCTCCCACAGTCCAAAAACATGCTTAGGTTAATTGGTCACTCTAAATTGCCCTTAGGTGAATGAATGAGTGTTTGCATGGTTGTTTGTGTGTTGCCCTGTGGTGGACTGGCGACCTGTCCAGGGTGTACCCCGCCTCTCGCCCATAGACTGCTGGAGATAGGCACCAGCTCCCCCGCGACCCACTATGGAATAAGCGGTAGAAAATGACAGACTGACTGACTAGTTCAGAACAGTTAATTAACTCAGTGTTATTAAATAATTGTTTTTAACCACATGCTGGGATTGTCACTCCTGCTGTGAACAAGCCTCTTTGGCCAGTAGGCGTCTCCTGTAAGATTTCTCAAGGCTGGACCTCTTTGCACAATCTCTGTGGATCATTGGTTCTGACCTTTAGTAGTATTTGTAGGTTCTGTTTTTGATGTGTTGTAACATATATTGCATACATTTTATTTTATTTTGATCATTATTATTCATTTTTGTTATTTAGTTTGACTTTGGAGGCAGATCTTGAGACCTCATACTTGCCGATTTGCAACCCTAGTTTTGGTAACCACCGCTGTGGATCTCCGGGAGTTCTAGGAGAGTTCTGGGCCGTCTCTTATGCTCACCTCTCTTCAGCTAACCCCACAGGTTTGTTATAGGATTTAGGCCATGGAAGAATGCTTCAGACATTTGGTCTAAAGAAACATCACCGTGTTTATTTGGTCATATGCTCTGGATTATTACCCTGCTAAAAGACCTGATCATGACCCATTTTTTGGTATTTTCTTAGAGACAACCAGGTATTTATTTAAAATGCCCTGGTATTTGTAAGCTTTCAAGGTTCCTTGTCTCTTTGGATGGGACACAGACCCACAGCATCACAGTTCCTCCTCCATAGTTACCAGTAGGCTTGAGGTGGTTTTCCAGATTTTACCTCCTCTGCCAGCTTGCTCACTGTGTGTGGTTGCAAGGTAAATTTGAGACCTTTTCGAGCCTATTGGAGAACAACTAAGAGAAATCACCTGTCATTCCCTGGTGAAACAGAACATCATGGATTACTAATTAGAAGGTTCTACAATCACTGATGAACGTAAAAAAGTATTAATAAAAAATGCCTCCATTCGTTTATTTTAAAGGGATTTTTAGGGGTACCAATAATTGTGCCATTGTTTCTTATTATAGGATTTCCCTCCCAAGTAAGTTAAAGTATTCAAATCAAAGGTTGGATTTTAAAAATCTTTTCAGTATTAGATTTTATTTGAAGGAATTTTACTTATTTTCACCAGGGGAGTCAATTAATGTGCCCACAACTAACTGGTGTAAAATATGGCTTTTAGTCAATATTACAGAATTGCAATTTAGACAATATCCCTTTTAAAGTGATGGATTGAATATTTACAGATGAAGTATTTTTAATAATTTTGATGTTCTTTAAAATATAATGGGCCTCTCGCCCATAGACTGCTGGAGATAGGCACCAGCTCCCCCGCGACCCACTATGGAATAAGCGGTAGAAAATGACTGACTGACTGACTTATTATAAGCTCAATATTGTTGACACATTTGGGCTTCTTGATCAAAAGGATGTTGGATGGACCCATCCCAGCTAGACTCTATGGATGTTGTTGCTTTTATCAGTCAGAGTTCAGGTAATTGGTCAGTAGCTGACTGTTTATGATGTTAAATAATAAATCTTTACAGTTTGTTTGAAATAAACACGATGCTGCTGCTGCTTGTTTTAGATTCAGTGAATGATTAAGTCAGTAAGTGTTTTACTTTACATTTCTCACTACAATCGAGAGTAACGTGGTTGTTTCATGCTTTCTGCTCTTATTAATCACTCTAACTGAGCCACCATGACATCATTTAGTTCCTGCCACTTAGCCAAGAGCTTTTCTCTGTACCTTTCGGCACTGAAAAGGCTGTAAGTTCCTACTTCCTGGAGGGTCCTCCTCGTTGCGGTCAGCACGTGTCAGTGGATTCCAGTGGTTAGTTTCATATTCAATGCAGGTATGAAACTTTCCGCAGAAACCCCACAAGCATACACAGTTAATACCGACAGTGGTTCCCGGGTTACATTCATGTTCAGGCGTGCTGAACAAATGGCTGTTTCACTGAATGCCCACATTTCCCTCTAGGGATCTTTTGTATTGAAGTCACTAAGAGAAACCGTGACTAATGCTTGTTTTCATTGGTTCATTTAATGTTTGAAGCAATATTAAACGCATTTTTTGTACCTCTAGTCTGGAAAAGTAGTTGTATTTCCTTAATTTATTTCCTATCCCACAGACTAAATGTCATTTTCTTTACATCCTTCCTCCTTTGTGTCTTCCCTTTCATCCTTGTATATTTTCTCTCTTTCTTCCTTCCCTTCTTTCCGTCTTCTCTTTTCTTTTCCTTCCACCTTCCTCCCTTTTGTCCTTCCTTATTTTCTTTCCTTGTAATCTCTCTACCTTCTTTGTGTCCTCATAACTGTGTAACTGTTATATGTTTCCTTTCTTTCGTCCAGTTTCTGTTTATTCCAGGATCCTACTGTAGACATTTCTGCCATAAATTTGTGGAGGTTGTAAAGGTCATTTATGTTTTCATGGATAATGTGTAGGAACCCTGCATCTTGTTATATTTCAAGTTTCTAGAACCCAGGTAGTTCCAGTTTACACTCATTAAAAGAATATGTTAGCCTATTAGTGCGAGCCTAATATTAAAACTGAAACTGACTTTAACAGCTAAGAGTTTCAAGTAACTTATTGTGCATTTAAACAAAAAGATGGACTGGTGAAAGCTTTTTTGGCTGTTTCTAATTGCATTTTTGTATTCCCCCATATCTCTTAAAAAAAACACTTGAAAATAATTGACTGTATTGAAAATAGTTATATGCTCATACCAAAAAAACCCATCCATCCATTTCCTAAACCTGTTTAATCCTGGAAAGGTTGTAAGGAAGCTGGTTGGCAAGGTGCAGGGTACTACCTGGACAGGTCACCAGTCCATCCCAGGGAAACATGGAGACACACCATCATCTAAGGGCAATAAAGAGGGGCTGATTAACCAAACATGTATGTTTTTGTTGTGTGGGGGGAAGCCAGATGTGTAATTTTAGCCATTTTAAGTGGGAATAAATGTGGGGTGTCCTAACTTATTCCTCACCAAATAACTTTAAGATTTTCTGGTGAGGCTTTATTGTTTGTTTATATTACTTCAGCATTGTTAAAATTGAGATTAGGTATCCACATGTGACTGCATGCAATAAAAAGAAGCACATTTATCTCACCTTCTCTCTGGATCATTGAAGGTCCTGACCAGAAGGGCCCCAGGTTATTAGACAGACAATTTGAAAATGTCATTCAACTGAAAAAGGAGTTTAACTCTCTCACCAGTTCTATAAATGTAATTTTATTTTATTTACAAAAAAAGCATATTATCATTGTACAGTTGCCGTATTAAAAACTTTAGCTTCTCATGCAATTAATTAATATTTATCAAGTCAACATCTTTGGTGAAATCCAAAACGTCTGAGTTCATCTGGCCCTGCAGAGGTTCAGTTTCAGGTTCAGTTCAATTAGGAAGTGATTAACTCAGATTTTATACAGAAATAGAAAAGATGAGGAAGAAATAAGCATCTCATGTGATCAGAGCAACCCTTCGTGTAACATGATTACATTGTTTCTCTGGAAGACTTTGATTGCTGGGATGTGTCATGTTTTCTAGTTCAGCTCTCTTTCGATAAGTTTAAAATCACTCCATGATGTGTGAGAGCGATTCCCTATAATAAAGCACTCCTTGATAGAAGGAAGTGCCGTAAACAAATGCTTTGAGTGTCCCTGCAGTGTGAAACGTATAAGCACTCAGTGATGCATCTACATGTTTAATAACTTTGCAAACTCTCCAGACTTCCTGAAACCTCTGCACGTCTCTTTTGTCACATTTGAGTGTTGTTGGTTGAAGCTGTACAAACCTCACAGCTGCAGCTCACACCCTCAACATTCAGTCCAGTTTCATATTTAAGAAAAATACAATTAAATTGAAGTTAAGAGTTGATTGCGCTTTGTTCGCGCAAATGGCTTTGACTGTAATTTTCCCCCAGTTATGCTCTGGCCACATGATTACAGGTAAACTTTGCTGAGTTGCTTTTCTGTTCATCAGTGCTAACTACCATTGATTTAAAGGTACTTCAGTCTGTAAGTACCCCAACTGGTCTACTTCAGGTTTTCACAACAGAAAGCACATCATGTCTTTACCAGCAGGGATTGTTGATCCATGCTTGATCCTTGAGTGTTTGCACATTAGGTCAGTTTACTGATGTGAGACAGTTCAGGTAGAGCTGGGAGCCCACAAAGGCAGCTGCTGTACCTGATGAAATCTGGATAATGTTGGACTAGCTATGGTATGTAAACCAGTAGAAATAAAGCATCTGTATTTTTTTGTTTTGAACATTTTTCTCATTGAAAGCCACTAACTAGACCTACACAAAGTGATGCTTTATTGTTAAGTGGAAGGAAATGCATAGTCTTCAGAATTTCATGCAAGTAAAGAAATCTGAAAAGTGTGGAGTGTATTTGTATTCAGGCCCCTTCGAATGAATATTTTCAATTACTACCTTTTGCTGCAAACGAGCAACTCATTTTTGCCACAAAATGGCATCCCACAGCATGACATTGCCACCACCATGCTTCATTGAGGGGACGTTTTGTTCAGGGCGATGTACAGTGTTAGTTTTTAAACACACATATAGAGTGTTCCTTAGTGTGACTAACGTGTGTCTTGCTCTTCATGATGCTGTTTGTTCTCTGATGTTCTCTAGCAGACCTCTGAGGCCCTCAGTGAGCAGCTGTATTCGGGTCATAGAGTTGAATAGAGTGGAATGCATTTGCAGGCCACGAATAAAGAGACGTTTCAAAGAAACGAGTATTTTTGCGAGGCGCCTTATGTGTTGGACTGGCTGATTGTTCCAATGAAATGATCGATGGGGCTGATGATGGGTTGCCAGGCTATTTGTCATGCATAGTGTCATCCAGAGGAAGGCACTGAGTGGTCATGCTCGCGCTTGACAAGTTAAAGACATTTTGTACCGGGAATGGGTCAATGTGCAGCCAACTCCCTCATGAAACCTTATTAAATTGCCTCTGACTCATTCAGGCGGATGCTTCTGTTTTGTTCAGTTTTCTGAGAATACTAGTCATTTTATCTGTCACCAAAAAATGTAATGTTTTTGCGTTAGGTGTACAATTTCATTTCTAACACAGTTGAACAGATCTGCCTGCCATTCCACACAAAAGCACCTGTCAGTGTAAATTTGTCGAATCAACTCAACTCCTGGAAAATGGTCTAATTTAGGTATTTTGCTTACACCGTCCGCTCAGATGAAAGCTGGCTTTTTATCATCGCCAGGTCATAGTCACGTCCCTGTAGGTGGAAACAAAAGCTCATCTCTGACACTTTCACTTTTGGGGAATAAAAGGTTTTTAACTGAGAATGTCACTCAGTCAGGCTATCAAGGATGCATGTGTTTGTCTAAATGGACTCAGGCTGGAGTGTGGGCGTCAGACAGGAAACGAAAGACAATACAATGGCCTTGCTGAGGTTAATCAGCATGGATGCAGCCTTCCTAACCCTGGACTGACTTGGTCCTCCTCGCTTTGACCCACGCTTTGATGCTTTTTAGAAACTGGAAAATATGCAAGAAAATAGAGAAACTTATCCTGTAAACCTTTTCCATGATACTCCTTTTATTTAAGAAAACATTATTGTAACTGTTTTTGCCTTTTGGCAATAAGTCCAACTTTAATCAATTAACTCCATTCAGAACAAGTTCCTATAAGGAGAAATTCTGAAAATTTCAGATAATTAATCTAACCTAAATTATTTTAAATTTAAATAGTACTTTCTTATAATTGTTTTATGTCAACAAATGTTTTTTCTAGAAATACTACACTGTATTTAGATACATTTCTTCATCTGCATCTGCGTATGTTTGCGTGTTTCCACGCAGATGGAGCGTCAGATCCTGATGCAGAACCAGATGAGAGAGAGACAGATGGCCATGCAGATCGCCTGGTCCAGAGAGTTTCTCAAATACTTCGGCTCCTTCTTTGCAGTGGCCACATTGGGACTAACAGCAGGGTGAGAAGTGGAGCAGCCAAGCTCCTTTAGTAGTAAATCACTAGGAGAGACAAACCTGCTTCAACCTGCATGTGAGTGATGAAAGTGCGAGTCTTCACAGTTTATTTGATCATCCGGTGGCATTTACAGATGCCGTCAGCGACCATCCGGATGTCACACAAGTTAACGCATCAACCTGTAACTGAAAGGTGGCGCCAGAAGGCCATAACATGAAACTCTGCTTGTTTTTTGTAATGAGGCCTTGTGAATTCTTTAGATTTTTAGGATTCAAGCTGATCACAAATTCATAATTTGGAGGCAGAAATATAAACACGTTCCTTCTTTTTGTTCATCCTCAGAGCCATTAAAAGCAGAAAAGTTGGCATGATGGCTCCGATTGTTCCTCTCAGCATCATACTTGCCTATCAGATGGACAACGCCTATGGGACGCTCATCTATCGGATGAGAGGTGAGGCTACTGAGATGTAGAGGCGACATATTTTATTGAGAATGCATACAGCACTGCTGAGACGTACACGGATCATGAGCATAAATGTCATTTAATTTTGGATTTCGAAATCACTTGAGTTCTTCTTTTTCCAGAGTGGAAAGATGATATAATAACAACTTTAAATGTTTTTAAAAAAGAAACTATTGAACAATTTTTAAATGTATTAAGGATCTAAAGCTCAATGGTGGCCTGCTCTAATTATCCCAAACATAGTTTAGGATCATTTCCCTGTTGGAACGCCCAGCTGTGTCCATGTTTGACCGTCTGACCCGGACCTCAACCCTCAGACGAAAGAAAAACTATGCCGTCCCAGTCCCATTATCTACATGTTAGTCCTCCTTTCCATCTGTCCCTCCTTGTGCCCTTACTTCTTTCCCTTTTTGTATATTTTCCCGTGGTATGTACTTCAATCCTTGTGCCTTACCTCTCTTCTTATGTGTTCCATCTTTTCCTTGTCTTCCCTTCCTGTTCCTTCCTTTCCCTTCTGTCCCTCTTTTGTTGTGTCCTTCCTTCGTATCCTACCTTCATTCTTCTCTCCTTCCTTCATCTTAATTTTTTGTGTTCTACCTCCCTTACTTCTGTCCTTCCTTGTGCTATTCCCTTGTTACCTTTCTTGTTATCTTCCTTCCATTTTGTCCCTTGTGCCCTACCTTCCTTTCTTTTATCTTGCCTTCCTTCACTTGTTTTTCCCTTTCTCTTTCCTTGTGTTCTACTTCCTTGTCTCATTTTTCCTCCTTAGTTTTTCCTTGTATCCTAACTCCTTCCTTACTTCCTCCATCCATCCATCCATCCATCCATCCATTCATCCATCCTCTTGTGGACTGTGCTTTAAAGCTATGTGACCGTGCTAAATTCACGTTGTGGATCTAAGTCTTCATTCGAATATTTATTCATGTTAGGTGTTGTATTATCCTTTCATCAGGACAAAAAGACTAAATAGAAGCATTAAAAGCCTCGAACTGTTCAGACATTCCTGCTGATGAGTGTATTTAAGAACATTTTCTACTAGAAATCAAATATGCCGACTTTAAGAGGCAGAACCACTGATTCACAAAAAGGGCTTACAGAAGGGAAGTGACTGTCGTATGTTGGGAAGAAGATGACAGCTTCAATGACATTGATATGCTACATTCTATTTACATTGGGTTTTGTTGCACCTTTAGGCGAGGCCGAGAATATCATGGCGTCTGAGCACGACCGTTTGGACCTGCCTCTGGGAATGCCAACATTTGAGAGCATAGAGAAGGCCCGGCGTGCCAAAAGCGCCCTCATCTCCCTTTTGGAGAAGTGATGCATTGGTTGTGACACGAGTCAAGATCCAAACCGTCCAACCGGTGCGTTCACCTGTGCTATTTTTGTTTCATCATAGAGAACAGCTGTCAGGTCTGATCGGACTTCTTTAAAAGTCTTGGAGGCCGCGGTTTGCACCAAGTCCACATCACGGACCTTTAAATAAATCTGTAGCCGTTTTGATTTGTATTGTTGAAAGCTGATTGGTGGAGGCAGAATACTAATTCAGATGAGTTAATTATGTGTACATTTACTGTGCTGTAATGGGATAAAATATAATTGATAATAATAAGCAAACGTTCAATAGCAGACAAATTGCTCCTGGCAAAGTCTGTAGTTAATGATTCAGGCCACTAGGGGACAGAAAAACTGAATAACTGTCAATTATTGATGGATACAACATCTCATCTGTTCAGTAATTCTTCTGTTTGATAACTCAGAGGGTCTTTGATAGTGGACCATCATACCAAAGCTTTTTATTCATACATTTTATTTGCTATTTAAACCAGTTGCATTTGACATTGAAAGTAATTGTAAAGGTAATAAAAGAAATCTTGCAATAAATCTTGTCTTAGATATTATTTTGTGATTAAATATCACACCTTTCTTTCATCAGGTGCATTTTTTATCTTCCTGCATAGACGGTGTGTGCAATATTACTACAACAAAGAAACAACTCCAAGTACGTCAGTGCCATCAGTCTAAGTGACGTGCGTGTGTGTTTCATGCAGGAAGGGAGGGCGGGCAGCAGAAACGCACAGGTCCATGAGTGAACTACTGACTACAGTATATAAGGTTGTGCCCACTGGCATAGAGAGAACCAGAGGAGCACGAAGCAGACAAATTGAAGCATTTGTCGCAACTTCAATGGGCTTTAATTGAACTCTGCAGGTGGGAAAAAAAGTCAGCACAGGATTTTCAACTCTTAACTTGTCAGGTCCCTGGTTAGGTTAGTTTCTGCCTTTAGTGAAGATGCTGTGGAGAATGACCGTTGCCTTGGCTGTGATGTGCGTGGGAGGCGCCTGCGACAGCTTGGGAGCCGATGTGATGAGCAGACTGATCGTGCCCAGGGACTATGGGGTGAAACTGTGCGGGAGAGAGTTTATCAGAGCCGTCATTTTCACCTGCGGCGGCTCCAGGTGGAAACGATCCACAGTGGGGGAATCGGGTGAGTCAAACCAGCTACTTTGTCATTAAGATCTCGTGGGTGTGCACTTTTATTACGGTGTTGGACAAACTAAGATAAAGTTGCATTTTTCACTGAAACCAGTCAAGATTGAAATAAAAAGAAATACTGAAAACTTTGGGAGAAAGTAGGTTATTATAAGCAAGTATTAGCTGTGAAATGTACTTCTTCCTAAAAATCATCTCTGCAATAAGCACACGTTATGAACTGGTTGTTTTTCCATGTGAAAGAACACATTTCACAAATTTGGGGACATTTCTCCTTCCTCCAGACCCGTTCCACTGGACCTCCCTCGGTGATGTTGCGGTTGAAGATGACCGGCAGACCTGGCAGCGTGGCACAGATCTCAGAGACGAAAAATCTCCTCTCCCCGTTGCCACGTCCTCCTCCCTAGCAGACCTCTTGACCCTTTACAAAGCCACGAATGACAGACAGCAGTCCTCTTCTAGCTTCCCAGGCCAGCTGAGGGAGTCCACGTCTTTAGGAGAGCAGGAGGAGAACAGAGATGCCTCTGACCGGCTCGTAGCGAGCAAGAAGAAGAGGAACTTTTCTCTGGGCGTGGCGGGGATGTGCTGTAACCAAGGCTGCACCAAGAACGATATTGGACGGTTGTGCTGAGGCGGGCGGGAGGGACAAAAGGCTGCCAGGATACTAAAGATTAGGTCATTTGGTTGGAGCAAAAAGAGGGGAAAGGGTTGGTTTATATTTGTTCAACAGCAGCCATTAACCTCTTTCTTCTTACTTATTTTAACATAAACCATGTTCTGTATGTAGACTCTCACCTTCCCTGAAACATGGAATAAATTTTAATTACTATGTTAATATGAACTGTCTTGCAATGTCATTATGTTCAAATGTTAGTGACTTTTTTGCCAGATTAAAGTACAGTAAGACAATCAACATAATATTCCTCATTAGTGTTGTTAAAGCTGCTGTGAATTCATTGGCCTTTTCCCACGACGTTCCGGCTGCCTGATCGTTTTCAATCATCACCCCAAGGATAAAATGGCAAAGATCGGAATTTTATTTGCCAACAAAAGCGAACATCTGACCTTAAGACAAAACCATCACCTCCCGATGTTACGATCCTAACAAAGAAACCTTTTCTTTAGTGGCTCAAGAGTAAAAACACGTCAACCTTACATCACAGGTTTACAGCCATTTACATTTATCGGTCAAAACTCAATGCAGGAAATAAACGTGGAAATAAGGCCAGCAGTTTAAATGTGTGTATTTATAAAAAAAAAAAATAAAAATCTTTGGTCATGAAATAACACACACATTTTACAAATTTACATATTTCAGCACAAACAACTTAAATTCACCACTGATAAAACCTGTAGAAGCGAAACAAAGATGCCCTATTTCACAGCTTTACAGAAGGTAATCATAATCTTAACCAAAGCCATTCATTTTACTTGAAATTCCACTTTTTCACCATTTTTTATGAATTTTGCTCCTTTGGTCTAATATTTTTTAACATAAGGCACTGGATGTACAAAAACAATATGGATAAGTGTTTGGTGTTTATGAAAAACTGCAAGCCTTCAGTCATCAATATCCAGCACATTTAGTCAAATATATATATTTCTGACAAATATATATATTTGAATTATATAATAGTGACTTTAAATAAAAAAAATAAAAAAAACATTTCACCACTTATGACTGGTAATGCAATGCAAATATACACATTTATCTAAATGACCAAAGATCACTTACATTTTTAAATAAACCCATAACTTCCAATGATTTCCTTTTAAATCACTATCAGCTTTCTATAGGCAGACAATGAAGCCATGTAACATTTATAATGTCTGATGCATAAAAAAAAAATACAAATTAAAATAATAACCTCCAGAGTTGTTACAGTGTAACTGCACATTCAATGCAGGCTACAGAAAGTACTCAGATATTCATGGTTGTTAAAATAAATTCTGCATTAAAAAGATGTAAACATTTAAAATTAAAATTATTTTAAATCTCACATCTTTGACCTAAAACGATTGTAGTAAAAACATAATTTTATCACCAGCTAATAAAATCTTGCAAAGTGTGTATTTCATTGGGATTCTATGTGGTAGATCAACACAAAATTGAAAAAAAAAAAAAAGGACACTAGTTTTTATTATTATTTTGTTTATAAAAATCTGAAAAGTGTGGCGTGCATTTACAAATGTACAGTTAAGCCTCAAATTATTCATATCCCTGGCAGATTTTTGCAGATGTTTCCACTGGTATTTGGTGATGAGCTCCAAGTCTCTAAGGTTGGAAGGCCTCTGTGCCATCACCCTAATCTTTAGCTCCCTCCCCAGATTCTCGATCAGATTCAAGTCTGGAATCTGGCAGGGCCTTTCCAAAACGGTAATATTACTTACAGTGATAAAAAAAACACGCTGGCAACATTTTATACTTTACACCCGAATCTTCCAGCGCTTAGAATCATTTTGAGCGTAACTGTAGCTCCATTTACTTTGATACCCTTAAATAAAATGCAGTGCAAAAAAAAAAAAAAAAAGCCTTCAGAACTCACTTAATTAGTAATCCAGTCCAGCGGTGATTAATTTAAATTCTGTATAAAGGCTTAACTACCAGTGGGGTGTAAATACTTTTGCTTGACGCTTTATCTATGTACAACAGAACTTCACTGTAACAGAAAAGGTCTAATGATAGCCTTGGGGCATTTTCCACCAAACTGGTTCCAGTGCTTCATTGGTGCTACAGATTTCCAACGTTAACATGGCTCTGTCTCACTGCTGGACCAGCGGAAAAACTGCTTTGCTCATGAGCTCATGGGGAACAGCAGCCCGTCAAAACGTTGCAAGTGCCATGTTTAAAACACCTGCTCCAACGATAATAAAATGTGAGATTAGCATGAGAAAAACAAAAGTTAACCACTCAAAGACTGGCTCTGGTTAAGAACTGGAACCTCTTTGTTGGAAAAGCCCTACTTGTAACAGAAGCACAGAATTTCATTTGATGGTCTCACATTAAAGCAAAGTGTCGAGGTGAGGCACATGGCTGTAATGTTCCTCAATGATTTCAAGTGCAGTAGGGATGCAGTTTGGAATGTAAAAAGCAAAAAAAAAACCTGGATTGTATTCAGAAACATCTTTCCTTTAGTTGGTTGTAGTGTACTCGTTATTTCAGTCATTTTGTTTTCCTCCGTGAAGCGGTATGTCTTCTCATGGTGTGACGACCGGCTCGCGCACGTCAACACCAGCAGGTTAACAGTTCAGGTATTCACTGCGCCCGTCTCATCTGACATTGCTGTCTCGCACAGTCTCCACCCGCTGGATTAAGGCCTTGAAGGTAGGCCGCAGTTTCGGATCACTGCTCCAGCACTCCACCATGATCTTGTGAATCTGAAAGAGCAAGATAAAGGAGGAGAAGAAGTTAAAAAAAAACACATGAGGGTGAAAATAAAATGTAGATTTTCAGCTGTTGCTGTGCTGCAGACCTCTTTTAGGCAGTTTTCAGGAACAGGCAGTCTGTATCCTTGCTTCAGCAGGTCGATCAAATGGTAGACGATCATCTGGCCCTGCTTTTCGTTTCCCATCTTCTCCATGAAAACCTAAAACACAGAGGAGTCTGGTCTTATGGACTGTAGCTCAATAATCGTTCTAACAAAAGAGTCCTAATCCCAGAACAATAAATGTGATGCTTGCTTTCAAACTCAGATTAGATTAGGAAATATAAATGAAGTGTGAGACTGACAACCAGCAGTTAAACTAAGAACAAAGAGGCGCAGTACCGCTGGTGGGCTGCAGTTCTTGTCACTGTAGGTAAAGAGCTCATACACGACAACACCGAAACTCCAAACATCTGACGCTACTGAGAACTTGCTCTCCGTCAGCGACTCAGGAGCATACCTGGAAGACAACAGCTACATTTACATATATATATTTTTATATATATTTCCACAATTTGTCACGTTACAACCAAAAACCCCTGTATTGTACTGGGGTTTTATGTGACATCATAAAGTAGTGGAGGACATTTAAATAAGTGTCTATAAGATACAGGTTTTCAAACAGTTCACAAATAAAAATCTTGCCACATATTCTCAATTGATCTGACTTTCACAGGGCCATTAAAACACAATAAAAAGTATTAATCTGAACTACTGGATTGAAGCTTTGGCTGTTTAGGGTCATCCTGCTGGAAGATGAACCTCCGCCTCAGTCTAAAGGCTTTTGCAGCCTCCTGGAGAATAGCCCTGTATTTCGCTTCATCCATCTTCCCATCAACTCATAAAGGATTCCCTCGCTGGTCAAAAAAGCAGCGCCACACCATGATGCAGTCGCCACCAGGGTAATTTAAACGTTAGTTTTTTTTGCCACACACATTTATTTGCATAGTGGCTAAAAAGTTACATTTTGGTCTCATTCTACCAGACCTACTTCTCCTAAATGTTTGCTGTGTCCCCTACATGACGTGGCAAACTGCAAACAAGACTTCTTATAGTTTTCTTTCAACAATGGCTTTCTTCTTGCCCCTCTTCCATAAAAGCAAGTGTTACCTGTGCTTTACTTAATCTTAGGCTAGAAAAAGAAGATTCCCAAAAATTGACTCTAGGAGCAAAGTAAGAGACTGAACATCGGCAATTGATTTTTTTTTGTTTTGTTGGTACCATATATTGTGCAGGAAAACAAACGGAGACACACAATATATCAAGACAAATGGCCATTCAAATCATAAATCACAGTTCATCAGTTCAAAAGCTAATAAGAATTATGCATATTATTTCAAGTCACAAGTTCAAGAGAAATCCAAGTTCAAGCAGCAGTATGTGCCACATGCAACATCCAGTTTAACGGCCCAGCAGGCAAAAGCAGAGGGATAAATCAGAGTTTATGTAGAAAGGCTGTGAGCAATGAGTTGCAAAGGGACAGGGATTTAAAATGGTGCCTATGAAGCCTCCTACCGGCCCAATTAGAGCAGGTGATGTTCAACTGATGAATTCTGGACTGAGTAGAGCTGCAGGCTTTCTTGCCTTAGGAGTAGGCTCCTAGCTCGGCATCAATACCTGGCCAACTCCGTGGTTTTTACAAAAAACCCTGGCTACTGTTTGCACAATCTGGTCCTAGTAGGTGACTCCTCCAGCAAACTTTTCCCCATCGCCTCCCTAGCATCTCCCAGCAGTCACTACTTCCTGTCTATATAGCGTATTCATTGGACTTCCACTGTCACATGACAATGTGATGTCAGAGCAGGCCAGTATTATTGCAAGGGTGTTTTTTCCTTAATTGGAGGAAAGCTAAAGTTTTTTCTTTAAACTTTACACCTGGATTACACAAGAATTGTGGTGTGCACGTCTTAGTTGTTCTGTCGAAAGATCTTCCCATCTGAGCTGTAGATCTCTGCAGCTCCTCCAGTGGTCTCTTTTCTTCTCTGATTAATGCTGACCTTGGCCAGCCAGCTTAGATAGAGGGTCATGTCTTCGTAAATTTTCAGTTGTTCCTCCACTTCCCACTTCATTTACCAATGCTTGTGGTTGTAAGGTCATAAAAGGCGAAAAAGCTTTAGGGCTTGCTAACATTTTTGCAAGGCACTGTAAACATTTGGCAATGATTTAGAGAATAAACACCTCTTTACTGTTCAAGGACATGGGGACATTCAGAGGATCAAACCCTGGAGCAGTTAGAAACCATGCAGTGTGGTCCTTACCAGAAGATGGGGCTCTCCCCAGGCTCCCTGACAGTGTAGTATTCTTTGTCCTGTGGCAGAACCTTGGTTAGGCCAAAATCACCGATCTTCACCCGCATCTCGCTCTCCACCAGAATGTTCCTGGTGGCCAGGTCTCTGTGAATGTAACGCTTACTGCCAAGGTACTCCATGCCCTGGAAGAAGTTCATGTTAATGTGACATAAATCAGCGCCAGGTTGAGTTTCATCAGTATGTACCATAGTTTGTCTCCAAAAGCCTTTTTAACTGTGGCACCTTGCATATCTGCGATGCATAGTGCAGCAGTTTCTTGGAATCGATGTGGTCCTTGTGTTTGATGAGATAATCTCTCAAGCTGCCGAAGGGGAGATACTCCATGATGAGACGAAGGTTTCTTCTACCTACAGGAAGAGGAGGGTTAAATACTGATGAGTGGAGGCTTCTTCTTGGTTTCTATGGTAGTGAATGTTTCTAAAATGCAACTGTAGCAAAGGAAAAAAAAGTAGGAAAATGGTAAAGAAAGAGAAGACTGATGTCAACGTTTTTAGGTAGTTCGTGGTGCATGGAGGTACCTATTCGCCTGTTCATACCTGCACTGTAGCACACTCCTTTGTATTTAACAATGTTCTCATGGTGAAGTGATTTGAGAATTTCAATTTCCCGCTCAAAGTCCCGAAGGTGCTCAGCTGTGCTGTGCTGCAGTTTCTTCACAGCCACCACATCCCCTGTGCTGTCCTGCAGGGGGTCGTACCTGCACATCTCCACGCTTCCAAAGTTTCCCTGCAGAGTGCAGTCAGAGGGACAACAGATTAAATTACTCGTGAGAAACAGCCATAAACTCACGCAAACAGCAAATTAATAACTAATAAAGTACCGTCCAAAGGAATCAGATTTTTCTGGTTCACAGATCTTAAATTAGGACCCTATACCTCCAAAACCACTCAGGTGAAAGGACTGGGGTCATTGTGCTACTAAAAACTTTGCTGAGATGTACTTTCTACCAACACTAAGAAGGTGCGTGGTTAGGCAGTGGCCTATAAGAAAATAACAGCTGGTTTCTGTATATTTACAAAGAGTGCAGTTTACTTTGCCCAGCTGCTTGAGGAAGATCAAGTGTCTCTCCTCAAACTGGGCAGGCTCCTTGCTTGCTGAGGCCCATGGGAAGCCAAAGCCTCGTGTCCTGTTGGGCACCATGTCGCTCTCCACCAGCAGCTCATAATCTGCACAATCATGTTGGAAAAAACGTACATTTTTTCACAATAACAAAAGCTGTAATTAATAAAGAAACATGTTGAAGATTGTAAATCTCTTTGCTGCTACTGGTCATGGGTCGTACAAACAATCTTATTTTAAAAAAGATGAAAACCTAAATTTGTTCTGATTATAGACATATTTACTGCTTCTACTTGTTTACCTACCTGGAGTGAAAAGACTGTTGAGGTCTCTGATGATCGCCCTGAAAGAGGGTCGGTGTAAAGGCTCGTAGTCCATGCAGCTGTTTATGAGGTTGGCTAATTCGATCCACTTTGGAGCTGAAAGCTGGTGCCTGTCCTCATAGAACAGGTTCTTCTGCAGATGCATACAGCAAAGTTGAGAAGATTCACATGGAAAATGCTAAAATGTTGTAGTTTCCATCCATCCATCCATCCATCCATCCATCCATCCATCCATCCATCCATCCATCCAGTTGTGTGACCTTTGAGGAGTCCAGCGAGCTGAGTGGTTTTTCTCCCCCGCTGCAGATCTCCCAAAGCGTCGTTCCGAAGCCCCACTTATCTGTAGCTAAACTCAGATTCTGGGGGTTTTCGATGCACTCAGGGGGCACCCACGGGATACGCTCCACCAGAACTAGGAAGTAGATGTGTTAGAAAACAAAAAGTTACAGGAAGAGAATATAAAGCCAATCAGCTTCTGTTCAGGTTGCAGACGATCGCACCGAGGTCAAACAGGTCTGGTGCTTTTTATTCTCACATGGCCTCACAGAACAGTGACGTACGAGCCCTCAGGACGCTACGTGAGACTGAGTTTCTCACCTTCTCTGGGCAGCACGTTGACGCTGATGCCAGGGTCACTGAGCTTGATGAAAGGCAGACTGCCCGTCTTCCGGTCCTCCTCTCTGATCAGGAGAACATTTTTGGCACAAACATTCCCATGAACGACGTTTTTATCCTCCTGTAGGAAAATGTGAAAACAGACTTTCTTTTTTTACCATGCACTAGAACGGCAGAAGATGTCAAAAAATAAAACCCTAGACCAGATATCTGCAGAACAACTAATTTAAAACAAAGCAGAATGGATCTCACCAGGTAGTGCATAGCCCAGGCCAACTGTTTAGCCACTTCTAGCTTCCAGGTGATGTTCACACAGTTTTTCTTCTTTTTCAGATAGATATCCAGTGAGCCAAATTTCCCATATTCCTGCACCATCATGTCTAAAATAAAAACAAAGAGCAAGAGAATGTATTAATCTGGTTACTATAATATAAACTAGAAACTCTTGGCATTAATACCCAAGTCATTCAACAAAACAATTTGAGGGTTTTATCTCATCTCTAATAATCAGCCCATGTTTCTGACACCTTTTTTCCAGCAATCTCCAAAAATGTAAAATGTTTTCTCAGTTTATGAAAAAAAAAAAAAAAAAAAACACAAATATTTACAATAAATAATAACTCCTCTCTCTGATGCATTCTACTTCCACACATGTTTCGCTGAATCCAGGGTAAAGACAGGCTGCAGGGACAAATAAACTCTCACAATTGATGGTGAGTAAAAGAAAAAAAAAAGCAGTAAGGCTGAAAGTATCGTCTCCAGACCTGTAAAAAACTAGATTGTGTCAAAACTTAGATCTTCCATAGGAGGAAAGAAGAACTGCATACTGCAATGGAACCAAGTCTCTGTGAGAACTGCAACAGTAGTTAGCAAAGAACAGTGAAGTCGTGGGTAAAACGTAAGTACACCTTCTTTCAGATTGAAGTTTTATGCATCAGGAAATAATATAAAAAGGATTTTCTGCTGTTTGTTGGTCTGGAACATTCAAGTGTTTTAACCCAATGCCAAGATGGAAAGACATCAGCAATGACTTTAGATAAGCACTTTGAAATCTGTCATTCTTTACTAAGACAGATTAGTCACGTGTGGAAAAAACAGCGTCACCGGGTTTAATACAAAAACACAAGAGCATGTTAAATAGTAATGTTCATGACAGTCCTGTTAGAAAAAGACTTAAGTATGAGTTGTTTGAATTGGTTACCAGACGAACTCTTTTCTATAAAAAGAATATGAAAGCGCCCTGAATAAAGAGCAACACCTCTGGATAACTGTCATTTGGACATATGAAATCAAAGAAATGTTTGCCCATAATGCTCAACTCCGTGCTTGGTGTCAAACAAACATAGCACAAACACTTCATTCCAACTGCTAAGCATGGTGGTGGAGGGTTAGTGATCTGGACTTCTGTTGCAGCCAGGTGTAAGTTTTGCTCTGGGAGGCAAATGGAGGCCATCTGTTTGACAACTGAAGCTTGACCCAAACTGGGTCATTAAACAGGGCAATGATCTCAAAAACAGCAGCCAATCTACAGCAGAACGGCTGAATGAGGACAAGTTCAGACCTCAGTCTGATGGGAAAGCGGTGGATGGACCATAAAAGAGCTGTGCAGAAACCACAAACATTAATAAATTTAAAGCAATGTTGAGAAGCGTGGGTCAAAAATTTCTCCACAACGATGTCAGGGAAGGGTTAGAAAATGACTATTGAGAGTTACAAAACAGAAAACAGACTCAATCAGCAACAGATTGCTCCTGTACTGTTTTAATCTGCCCGAACTACGTGAAAGTATGCTTTCTTTTGCTATCTTTGCAAGACGTTTTGGTGTATGTTACTTACTTTCGTCGCCACAAACACACACGCCATAATTGAGCAGTAAGTGCTTGTGGGACAGCTGGCTCATCATGCTTGCTGCCTCAAAGAAGGACTGGGGAAGAAAACGGGAACAATTTATTTCCATCCATAAACTCTTGAAATGATCATTAATTAACTCAGACATTCCAACATGACCAACCTCTGAGAAACTACGATGAGCCTTGTCCAGAATCTTGACCGCGACGTCCATCTGATGAACCTCCCCATAATTACCCACCTCCTTCCTCACACCGCGAAAAAGCTTCGTAAATGTTCCTTGGCCCAGGCTTTCATTCTGAAACAGTTTTATTGCCTTTAAACCACTCTTAAAAATATAGCATTACTTATTTTTCTGAGCCAACTGTAACATCTAAACTGGACCTCTCTGTTCTGACCATATGTTGCAGATGCTCTGCTAAAGAGAAAAAGAGGAACACATCAGGCAGTTACTTTCTGTGCAATAATGCTGCTGTCACCCTTTTTAAATATTCATAATAACATGAACAGAGCTGCAGGAATTTTATCTTAATATGAGCTGCAACATCGATAAAGACAGGATTTATACTTCAATTCCCAATCCACTTAGTAAATAATAAAGCTTTTGGCTTTTTGGGTGGTTTGAGCCACAAAATATACCACCTACATCTCTAACAGAATAATACAAGTTGCAACAGTCCTGTCTTGAATATTTCCATAGGCAAAAACAACAAAACCTCACAGGAAAAAATTTACGTGTCTCCACATGAAGACATCTAAAAAAAAAAAAAAAAAGCTCCAAATTAAAGCAAATTACACAGGCCTAAGAGGTTGAAAAACACAAAAATGTTTTTCAATCTGCTTTAAAAAGTTCTCACTTACTACAAAATTTGAAAATGGTTTGTTTCCTGTTTTAAAATCTATGTCATAATACCCTGAAAAAAAAAGACTTTGTGGAGGTTTTAAAAAACATGTAGAGTTAAATGTCACAAGAAACTACACTCATACATGTCCTGCAGGACTGCGGCTGATGCTGAACTACAGCAAATCCTCTCTTTTATTAAGTATTTTCTATTAAAAGGTTATTGCACACCAGCAAGCTTAAAACGGACGCAGTCACATTGACTAAAAAAATCTCTGCATCCTTTATGTTTATTTTGTTTTTACATTCAACATTATTATTTATGTGTGCAGTTTATGTGCAGATTTACACTTCTGAGATATTACAGGTCCTTCTCAAAATATTAGCATATTGTGATAAAGTTCATTATTTTCTATAATGTAATGATAAAAATTTAATATTCATATATTTTAGATTCATTGCACATTAACTGAAATATTTCAGGTCCTTTATTGTCTTAATACGGATGATTTTGGCATACAGCTCATGAAAACCCAAAATTCCTATCTCACAAAATTAGCATATTTCATCCGACCAATAAAAGAAAAGTGTTTTTAATACAAAAAACGTCAACCTTCAAATAATCATGTACAGTTATGCACTCAATACTTGGTCGGGAATCCTTTGGCAGAAATGACTGCTTCAATGCAGCGTGGCATGGAGGCAATCAGCCTGTGGCACTGCTGAGGTCTTATGGAGGCCCAGGATGCTTCGATAGCGGCCTTTAGCTCATCCAGAGTGTTGGGTGTTGAGTCTCTCAACGTTCTCTTCACAATATCCCACAGATTCTCTATGGGGTTCAGGTCAGGAGAGTTGGCAGGCCAATTGAGCACAGTGATACCATGGTCAGTAAACCATTTACCAGTGGTTTTGGCACTGTGAGCAGGTGCCAGGTCGTGCTGAAAAATGAAATCTTCATCTCCATAAAGCTTTTCAGCAGATGGAAGCATGAAGTGCTCCAAAATCTCCTGATATCTAGCTGCATTGACCCTGCCCTTGATAAAACACAGTGGACCAACACCAGCAGCTGACACGGCACCCCAGACCATCACTGACTGTGGGTACTTGACACTGGACTTCTGGCATTTTGGCATTTCCTTCTCCCCAGTCTTCCTCCAGACTCTGGCACCTTGATTTCCGAATGACATGCAGAATTTGCTTTCATCCGAAAAAAGTACTTTGGACCACTGAGCAACAGTCCAGTGCTGCTTCTCTGTAGCCCAGGTCAGGCGCTTCTGCCGCTATTTCTGGTTTAAAAGTGGCTTGACCTGGGGAATGCGGCACCTGTAGCCCATTTCCTGCACACGCCTGTGCACGGTGGCTCTGGATGTTTCTACTCCAGACTCAGTCCACTGCTTCCGCAGGTCCCCCAAGGTCTGGAATCGGCCCTTCTCCACAATCTTCCTCAGGGTCCGGTCACCTCTTCTTGTTGTGCAGCGTTTTCTGCCACACTTTTTCCTTCCCACAGACTTCCCACTGAGGTGCCTTGATACAGCACTCTGGGAACAGCCTATTCGTTCAGAAATTTCTTTCTGTGTCTTACCCTCTTGCTTGAGGGTGTCAATAGTGGCCTTCTGGACAGCAGTCAGGTCGGCAGTCTTACCCATGATTGGGGTTTTGAGTGATGAACCAGGCTGGGAGTTTTAAAGGCCTAAGGAATCTTTTGCAGGTGTTTAGAGTTAACTTGTTGATTCAGATGATTAGATTCATAGCTCGTTTAGAGACCCTTTTAATGATATGCTAATTTTGTGAGATAGGAATTTTGGGTTTTCATGAGCTGTATGCCAAAATCATCCGTATTAAGACAATAAAAGACCTGAAATATTTCAGTTAGTGTGCAATGAATCTAAAATATATGAATGTTAAATTTTCATCATGACATTATGGAAAATAATGAACTTTATCACAATATGCTAATATTTTGAGAAGGACCTGTACAACAGCATATTAAAAAATAAAAAGAAGCTTCAACATGTAGAGCATCTTCCCTACTAGCTTGTTTTTATGGAGACTTTGGGACCACTGTTTGCTGCTGTTTTATAATAATATGTTACTTTACTTTTTTTTAGCTCCCTTACAACCCTGCTATCTGTGCATGCTGGTTAGATAAACTTGGTTCCTCCTCCAGCCTGTTTTAAACTTTGTATTTACTACTCTGACAGACAAGTTTCGGATCAGTTTTCCAGAATAAGTTTCTTTAGATTTTTACATCAGTTCTTTATGAGATAATAGACACAGAAGTACAAAATATTCCCCAGTTGGGTTTTATTATCAAGTTTTTTAAATCACAACAGTGTTAAAGCTATTCAGGGCTATTTCACTTCTTTGTTACTTAGAAAATCTGGAGTGTACTTAAATGGAGGTCCTTTAAATCACAGTTTGTGATCAGTAAACCACTCATTTTACAAAATTACCAAAAAGTAGTTAAACCAATGTTTTGCTTCACATCTAAACCGATCCGAGATCAAGAACACTGGGTTTTAAAAGACAGAAATAGAAGGATTTTGATGCCAAAAAAGAAGTAAAATTGACTTTTTGAATAACTAAGCATGTTTTTAATCAGTCTGTAACTCAAGTAACAAAATGATCAATAAGTTGGACAAAAAGAAAGGTTGAATAAAACAAATCGGATCTTTGTTTTATACTGAAATAAATAAAGTCTGGAAATTCAAACTTTTATGCTCATTTAAAATTTTTCAGACTATAAGAAAAGGATCAAACCAAATTCCAGACTGGTAGGCACTACAGCTACTTATGACATTCAACTTATTTCTGCCCTCGCTGAATTAATCCACTTTAACTGGCATTTTCTCCTGTCTTTCCCATTGATTTTCAAGGAATTGTTACGTTTAAAATAAAACATATTAAAGTTAGATTACTTTTAGGCTTAACCAGGAGTAAATGGGGAACACATTGCACGACAAAAAGCAGATTTCCCGTCAACTCCACAACACTCCAACAAGGGTGAAGATAAACCTGTTTGTGATGAAGGGGTCATTAAATATTTTCTTACAAAGATGAGATCCTCCTTGCGGATTTTGTGGAAAACCATCTGGCTGATGTGTTTGTGGAGTGATGGAGACAGAGCAACTTCTGCGCCTTGGTTATTTCTGCACACCAGCAGGTTGGATTTATCTGTGGAGATATAAAGATGGACAAACGATTGGATAAAAAACACAGATTATTTTTTTCTTATTTACGTCATGCACATGATGTCAGCATGTCTGCAACCCTAAGGGGAAATTTATTTTACATAGAAGCATGTTTCATACAAAAACACGGTCTGACAGGTGGAAATTTTAAGAAATTGTTGATCTCCTAATAAGAAAAAATAACCAAATATTGGATGTGATTTTAAGTGACTATGACATGCAATATTTTGTGTAATGTGGGAGCATCTAAGAGAAAAAAAAATCTGAATTGAAAGTTGCTATTACTGCTGCACTTACAATTATATTCAGTAAGTTAGAATATGTGTTCCAATGAGGCTCGTTTGTCTGATTAAAAGTACTTTTTGAAAATAAAAACCTTTAAGCAGGTATTAAACATACTTTTTATTAAGCTCACATTTCTGTATTAAAAATGATTTTTTTTATTTATCTGATGTAATATTCTAATCTTTATTTATTAGTTGTAAGTGATTAACAAAAATAAAGGCTTGAAAACATCAGTCTGTAAGTGATTAATCTATATGTGTTTTACTTAGTGGACCAAGTTACTGAAATAAATAACCTTTAATAATACTTTTAATCTACTTTGATGCTGACTGATGCTAACAGACTACTAAATTACTAAAGTACTGAGAGTACAATAAAAAACCTACATTTTAACTAAATTAACTTCCCTCTTACAGTGTCTTTGGCAGCTTGCAGGATCAGAATTAAAAAATGTCAATATTCATATAAATAAACCACCAGCCAGTTACTTAACTAACACTAATGTAGCAGCAGTACCTAAAGCTTCTATATTTTGAACACTGTTATATTATTATGTAAATCTGAATTCTGACCTTTCTGGCTGGGTGGACAGCACCGGGTCAACTGGAATGTGTACCCATCAGTGCGGAGCGCCTCGTTTTGGTAGCAATTCATGAGTTCTTTCAGAGAACCGAAGCTTCTTTTGGCACCGCTCAGAATGAACTTTCCCGACTCTGTCTTCAAAATCTGACAGTGCTTATAGTCCACCATGCTTTCATACTGAAAAATAAAAATAAAACCCGTGTAAACATTGTTTTGACTAAATTCATGTTAGTGTTACTGTAGGTATAAGTAAGAGACATGCAGCACAGAAATCAGGCCCTACTGCTCCCTCTAGTGGTTGAGGATGTATAAAAGCCTGGATCTTCCACACTGTGAAGAAATACAGTTCACTCTACAGCTACACATTCTTCATGTGAAAAACCCCTTACTGTTCCATGCTATATCACTTTTCTAATTTATAAATGCAAAGACCTCCTTTGGCAAACATTTCTACACTAGACTGGCTTTATTACAGAACCTGCTAATACTAGAAACTGAAAGACAGACAGCAAGAAAGGAGGCAAGGAAGAGAGGAAAGAAGAAAGGACACAAGGAAGAAAGTGAGAGAATAAGGAGAAAGGGAAGGAAAGAAGGACACATGGAAGAAAAATAAAGAGGGACAGAAGAAAAGGTACTAAGAAGAGGAAGAAAGGAAAAGCGATGAAAAAACCATGGAAAGAAAAAAACAAGGAATGAAGGAAATAAAGGACGAACAGAAGGAGGGAATGAACAACACAGAAGAAAAGGAAAAGGGAAGGTCTCAAGGAAAGGACATAGAAAAGGAAAGTGGAAGGAAGGACACAGTGAAGGACAAACAAACTAAAGAAGGACACTAGGAAGAACCAAGGAAACGAAGCAAAGACTGTAGAATAAAAGTGAGGAAGGAAGGACACTGGATCTTGAAAATTCTCCAATCAAATTTCATACATTTCCATACTCTGTAATAACCCTATACAGTTGCATGGCTTCAACGCAGCATTTAGTGCAACTGTCAAAACGTTTCATCCTCTTTGAACAACAGCTGTTACATTGTTCTATAATTTACTGGTTCAAATGGGACAAAGAAGAACTAATTCAAAAACTTCAAAAGAGGAACATGGGGAATCAGATTTATCTGTAAAACTACATGTTAAACAAAAATTTATATAGCAAAGTAACACTTACCCCGACAACAAAGGACATGAAGAATTTGTCATAGTCTCTGGGGCTGCAGCGCAGGATGTAGAGGCCTTGGTAGTTACCTGAACGACGCAGCTTACTAATTGTAAACTCCATCCTGTGATCAAAGAGGCAAAATGTGTCTTTGTATGAAGAGGTATGTGGGTTGTGATTGCATGACAACACGTGATGCGCCGGTTTAGTGAACAACAGTCAAACTCACGATAAAGGGCCATGGCAGTAACTCTGAATGCACTCGAGAAGTCGTGGCGGAGCTACTTCTTTACACAGGTAATGATGGGCATCGGTGACCAGTCGGTAATATCCATCGACCAAAGACACAAAGGACAGGGCCTCGGACAGCGAATGGAACTCCAGCTCCTTTGTGATGCAAAACAAATCATCTATCAATCAAATGATCATTCTGCAATACATGTAATAGATTTAAACTTAGTGTTATACAAGTGAAAACGCGGTGAAAATGAATATCAGACTACAGCTTTATGAGCATCACTAGTTCCATAAGTTAAATTACATACATTTCTTTTTTGTGTCCTTGACAGAGTAATTTAAAGAGCTCATTTCCATCATTCTGAATAATTAGAAATACTTAAACCAAGTCAATTATGTACAAAATCTACAGAAATGCAGGAAAAATCTTTATTCAAGTGATTTATATGCCGATACTATGAAATTGGAGTTTAAAGCAAACATCATGGCACATGCTAATACCTTGATCTAAACATTATTGTTGTAGCTCTGGCTAATAGTTTCAGGCCTTTGTTCTGCTGGAAGGCGAACTTCCTCCCCAAGTCTCTAGTCTTTTACAGCCTCTAACAGGTTTTCTCCCAAGACTGCCCTGCACTTCCCACTGAAGCTTTTTTTTTGTTTCAGGCTCCTCTCCAAACACTCTAATTACATCTGTCAGTAATTTTGCTGATTTCTTGCTTAGAGCACAGCAGTCCCTAATTAAAGCCTTAGTTGGCCAAGAAAGAAACAATCCTTATACTGAAAACACTTTTAAATTACAAACAGGCTTCTGTAGAGGTTGTGTATGTGAAGTAAATTAGCTCTCGATTCTTCGTTGATAGTTGCAGCCGAACGGTATAATGTTTTTTAGTAATATTTGTGTGGACAGGGGAAAGTACTGTACCAAGATCTGGTTGTCCTGTCTGGTGAGGGAAACAATGCGACTTTCTGCTGAGCCTTCCTTGTTGCCCTGTTTGATGCTGATGTCAATCACCTCTGGGAAGTCACAATATACTTCCAGATCCTAATCAGGTAAAAGGTAAACACAGGAATTTGTTTTTTTTTGCATTTCTTTTTCCTAACAACTCAAAACAGCACTCCAACATCCCCCAGTGATGAATAAACACCTTTTTTCATTGAACATAGACTTTACCTCCTCTGCTCCCTCCTCGCCTTTCCCTTTAGACCAATGGATGCCCTCGTTGCCCTTCACCACGATGGTAACCTCTCGTGAGGATAGGTCAGTCACTCGGAAGCGCTCAGAGTACAGAGAGGGCAGCAGCAACTCCAGGCTCATCAGGTATTTGAGCTTCAGGTTGCAAACAGTGGCCTTGCACTCACTGAACTGCTGGATGAACCGTCGGAAGCGGTAGCGGATTCTCTTCCGGGTCAGCAGGTTGTACTCTTGGATGCGGTTCCGCATGCATCTGGGCAGGAAGGACTTGTAGCTGAAAGCAGGGAGGGGGGTCAGATGGGTTTTTAATGGAGATGAAAGAAAGCAACACTAAGCATACCAATCACTTTATAGGATAAGGATGGATGGATTATTCAGTGCCACCTGCATATGTAGTCCAAGCACCTCTATGTCCATTATGGAGTTGTCTGTTATTAGGAAATATATCTTTTGTGCAAGAAAACTGTAGACTATACAACAGTAACTGTAAAAGGCACATTTTAATTTTAGATAATAGTATGGGACTTCCAAAAGAAGCCTGATGTTGCAGATGCATGTCTAATTACCCAAAAAGAATCAATCAGTTATATCAAATCTGTCAGAGCTACAGCTCTACATTTTATCAACATTTCTCAGATTAAATGAGGGACCTTATGATACCTGTTTTCATTGTAGATGTCCACTGGCGACTGACCACTCTCTTTAGCGAGCCTCATCATGTCGAGAACGGCCAAACCCAGACACTCCTCCTGAGCTTCATGGCTGACCGGAAGATGAACCCAGCCGTTCAAAAAGTCACTGCGCCACTGCAACGCATGAAGAACAAAAAATAAATATATAAGCAAGAAAAACAGGACAAACCTACTAGTCAAAGCAACTCACCCTAACTGCATGGTAGAGGGAAAAAAAGAAAACAATACTTGCATTTCATATGAAACAAACACTCTGCCATTCTGAAGTTTGCTGAAATCTCTAAAATGCATGCTTGGGTGGAGGAGGAGGCATGGAACAATACTCAAACCTTTCAACAACTACTGAGTATAAATTCGAAAAAGACTTTGTGGCTCAGCGTTCTGACAGACAGTTCATGGTGTCAATGTGACTATAGAGATAAAAACACAGTCAAACAGAAGTGGCGCCATGATCTGTGCGTGTGTGTGTGTGTGTGTGTGTGTGTGTGTGTGAGGTTTGCACAAATTTGAGAACAGAAAAAAAAAAAGCTGAAACTATTTTGAAACTCAGGCATATACACGAACCACATGCATGCGTGCACAGACTGATGCAAACACAAGGAATCCTAAAATGAGTCTCGTTCCTCATTTGCGCTTCTTGAAAACGTACAACTCCACTTCCTGTTTTTTCAGCTAAACAAAACAAAGGGCTGACAGAGAGGACATGCAGACTGGCAGTCAGTCAAAGACAAGGAAATAAGAAATTATCTCCACCCAGCAGCTCTTGTTATCAGGTTTTTAAAGTGCAAACAATGACCAAGATGGAACTGTTGGTGCCTTAATGGAGAGCATTAGCCTCTCAACTGAATTTTCTTTAGGTGTAATGATGTGTGAGGCACTGAGACAAACCTGAGCAAACAGGTAGGTCATGACACAATCATCCATTACTGGGCTTTCCATCTCTTTGGACAAACCATAACGATGAGCGTAGAATGAGTTACTGCTGTTGTACCAGCCTGGAAAATAGTATCTGGACAAAAAGCACATCACCAAAAAAAATGAAAGACAAATCAGCAACACTGTCAAAACACATTTAACAATCTGAAACTGGTTAAAAAAGTGAAAAGAAAAGTTTTCTACCTGATTCTGAAGTGCAGGTTTTCACTGTCTGAGTCCGGCAGTTTAAAGATGTGATTAGGAGGAAAACATATTCGGTCATTTTCCCTCATCAGGCAAAACAAGCTGTAGTACACTGGACTAATCCCTGAAGAGAGTCAGAACATATAAATTATTTTAATTATAACAATCTATTACTGTTTTTAGTTGCAATGTAAATGTCATCACAAAGTTCAAAAACATGTTGAGTTATAGGAAATTAGGACATTAATCCCTCGTTTTGACACTTGATTGCACACAGTACTACAAGTCAATGAGTAATTGATAACATGACACTTTTTGCAGCTGTCCATTTCAAGACATCCATAGATCAGTTGCTGAACCGTAAAAAACGATTTGCCTAATCTTCCTATTTTAAATTTTTCTTTGTGGTTCGCTGCAATCAGGCCTTTTCATCTTCGATCTACAGAAACACCACCGAGTGCTGTGAGAATTCCCCAGAGAACCACCTACAACCTCGTAGCTGTAACCTCAGCAGCTCTCCAGTAAAAAACAGAAACACCTGCATTTCCATGAGCACCCATAGATTTTCGGAACGTATTTAAAAAGCTTAGCTTTGGCTGATGAGGCTTCCATCTAAGAATACAATCACCCCCCAGTTTTCTGTCAGTTGCAAATATCTCGTTTTGCAATAAAGGATGACAGCTATAAAAATGCAGATGTGTTTTCTGTTATTGTGTGCTACGCTTCCACTGGTTTTCAGTCTGCACCACAAAGAAAGTCGTACCAACTGGGACTGGTACGCAGAGAATGTCACTGTACAACAGTACGCATTGGAGTGTGAGGCGAGTGCAAGAGAAGAGTACTACAGAAAGGAACTATGCTCAACTACACCAGAGGAAGTAAGGTCAAACGGGTCACAGCAAACATGTGAAAGAAGGTGCATCTTTGGCCTACATTTAAAATGCAACATATGGTGAAGAACTAACACTGCACTTCACCCCAAACACAACATTTCCACAGTGAAACATGGTAGGGGCAGCATCATGCTATGGGGTGCTTTTCTTCAGCAGCAAAGACGGGCCGTTTAAGGCTGCAAAAGACTTGAAATGGGGGCGGAGGCTCACCTTCCAGCAGGACAATGACCCTAAACATACTGCCAGAGTACTGAATGTTTTAGATCAGAGGTCTCAAACTCCAGCAACTTTCAGGTGCATCCCTGGTCCTACACACCTGAAAGAAATGTTAATTGGCTAAATTACCTCTCTATGATGTGTACCACACTTGTCAGATTTTTATTTTGTTAGTCTTTCAAATGAACACTGAGGTTCTGTGGTTGTAAAGTGAGAATACTTTCGCACGGCACTGTATATGTATGCACAGTGAAATTCACTGCATGATTCTGAGATATTCTGCAATATAAAGTAAAATGTTTATATTTGACCATGTAGCATACTCTTTGCAGACAGTAATTTTCAAGTTAGGAGAGCAAATTTGACCTAGATGTTGCTCTGTAAATGTACATCCTTGTGCCAAACCACTTTAAAACGATGCCACACATGTAACGCTCATGTGGTTCAACCATGAAAGGGGCGAAAGGAGTGAGAAACAGCAGGAAAGACAGATGTGGAGATGAAAAACAGACTGAGCCAGAGAGAAATTTCCTTAACCAAGAACAGAAAGAAAAAACACATAAAGAACTGGGGATAAACAAGAGGAAGAGCATGAGAAATGACTTATGTTTATCAGCTAGAAGGAAATGGTGCAACAGGTTGTGGTAAAAACAAAAAGGGCTAAATGCATTCAAAAACAGCAAACTTACGTGAGTTATCTAAAACAAAAACAAGGTGAAAAAGCAGACTGAGTGCTATTGCTTACAAAAGATTGATAAATATAACAGCAAAATATTCTGATACATCTAAAAAAAAAACAATGCAACCAACTTCCTGGGAATGACACCTACTTAGAATATAGTCTGTGTGTAACTTAATCTTAGTATAAATCCAGCTGTCCTGTGAAAGTTTGTTAGAGAAAATTAGCAAACAAATAGCAACAGGTCACAGATAAAGTTACACAGACGTTTGAAGCAGCGTTAGGTTATGAAACAACTTTTGAATTTTCATTAAAATCCATCCAAACATGGAAAGAGCACGGCATAATTGCAAACCTATATCAATACATGGCTGCACACCTAAAATGACTGGCTCATGGTAACTCTGGAGGTTTCTGAAGAGCTCCACAGCTCAAGAGGGAGAATCTGTTGACTCGATACTCTGAAAACTGATGTTTATGAAAATGTGGCAAGCAGAAAAGCATTGACAAAAGAAAGCCACAACAATCCCTTAAATTGCCACGAGCCAGAGAATACAGCATCCATGTGGAAGAAGGTACTTTGGTCTGATGAGCACATTTTAGCAACTATGCAAAATGCCACATGTGATCGAAAAGTAGCCCTGATAACACCATCACCAGGATGAAACATTGTGATGGCAGCATCATGCTGTGGGGATGCTTTTCTTTTGCAGATACAGAAAGGCAGGCCGGAGTTAAGGGGGAGGTGGATAGAGCAAAATGAAGGTAAAGACCTTATACAAAGACCTGAGCCTGTGGCAGAGGTTCACCTCCCAGCAGGACAAAAACCATAAATATACAGCCAGAGCAAAAGTGTTAGAATGGCCAAAATCTAACCAAGAATCTGTGGAAACACTTGAAAACCGATCTTCACAGATGCCAATCATCTAATCTGAGTGAGCATGAGCTCTTTTGCTATGAATAATGGGCAATGATTTCAGCCTCAAAATGTTCAAAGCTGCTAGAGGTAATATCCCAAAATACTTGCAGCCATATCTGCATCAGTAGCTTGGTCTACAAGGTATCAATTGATACCAACATAGGAAATGTTGAGAACCATGCATCTTTTTTCTTCCACTTCACAATAATGTATTATTTTGTTTTGTTCCATCATTCTAAATTTTACAAAAAATTGCATTAAATGGTATGGGTGCACCGATTCATCGGCTGGCTGATCAATCAGCCCCAATTTCCTTAATTATGGATGACCTGTGATCAGCCAATACTTACATGTGAAACCGATCTTATCCACCGATCTCATCTACCACCGCTGTCCCCTTTTGCTCTGCCCTAAGAGAGGGCTGACTGACAGGTCACATCTGCATGCGCACGGTTCACAACTGTTGACAACATAAGATTGGAACACTGAAGGTGTGTTGACACCGGACACTGTCAGTTATAAAGAAAATCGATATCGGCCAAAACCGGAATCGGCAGGTAAGGCTTTTTAAGGATCATAATCAGTAATCGGCCAGAAAACTGCAATCGGTGCACCCCTATTAGAAGGGGTAAAACAACAGAAAATGTCAAAAACAATTTTGAGGAATATAAAGACTGGCTTTAAGGATGTTTTTACTACTAGCTGCCAGAAAAACCTATGATGATCTTTAGCATGTTTTACATTCCCAAAGTGCAAAAACTGAGCTGATTGTGTAGAAATAATCTTCTAAAACACTAAAGTGGAAAGGGCTGAACAGATGTGTTACAAAAACTAAGACTCCCAACAAAACAGCTTTCCTTGAGATGTTCAAAAAAGTGCGCTTAAAATAATAATTATTAATACATTTATGGTGTTCAGCCATTATTTAAAGAACTTTTAGTATGGGTACTGCAACAGGATTAAATAATGTTTCATACATGTCTCCCCCAGACCACCTTCTGAGGTCTGGGACACTTATTAGTTTAGCAGTCTGAATGCAATCCATCCAAACATGACCTTTCTCCCCTCCCTTAGCAGAGTTGTTACCAGGGCATCTCTTGGTTTTAAATGAGCCATTGCTGCTGGGTAGGTTAAAACAGCCATCAGAATGAATGTTCTAAAGACATATTTAAAAGTTAAAAGCTTAAAAGGTAAAGTACTCATTTAATGAACTCCCTGTTATAATTTGTTGTAATCCAAAATAAGAATAGCAGCGTGATGGTTCTTTTGTCACTGAATGAGGCAGTGCTATATAGATACAGTTTGGTGGAGCAGCTAATTGGCTGCCTCTGCCATCAGGTGTTTTTTAATATGGTGGAACTTTTATAGCCTAACTTCTCCAATATCTGATGATGTGCTCCTTTTCTTCCCTCATCTTTAAAGCTGCATAATTAAGATGCATCAAAGGTATTTGTAGTTTAAATATCTCCACTATCAAAAAAAAACATTCGAATATTTTAAAAAACAATCGTAGGTCATCAAATGTGTCTGGGATGTTACAGAAACACCAGCACACCTGTTGATGTCATGTTTATTGCCCAGGTGAGCCCACTCTGGGATATGGCTTTGTGTTTATTTGCATTAAAACTGCTCAGAGATCTGATCACTCAGGATGGATTTTTGTGTAAAAAAGCTCTGCTCGGCCAGATCTACTTTTATGTGGATCATCCAGGACGCCTGTTAATAGCAGGTTCGAGCAGGGTGAAGGAGTTCCTCTTTACTTTCTACAGATGTGTCAGTAACGGATAGATTTCATCGGAGCAACTGCTACCACAGCACTGACTCCAACAGATTTGCATGTAAAACCTCCCCTATTTTTTAGTTGTCTACCATTTATTGACACATTTTACTTTCCATAACTGTTTTATGTCCATGTTTTGGACTTTGGCTGCTTTTTCACACAACTTCACTCCAGACATTTTACCTGAGACGTTTTTACGAAGGTTCAGAAAAATGACCTATAAACGTACCTAGACTAATGTGATGTACAAGTGTCAAATCTACACAAAACAGACAAATCAACCAGAATAAATTGTATATTTAGCATCACAAAAAAAATTAAATTACTTTCCCTCATTTCTTCACAATTTTGACTTAACAATTCTAAAGAACTAACAATTTAAGTGAAGGTTAATATTTTAATATTAACATTTAATATTTTTTAAATCACTAATAACATAATAATTCATTTCATTTTATTTAACTAGTATGTCTGACAATTACTTGTTTGTTGTGAGATCAGAATTTTGCCTTTTTTGTTTAATTAAACATCTGTAGTAGGCAGCTTTTATCTCTTGCCGTGTCTCTATAAATGGTGATACACGCATTGTGTTCACAAATCTTCTGCACCTCACAGAGCCTCAAAAGGACAGATCCTCTGGTATATATGACAGCTCCTTGTTTTGAGACGTGTTTTTGGCCAGTTGTGCTCAAAGGAGGCCCGTGGCCGATACTTTAAAAATGCAAATACTTGCATTGGCTGGCTGATATACTGGAGTCCTTCTAAACTGGACAAACAGAGGCTGAAATGTAAGTTTTTGAGAAACAGAGAAAAACAACATCAGTCATTGAGAGCCAGGGATGGGTCCTGAATTCGGTACTTTTCTAGGTACTGACCAAATTCCGTCAGTACTACCGAGTACCGATTCACGTAAAATCTAACGGTACCTAAACACATCCTCGTGACACTAAGGGAGGCGGCGATTTTCCATGCTGGACATGAACAGCATTCAGAGGTGGAAGTAACGGATTACAAATACTCACGTTACTGTAATTAAGTAGATGTTTTGGGTACTTGTACTTTTAAGAGTATTTTTTGAAAGAATGTAATTTTACTCATACTTGAGTACAATTTATACCATGTAATCTACTTCGCTACTTTTAAAATCATAAATTCCTACTGAGTACACCCATAATTTGCACATCCCAGCCACCTGCTTTTCATCCACATCTTTGTAACTATAAGTCAAGAAAAAAACAAACAAAAAAAGAAATAAAACTCAGCTGCACTGCAGCTGCAGTTACAGGTTTCTGAAGGTGACAGACGAGAGCGGAGCAAAGAAGCGGTGCAAGGACGGCAAAAATGGAGACAGAAGACAACACTGTAAACAGTGAAAATGATGAAGAAAAGATGGAGGACGAGTCCGAGAACCCGTGGTCGTACCTGGAGGAATTTTTCATGTACAGAGGGAAAAAAGGAAACAGCTTCCAGATGCAGTGCAAACTTTGTTTGACTGCTACGATCATATCAGCTTATAAAACTTCAGCGTCTAATCCAAAAAAGCACATTTCGGTAAGATGTTTTACAACTGTTCTTATATGATATTGCTCTCCTTTTTTTATGTGTGTTAAGGCTGTTTGGCTAAGATTATTGAATATCAACTCCCCCCTCATCAGCGATGTGCATGTCACCTGCTTAACCTTTTGGCAACAACCGATGCTGCCCTGGCAGAGAGCACGAATGACACCTACAAAAGGCTCTCTCGTGTAACCTTTGTAAAATGCCAGGCCATTTGGAACAAAACCGGCCGGTCTCATTTGGCAAATGAAGTGGTAGAGGACAAGTGTGAGCTACAGATCATTCGTCCCAATGCAACACGGTGGAATTCAACCTACCTTGCCATTGAAAAGATAATACGCATTATTGATGAGAAGGGGGAAGATGCCATCAGGAGCATTTGTGAGTTCAAAGTGAAAATGTGAGTAAAATTGGACACCTACCAATTTGGTTGCAAATTCTGTACATTTTCCTTAATGGACAGTTGAAAACATGAACAGTCTCTTAATAATTAATAAGAACACAAAACATTGTTCAGAGTTTATAATTTTTTTTACAATTTAGAATCACATTAGTAATGTGAAACATTCATTCATGAGCGCAAATAATTTAAAGAAATAATAATAAAACAAGGCTTGTTTCACTTGAAACAGCTGCTCAAGTACACCTGTCTTTATTCAGCAAATTGCTCTGCCAAACAAAACAATGTCAAATGTGGTGCTGTTTCTGCAATATTTATAGTCATGATGGGCTTTGTTGTTGTTGTATCTAACAAGTTGAGTCCTCCAGAAGTTGCATTCTTAAGGGAGTACTGTACCACCATGAAGCCATTGCTGAAAGCTTCAAACATCCTCCAGTCTGAGTTTTCTTCCTTCATGGGATGGCTGCTACCAGTAATTGAACAACTACTGACCAAACTTGGCAGGCTAGAGACATCAAGCAAGACATGCGTGCTACTCATCAGAGCCCTGCAAAATGGCATTCAAAAGCGATTTGGACCAATGATGAAGGATCCAGAGTTGACTGCAGCTGCAGTCCTCTTACCCAAGTTCAAGACTTCCTGGACTGACAGCAGATGTTATAGAGGCTGGTAAGGCCAGATTTTTTTCAAAGATTCATACAATTGCGTTTTTGTGCATTGTTGTGTTTGAACACATGTATAAGTGAGTATACTTTATAACATCTCGGTCATGGTTCACCTAATACAGTTTACATGCCCTCCCATTAAAGAAAGAAAAAATCAGCTGTTACTGAAATAAGTTGAAATTGACAAATGTAGTAATAAATAGAAATTTGAAAATCATGACATTTTGTATTGTGGTTTAACAGATATATATAAAAAAATAAATAAAACAAGCAAACATGATGGGGCTCCTGAATTAAAATGCTATTGAGCAACACTTTGAGGCAATCACTGCAATCAGGTGTTTTCTGTAACATCCAATCAGACTTCTGCACCTTTTGACAGGTATGTAGTTCCACTGCTCATGAGCAAGGTGCTCATGAGGTCTGGGACAGTTTTGTTAGTTTGTCTTTTAAAATTATTTTTTTAAACAAAAATTGAAAAATCAATATTTTATTTTATTAAATTATAATTTAGCAAAATTTTATTTATTACTTTTTTCAGTTTCTTGTCATTTGAATTACTATTGCGACTTAAGCCTTTTCTTTAATGGGAGGGGATCTAAACTTTCAAGCACAACAATAAATAAAACAATAAAAACAATAAAACATCCACCAGTTAAAAAGTAATTAGTACTGTACTGAGAGTAGTTTTTGAGAAGAGTACTTTATGCTTTTACTTAAGTACTTTTTTAACACCAGTACTTTTACTTGTAATTGAGTACAATTTAAGCAGTGTAACAGTACTTGTACTTGAGTACAAACTTTTAGTACTCTTTCCACCTCTGACAGCATTGCACGCCTAAGAGCATAATACAGTCAACAAAGCATGGCTGATGGAAAGCGCTCAAAAGTATGGCTCCACCTTTCAAAATGCGATGCAGATTACAGTCGATGCAATATTTGTGACGCAACGTGCAGGGCCAGCGATGGGAATGCTTCGCATCTGAGGAAGCTTCTGGTTAAGCACAAGATTTTTCTCGTGGCTGAAAAGTGCACAATTCTCATCAGCCTCAGATCTACAGCTACGACTCCTGGATTCTGCACCGTTAGCACGCCTGCGTCCGTTGGAGACGTCTGCTGCCAGCAACATGGAAGAAGAAATGTTTGAAAGAACTGCGATGTTACAATACAAACAGCTGGATGTTGTTTTGATATATTCATTAAAGTTTATTTATTGAGAAATAAATATGTTAAATTGAACATTTTTGATATTTTATTATTAAACAAATTAACATTTATCACCACATAAACAAACACAAAGTACAAAATATTGGTTCCGTTGAGTAGCGATACCGATTCCCAGGTACCAAGCATCGGTACCATATCGGTTCAAATGTGAAAGGTATCCATCCCTGTGGAGAGCTTCAGGCTAAGTTAAAGAATGAAGGAGGTCATACAGATTTTATTTATTAAAGCTAAAAGGAATTGCACAAATTAAAATGTTCGCCTATCACTGTGCTGTGTACTGTGCAATTGTTTCAAAAACACATCTAACTAGACCAAAGAGATGCATAATTCTTCAGCTGATGGTCAGTTTATGCCAAATTTTGGTTAAATTGCTCTTTAGAAATCATCCTGTTGGTGTTAAAATACTATGGCATGACTGTGTTATCTTTGAAATTCGTTTTACGGTATTGATGACATAAGAAGTGTGAACAAAACATGTCTTTGTAACAGAATGCAAGTAACAAAGAGCTTTTAGACCAGGATACACCAAGGACCTCTGTTTGATTTGGGAACGAATGAACGAACGCTAAACATTACACACCTTCATTTGTTCCATTTGGTCTCTTTCACTGAAAATCCATCCCCTTCTGCCTGCTTGTTCCCAAACCTAATGAGCAATGACGTAAAAGCAAATTAATGCAGGCTTGGAGTTTCTCTGTGGTGTTCAGACCTGATGGCTACATCGCAAGAAGCTGCCCAGAATCAGCAGCAGCCAGTTGTCCAAGTGTGTTGCACAACTCTTTGGTTTGTAGAACAGTACATTTGCATTGTCCACAAACCCGACAACCCCAGAGTTTAGATAATGTTTCACAGCTGCCCAAACAAAGCAGACCATCCAAGAAAACTCAAAGTACATTTAAAGCAGACCACAAATCTCTGAAGAGAAACAACCCAGAAGATCCAATCTGTATTTTATCCCAGAGTTGTCCATTATGTCTAGAAGCAACAATGTTTCATAGATCAGATTTAAACCACAAAAAAGAATTAACGTGAAACGATGGGGTGCTGGAGCCAAAATTAGTCTAAGAGCAGCCAAGGTCCAGGAAAAAACTTTGAACAATCTTTCAAAAGCCTAAATGACTGATACTGAAGACCAGTTTAAGAAAATACAAAACATACTGGCTCATCCAAGGCAAAAGAAGAAATGAGACTTATGCAAAGTACTGCTTATGTTTACACTAATCAGATTATTATTGCACACTATCTAACATGTTGTCCTTATCAACTTATTTCTAAACCTCGTGAACACAATTGGAACTGGGTCTGCTATCGGATTCTCAAGTTACGCCAACCTTAAGTAAAACTACCAGGGTACACAAAGTTTGGAGAAAAACAGCATAATATGATCTAATTATATATTTTACTGTGCACAGCATCAGGTTGGGGTGGGCAGCACTGTGCTACTATGCTCCATACACTTGGAAAAAAAACTCCTTTCACTCCAGCCCTTTCTCTGGCATCTCACTGAATGGAGTTTAAACCATAAGGACAACAGAACATTTTTTTAGATGTTTTGAAACGTTCTAAAACATTATTTTAAACCTTGATTCAGATAACTGGCCCGTGCTTAACAAAACGTTACGAAATTCCTAAACTATCAATCTGAGTAGCAAGAGATGTAAGAATTAATTGTTGAATATTTCCTGTCATTGAGTTGATAATAAATAAATAAACCATTCAAAGCAGCTCTACTTTCTGCTGTGCCACATTTAGACTGGGTGTGGTTTCTCAGCAAAAACAAACAATTCCATCAAAAGCAGAACCAAACAATGTTACAGGAACAATTAAATGTGGTGTTAAAATGAGAACACGATGTAAACACATTGGAAAGTTGCTAATATGGAACAACACGCAGTAATCGGAGCACTGTGAATTACTGCCTACAAGAAAGAAAAAAAATCGACTTATTTCAGTTTGTTTCAGGGAGAAATGAATAGGTATTTCTTTTCAGTAAAAAAAAATTGAAAGGTTTGTAAAACTAAAGTACTAAGTCAGCTAAACAACAATCGAATAGCCAAAATGACAGTTGGATTGGTCAAATATGAGAACTGAAATCCTAATGTAACTCACCACAAGCTTTGGCAGCAGTGATGCACAGTTCCTCTGCTACATATTCTCCAGATGGAAATGTGAGGTTGTCTTCTGAACAGCTGCCTCCTCCTTCAATCTTTCCCCGGTGATAAAGGTGGACAGTTAAAGTAACTTCCTTTATTTCCTGCTTAGGGTCGTGGTCAGCGGATAGGTCTGGTTCTGAGCGGGAGATGCCGTCGGGTGTTGGTGGATTGGAAGAAAGAGGGTCCATGTCGGTCAGCAGAATAAGGGCCATGTGCTCTTTACAAATACACTGCAGCAAAAGGACAAAATAATAAGACAAGATAAACATGAGTGAACACAGCAATTTCAAAAAAGAAACATTTGTTCCTGAAGATGTTTCTCTTTTTCCAGTCCAGTCAGCTTCTGGCTCACTGCTGCTTTTTAAGTGACTATTTCACCGCATGAAATCTGCATCTCCATAACGTTTGTCAGCAGCAAGAAACATGAAGTGCTCTAAAACTTCCTGGTAGATGGGTGCTTTGATCTTGGACCTCAGAAAACACAGTGGGCCAACACCAGCAGATGGCATGGCACCCCAAACCATCACTGACTGTGGAAACTTTACACTGGACCTCAAGCAACATGGATTCTGTGCCTCTCCTCTCTTCCTCCAGACTCTGGGACCTTGAGTTCCAAAGGAAATACAAAATGTACTTTCTTTAGAGAAAGTACATTTGGACCACTCAGCAGCAGCCCAGTCCTTTTTATCTTTAACCCAGGCAAGTCTGTGCGTGGTGGTTCTGGAAGCACTGAGTCCAGCTGCAGTCCACTGTTTGTGAATCTCCCCCACATTTTGAATGGGTTTTCTTTTACAATCCTCTCCATGTGCGGTTATCCCTATTGCTTGTACACTTTTTTCTTCCACATTTTTTCCTACTTTTCCTTCATTTAATTTTCATTAGTTGTCATCAAAATTAAACGAGTTAACATTTGATATATATCAGTCTAAAACAGTCTTTTTTAATGGAATTACTAAATAAATAAATTTTTTCATGATTTTCTAATTTTATGAACAGCACCTGTAACTCAGCATTTAATAATAATAATAATTGATACTTTATTGATCCCCGAGGGGAAATTAGACCCTCTGCATTTAACCCATCCCTTATAGGGAGCAGTGGGCTGCCGTTGTGCGCGGCGCCCGGGGAGCATTCTGGGGCTAAGGGTCTTGCTCAGGGACCCAGAGTGGTAATCTGTGGGATACGAACCCGGCCCCTTGTGTCCCCTCCGGAACACAAACCTCCTACTCTAACCACTAGGCCAAAGCACCACTCCCCCGCTAGCTAGGTTGCTAGCAGCTGCTAAAGGCTAAAGTGTTGCCCCTTCTGCATGTGGTGAGGACACAACATCTTCAAACATCTTGTAGTTGTTTAAAGTCCAACATCCATCTGCAGTTACCACTTGGTGCTATTTGGTACTTGAAATATCGTCACTTTACTTTCAATGCTTTGTGGTTTCTTAGTATCAACCCGTCTCAGACGATGTGTTTAAGGGTAGAAAAAACGAACTGAATTCCTAATAGCTTAATGGTAACTTAATTTTTGAAACTGTAATATTGGTTGCAAGCAATTATAGAGTTCTAGTGTTTATAGATCCAGCTGAAAATAGCAATTATGAGGGCAGCTCTGTGCAATGCACTGACCTACATTCACTAAATGGGAGTTCGTATCAAAACAAAAGCAAAAGAGGGTGAAAAATTATCAGTACTTCACATGGCAGACCTAATACGAGTTTGTGTTAATGTTAAAGCTTTTTGAGTTCTTTGGTGTTATTGTCAAAGGCAGACTAAAATAAAACTAACTCTGCAGATTGATAACATGGCATTCTAATGGTCTCCATGAGCCCACCCTGTACAATTAGGCTATTTTTTCTAGCCTAGCCAAGAGTAGATGCCAAGATATAACCAGGTTATATCACATAATGCTGCCACACAGATCACGTCAAAGCTTATTTCACCAGATTAACTCATGCTGACAGCAACCAGACAAACCCTCACTAGACAGACTTCAGCTTCAATTAATGTCGCCTTGTTTTAATATCACGAGATTAAATACTGACTCATTCTGGTAGACTGATAAAAACATTTGACGGCAGAAATACTTAATATGGGTTAGGGCTACATTAAGTACACATAATATACTTTCACATGTAGCAATTGTTGAAATCCTAGTTCAAGTGTCATGAATAAGGCCACGATATTTCTTATCAAAGTGAAGCCCGTCTTGCGTAGCACTGTTCAGTTGCTCTCTGGTAGAACACATTTAAGTGATTATTATGAGCCCTGACTTAGAGGAGAATGATTTTAGCCTAAAATGCTGTTGCATTCATGTCTGAGACTGTTATTCTGAGGTCAGAAATGAAGAACTTCCTGCTGTAATAGACAGTATTGACATGCTTGATAACACTGCTTATCGAGCTGGCTGAAAACATTTGTCACAGAGGCACCGAAGAAGCTCCCCAGTTTCAAATTGTTTGTCTGGTAGCATTTTGGGTACTAAACAGTAACGTGAAATGGTGATAAAGTAAGAGACATGATGCAAAACACTTGGAGTCAGAGGGTAACGGCACAATTTTAAAGGGATATTTCATGTGCGGTGGTATGGAGGCCTTAGTCCTGGATGCAGACTGTCGCAAGTTCAAGTCCCAGCCCGTTGACATTTACTGTATTTCCTGCCACCTCCCTCCACCATATTTCCCTCTCAACTCACTTTCTAAACGTGAAAAATAAAGGCCACTAGTGCCTAAAAATAAAGGGCTATTTCACATTTTCTTTTAGATCAGGTTGCATTTGATCCTATCTAGTTCAAATGAAACTTTTATCCAGTGTGAAAAGCCAAAAGGAAGCATTTTAAATACCTTCCAAACATAAGAAGTTCAATATCTGGACTTGTCAGAAATATTATTGTACACCGTTTACAGATTCTATAAAACACTTTGTGATTTGAAAACATTTATTTATAAAAACAAACAGGATTTTTTTTTGTTTCATATCTATTTCTCGTGAACCTAATATCGTCTGTGTATTGTCTCATTAGATAAATGTATTGTTACACCCCTAACAACTGTTTATTTCCCCCGTTTGATGGGGTCTTCCTGCCTCAAACAGATGATTGTGCTTAACATCCTAAAGGCCACAGAGTGTTTTTTTCTTATTGACATTCAACACTTCAAGGTCCCAACATCTTTGTATTGTATTTACAGATCAAAGTTCATCCTTGAAGTTTGAGTACTCTAAGTGCATGTACTAGACATGTTTTACAGGTTGAGTGTTTGCAGCATTGTAATGACAGATGAGAAACAGTTAGGAAAATGCAAATTTGCCACATTGGATATCAATCACCATAACATTATCTAATGTCATGCAGGCCTTGTCTGAGTTTGCATCAAACTGATGGAGCTGCTCAAAAATCTGACAGCCTCATGAGTGATACTGTGAACAATGCAGCATATTTTGAGCAAAACCTAGAGATTCCAACGCCAGTATTCCCAAAATCCAAAACAGATGTTTTATGCTCAGAGTTTAAACCCAGGACTGTGCAAGCACCATTTCAAAACCAGCCTTGACCCATTCTGGCCAGGATATATAACTGTGACTTATGTTATGACCATCAGCTCTATGTGGTTTATGGAAAGTTTTATAATTTCTTGTCTTTCCCAGACAGTACATTTTTAAAATGCTGAAATGAATTTGAAAAGGTTCCATGCACATGCCGTTGTTTTTTGTTCAAATACCATCATTTAAAACACTTGGAGTGTTTTTCTGCATTAGTGTGCAAACTACAACCCCCTTACACATTCTGCTTTCCTCTAACCCCACAGGGACATAACCTCAGGTTTTTACCCAACACCTTTTTAAGAGTGTAACATACTGCAACATTGGTTGGAACTTATTAAAAATATAAATTTGAACCATAAATAATACTTACAGTACAGACCAAAAGTTTGGACACACCTTCTCATTCAAAGATGAGATGAAATGAGATGAGATCTTTGAATGAGATGTGTCCAAACCTTTGATCTGTACTGTATATACAGCCCAAATCTATTCAACAAACTTGTTTTAATTAAGGAATCCTGATATGACCTAACCAAAAACAGCTTGAACTCTGCATCAGTGAAATTTATAGCTACTATAGCTACTATTCCAGAGAAGAGATGTGATGGAGTTACTGCAGATGCCAAACTGAGTTAAACCATAACAAATGTTTTGTTTTGGTTTGGTTTTTTTCAACTTCGTTTGAAAGCAGCGTTGTGGTAAAAATCATAGCGCATGGAAAAGTATTCATACCTCTTGAGCTTTTCCAGTTTTTGTAATGTTACAACTACAGATTTCAAAGTATTATATTGGGAGTTTGTGTACATGAACTAATGCCTAATTATGATTTGAATCAAAAACAATACATGGTTTTCAGATTTTTTTTTTAAAGTAAAAACCCGAAAAGTGTGATTTGCATTTGTATTCAGCCCTAATCAGTAATAAGAGTTCACCTGTTTAGAAACAAATATTTGGAGAAGCTTAAATCAGGCGTAGGTTTTAAAATAACATCCAAAGCTATACACATCCCATAGAGCTCAGGGGGGATAATCTACTAACAGGACAAGTAGTAGTTGTGCACTCCACACATCTGTCCCTAATTAAGGAGTAGCAAGAAGAAAGTATATGTTAAAACATAAATAAATCAAGGACAGCAAACAATTGGAAGAAGGTGCTCTGGTCAATGAGACCAAATGTAACGTTCTGGCCTTAGAAAAAAAGCAAAAACTGCTTATCCCCATGGGGAAACATGGTGGTGGCAGCATCATGCTGTGGATACGCTCTACCTCAGCAGGGTCAGGGTTGGTCAGAGTTAATGAGAAGATGGCTGGAACCAAACAGAGGAAAATCCTGGAAAAAAAAACTTTAAGAAGACTTTAAGACTGGGGCACAGGTTCACTTTCCAGCAGCACTACAATAGAAGATTAAAATCAAAGCACAATTATGTGTTTAAATGGTCCAGTCAAAGTCCAGACCTAAATACAATCAAACATCTGTGGCAAGTCTGGAAAATGCCTGTACATAGATGCTCACCAAACAATCTGACTGAGCTTGAGGTATTCTCCAAAGACAAAAAGAGATAGAATCTGATGTGTAAAAAAGGCTTGCTGCTGAAATTGCACCAACAGTTTGGTTCTACAAAGTATTAACTGAGGGGGCCTTATTACAATTACGCACCACACATTTTAGATTTTTACATGGAAAACATTTTAGAAAACCATGCATCACCTTCCTTAAATTGCTCTCTACATTTAGTTGGTTCATTACACAAAATCCCAATTAGATATGTTAAAGTTTGTTATGGCTGCACCGTAACAAAATGTCACAAAGTTCAAGGCCCTGTAGTGGTAAATATTTTTCAATTCCTTTTATTTGGGTTATACAGACATTGTTGAGGTTGGATGGTTAGAAGCTTATAAGGAGAAGTATAAAGAAAACACATTTTTTCCCACCATGCTGTAGCTGTTTACACACCCAAATTGTTTATCACAAAGCCAACAGGCAGGGAGTCAGATGTGAGAGGCCATCCTGTGCTTGTTTGGGTTATGGTTATCAGTTCAGCCACGTTTTACTGCTTATCACCGCTCTGGTCCACTGCTAGCTTTAAGTGCCTCCTACTTAACCGACATGCACTGGACCTTTCAGCCAAAAACATGCTGATCTTCCTTTAAAAGGGTTTAATACTATTCCTTGGAGAACTACAAGAACACCGACGACCCTTCAGTCTGTGTCCCTTAATACTGATGGTGAACTGCTATGTAAATTAAGTGCTTCAGTGCTGGTTAAAGCAAAAGCTCTATGTTTTTACAACCATTTAACAGACCTGATACCCAAATATCATATTTTGACTATATTTTGAGGTGTTTATGCACGATACCATTTATAGACGTTCAAATATAACAAATGACTCGACAGTGTGTTCAAAGTGGGTCAGGTTAAAAACAAGAAAGGCAACAAAAGCACAGTATAGCCACTGGAGGAAGAGCAAATCTTCAGCTTAAGCAGCTCTGAGTGAAAGCTTGGTCCCCAAAGTGGGTCATGCAGGCAAACATTGAAATGATTGCTCATTTCAGATGGAACATGGAGGCTATATTTCAAAAATGGTGAAAGTTGTGAAAGTGGAATATTGGTAGATATAACTTCTATCATATAAGACCGAATAAAGAGGAGAGATTTCTAACTATTTGATCTCTGCCTGAAGTTTTGTTGTCAAGATTTACCTGCAAGATTATTATGTTGGGTAAAAATTTAAAAGTCCGCTGCATGCTGGGTCGGGCAGACTGCGTGAGGTAAGAACATTTTCAGCCTTTATTACTCTGTAATTAATACGATTTAGTGTGTAGAGAAAGGCTTATGTATCCATTTTGTGTGTATGCATTAATTCATCTGTGTTCTTGTCTGCATAGTATGGCATTACATTCTAGTGTATCAAAATCTTTTTTTAACCATCTTCATATAAGACCACTGGCCAAACAGAGAGTGGAATCTTCTCAGTAGGTTCCATCAGCCATTACATTTCTACTGAGGTTTTTACGATATAAAAGCAGTTTTTGGTGCATTTTTCCACTTCTTATAAGGACATCTTTTTCAGATACTGTTGACCAGCTGGAGATAGTTCTTTAACCCCTGCTAATTCTTTCTCAGTTCAGTAAAACAGGGCGGGATATCGTCATTTTCTGTTATATCACTGTGTAAAGAATTTTGTACGGTTTCTGCATAATTTATATCAGTCAGGCAGAGTAACTTATTGCTTAACATTGTAGATCCCTTTAAAAATCAAAAATTCTGCTTCCAAGGTAGCAAAAAACTTAGAAAACCCCACCTTTAAGGTCACCACAGTCTGCAAAAGGTGTTAAAGTATATATTATCAAAAAATAAAATAAAACCAATAAAACTTTCCGTGTTATTGGCCCAAGTTGTGAAAACAAAAAAATCATACCTAAGAAACTTAAAACCCTTTCTTTATGCAGCTTGGACCTATCTAATAACTATATTATAACATTACCTGGACTCACTATTTCACTCCATCACAGTGTAAAGAATCTCAGTGGCTGGTCCAGCCCAATCTTTTGGTCTGGTTCTTCCATACCTCATTAAAAGAGCAAAAAAATATATCAAAACCCAGTAGTCATTGCAGTATCAAAGACCGCAGCTTGGACACCATGCATGCAGTATTTGTGCTCTGCGTGACAAGAATATATTTCATGGCGCACCAAATAAAGATTTTAGTGGCCTAGATGGTAAAGCTCAAGAAGAGTGGTTGTGGACTTTGTGCTGATGGAAAAGAAATGAGAAGAGTGAGGGAAATGTGGGGAAAATCTCAGCAGTATTTTAATATTTAACAATAATAACACGATTGCTTGTTTTTCGGATACTCTGCACTTGTGAATTATAATCTCAGATCTCCCTGTATCTTCTCTCACGGGCCATGCCTTTAATGCACCAGAATCTAATATAAACTAAATAATTTTTAATTGAGCGTGCTCAACTTAAGCATTTAAAGGGTCTGGAAAGTACACCTAGCATTAGAATAAGGATGCAAGTTTCTCAGAAATGTGATTTCTGTCATTAGTTGTTCAGTAGAAAGTAAGTAAAAGGCAGGCAAATGTATTTCTCGGATTATTTCTACAGCCGATTGCTGAGCACAAGATTTTAGTGGAATTTATTTTATTTTTAACTGGAATCACACAGGGAGAAATGGCAGCAAAGAATGGTTTGCCCTCAATCTCTTATGTGGGTAAAATCATTTGATTTGTATAAGCTGCACAAAACAGCATGTTAGAGGTTTGCCAAACTAAAACATCAACTCACAAAAATGTGTCCTGGTGCTGACAAGAATCTCTTTAGTACCCTTGTGCATTTCTGAAAAAAAACTTGCAGTGTTCTGGTGTTCAAAAGGGAAAGGCTGGCAAAGGCTGTTCGCAATGACTCACAGTTGGAAGGGCCAAAAGTTTTGCAAGTGGGTTAGTAAAGTCAAAGCACAATGGCAACAGCAGTAAGCCATGCAAATTATATCAGATAATAATAAAGATTCAAATAATACTGAAGACTAGCCAACTTTGTTTTGCTTCATTGTCAAATTAAACATGCAACAAGCAAAAAAAAAAAAAAACATCAACAGTTATGAGCCTGTATCACTTCAACTGGGAAAGCCCCTTCACAGATCGATATAAAAACATTTAGCTACAGCTTACTCGCTGCACACAGGCAACAGCTTCCGTAATGCATTGCTCCAGCCAGGGTCCGGCCGGCGCCGTGCGCCAAAATCATCACAGCTAAGTAGATTCAGTTAGCAGCCTAGTAATTCTGCATGGAGGAGATAAAAGAACTACACCGCATGGCTCCAGAAACTTCTGCAGTTCCCAGCACATAAGCTGAAAACCGACATAGCAACGAGATGGAACAGCGCTTACGAGATGGTCGAAAGATTTGTAGAGCAGCAGACTGCAATCTGTGCTGCTCTTATGTCTCCTCAGGTGAGAAAAGGTGGAAGTTCAGGTAACATCTGCACACTCAGTGAAACTGACATCTCCCATGCTGAGGAAATGGCCAAAGCAACAAAACCATTAAAGGATGCAACAAATATCATGTCAGAGGACTCTGCGCCCACACTGTTTTTTGCTTCATTACATGCTCAGCTGCTTCATGACACCGCAGCAGGCTTTGCTGAGGATGACGCACGGCTTGTGCAGGAAATAAAAAAGACCATCCATGAAGATCTTTCTAAGAGATACACAAATGTGCAGACTAAGAATATTCTTCTCACTGCCTCCACACTGGATCCAAGGTTCAAAGCCCTGCCTTTCCTCACCAGCGAGGAGCAACTGGACGTCCATGTCAGAGTGACATGGGTAATTATTTGCAAACTTGTTGATAAACTATTTTTTTGAAAATGTGTGGACCACATACATACACACAATGATGAGGATGCAGAATAACAAACAGAAATGTTTAAGATATCTAACAATTATTTGATGTTAAATGCACAAGTAACAGCAGAAAATTGGTGTGGCATCCGCTCTGACTGATCTGCTGTGGCGCAAGCTGATGTTGGGGCTAATAATCCAGATGCTTTGGAAGAAGAAAGCCCTCCTGCTCCTAAAAGAACATCAGCACTTGTTAACCTGCATGGAAGGACATTTACAGAGGTAAGAGTTGCCCCCAAAGCTGAAGAGGAGCTGAGGAAATATCTGAAGGCCCTTCCACTGTCTCTCTCAGAAGACCCTCTTCAGTGGTGGAGTTCCTATGAGGTACCTTTCCCTCTACTGGCTAGATTAGCTAATGCATACCTAGCACTAATGTTGCAGAGAGAGTATCCTCTACTGCAGGGAATATAGTGACTACGCAAAAGCGCAATCTAACCCCAGACCATGTTTACCAAGTCCTCTTTCTGCAAAAGAACTTAGACATTGCTAAAGTTGTAACATGTCTTCATTTAACTTAATAAACTGGGGAAGTAATCAAAATGTTAACATTTGGAAGCTATGTTAAAGTTAGAACTTTGTTTTATATGTTTTAGTCTCAAGAGTTGAGATGTATGTGGATATTTATGTTTGAGGTTATTAATTAATGAGTGCTCAAATATTTTATTGCTAGAAATTTCAGATGAACAGATGTTTAGTCTTGAAGCCACTTTTATATGAGAACTCAAACGTTTATGTAGTTACAGGTTTGAGATGCACTGAGTGTTTTATTTTTAATCTAAAGTGAGTACTATTTTTACTTTAGTAGTCTCATAGAATTGAGATGTACTACTTTATATTTGAAGCTGCTGTTATGTGGGTACTTAATTATTTTTTTATATATACTTAGAAATTTGAGATGTTCTCAAATATTTATTTCTGAAGCTACTGATAAGTGGGTACTCATTAATGCTTTTGTGAACAGAAGCTCTATAAAAAAATATTTTAGGTATTGATAAATGAGTTCACATTTTCCTTTGCTTTCCTTTTTTTTATTTTTTGAAGTTACTACTCAGATGTTAAACTTTGTAGCCACTGAAACTTGAAAAAATAAATGTTACGTCTTTAAAAATATATTTAGAATTTTTGAAGTAGTTGATGAACCTTGCAACATTGCATTTTCTTAGAAAAACCCAGTTTTCTTTAAAGTAATACAACTATTTCTCAGAGCGTTTTCTAGCATATAGAGAAATGTAGTTCATCCTGGAATTGGGACCCTTTGTCAGAGTGTTAATTATTGTTTGTGAATCGAGAATCGATACTGAATCGAATTATCACCCCAAGAATCGGAACCGAATTGAATCACAAGTGGTTGTAAGATTCACATCCCTAATGGTGCTCAGTCAGCCTTCACCTCAAAACAGCTGTGCTAGTCGCAGTCACAAAGCCAGACATTTTTTCTGCAGAAGATAAAAGATTTTAAAAAATGCAGATGCCAGATGTGAAGCCTTAAAACCTTCCACCCCCATGCTTCACAGTAGGGATGGTGTTTTTGGGATGGTACTCATCATTTTTCATCCTCCAAACACAGCGAGTGGAATTAATAGCAAAAACTTCCATTTTGGTCTCATCTGACCACATATCTTTCTGCCATGGTCATGGGCAAACTTAGGACGGGTCTGGACGTGTGCTGATTTAACCAGGGGAACCGTCCGTGCCATGCATGACTTGAAACTATGACGTCTTAGTGTATTACCCACAGTAACCTTGGAAACAGTGGTGCCAGCTCTCTTCAGGTCATTGACCAGCTCCTCCCGTGTAGTTCTGGGCTGATTCCTCACCTTTCTTAGGATCATTGATATGCCACGAGGTGAGATCTTGCATGCAGCCCCAGTCCGAGGGAGATTGACAGTCATGTTTAGCTTCTTCTATTTTCTAATAATTGCTCCAACAATTGATCTTTTTTCTCCAAGCTGCTTGGCAATTGCTCCTTAGCCCTTTCCAGCCTTGTGCAGGTCTACAATTTTGTCTCTGGTGTCTTTGGACAGCTCTTTGGTCTTAGCCATGTTAGTAGTTAGAGTCTTACTGATTATGTGGGGTGGACAGGTGTCTTTATGCAGCTAACGACCTCAAACAGGTGCTTCTAATTTAGAATAAGTGGAGTGGAGGTGGACTTTTTAGAGGCGGACTAACAGGTCTTTGAGGGCCAGACTTTTTGCTGATTGGCAGGTGTTCAAATACTTATTTGCAGCAATACACAAAGAAATTATTGAAAAATCATACATTGTGACTTCTGGATTTATTTTAGATTATGTCTCTCAGTGGACATGCACCTAAGATGAACATTTCAGACCCCTCCATGATTTCTAAGTGGGAGAACTTGCAAAGTCCCAGGGTGTTCAAATACTTATTTTCCTCACTGTATATCAACAGATTAAACTTGTCTTACTTCATGGTGAGGAAATGTTCTGATTTCCATAAAAATCTCAAACATTTATATTCTAAAGGTGAATAATGTGTAGCTTTTCTCTGTGAGGGAAGTGATTGCTACACGTAACTGCTGTTTTCACAGTCTTGTTATTGTCTATGTCATACCTAGTCATTTTTTGATATGTACTGGAACAGTTTTATGCCATCAAACAACAGGATAGATTGTTTTACCAAAAGTCAGCCACAGAAGTAAAATTATGTCAGCTGCAGGAATGTTGTCTAAAGATCATATTGTCCTTACTGATACTGATCACCTCCTTTGCTTATGCAACAGTGTATTTGTTTTAGTATGTTTACATGTTCCCAGCCTGCTACTCTTTAAACAACACTTGTTTCGATTTATGTAAGAGGTGCATGCCTCAAACTGTCAGACAGTGTTTCGTTTGACTCAATCAGCAGCTGAAATATTGAAAACAATCTGACCATCCCCCATAATATCTTCTAAAACTTCCAGTTTGTTCAGTCTGACATTAAAAAAGAACATCTTCCTGTTGTTTGTTTAAAGTTAAACTAAACATGCCATTTTCTAACGAAACAAAGTAGTCCGACTCATTGTGAATCCAAAAAACCCATAACCCTAACCCATAAAAAGGGCATCAAACAATTGCCTTACTTTTTCTGGTAAGCAGTTTTCAAGTCTATTTTCTTGGTCTAGAAACTTTTTTGTCTACTTTTAGCAACAAGAACTGGATTTCTTCAAAATTGCTCCTGATTTTAGCAAAGTTTAAAGAATGGTTGCCCTAAAGTCTGCTTTTGAGTAAAACCGAAACATGTGGTTCATAAAAGACACTTTGTGACGTAACAAACATTTCCATTTTAAGACTATTGTGTCAGCAACTTATTTGATTGTCTGCATCTGTATCATTTATGTACATCTGCTGGTAGACCATATTCCTACCAGTCGTATAATGAATTTGTGGGCCACACGAAATGGCCCTGGGGCCACACTCCTGTTCTCAGCTTTTTAACCATTGCTCTGACTGTAAATGTGGACAGGTTTACCTATCAAGCCATGTTCTTATTGGCTTTTCCTGACATATGAAGATCAATTAAATTTAAATGAATTCAAATTTAAATTCAGTTACATTTTAAGAGACGTGTTAGGGATGACAAGTATTGTAGAACTACTGATTTTGTTGAAAATAAACATTAAAATTAAAAAAATGATTTCTTAATTCTCTACTTCTTGCTTTTTCCTCTACTGTATAAATGATTTTTCTAGTTTTTTCAGTATAGTTCTCCAATAAAAGATTCATTAATTTTAAAGGCTATCTACACATCTTCAACAGAGGTGCTAATAAGCATGGTGAGCAATCTATCTCTAGCCTCAACATGCCATTTAGTGAACAAAAACACCGCGAGAGTCATCCCTGAACAACTTTAGCGATACCTATCACATTACATCATGAAGCAAAAAAATGCATAGATCAAACCACAGAGCAATGCCATGAAAGGAAGATGGGTACGCCAGAGTTTCCTTTTCCTGCACGTGTTACTTGCTTTCGCACACAGCTGGCTATGATTTCAAATCAAAGTGACAGAAATGCTTTGTAAAACAAATGAATAAAAAAACATAATGGAAAGATATAAACTATAAATATTGTAAGCTTAAGTTACTTGCCTGTAAATGATTTGGGATGGATTTTCCACTCACTCCTGCCAGTGTTGCATAGGCTGCTTAACATGAATGAATGGGACTTTGAAACATCCAGGCCTATCTAACAATAACAAAACCTCATTGTACCAAATTAGTGGCATTAAAAAAAACTTAAATTCTTGCTTTGTCGTTTCTTCTTGATCTATTTTGAACTAGTCAACTCCTCTTTTTGTAATTGACTGGCAGAGCAGTTCGGCGTTCTGACCTGAATAAAACTGTAACACATGATTTCAGATGCACAAACAATGTACTTTCCCCTCAAACATGTCTGTGTCAGATTGGTTTCTTCCAGTAAAACCCTAAATGAAATCTGAAGTCGCTTTGACAAATGAATCAACCCTGCCTACATGCAAGTGAAACGCCACACCAGAAGAACATACAACATAATACACACTTGATTTTTTTTTTAAACAATAACTCCAGAATAGTCTTTGTGTGACAAATGTGTACTTATTATCTTTATTCACCCAGAGGTTCCTCTACAACATCCACAGTCAGAGTAAGAGTGCATATTAGTGTTATTTGTCAAAAGTGATTCAAACATAGCAAAATTTTCAGCTTTAACACTCAAAACCAGAAAAAAAGAGAAACCCTTGGGACATCTGAACTGGAAACAGCTTGTTGTGAAGAGAAATAGGAAAGCTTTTGAATTTTGAAATGCATCATCTATAGAAAAAGCTACAATTCCAATTAAATAAGAGCATTGTTCAGCAATGTGACTCAGTTGCTTGTTTCAAATGTCTGGAACTGCCAGGCAACAATTAAACACCATAGGTTGTCTCCTTCCTAACACACTCCCTGAGATGAATCATGTTCTCGAAATTCCTTGTTCACCACCTAGCGTCTATCTGTGCACGTCCCTGCTAACACCCTTTCCATTTCGTGCTTTTGCAATCATTTCATGTAGACCAGCTTTTTCTGGTGCGAAATGGAGCTGTTTTCCACAGGAAATGATTCCTACTGCAGCTAAACTAATATAAAAAATACATAAACTTGCTCAAATTTACTAAGGTGAGGAGAACTGAGGAGACGTCACACAGTGAGAGCACACGTGCTTTAGGTGATTTTAAAAGGTTGTAAAATTTGTTTGACAAATGCATTGTAGAGATTATTTGATATGAAAATATGTATGTTCTAATAGCGCTTCAACACTTATAATAAGTGCATTTTCCTGCTTTTCTTCTACCAGATTAGCACGTCTCATTTGGGAGTTTTCGGACAGAATTTGAAGAGTAAAAAAAGATATATCCACATCAAACAAACAACTGGTCTGTCTACTTGCAGGGGTTTTTAAGCAGCCAGTGTAGCAGACACATTTCTCCGCTGTAAGATCATGTTACCAGAAATAGTAGTTACATGCAATGAATATACCAAATGTTTAGCAGGGGAGCAAAAGCATTAGTGTGAACTTAGTGTAAGTCTACACACCTGGTATCAACGCATGCATGCAGCTCTGTCGCTATTTTTAAGCTTATAAATATCATATTCCACAGTAAGAAACATGAGCTTTTGGCAGAATTACCTTCATTCCAACCACTAAAAAGAAAGAGCAGTCCCCACATCTGCTGAACATTTAATGATAATATCTAATCAAAATAAAATGTATAATTCAGCATTTTTGAATTGTTGGAGTTGAACGGGTTTCATTGTGAACTCCAGATTATCCCAGATTGTCAGCTTTTAAAACGCTGCAGCTGTCTTACATTAACCTGAATTTGTTGTTTTCGGGACATTTTGCAAATATACTTACATGAACACATTACAACATAGTCTCATGAACTCATCAATGTATATATATATATATATTTGAGGGAGTTTTGATGAACATTATGCATGATGATATGATCTTAAACAACAGTCCACCGGGAACACTGTCAAATAAAATGTCATTTACTTCACACTATTGCGTGTTTTGTAATTCCCCGTTCAGTTATTGCAGCTCATCTAGTCTACACCGAGAAGCTAACAAGCCAGCAGTGAAGATGGATGAACACACATTGAAATGAGCACTCTTACCCAGCTCGGGGTGATGTGTCGCTGCTCCGAGTTTCCTGAAGTGAACTCAGGTCGGCGTGAAAACCAGCAGTCAGCTCCGCATTAGCTAGCTATGCTACAAACCTCCAACCGTCGATAGCCGCTGTGTTATTCGACCCCTCCGGCTGCCATTCTGTGGCTCTCCGCATCTTCTCCTCCACTCGGCGAAAGACGCATTTGTTTCGACTCGACTCGACACGATTATTATTTGATGTGAAAAACCAAAAAAAAAAAAAAACCCGGTTGTACCACCCCCCACCCCTCCCCGGCTCAGATACGTTGATTCCGTCCGTCAGTGGGGAGCCGACTGCGCTCATGACGAAGATGGTTAAGGCGGAGCAGGATGCCAAATCAACTTGTTTTCATCTTCTACTTCTGGCTTTGAAAGGAGGGGTTTCCTTTCATTTAAAGCTGACTGAAACTTTCATATTCACATTGACTCTTGGACTGCATCCCGACTTTTGTATTTGATCACAAATCTACCTTTAATCCTGACGTAGGTAGAGTTGGTTAGGAGAAGAAATACTTCAAAATAAGTCAAAGTAAAAAGTGGTCATTCAAAGAAATTACTCAGCTAAGAGTAAAAGAAAAGTAGTTGGTGAGAAGTGCTGAGTTCATAATAACTTTATGTCCAAGTTCTGGTTACTTTAAATAATAAAATACAAATAAGTAAAAATAACCAACATTGTCACAGAAGTCAAATTAAGGCACAAGGAACATGCATTTCTAACGCTTACTTTTATACATCATAAAGCTTTTGAAAACAGTTCCTACAGTGGGTAAAATAAGCATGTTTCAACAGTGGAAACCACTGCCAGTCTCAAGATATACTTAATACTTACCAGCCCTCCAAAGTTGCTCTCAGCACATAGGAAATAACATTAGAACAAGCTTGTGTACATACAAGAAATCTCACTTTACTATGTAGCCACTTTGTGGTTGTGTGTCTAGGTGTGGTTGATGTTTGGTTAAAATGTTTATGCACTTAATTCAGTCAAGTAACCAGATGTGGTTAGAGTAGCCACTTATTAGTGTTACCCTAGCAACTGGCTATTATTTTGATAATCGATTAATCTATTAATAAAAGGAGCTTAATAGGAAAGTTTCTTTACAGAATTTGAACCAGTTGAAGCTAAAACTATGCCAGTTGAGTTCTGGATAGAGTATATTTTACGGACAAAGAAGGTTTTTCATCTTGAATGCAAAATGCATATATTTTTGTGCAATTCTGGTCTAATTGTGTTGTTCTTTGTGCAAATTGCGTTTTATAATCGATTAATCACCATTAGTCCAATTAATTGTTTCAACCCTAAAATAATATGACTCAAAGTAAAAGTATCCCAAAGTGACTGCATGGAGTGAAAGTAAAATTATGCATCTTTTTCACATGTCTGTACCAATGACAATCTGCAAGGTGTGCTGTGTGTTTTTAGCCCTCATTATATGAGTCAGCACTTTGAAGAATCCTGTTTCCTCATATCTAAAGACTGGATTTTTACCCATTTTTCATTGCAGAGTTGCTGAAGCTCAATTAGATTTAACATTTTCACCACGTTTTCCCACGTTCTCTGTTGTGTATAGGCCTGGACTTCAAAAGGGCCTTAAATTAGGACTGCAAGATATTAGAAAAACATGAAAATGCGATAGTATTCATAAATACTGATGTCGATTGTGGTTTAACCACATTTTCTCCTCCACTCTCTTCAGTGATGGTTCTTGCATGAATGCTTCTGCCGTCCCATACCTACTAAAATGCAAGTGGCCATTTAAATTCTATGTCTGGATTATATGGAGTGTAGAACCACTCAAGGCACATAAAATAGTCTCCCTATTCTTAACTGCAAGCAGGTGGCGTCAACTCTCTGTTGACACCACATGCATGATAGCAATAGAAAATTTGTTCAACACCTAACTCACAAATAAGTCAACTCAAATTCTATTTATAAAGCCCATTTTAAAACAACTGGTTGTTACCAAAGTGCTGAAAAATAGAAGACAAAGGAACAGACAAAAATAATAGACAGAACAATTTAAGCATAGAACACAGAACAATAAAATACTAAGACAACTCACACTGGGTTAAAAGACAAACAAATGGGTTTTTAAAAGAGATTTAAAAACATTCTCCAAAATAACAATAATTTTATCAGATTGTAATGAAGTCATTAACTATTTTCTAAAGGTCAGGTCTGGTTAACACTAATTTAAGCTTAGCTATCTGCCTTAACTGGAAGAAGCTTTTCTTCAAAACAGAATTATTTTGCTTATTAAACGTAAAATCAGAGCTTAAAATCATTCCCAGATTCATAACAGACTGCTTAAGATATGCCTTAAGAGACCTGAGGTTCACAGGAAGAGCGCCAGCAGTAGAGCTAGGGCTGAATGCAACAACTTCAGTCTTATCGTCATTAAAACCTAAATAATTTGAAGCCATTCAAGCCTTAATGTCATCAGAAATTTTTAACAGAGGGTGGAGGGAGCAATAACTATTAATAGGGAAATCTGGCAACAATCAGCATAACAATGAAAAGAAAGACCCTGTTTCCTCAGGATAGACCTCAAAGAAAGCAGGTAATGGGAACAGAAGTCAGGACAACTGAAGGATTGAGGTTAATAAACACAGATGAGCAGAGGGTCCATGGAAGTAAATGTAACATCTATACATAAGAATAAATCATGAATCTAAACTACAATAAATTAACTAAAATAACAGCAACTGAAAAACACAAACAGGGAAGTGCAGAGAAAACAGACAAGGAACTCAAACTCAAAACCTAACACAGGAGAATAAGGAAACTAAAACTCCTAACACTGGCAGATCATGAAAGCAGTACTTTTAAATTAATTTGAACAGTGTGATTGAAATTTTTCCTTGTTTCCCATTGTTTAGTAAATAATTTACATAAAGATTATTTCTTGTCGGAGTTCTGGGAGTTTCTTTCTGTTCACCTGTTTTACCTGCTACTAACCCCATCCAACCTCTAGATGGCACCAGACGCACGGTAGGAGCTGAGTCCACAGGTGTTCTCCATCAGCCTCTTCAGGAGAGGAGCTTAAGAACCCAACGTTGCCAACACTCCGGGGCCTGAGTGTTAAACTGCAGTGGTAACTCTAGCTGGGCAAGACAAATCTCCTTGTGATTATTTTCTGAGTACTTACCTTCTCGTGCCCTCCTTCCCAGGTTACCTCCAGTTCCGAGCTTCTTATCCAGTCTGCGTTTGCAGAAGATCCAGACTTTCTCTCCGCAAGATAACTTCACGGATTATCTTCTCAGTTGGCTGCATTCGGGTTTCAAGTCTCCTCAGGCTTCCTGTGAACGAACCTGGCTCACCCTCCACCGTGCTCCCCTCCAAGATCATCCACCTGGTGCCACCTCCACCTCAAGTGCAAGTAAAACAGAATTACCTGGACCTTTCACGCTCCCGGAGTTTTCCATCACAACCCAGAATATTGCCTGTCACTTACCCTTCTCCATACACCGACGAGTTCCTGTTTCGCCAGCAAACAAAATATTTCTTAATAAACTTGTTAAAACGTTTCCGGTTTTCCCGAGTGTATTTCTGCATGTGGGTCAAAGCAGCTAGAAGAACGTTGACATTTCTAGTGTATGCATGTTAAATCATTTTGTAATGTCTTAATTTTGTAAAAAGAATCTATTATAATTGTGGGCGGTGAAACTTTAAATGCTCATTTCTAGTCAGTCTGAAATATAAATTTGTAAAAACAAAAGATGGCCTTTTTTTTTTTTTTTTTGTATTTATTATATAGTAATAGTACAACATCACAGCATTTTTTCAAAGTCAGTCATTGGTTTTGATTGTGGTGTGCCACCATTAGATTTTTAATGGCCCAATGTGAAAAATGTCTGGCTGCACCCCTTTGTGTCAATCAGAAACCTTTTAGGAATGTTTCTTTTAGGTTTTCCTAAAGTCAGTTGGAAGTCACATAATGTGACATTTGAGGAACCTTCAGTGAAAATCTGTCAAGGTTCCCTGAAGTTTATTTAATATTTGAAGTTTCAAAATCTGATGTTAATTCCTTTCAATAAACCAAAATGAAATATCGGCATCTGTAAAGGTGGTAACCTTTGACATATTATAACCTATGGTGCCTTCCACGCCGCACTCGCATGTTTGACGATCACACGTTTTTGTTTTTTTTTCATGTTAAAACAGCCTTTAATCAAAAGTCAGTTTTCTATATCTGCATACTTAAACCTCTCTCCTTCTACAATAAAATCTATAATTTGCTCCCATATTGCCTCTGCTCCTCCCTCCTTTTGCTGTTACCACACATTGTGTAAATAAACCTCTATGTATTGGATCTAAGTTACATGGGTTATTGTCTGCTAATAAAACCTTTTTATGAAGTTGTGAACTCAAATGTTCTTTTATGCCTTTTTCTTTTCAATTGCAGTATCAGAATAACATTATTTCTTTTTTCACATAATGTCCTGATCACATTATCTGAAAGTTACTTGCGTGATTACATTTCTTTGTCGTGAAGAAGGATCCACATGCAGGGATGAGGATGGCACAATAATCTCAAAGGTCTAAGCGCATAAAAAAAAAAAAGACTCACAAGCGCAGTAGAGAAACACGAAGATGTCACAAAGCAAGGAACAACAGAGGAGCGTCAGAGATCAGCAACTGATGGTCAGAAAGGATCTGTCAAGGTGTTGCTAAAAATGAGACCCTCAAATCCTGGGGAGGTGATTGCTGGGACCAGGGTCAGGTAAGGTGTAGGAACATGAGCTGAGGGAACTCAGGAAAATTATTTATTGACGCAGAATATTAAAACGATACAGGAAACAGAGAAATTATTAAACAGAACGGGGGTAAGGACTAAAGATGAACCCAAAATTGAAAACCAACGTTACAAAAAACTCCTAGCTGAGATTTTTTCTTGGTTAAATGCACAGGTATTTCCTAAATGGGAACTTTATTTTTTGATGATCGGACATTATTGGGATGATATTCAGACCTCCTGAAGATTTTAGAATGGAATGCAATAATCTGAAAAAAACATTTTTTAATTTTTGGAAATCCTTTTGGAAATATCTTAATCTCATTTCATCTTATGTTAAAACAAGTAAAATGTAGGAAATACATTATGAAGAAACCCAGAACAACTGATGATTGTCAACTTTTAACTGCAGTTTATCTGAGGAGAAAAACTAAGTTTATATACAGTGAGAATATATGTTTTTCTTTTTGGGTTTCCGGATAAAGGAGTAGATTATCCTGAGATGGCAGAGGTCACAGACAGACAGGTAAGGAGAATTTAAAGATGCTTCTCTGTTCTCCCAATAGGCTTACTGATTTCAAAAGCAAACGTACAAGGAATGACAAGCGCGAACCGACATGAACGGTCATCTTAGGTTTCCAAGGTCATTGTTTCAATGAAAGTCTGACTTAGAAGGTAAAGATTGGAGGTAAGGTCCAGGTAGGCATATCCATGGCAGGAGATAAGTAAAATTCTTACTGGAAGCAAAGCACAAATGAAGCTTGATTACCAAAGCTACATTGTGCAATCCAGTGCTGCTGGAGAGTCTTTATGGATGATCACTTTGATCTATGTATTCCTGAAAAACTTGTGTATGGCTTCACCTACAGTTGTGATGAACCTTCAGACAAAAGAAGGTTTTAGAGAGCTGTCTTTGACATCTTTCGAAGAAGGAAATATTTGTCCTTTTAATTACCTTTGAAGCTGATTAAAATCATATAACAATTGGGGGGCGACGGTGGCGGCAGTGGTAGGGTTTGGTCCTATAACCAGTGGGTTGCCAGTTTGAATCCCCGCTCTGTCTGTCTCAGTCACTGTGTCCTTGGGCAAGAAACTTCACCCACCTTACCTGCTGACGGTGGTCAGAGGGCCTGGTGGCACCGATTGAATGGCAGCCTCGCTTCTGTCAGTGTTCCCCAGGGCAGCTGTGGCTACATTGTAGCTCACCACTGTCAGTGTGTGAATGTGTGGATGAATGGGTGAATGACTGATTGTAGTGTAAAGCGCTTTGGGGTCTCTGGGGATTTGATAAAGTGCTATACAAGTGCAGGCCATTTAACATTTATCAACAATTATGTGACAAAGGCAACATTTTACCGCTGCTTAAAAAATGTTCTTAATGAGCTAAGTCAAGTTTTCAGGGTCAAAATAAAATTCTTTGCCCTCATCTTGACCTAAAAGCTGCTCACTAATGACTTATTAGTTTCGGGAGAGCAGTTTCTCTCAGATTCAAGGCTTGAGGAATGTCGAACAGCAGAGGGACAGATGTTTTCTTTCTGTCACTCATTCACACATTTTCAGTCCAGTCCTTGTTTGAAATCGTGACAGCACACTGCACAACGTGTGATTAAAAATCTAGAGGCTGAATCATCTGTTTTTCTTAATAAAACCCATATGAACCTGCATCCTCAAGATAATTGTAACGATATCACAGGAATTATGAACCGACAAAAGGTTAGGTTTGTTCTGATGTTGTCAAATAAAGGAATTCAATGAAGGCCAAACTAACATGAACTGACATGCTGGAACAATCAAGAAAGAGTGAACTTGCAAAAAAGAATAAAGGAAGCTGGGCTAAAAGCTTAGGGAGGTAAAATAAAACTTAGACCTGCTGTGTGGCAAATACAGAAAACCAAATTAAAACTAGTAGAAAACAACAAGGACAACTAAAAAGGACAGGAAGTAAAGTTGACCAAGTAAAAATGAGTTGTAAAAAGAGAACATGCATGAAAACCTGATTAATATGAAAGAGAAAATACAGGGGTTGGACAATGAAAGTGAAACACCTGGTTTTAGACCACAATAATTTATTAGTATGGTGTAGGGCCTCCTTTTGCGGCCAATACAGCGTCACTTCGTCTTGGGAATGACATATACAAGTCCTGCACAGTGGTCAGAGGGATTTTAAGCCATTCTTCTTGCAGGATAGTGGCCAGGTCACTACGTGATACTGGTGGAGGAAAACGTTTCCTGACTCGCTCCTCCAAAACACCCCAAAGTGGCTCAATAATATTTAGATCTGGTTACTGTGCAGGCCATGGGAGATGTTCAACTTCACTTTTATGTTCATCAAACCAATCTTTCACCAGTCTTGCTGTGTGTATTGGTGCATTGTCATCCTGATACATGGCACCGCCTTCAGGATACAATGTTTGAACCATTGGATGGACATAGATACAATTCGGGTTAGCCCCCGAACATCCCTTTCAGACAGCTTCCTCTTGCGTCCACAGTCAATCTTGTTGGATGTGGTTCGTCCTTCTTGGTGGTATGCTGACATTACCCTGGATACCGTGGCTCTTGATACATCACAAAGACTTGCTGTCTTGGTCACAGATACGCCAGCAAGACGTGCACCAACAATTTGTCCTCTTTTGAACTCTGGTATGTTACCCATAATGTTGTGTGCATTTCAATATTTTGAGCAAAACTGTGCTCTTACCCTGTTAATTGAACCTTCACACTCTGCTCTTACTGGTGCAATGTGCAATCAATGAAGACTGGCTACCAGACTGGTCCAATTTAGTCATGAAACCTCCCACACTAAAATGACAGGTGTTTCAGTTTCATTGTCCAACCTCTGTAGAGCACACACTTCAAAACTCCAAACTACATTTTAAAACTAAAAAAACAACGATATTGGAGTAACTAATTAAAGTAGAATTAAACAGACAAATATGTTTCAATGAGTCACACAACTGAACCCATATATTTCCATAAGACTCCAAAGTTAAAGTCTTAAATTATTGTTTATCTACATTGTTTTTTGGGAGAAAAATATGTCGCACATTGCTATTGATGTAGAAGGAAACAGCGCCCTCTACTGTCACAGTCTACGATTATTATGCAACCAGATGCCTGTCCAGCTTTATGATGATTGATTGTTTTGTGTTTTAAAATGAGAATCAACCACATGTTTTGTGAATGGTTTCTGGTGGCAACAACCAAAATAAAACATATGCAGACCTGAAACTTTTCTTTACAGGGAACTGTTTCTGTCGGTGACTCAAAAAAGGAAAAAAAAAAAATAAACAAACAAACTGTACGGGGATGGATTACTGTGTGCTTGATGCTTCTTTGGAGCCTCTAGCAAACCAGCAAACCAAATTAAAATCTGTAGTTTTTGATATGGGCAATATGGGCACCTATGTGTTGAGTGGGAGTTCTCTGCTTGCTGCTGTAAATAGAGGGACAGGTTTTGTGAGGGACTGCACTGAACCTCATCCTGCCCCAGAATCTCAGACAGTGTTTTGCATTGTTATTGGTTAGAATTAAAGACGTGATGAACGAGGGGTTTCCCAGGGCACATTTTATGCGAGGACACACTGGTCTTCAATGCTGCACTGCACAGGGAGAAGGGTGGAATGAGGCAATATCTGCCTGCAGCGTCAACAGACTCTCTGTGACACAGTTTTAGAACAAAAGTTACCTGCCTTCATTTATTGATATCATGCATACATATAATAGAGAAAAAAATTAAATTATAAAAATACCTTTTAAAACTAAATTTCTTCAATCTTTCTGCAATCTTGAGCCAGTAAGCGCTTAAATTTCAGATGTAAAGAATATTTTGTAGTAAAGTATGCAATACCGCCACCATGCGGTTGAGTTTTGGTGTTACACACCTTGCCTGGCTGGTCCGGCAGAACAGTCAGCTATATTAAAATCAATGAAAGAGTTAAATTCCGAATAGCTCAGAACCTCTGCAGTACAGAGCAGATGGATCCGCAGATCGCAGAGACAGGCCGACTCTTCAGTGATGGGAGAGGCTTCTCTTCCACCTGCCTGTGGGGACCAATAGCAACACTTTCCAGTTATTCGCGTTTTTTAAAGTGGTTAAAATCAGAGAAATAGACAACTGAGAATTATTCAGTTTCATTTTATACCAATAAAGTTTAAGAAGCGTCGTTTTGTAACGTTCTGTATCGGGATCATCCTGCAGATTAAGGTGGGGCTGCTTTTTTGAATTAATGTGCCTGATTATTGTATTTAGCCTTTTTCTTTAATTATATAAACCTTAATGTTAAACCACATTCAATTGCACACGTTTTAAAATACAACGTTTTATAAAAATATTGATGCCAATTTTTCCACATTTTGTCATGCTATAGTTTAACAGGATGTTGTGAAATAGTCCAACATAAAGTAGTGCATAATTGTAGGGAAAGATAATTATACATTCAGTTTGTTTTATAAATACAATTCTTAAAATTGCTGTTTGCACTTGTTGTAAGCCTCCTTAAGCCAACAACTGCAAGCCTACCAAGACATGACCATTGACCTAAAGTGAAGGGCTGGTGAAGCAGAACATTCATCAGAAACCCCCCGAAGAAGAGACCCTTGGTACCTGTGGAGGAGCTGCAGCGAGTTAGAGTCCAGGTGGGAAAATCAGTTGAAAGGAGAACCTTTAGTCATGCACTCCACAAACCTGACCTTTATTGAAGAGGGGCAAGAAGAAAGCCATGAAGATGTCCTGTTTAAAGTTTGATATATGGAGGCCATAGCAAACATTTTTCTCTGGTCAGATAAAACCAACATTTAACTTTTAGGTTTACATCTAAAAATATTGTGTGGCTAAAACCTGCACTGCAAATACCTCTGAATACACCTTCGACATGGTGGTGGCAGCAATATGCTGTGGGGAAGCTTATTTTCTTAGAACAGGAAAGCTGGTCAGAATAGATGGGGAAATGGAGCATAAAGTTTGTGGTTGTAATCCAACAAAATATGAAAAAGTTCAAGGGGTATAAATACTATTGCAATGCTCTTTAGAAAACAGATCAAATGGAATATGAAGAGAACATTTTGACTCACAACAGAGAATCTTTAAACAGTTATAAAGCTGTGATCTAATTGTTCTTTCTAAACAGAGGGAAATCATCATGTCAAGCTCCTCTGACACTCTGCACTTCAGCCTGCCCGCCCATGGGGACTCCGTCCTGCACAAAATGAATGCTCTGAGAGAAGAACATCGCTTCTGTGACATCACACTCATCCTCGGGAGCCTAAACACCTCTGCTAGCCAGCCTGTCCACTTCCACGGCCACAGGGTGGTACTTGCAGCATCCTCTGACTTCCTCCGTGTTCAGTTCCTGCTCCATAAAGACCAAGCAGAGATGAGTGTGTCTGCAGTTTCCAGTGTGAGAGTCGCCAAGACGCTGCTGCTGTCCTGCTACACTGGATTCCTCGAGGTGCGGTACTGAGTAAGCAGATATACGGTCGTGGGAAAAGAACCACATTCAGCAGTAACAACCTGAAGTGCTCATTTTCTGTGTGACTTCATCAGTCTGTTATATGAATGTAGAGGATCTACGGCAAACCCCCCTTTAAACATTTTTTTTTTGGCTACTTGACCACATTTCAAACAAATTTTAGCTGATGAACAAATCTCCTCACATTTCATATTAGAACACTGTGATATGCAAAGAATTGTGTGTTTGGCCCAAACAATCCCCCCTTCACCACCGTGCTTGACAGTTAATATGAGGTGGTCATGCTGATGTAACTGAGGTATTTTGTATTTCAGGTCTTGTATCAGAGTTTCCAGTACATTCAACACACCAGTAAAACACGGTGGTGGCCACATCATACTGTGGGGGTGCTTTTTTTCAACAGTGACAAGAAAAGTGGTCAGAGCTGATGGTCTTTTATTATTGTTTATAGCGCCCTGAACTTAGCATTACCATGCTGCAATGTTGTGGTGGCACCATTATGCTGTGGAAGGCCTAATTTTAGCAAGAACAGGCAAGCTTGCCAGAATTGATAATTTTGTATTAATGTTTATAGAATGCAATTGAAAATTTGTGCTTTTTGTACTTTTCTTTTTTTGCTATACAGGTACCTCATGCAGAACTAGTCAGCTACCTGACTGCAGCCAGCATCCTCCAGATGAGCGAGGTGGTAGATAAATGCACTCAAGCTGTGTCGCAGTACCTTAAACCCACTGTGTTTTTGGAAAAACCTGAGAGACGCTCCAAGGAAACTGAAAACCTGGAGCCAGACAGAAGCTGGCTCTGTTCCAGTTTTGAAAATCAGAGGGAAAAGGATGTGGTCCAGCCCAGCACCAGCATCCAGGAAGATAAGACAAAAGGAGAGGGAGTGGTTCTTAGTAGGGCAATGTATAGGGTCAGCCAAGAATCTGTGATGCACAGTGAAAAGACAAGGGACACTATAGTGGACAGGAAGTTTATGAAACCTACAATGGAGTCATCAGGGGATCAAACATTAGATCTTAACACCCTGAAGTCAGAGAGAGGTGTGGAAAACACCACAGCAACGCTCAAGAATGAAGTTTTCCAAGACATAATTTCCTTCCCAGCTTTCACTGCAGATCTCACAAAGCTGGTGGACATCTCCCAAATACAACAAGAAGAAGTAAGACATGAGGAAAAACAAGATAAAAACATACATGAACCTAAAGCTCCACAAGAACATTGTGGCGGTCTGATAGATTCCAAAATATCTGCCCTCTCAGGAGCACACTTGGCAAAGACTGCTGAAGATGTACTAGAGACTTCACACAGCACCTTAGTTCAGAGGCCGTACCTGTGCAGGAAGTGTGATAAAATCTTCCAACACCTGGAGAACTATGTGGGCCACCTGAAGGAACACAGACAGTATTCCTGTTTGGTCTGTGGGGAGGGCTTCTCCCAGAGGAGCAAACTGACCCGCCACATACGTGTTCACCCTGACGCCAAGCCTTTCAGGTGCCCGCTGTGCCACGAAACGTTCATCCAAAAGGGTTCGCTACAAGAACACCTCCACCTGCACACCAGACACAAATATATTCTGAACCCAACATGCAAATCTGGTTTCAGAGGCCTAAAGAGAGAGAGAAATGGTGAAAGTGGCCTGACAGATATGCTGGAGGAGGGTAGAGGAGCAAGTTAGAATTAAAATGTAATTATTGTTTGTGGTTTTTCTGGCTGCATATATCTCCACTTTGGAAAACTGGGTGGGTTTCAAGAGATGATATTACTTTTTTTTCCAATGGCAAAATAAAAATTAAAAAAGTTATATTACATGGGTTCCAAATGTGAAAAACGTGTGTGTGGGCCTCATACCTGTGAGGTTTTTTAGTGTCAGATGGGATGTTATGGTTTGGTGTTTGACAGTTTTTTGTCTTCATGCTTGATATCTTAGAAGAACATCTTGCTCATTCAAACTGCACGTTTCTTAGCTAGAATGCAGAAAACTCAATGACAATTTGCACACCATTCGATTGTGCATGTCGTGCTAATAAAAACTTGAAGTCCTGATTCTTCTGTCTTTTGTGATATTTAAGAATGTATATGACTTTTCTTCATTGTTTAGTCATAGTAAAATGCAGCAAATGTACAGACCGTTTGACTACAGTGGTGGAAAGAATATTTGTTGTACACTTTAAATCAAGGGTGTTTAAAGTGAGGCCTGGGGGGCCATTCGCAGCCCCTGAAATGATTTTGTGTGGGCCCAACAACAATTCATGAAGGGTACAAATTTGACCAGCAGATGTGGATGATGGGAAAACTATTTTCAATATTTTATGTACACATTTTAATTAACCAAATTTTTTGCTTATGTTTTAATTTTGTAGTAAGAACACAAACCTATCTATCTATCTATCTATCTATCTATCTATCTATCTATCTATCTATCTATCTATCTATCTATCTATCTATCTATCTATCTATCTATCTATCTATCTATCTATCTATCTATCTATCTATCTATCTGTCTGTCTGTCTGTCTGTCTGTCTGTCTGTCTGTCTGTCTGTCTGTCTGTCTGTCTGTCTGTCTGTCTGTCTGTCTGTCTGTCTGTCTATTCAATTTGCTAATTGTGACGAAAGCTTGAACAGCACCAGTTTAAAATCACTGGAGAAGCTGAAGTCATGTCTATGTTAAAATGTTCACTTATGAAACTGATTTTCTTTGAATAAAGACTAACAACCAGAGCAAGAAATAAATAATGTTATGATTTGGGGTTGTTTGGTTTTTGGTTTCAGGTTTTTTCCTTATAAGTTTTTCACTGCTCAAGTTTTGAATCATGCTTCTGTTTATTATTTTCCTGTTTATGCTTTTGTTTCATGTTTTTCTAGTTATATTTCTGTTAGTTTGTTTCCTTGGATTTGCGTTCTGTTCAAGCCATGTTTTGCTCCTGTCACGTTGTGTTCTCTGTTAATTATCTTTATTCGGTTCACCTGCTCCAAGTTAATCTGTCTCCTTGCTCCACCTGGTTTACACTCCATATATACACACCTGTTCAGTTAGTCGTCGCGGAAACATTTCTCAGATCATGTCTTGTTTTTTGATCAGGCCATGCCTGTCTTGCCTGCCCGTTTGTTGTTTTGTTCCTGCCTCCTGCTGTGAGTGAGTTTTTGTTATTAAACCTTTTTCACTTACCATCACGCTGCCTGCTCGTCTGCATTCTGGGGTCCTATATCTCACAAACCATAACAAATAACTAAAGAACTGCAAATGTATTTTCATAAAGGTTTCACACCAGACTGTTCAAGTTGAAGTGGAAAAGAATTTTGAAATTTGAAGGTTTAAAGCACAAAATGAAGCTCAGAGGATGTTGTTTCAGATGTTAAAAATGTCTCAGAAGAGACAAGAATAACTGATAATACAAGGTTTATAAGGTTTTTGAGCCATCAGTTGTTTATCAAGTGTCTGCAGTTTTTGCACAGTAACAATAAAAATGTTTTTACTATATTTTATCCCTGGGTCAGTCTCATACAGGACTCACAATCTTAGAAATACTGATGTGGTGATTTGTTTCCTGTTCAACAAAATGAACAGAAAAAAAGAAATATGTCAAGAATTAAGCTGCTCACCAGGAATTGAAATGTGATTCCCTGCATGACATGCAGAAGGCTTTTATCCATCCATCCATTGCCTGTACCCAGTGGCCATTGGTACACTCTTGGCAGGTTGTCAGTCCATCATGGGGCAACACAGGAGAAACAGGCATATAGACATTGGCTGTTGTTTGTCCTGCAGGAACTTCACTTAGGCTGCTGCCTATCTCTAGCAGTCATTGGGCAAGAGGCAGGGTTCACCCTGAACAGGGCAACACAGAGTACAGAACACATAAAAATTATGCTGTCCTAAAATCTTAGGATAAAAAGGGGAAGTGGTTTATTTCACCTTGACTGTTTATAAGGGCTTCACAACAGATATTGTTTCACTTTTCTACCACTCTGTAATTGTGCATACTATGCTAAGCATGGCACAGCTAAGAGCCCCCTTCCCTTCCTTTCACGTCTCTTTTCATTTCTCTGTTATCCTTTTGAGCCAGAAATAACCTTGTTACTCATCTTACTGTATACAGTTGTATCCAGGCAGTATTTTAAGATGCCAATTGCTCTTTAAGTGTGCGTGCCCAAACAGGAATGCATGGCAGGGTGTTTATTCAAAGTTAATGCAGGGCTGTTTAAGTGTGTGCAGGACCGAGTAGGATTAAATCATCTGGTTATTCCAGTGATGTCAGATCCTCTTTAAAGCTCCACTGTCTGGTAGAAGTAGGTCAGTTGTCTTCATGCACATGAACAAGAACTCAGATCAACAAACATTATCTTAATCTGTAAATTCGTCTGTGGGGGCAACCATGCTATTGATGACAAACTTGGGATAAACAAGAAATGTACCGATACAAATCTTTGCAAAACTGTTCAGACTACTTCAGACTCTTGATATTTTTTTTTTCTTAAATGCAAACCACAAAAATTTATTTTATCTTGATTTTATGTGAAAACGTAGCACATAATTGTCGACATAATCGACTTTTTTAAGAAATAAATATCTGAAAAGTGTGGCATGCATTTGTATTTTGTCCCTTTGCTTTTGATTAACCTAAATGCAATTCATTGTAACCAACTCTCTTCAGCATAAATTACAAAAGTAGCTAAGAAGGCCATGGTTACTCTGGAGGAGCCACAGAGATCCTCATGATTCATGTGGGAAAACTGTTGACAGGACAACTATTAGCTGTGCTCTGTGCAAATCAGGCCTTAACAGAAAAGCACCTAGAATAAAGCCTTTGGAAGTGCTGTTTGCAGTTTGCTATGTAAGGTACACATGTGAAACATGGTGATGGCAGCATCTTCCTGTGGGGGTGCTTTTTTCAGCAAGGACAGGGAATTGGGTCAGAGTTATGATCCAATAGAATATGCAAAGTTTTAAAATTGATGTTTGACTGACTCAAGCAATTCAGGAATGAGAATTCGGCAGAGTACTGAATCGGGTGGGCTGAATACACATTTCACACCACACTTATGAGATTTTTATTAGTTATAAATGAATCATTTTCTTTCTCCTTCACAATTATGCATCACTTTGTGTTGGCCTCTCACATAAAATCCCAATAAAAAAACAGAAGTGTTTGTAGTTTGACAAAATGTTAAAAAGTTCAAGGGGTGTGCAAGGTTGTGTATACTGATGCATATAGCTGGTGGACTGCTTTGTGGCATGGTGTGGAAACAATCATCTCATCTTGAATGTCAGCAAAACAAATGAGATGATTGGACATTTTAGGAGAAGCAGGAATAGGTCAAACACTAGTTCCATCATGGGAGAAGAAGTGGAAGTAGTGGAGGAACACAAATGCCTCAGTGTTCACCTGGACAACACACTGGATTGGAGATGCAACTGTGAAGCCATCTACAAGAAGAGACAGAACAGACTGTACTTCTTGAGGAGGCTTAGGACCTTCGGTGTTTGCAGCAAGATGCTGCATATCTTCTACAAGTCTGTTGTGATAAAAAGAAGAGCATTACAGACAACCCTGAGCATTCTCCTCACCAGACTGTCAGAGTGTCTTCAGAGTGTCTTCATTTAGAGGCTTCTTCTGTAAGACGGGAGTTCCTTCCTCCCCACAGCATCAGCATCTACAACAACTCTTTGAAGAAACTTGTATAAGAGGAGTTAAAACAACATTTAATTTTCCTTAGGGATTAAAAAGCAGTTTTGAATTGAATTGAATATACAGAGATTAAGAGGAATAGTGTGTTCAATTTTGACTTAAACCATCTTTTGCTTCTTGTATACTTCGGGACAATGGCGTCCCCTGGCCAGACAGATCTTATGTACTTAATACACATTTTTTAATGTTAATTTTATGAATAGACACTTCAATGATTTGCAACCCCTTTGAAAGCTTTTAAGAGATGCCACAGAACAAATTGTATTTTAAGCATTCTGCTGGTATAAAGGACAAAAAGACCCCAATTAAATGTGATTCTTAGCTAAAGTTTTATTTTAGACATCACATTTTTTCACCTCTTGGGTTTTGGTGTCTTTTTATACCTGGATGATCTATACAGCAGATCAAAGTGAATTAAAAAGAACAAAGTGAAGGTACTGGACTGAAAATAAAAAATAAAAAGCAGTAATAGCCCGGAGAAGTCTGGAGAAGGAATGATTCATATTACTTTGATAGACTTCAGGAGAAATTGGACCTTTGAAAGCCAAATACGAAGAAATAATCTGGAAAGTTTCAGTATAAGGGTCTCTTAGGTTTCCTTTCTGTATGTAGTTTGCTTGTTCTCCCCCGAAGGCTTTCTACACATACTCCAGCTTCCTCCCACAGTCTGAAAACATACAAGCTTATAACCTTAGGTATGAATGTGAATGACTGTGGGCTGGTGTATCTCAATGATGGACCTTGTAGACAGTGACCTGGTGCAGCCTGCCTCTGACCTGATAAACAATGGGAAAGGATCATCTTCCACATGATCCTGAAGGACACAACGCGAGTTTAGAAAATGAGTGGGGATAAAGGGGATTTATAATCTACAGGAAACCTATATCCTCAGGTTATTAAACGTCTTTATTCAATTCAATGCAGTTCTATACATATAACAGGCAAATTACAACATGTGACCTCAAAGCACTTCACAAGAGAGGTGCAATTCATGAAATCCAAAATCAGTTCAAATACAAATATTTCATTACAAGCCAATCATATTGTCGCATTCAGATACAAGAAAATACTGATTAATACAGTACAATCAAACCCAGTTGATTACATCTGAGCTGAGCCAAGATAGTACTGGGCCCAATGCAGAATTTGTTTAGTGAGCTACTGACTATTATCCCTCTTCACAGCTAAGTTAACACATCCTTTCTTATTGTATAAGAGGATAAATAAATAAACACATTTAACAAACAATATGAAACTTTTGTTGACTTTACAACTTGATCTCTGTTGCTAAAAATAACAACACAGATTAAATGCTGTTTTCACGGGGAAAACACATTTTTAACCATAATGAATAATTTATTTGTTGGGGTTTCTAAAGCCTTGAAGTTCAAATAAATAATCTGAGTATGCATGGACATTATGCTCCAGCATGTTTATTGTTGTTGATTAGTGTTTTCTTTATGGGATTGGGGTAAACTGTGTAGTGCTGCTCAATTTCCCATTCTGGTGTCACAAAGCTAGGGAGTTTTTTGACCCACATGCACTACCAAACAGGACTCAAAGAAGCAGTGTAAATATTTATTTATGACCAAAACAATGGAGGACTTCGGGCAATAGGGTTCATCGGTGTGTGGGAAAGGGAGAAGAAGGTTAACGAAGGTGGTAGAAACCTTTGCCAGTATGATGAACAGACAGGTGGCTCACTGGGCTCAAGGGCAGGCTGAAAGTGGTGGTAATTAGATAGTGTTCTTGAAGGTGTGGGGCCCAAGTGGTCTTCAGGGTTCTATGGGTTTCTCACAGAGTCTAAGAGTAGACAGGCAGGTTGTGGCTGAGGAAGGAAGAGGTGTTTGTTTGGTCCAAAGAGTCTTTGAGAGGTCCTTGTTGTTCTTCTGCTGAAGGGATTCTTGTAGGCAATCCAGCAACCAGACTTTTTTTTTTTTTTTTCCTGAGAGGCACAGAAAGCAGCAGATGGTGAGCTTCAGGAGAGACAGGCAAAAACATGAAAACATGTGTTTTTGAGGGTTGACCATCAGGTGAAGACTAGTTGGCAAAAAGCTCCTTAAATCTTCAGCAGCCAGGATTAGATGATTGACAACAGGTGTGCTGTCAGTAGCTTGGTACTCTCACCAGCAAAGATCCTCAATTCTGGAGAGAACTCCGACGCCACACAAAAACACTCAGCCAAAAATCCACCAAGATCATAAACAACTGGACTGGTTTCCCCCCAACTGGGCTTCTTTTGAACACAATGTACCTTTGGGTGAATTGTTAAAATTTGGGCTGCTTTTCACAACATTTGGAAGTTTTTTAGAAATTATTCATGGGAAAATTCTATCAAAGTTGTTGTCATTGTGCAGCAGAAAAGTAAAAACCTACACATCTCAAAATCTCAACATGTTGAGTCTTTTTACTCATATCAATAGTTCATTTATTTTGAAAAAGAATCTGTCGAACTTGACATCAGTGATGGCCGTCGGTTAATCAATTGTCACTGTGAAATTATATTGGCCAATTGTAAACGCCCAAAATGCTGTTAAGACTTCATCTAATGTACACTGAGGTGTGGCCTTTACTTTGTTAAGCTTTGACTTGATGTTGAGGGACAGCTTCATGCTGAAGGGGGAAATACAAAAAATATCCAGAAAGCTAAAATGGTGAGTTGCCCCTGCCCCAGAGGATGACTCCAAAGCTTGTTGTAATACACAAATCTCAACAAATCTCATGATTTTAAAGAACATGGTGCCACCAGAATCAGATCCCAGTTGGATCTGGTTCTGGTCAGAACATACATAGACATTTTAGTGGAAGGTGCTCAAGCCAAAAACTGACTGACTGACTGACTGACTGAAAAAACAGGATACTTTTATGCTTTTATAGCCTTGCTTTTTTTGGCATTATGCTGCAAAATTTGTAAATGAAATAAATCAATTTTCTTCTATGCCTCATAATAAAAGAGACTCACTGAATCAGCTGAGAAAACAGTATACACTATTTGACTGTGTTCTGACAGTTGAAACATTACATTAATAATATACCATTACCAATGTAAATATAACTCATCACACTTTCATGTAGCTCAACTTAAGACCTACCTTTCATTTCAAATCTCAAACCTACTTTAGGCAGTTAATGTTAACATTGGGTCTATTATTATGCTAATAAAATCAAATATATATACAAATATTAGCCTGTAATGTGAACTACCCAGCAAAATGATTCTTCAACTGTTGAAGTAGAAATGCGAAAAGAGCTCCTTGAGTTAAAGTGACTTTTACCAGCACAGAACAACTTTGCATGCTGAAATTATAAAATATTGTATGCTTGTTTCTATTTTCAACACTTTATTGTGAGAGTTAATAGACATTCAGAAAAAAAACCCGGTTGTTGTCCTGTTTTTTCTTTTCTTCTTCAAGCTTTAACATCAAAATAATTAAGTGAGATTAATAAAATTGTCTACTTTTTCTGTTTGGTTGTATATCTCCCTCTCTCTCCTAATTAAACCTGACAAACATCAGTGAACAGCTGGACAAGGCTTTGAAATCACGGATTTTATGAGTACAGTCCTGCATGGATGCTGATTGGAAGAAAATGCAAGCGTTTTTCAGCAGGTGTTGCTCCCCCGTCACTGGCCCTTTTTTGAAGAAACATCTGGAAAGAAGCCGCGTAATGTTTTCAGCAGCGCTGACACTGACTATTATTATAAGTTATGTATAAGGCGTTGATAGCTCAATAATTCGACCTGGCATTTTAACAATAATAAATCTCAATCGTCACTATTCGAACCGTATCTTTAGATAACTGCTTTATTTATATAGCACTTTTCAAGACAGGGACAGTGAACCATAAAACGCCAGTGAATACAGATCTAAATAAAGTATGCCTTTTATTCCGCTTATCCACTTCTCTGAACAGCTCTGCTCATAAAGCACGCCGAGTTTCCTGGTGCGCTGAACTTCCTTCTTGAAGGCTCACACACACACTTGTCAAAGCGCATCCCCCCAACCCCCTCCCTCCTTTGCTGCTGCTCTGCCTCTCGGTCTGTCACTTTAAAAACCAGTAAGCCCACGCCTCGAAAAGCGGCTTGTTCCGGCTTGCCCCTGTACATATCTTTTATCCTTGCTCACTACATGAAAATAGTGCCCCTCCGACGGTTACGCACCATCATCTATTTGTGCTGGGCCCACAAACAACAATCTCATCCGCAGGCGCGGAGTATGAATGACGCGTAGCCGCGCAGCAGCAGCAGCAGCAGCGGCGGCAGCGGAGGCTCCGTGCTAGTGCACCCCGATGCTGCTGGTGGTGGAGAATCTGAAGCGCAGCTCTGACACCATCACCACAGGCGGAGCGATATCATCATCTCCTCTCAGCGTTGATTTGTGAAACAGGGTGTGTGGCTCAGCGTACCTGCGCGTCCGTCACGCACGGTGACAAACACGGGGCAGAGGAGCGCAACTGGACCAGATTGGGCTCCTACTTGTAGGAAATGCGCTGATATGCGTTGCCAGATCATTCTGGTGCCAGGAGACATCCATCTGCTGCTGCTATTTTGCAACAACCGATGAAGACTGATTTTTAAAATATTTTTCTTTTAATGTGGATGTCCAGGAAATGTTTACTCTGATGCTTTCGCGTGCGTGAGGTAAGTGACTTGCACAACCGAGCGCTACTTTCTCTTGTTGCTCAGATAGAGATGATGCTTTTGTACCTTGGGTTGTTTTTGAAACAGATCTAGACATAATACTTGCACTACATTTCCTTAGCTGGTGCTGGTAGAGTTTTTTATATATAGTGATGGAATTTTAAATGTGAAAGCAACAAGGAAACTGTAGATGAGCTTGTGAAATGGAAGGGGGGGATGAAGATGTATAGCTTCCTAAGCCTGTAGAGCATTCAACGAACGGGGAAATGCACTGAATACCAACCCTGATGCTCTCATTGTGAGCAGTTTTAAACTGAAACCTGCAAGCGTGAGATGTTGAAATCTTACAAAGTTACATTTTGCTGCAGCCTGCCCTGCTGCAGGTTACTGTATAACCAGTTGATTTGCAGCTGCATGGAAGCAACTTTATATTTTGACACTATTACATAAGGTCGTTATCAGTCCTTTCTGTTATTGCATATTTAGACAGAAGGCATGCAACATAAACAGATTTCAGATTAACAGTTTGGGATTTGTGTGATTGCACCGGCCACCACCGCTCCACTTTCACACAAACTGGGGTTACAGACTCAATGAATAAGTAATCACATAAACCCATATTCAGTTCTAGAAACAAGGAAGCAGACATGGCCAAACACCAGAGAAAATGTAGACCATAGTTGCACCAGGTAATCTGTCAGTAGAGTGGTGGATTATCTTTGCCTCATGAGAGTCTTTCAAACAATTAAAGTGTTATATTTTATATTTTAACTTTCTCATTATTGGGTACCACCGGTTGCTTCCTGAACTGCTTTGAAGACCAACTCTGATAGTTGCATGGGGGAAACTCTTGAGTCAGAGCCAACATATGTTTTTAGCTGTGTGGTGGTAGGTGTGGAGTAGGTGTGAGGTTTCAGGCTTGTTGTGCTTTACTTGGTTATTCACGTTAGGTTGAGATGAAGCCTCTACGCATCAGTTTTTGCAATTACTTTGATTGTAACCAGTGCTGTTGGGGTGGCTGCGTGGGATGATGGAAGAAACTGAAAAGCCTTTCCGAGATACTGATTTCTGAAAGTGATGAAAGTCTTGACTGATGATAAAATATTTAGACTTCTTAGATATACCCAAGCAAACTCTTACCACACAAACAGTTTCAAAATCAACACATTTAAAAAGTGATTTTTATCTGAATATATATAGACACCTGTTGTGGTCCCAAAGCGCCAGTCCTCAGGGGTTGGCATCCTGCAATCTTTAGGTGTGTCCCTTCCTCAACACACCTGAAAGTAATGGCCGAATTGCCTCAGCATACAGTTGTGTTCTACAGAGTCCTTTTAGTGATTTATTGAGTCACATGTAAAAGTTGTTGGACACCAGCCCTTGAGGACTGGAGTTTGCTGTAGGATGTTGAAAACTGATTGTCAAACCATAGATTCATGAGAACCAGTGTGACTTTCATCCTGGCTATGAAACAGTGGACCTGAATTGCTAAGGGGATCTTGGGAGTTTAGTTTACCAGTCTACTTGTGGTTTGTGGATCTGGAGGAGGGTTATGACTGTGTCCCTGGAGGCATTTGTTAGGGAGTGCTATGGAAATATGCAGTACTGAGGGTTGTTTTAAGGGCCATGTATACCCAGTACAAGAGCTCTGTCTGCATCCTCCATACAAAGTCAACCTTGTTCCCAGTGCAGGTTGGATTTTGGACACCAATCCTGTTTTTGGTGTTCATAGACAGAATCTCAAGGCATAGTCATTGAGAGGAGGTTGTCTGGTTTGAGAACCTCAGGGTCTCATTTTTGCTTTTTGCAAATGGTGTGGTTCTGTTGGTTTCTTCAACGGGCACTGGAGCGAATCACAGCCAAGCGTGAAGTGGCCGGTATGGAATCAGCTCCTCTAAGTCTAAAACCATGGTTCTTAGTCAGAAAAATGTGGTCTACTCAATCCGAGCTGGGGGTCTTCTCTGCCTCAAGTGAAGGAGTTAGAGTGTTTTGGTGACTTGCTCACGAAGGATGGTGAGAGGAGCATGGATAGATGGATGGAGGCTTCTTCTGCAGTTATGCGGGCGATGCTCTGGTCTGCTTTGGTAAAGAAAGAGCTGAGTCAAAAACTCAATTTTACCCACTGTCTGACCTTCATTATAAGGATCATGACTAAAAGAACCAAATCTCAGATACAAGCAGCTAAAATTATCTTCCGCTTTAGTGACTGGGCTCAACCTTAGATATAGGGTAAGGGGCTCTGACATCTGAGGGGATCATCAAAGTAGAGCCCGGAATCAGTTGAGGCAGTTCAGGTACGTGATCATCCAACTGGAAGGAAGCCCAGGCCAGATCCTGACTCCGCTGAAGGGACTATGTTTCCTGCCTGGCCTGGGAACACATTGAGATCCCCCAGAATGAGCTGGACTATGCTGTCGGGGTAACGGATGTCTTGGTTTCCCTATTTACCCCATCAACATGATCATGGATAAGCAGAATGGATGAATGGATACAGATAGACCCTCAAGAGTTGGGCTACACCCTGGTTGGTAGACTATCAGGCAGCTATGCATACATCTGAAGATATCAGGTTAACCTTAGATACATGAGTTGGGACAGTGGGAGGGAAGAGAAGGGAACACGTGCATGCAAGGAAAGAACATGCAAACACCAAGTAGAAGGGCATGGCTGGGACTGAAACCCAGGACCTTCTTGCTGTGAGTGAACAGTACTGCACCACCATGCATCCCATTTTTTCCTGAGACACTTCCCAACACGGGGCTCGGAAATGTTGGAAAGTGCCTTATAAAAACCTGTTTTGTCAGAAACAGCATCAGTCTAGTTTTGCAGTTACACACATGAATGGCCACAGTCCTCCGTTTCAGGCTCATGTTATGCTTGATAGTGTATGATTTTTGTTTCTCTTTCTGTGTACACTTTGATTTGTTTTATGAGAACTGCTTTCTAATGCTTCGGACTGGTGTTGACACTTCGTATTTTGAGACATTTCCTTCTACTATGGGTGGAAACCTTTTAAAAATTGTCAATGAATTAATCTTTCACTAAATTTTAGGTCAAATCTGTGAGAATAGTTAACAGTAGCAGCTCTATACTGTTTTTGTCTTCAATTAATTTAAAGTATAGTATGTTGTTTGGTTTAAAATCATTTTAAAATATAGATGTTTTTTCTTTTTACAACAAAAATGTAATCAGTATTCATTCCCTGATGCACACCTCTGATGTTAGAGGGTTGCAGCAGAGGTAACTGTGTCATCTCACTTCACTGAGTTCACAGAAAGGCCAAGATGGAGTGAAAGTAAAAATTTCATGACACAGTTTACGTTCCTTAACTACTGTCTGCACGTAACCCCAAAGTCGGTATACAAGAGGCCATTTCAGTAACCGGAATAAAATTTTATCAGGTTGCCCATCAATTAAGGAAATATATAAATAATTTGAACATTTTTGTAGCCAAAAGGAATGTGCCTGAATGTTCCCGATTAGAAGGCATTCACCATTTTAGTTTGAGTTTCGGTTTAGCTTTAAGATGTAGGAGAAGAGATGTGAAAATATGAGTGTTTTTATTTGGTTTAGTAATAAAAAACACCCCAACTTTAAAATTAGTCATCAATATTTATTTTATATATACAGTGTATATATATATATATATATATATATATATATACACTGTATATATATATATATATACAGTGTATATATATATATATATATATATATATATATATATATATATTTAAGCCATTCTTCTTGCAGGATAGTGGCCAGGTCACTACGTGATACTGGTGGAGGAAAACGTTTCCTGACTCGCTCCTCCAAAACACCCCAAAGTGGCTCAATAATATTTAGATCTGGTGACTGTGCAGGCCATGGGAGATGTTCAACTTCACTTTCATGTTCATCAAACCAATCTTTCACCAGTCTTGCTGTGTGTATTGGTGCATTGTCATCCTGATACACGGCACCGCCTTCAGGATACAATGTTTGAATCATTGGATGCACATGGTCCTCAAGAATGGTTCGGTAGTCCTTGGCAGTGACGCGCCCATCTAGCACAAGTATTGGGCCAAGGGAATGCCATGATATGGCAGCCCAAACCATCACTGATCCACCCCCATGCTTCACTCTGGGCATGCAACAGTCTGGGTGGTACGCTTCTTTGGGGCTTCTCCACACCGTAACTCTCCTGGATGTGGGGAAAACAGTAAAGGTGGACTCATCAGAGAACAATACATGTTTCACATTGTCCACAGCCCAAGATTTGCGCTCCTTGCACCATTGAAACCGACGTTTGGCATTGGCATGAGTGACCAAAGGTTTGGCTATAGCAGCCCGGCCGTGTATATTGACCCTGTGGAGCTCCTGACGGACAGTTCTGGTGGAAACAGGAGAGTTGAGGTGCACATTTAATTCTGGCGTGATTTGGGCAGCCGTGGTTTTATGTTTTTTGGATACAATCCGGGTTAGCACCCGAACATCCCTTTCAGACAGCTTCCTCTTGCGTCCACAGTTAATCCTGTTGGATGTGGTTCGTCCTTCTTGGTGGTATGCTGACATTACCCTGGATACCGTGGCTCTTGATACATCACAAAGACTTGCTGTCTTGGTCACAGATGCGCCAGCAAGACGTGCACCAACAATTTGTCCTCTTTTGAACTCTGGTATGTCACCCATAATGTTGTGTGCATTTCAATATTTTGAGAAAAACTGTGCTCTTACCCTGCTAATTGAACCTTCACACTCTGCTCTTACTGGTGCAATGTGCAATCAATGAAGACTGGCTACCAGGCTGGTCCAATTTAGACATGAAACCTCCCACACTAAAATGACAGGTGTTTCAGTTTCATTGTCCAACCCCTGTATATATGTATATATATATATATATATATATATATATATATATCAATTTAAACAATAAACTCTAAAGGAATGTAATATACAAGTTAAATAATCCCTGACTGACAGGCATGTTTTTGGGTGGTGGGAGGAAGCCAGAGAGAATCCATGCATGCACGAGGTGGACATGCAAACTCCATGCATAAAAGGGCCTGCCTGGGATTTGAGCCCAGGACCTACTTTCTACAAGGCAACAGTGTTAAGCAAATGCACTACCCTGCATCTCCTTGTCCAGACCACTCAAACAGAAAGCCTTAATTTTATTCGACAGGTTTTTTAGGGTACACAGGTACACAAGTTCTGATTTTAACTAATGTCCATCTATCCATTCATGTTCTATACTCAATCTTGTTGAGGGTAGTGGAGGAAGGGGCTGGAGCATAACTATAGTGGTAAATGGGCAAGAGGCATGGTAGATCCAGGACAGGTCGCCTGTTCATCAAAAGGCCAACATAGGAAATTATACTCACAATTTAGGGCGATGTAGAGTGACAAGTTATCTTAACATACTTGTTTTTAGACTACAGGAACAAACTGGAGTACCTGGAAAAAACCCGCACATTCATGGTAACTCTACACAGAAAGGCCCCAGCCTAGATTTACCTTCTGGCTGTGAAGGCTTTACACAACAAATAGCAAAGAATATTAAATATTGTTATGCTATTGTTATCCTAACAAAAAAGCTCTGACAATTATCCCTTAGACAAATATCCCCATATTCCCTGAGACAAATAATAAGTGAAAGTGGGGTGTCATGTGGCTCAGCGGTAGAGCAAGTGCACTGTTCCGGAGCCATTTACCGCATCCACCTTTCTCTCTATACTTGTCCCTGTTAAGCTACCAATGAGTGAAGGCCACTAATGCCACAAAATCTTAAAAAGAAACACAGCTGAAACTGAATCTCTACTTGTTCCTGTTTATGTGCAAGCTCAAGTGAGTTGTCACTACAGCACAGTCAGATGATACAGGAAGTTAGAACAGCAAACTACAATGTACCATTACTTCAAAATGTCTAGCATTGTTTTTAAATCTGTTATGGATTCCCGCCAAATTGCAACCGCTAAGACAAATAATTATTCTGTCAGCAATGACTCATATGTTGCTGGTGTTTTTAAGGGGATTGTAAGGCAAGTTGTGTTCTTTCATAAATATGTACTGCTTGGCTGGGAAAGCCTCACTTTAGCTGACATGCATGGTAATTTTCTGTTTAACAGAATTTTCATAGCTTGCAAGATTTGAGACCTAGTAGTAAAAAGTATAACTTTATTTTAGCTCAAACATGAATAAAAGTATCTTTAATGAAATAGGTATCGTCCATGTTATCTTATTACAAATGTATGGTGACTTTAACTCCATACACCTTCCAATTAACTCTGACCAGCTTCCCTGTTCCTGCTAAAGTAAAGCTTCCCCACAGCATGATACTGCCAACACAATGTGTCACAGTGCTCAGGGCAATGTGCATTATTAGAGTTTTGCTCCATTAATCAACTCTATCTGCTAATTAGGTTACTTCTAAAGGAATTGGTTTCAGTGGATTTAATTTGGCAACAGCAAAGTAAAGACTGAAATCATACATTCATAATTTTTCTTTTTCTTCACATTTTCGCCCCTCTTGGTGTCCATTTATCACATGAAATCACACTGAAAACACTGAACTGTGTGGCTGTAATGTGACAAAATGTGAACAAGTACAACAGGTTAATTATTTTTGTATTTCTCCAGTTCAAGTGGCAGAAAGTGATCTCTTAAAAAAACAGCACTCTGTCTCCATCTGAGATTTGCCATAGGAAACCCCAGATGTCTCTTGGCAGGGGTGGGGGAGGGGGTAAAGTGAGGACTCAGCTATCCTGAGCCAAACGATAGCCAGCCAACTCTTGGCTGTAAAGACACAATACTTGCAACAAGCAGCTGCTTCCCTTTGAAGAATCTCAGTAGCATGATCAGCCAAATTACTGTCACATCCTCAGGTTTTAGCCACTCAACCCGAAGTGCAGCACTCATAAGTCGATTTCCTGATTTTAAAGTGATCTTTGTGTAAAGAGGATCTTGATAAGGAAGTTGTGGCCTGCTGCTGGTATAATGCATCCACCCACATATCGTGTCACAAGACTGAAAGTTTTCATGAGGCTTTTTCTGTGCATACGCGTTAATACATGACATTGCTTACTTTGAAAAGCAATGATCTATTTATTGAAAGCTGTAGTCGATATGTTGTGCTTTATTTAAGCTGATCGTGGATGTTGACCAAAATGTGGCGAGATTCAGAGAAATAGAGCGCCACGGCGGTCCTGATTGTGTCTAAAGACTGCAAAAACAGGTGGTTGCCAATGAGAACATCCCCTCCTCCTCCTCCTCCTCCTCCTCCTCTCTTCCAGGGTGCACCACTCCCTAAATCAGCGATAGTAGGCGCAGAAAGTTTCACGGTAAAACTCCCCACCCACAGCCACCGCCCCCCCCCCCCCCCGCTCTCTATCCTCCCAAGCTGGATCTGTCACATGAGGGTGAGCTCACGGGGGGTTCAGCACCTTGTGGGCTTCGGGGTTATATTTGGGCTCCTCGCGGAAGGGAAATATGACACGCGCGCGAGGACGGAGCGGACCTGTCCACGCGGGCCAAGGAGCCAGTGCTGGCGTCGCGAGGTGCCATGTGTTCTGGCGGTGCGTATATGGTGCCATCTTTAATATTATTCATAAGATATTATGTGGCAACCGTTATAATAAGGAAAAGATGTAACTTTTTCGGCGCCTCGTTGTGGTGAGTGGGACACTGCACATGCGTAACGCGCAATTTTCCCGACTTTCATTTGTGCGTTCCTTTGTGTTAAATATTAGGAAAGCTTTTTACTATACAGCAACACTGATATGCATTGCAAAGGAAAATCCCACCCTAACCCTGAAACAATAAAAACCGGTCTTGTCAGTTGTTCAGGTGAGCTGCTGCTGCGCCTCTCTTTCCTCTTTCATTATTTCTCCTTTCAATGCGCGCTTGTTATTTTACTAGGCCAACATCGCTGAAAACCATTTGAGGAGGTTGCTTTTCGTTTGCTTTTGTCATCTCTTTCACGAGTGCCACCAGCCGCGTGGGTTTGGTGAGCAGTTTGAGCAGATGTTATGGGACTATGAAAGCAACAGGTGCGGCTGACAGTCTGCGCGCCTGGTCCAGAGCAACTGTTCGGGTGGGCGCCTAAAAGGCTGCTGGGCTGTTTTTATGAGTGTTTTTATTTATGGGATGAAGCCGCACGCAGGAGGTCAGCATCCAGTCACGCTGAATTTTGTTATGAAATAGTAGATTACAATTATTGAATGTTGAGGAATCATTAAAAAAAACGAAATATGTAAATGAAAGTTGCACAGTCATGGGACCTATCTCTAGCAGTCATTGGGTGAGAAGCAGGGTACACCTTGGACAGGTTGTCAGTCCATTACAGGGCAACACAGACACACACAGGAAATGCACAATGCACACACTGATACTTACGGGCGATTTATAGAGACCAATTAACCCAATAGTCATGTTTATGGACTGTTGGGGGAAGGCGGAGCTGATGATGAAATCCCTTAGAAATTTACGATTTTAATGTTTTGCACTAGGTGAAGATATGTTTTCCTGGACTATAAATCCAACTATTTGCATGTATGGGATGGGGAAAAAAATCTAAACTTTTTGAAATAATGAATATTTTATTTACAAACCGCTTTGCAAAAGCATAAAAAAGTTAATTTTGTTAAATATTGTCATAGCAATTTTTAACAATAATATTATACTTATCTAACAGCTTACCCTAAGCTTTACCTAACTTTATGGACATGCAAACCTTATTGATGAGTCTTCTATGTTCTTGCTGTTACCATATGTTTTGCATCTTGCAGACTGTTTTTGCTACAGTTACAGAAACACACTGTGTGGTGTCCAGCACGAGCATCAAATCAATCAATATACTAAAACGGCAACTAAACCCTCACAGAGTTAAAAATATAAAGTGGTCACAGAGGTCAGCCGATTGATTAAAGGTCACTTTAATCAGCAGCACTGGCCACAACTGAGCATGTCAATTTATTTAAAATCTGTCATGTTTTGGTTTGTTGTCATGTTTTGGTTTGGCAAGAGACTCAATTGCAGAGACAAACTAAGGTGAAGTAAACTACTTTAATAAATAAATTGAGGAGAACTTACACAGAGGTCTTGCACTTGGAGAACAGACATGGAACAAGAGGACAGGCATGGAACAGGCAGGCAAACAGTGAGACGAGAATTATGGCAGAGAGTGGAGGCAACTGAAGAAACCAGCAAAGAACAAAGAGAAAGAAATCAGGAGCTTAAATACTGAGGCAAGGGTGGAGAAATGGCAAGCAAACCAGAAGATCAATAAGAGGACGTGTGGAGCAGCTGTGGTAGAGGGAATACAGAGCAGCTGAAGGAGGGAAACTAATTAACACAGATGAACTGGACAGAAATACAAGGAAACTACAAATTGAGGGGGAAAAGATAAATAGAAATCTAGAGAAATAATACTAAATGTAAAAGGAGAACTAGAATAAAACACAAAAGAATTAACTAATAATGAAAACACATATAAATAATGAGTACTGAGAAGTAAACTTCAGAAAGAAAGACCTAAGGAACAAAACAAACACCAAAGAAATAGTCAAAAAACAAACGCAACGGAAAATCAAAACACAAACACTTTAGGATCGTGGCACTGTGTGTACAACAGTGTTTTTTATTATTTTAGACAGGAATAGATGTGATCAGTGCCCCTAATAAAGTGTCTTTCAAGGTGGGCCTGTTATTTTTGTCAGTACACAGCTCACAAAGGAAGCTGACTGGAATACTATAGTGACTCTTAATACACACTTTTTTCTTTTTATCACATCTTAATTTTCATCTATCAGAGACATGATTAATTAGTGAGATAGGGAATCTTCATTTTAGTACAACAGTATGGATAATTTGGAACCTGGAGCTGGAATCATTGTGAACATAAAAGACAATATTGCAAAAAGAAACATACATACTGGTCTACATCAGGTTCAAATCCTATTAAATATGGTAAATATTTACTTATATTTATGGACCATACTCAAAGAAATATGCATTGGCTGCCCAGAAATTTAAAGATCAGAATGACCCTGTGAAAATTCTCAATCAGTCAACCTTTACTCATAAAAAAGCAATAGCTATCAATGCAACGACAGAATGCCATATAGTCATAAAGTGCCTTTAATGCTTGAATTGTAAAATTGGACAAAGACACTTGCAAGTCATGTAGCTATAAAATGCTGTAAATAAACACATTATAAACTAACACTTTGAGTATTGCTGTAAAAATTTACAGCAATATATTGATAACCAGAAGTTTTATTTTTACTGACCCATAGCAGTTCCTTTTTTTAAATGTTATTATTGTTCTACAGTATTTTTGTTACAGTAATCAAGATTTTATCGAAATATAATTGTATATAAATATAGTGCTTATAGAAAACAGAACATCATTTAGGTAATCAATTCTAAAAGTATTTTATTCAGTTTGTGTTATTTTTGTTAACTTGTCTTAAGTATAATGCACATTAAGTATACAAATAAATACTTTTATATATATATATATATATATATATATATATATATTAACTTAAGAAGTCAATACCAAGAGAATCAATTAGACAAAGTGCATTCTTTCTGCATAAAAGCTGTTTCATGAAGATAAAGGAAAAGAAGGAAAATGAAACTGTTGAGTCTGCGCAAGAGCATAGAAAATAACTTAACAGAATGTTCCATAAAGACAACACAAAGATCTCATCTTTGGCAGATTGTCAGCATGTTTGGAATAGTAATATAAATTGCTTTACATAGAAAGCTTCTTCAGATTCACTGGTTAAATTATATTACATTATAAAGTGCTAAATATTGTACACGTTTCAATGAATTTATTGTTATTTCTAGATATAAAGAATATAAAATGAAATGCAATTGTGTTTCTCTTGTCCGGAGAAACAAATATTAAGAGATCATAAAGCTGTCAGAGCTCTAAAATCACAAGAAGCAGAAGGCACCTAAGAAATCAGTGTGAGTCCTTCAGCTATGCCTAAAATTAGCAGTAAAATGCAGTGTAGTTGTCTCCTGTAGGTCAGCTCTGAGCTCTGACCTGCTAACAACCTCCACCTTCAAGCACACCGCATTCCGTGCTTCCTCAGCTGACCTCTTCTTCAGCCGCTTATCCCCATCTATTACCTTCCATACATTGTCGAAATTTTATCTTTATCTCCAGCAAAATCAAATAAAAAAACACAAATGAAAAAGGAAATAATCAAAATATCTCCCTAGTGTTACTATAATTTGGGTTTAAAAAATCTCCAGGTTTCACTAATTTATTTAATACTTTTAGAAAATTCTCATTTCATTTTAGCAGCGAGAGTATTTCTTTTTCTTTCCATCGCTGTGATGGTTGTGTTTTTCATGATGTACTACCTCTGTTGTTGAACTTGTTTAGACTTGCTTTGTATCATGATGACCAGGGTTAAACCCTCGAAAATATCACATGTTCTTCACTCACCCACACACATATACAATGAATTTTAATAGAACCCAGTTGTGGGAATTGTTTGGGAACAACTGACGTAAACAGATGGCACAGCATCTAAAATTTCCCTGAAACAGGCGTCTGATAATTGTTTAGTCCTGTGCGTCTTCCTATATTTATCTGTTGCCTGTTTGCTGTGCTGTTCTGGTTCAGCATGCATTTAGCACTCAAGACAGTAGAAGAGAGTGTGTTTATAAAATGCAAAGTGGATGATCGTGCGTCACCAATCCCACACTTTTAATCACTCGGTACTCAATCGGAGGCACTTATTTTTGGACTCTCTTGCAGGTAATTGGTTCTTCTGGATTCGGGCTGGAAATGTTAATGTATTTTAAACTCTATTAATAAAGAAAGCAGCTGTATCTCTTCTGCTTGTGTTTCAATAGGTTGATGTTTTGAGCAGAGTTTAGAAGTGAGAGTGCATCTTCTGAATATCTTTTAATGCGGTACTAGTTGGAAAAGTGGCAACAGGATGTCTATACATGCGAGAAAAACATGGAAAAAACTCAATGTTAATGCATGCTTCACAACTATTCTAAATAAGAGCTAGAGATTACTGTAAAAGTTACCCAATAAAACTTAAATGCCTATAATGTGATTTACTTAAACTACTCTGCTGCATTCCCTAGAGTCCTTGTTGGGGCTGGCAAAAAGGTGCTGTGGCCAGGGCTCATGACATGTGTTCCCCCTGAGCTCAGTGACGCCTCTCCCACGGTGGCAGGATGCCAGTGCAGGCAGCGCAGTGGACAGAGTTCCTGTCCTGTCCCATCTGCTACAATGAGTTCGACAGCAGCGGCCACCAGCCTATCAGCCTGGGCTGCTCCCATACTGTGTGCAAGACCTGCTTGCACAAGCTGCACCGCAAGGCCTGCCCCTTTGATCAGACGCCCATCAGCACAGATATCGATCTGCTGCCAGTCAACTGCGCCCTTCTGCAGCTAGTCGGAGCACAGGTGAGGTGCTCCAAATGAACTTTGGTCTAAATGAGTGATTTTAGGATGTTGTACTCTCTAAGTGTGTTGTCTTTGTATGTTCTAAAGGTCCCAGATGTTCCACCTGTGAGCCTGAGCAGTGCAGTGGATGTTGAGCACTATGAGGTCTGCCGACTAAGTGTAGAAGAGCTGGCTCTCTACTTGAAACCTATCAGTGGTGCCAAAGGTACTGAATTTGTGCATGCATGCATACCACCATGAACAGAATTTTCTTGGAAAGACAACTTTGCCTTCTGTCTAAATTACATGTTAATAGAGTTTTACAAAAGTATTCATACCTCCTGAACTTTTCTACATTTTGTCATAATGAAACCTCAAGCGTCGTTCCTTAAGATATTTTCTGAACTCATGTCTTACCACAAATTTTCAATTGGACTTAGATCTGGACATTGACCAGACCATTATAATTATAATACCAGTACGGTTTAAACTAAGCCATTGTTGCTCTGGCTGTAAGTTTAGGGTTGTTTTCCCACTGGAAGATGAACCTCTACACCAGTCTTGAGTTTTTTGCCATATCTAAACAGGTTTTCGTCTAAGATTTACCCCATCATCTACTTTTGACCAGCTTTCCTGTCCCTCCTCCTGAAAAGCTTTCCTGCAGCATGATGCTGCCATACCTGTGTTACTATGGGCATGTTTAAGGTGATGTGCAGCGTTTTCCAAAACACATAGCATTTAGCATGTAGGCAAAAAGGTTTACTTTCATCTGAATTGAGTAGATTCTTCCACATGTTTGCTGTGTCTGCTACATGCCTCTTTTAAAATTACAAATGCAACTTCTGACCATATTTTTAGAGCTTACCAGTAATAGTTGCCCTGTTGACAGATTCTCCCACTGCAGAACTGCAGATCTCTGCAACTTCTCCAGAGTTACATGGGCCTCTTGGATGCTTCTCTGATAATGGCTCTCCTTACCTGGCCTGTCGGTTTAGATGGATGGCCACATTTATGGAGGTTTTCAGTTGTGCCATACTTTTTCAATCTTTTGATGACTGGGTTAATAGAGCTCTGTGATATGTTCAAAGCTTTGGCTATTGTTTTAAATCCTAACCCTTCCACAGACTTCTCCACATCTTCATCCCAGACCTTTCTGCTGTGCTCCTTGGTCTTAATGATGCTGTTTGTTCGCAAAAAAACCCCAAACAAACCTAAGGTCTTCACAGAACGTATTTTTACTAAAATTAGTTCAGAAGGCATTTGGCCTCACTGGATTTTATTAAGGGGTTTTAGAAGAAAGGCTGCTGAATACCAATATACGGCACACATTTCAGAATTATATTTGTGAAGAAATTTAAAATTTGTCCACATAAGGATGTCTCAGTGTCATTGGAAAGCTGTTAGGATTCGTAAAATACTTCAAACAAGCCCACCTTTCAACATTTCTATTTATCAAGACACATAGGCTAAAATGTATTTTCGGGCTAAAAAGGAACAACTATTGTGCTATCTGAAATAGCCATCAAAAGATATCTATGGAAGTCGGATGTTTGGAGGAAATGATGGCATGTTTGGATATTTGTGATAGAGAATTAATCTCTTCAGCCTGCGGAGGCTGCTTGTAAAACTTGGCGTTCATGCTTTCACACATCTCATGAATATCTCAAGAATATTCATCTTTATTAGAGAACTGATTAACTATAATAAAGTGAGTCATCAGTTCCTTAATGTTAGTATTCGGATCATTTAGACCTGATTATGTTGTGGCTCTTAAGGGGATGAAAAAAAGGTGCATTTTAAGTTAGATGAGCTCTGTGAAATTAAAAACGGTTTTAATTAAGACAAACTTCAGCAGATGTATATTTAAAACGTTTTTCGTATGCATCCTGCAGGTGTGGTGAACCCGAGTCCGAGCGTGCTCAGCAGACCCATGCAGAGGAAGCTGGTGACCCTGGTGAACTGCCAGCTGTTGGAAGAGGAGGGTCGTTTGCGGGCGGTCCGGGCAGCCCGCTCACTGGGGGAACGGACCGTGACCGAGCTCATCCTGCAGCACCAGAACCCCCAGCAGCTCTCTGCCAACCTCTGGGCAGCGGTGAGGGCACGGGGCTGCCAGTTTTTGGGTCCTGGTGAGTGCATCTGTGTGTCACGGTACACTTTGTTGACACAAGCAAATACATTTGGGACAAAACATTGCAGTTTTAATATGTTTTGTTTTTGTTTGTAAAAAATGTTCATTTTCACAACTTTTCCTTTTTAAAGGGGTTTGGTTTTGAAGCTAATTATAGTTTAATTTAGAAATATGCAACAAAAAAATGTAAATAAAAGGAGAGGTAGTCAGAAAAAAATGCTTTCTGTGAAGCAGTAGCATGGAGACCTAACAGACTGGTACCTACATGTGAATTTAAAAGTACCCAATATACTTATTATTTAAAAGAAACAAAAAATGATTCAAACAAATCTTGTAATCTAGGTTTATTTCTGTCAGTACAAAGGGTCAGAATTTCCATATTTTTGAATTAGCGGGCTGTGCAGTGGTTTTGTAAAACAACTGAGAGAAATGTTGCCACTGCCACAAATTATCATAGATAATTTTGCAGTAAGAATGGAGAAAGCAGTTATTGATTTAAGTTTTTAATGCAATCTAAGAATATCAGCAGATTTTTACTGTCAAAGTCTGACAAAGTAAAACACACCGTAAAACAGACTTTAAAATAGACTTTCAATATTTTATACATTTTCTACATCCAGAAATTAAGATATTTGGCCTTGTCCATACCTACTTTTTAATCGCCAATTTGCGATTTTACTTTTTATGATTTTAGTGTTCGTGCTACCTTTGCTGTATCGCTTTCATGTGACTCATTAAATCTGAACTTTGTTCTGTATGAATATTTTTAAAACGTATTCTCAAGAGAAAATATATTTTGTGTTGATAAATTTGTTTCGAAATTACCTGAGTTACTCATTGTGCATTTCCTCATCCAACTGTCAACTGGTATTGTAACCTGGTGTCTTGTGATGATTACTCATAGGGCAGATTCTGATTTGTATGTGCACAAGTTTCTCATAATGATAACAGAATAAGTTGAAAAGTCTGAGGACACCTGGGTGTTTTTGAAAAAGTACTGTCCTTTTGTTTGCCTTTTCTCATGTAGAAATATGAAATATTTATTGTTGTTACAGATTTACATAATCTGTGCAACATGAGCTGTGAGTCAGTCTGTCTGCCTGGAACATCTCTCTCTCTAATTTCATCTAACTTCTACCTTATCCTCATCAGCAATGCAAGAAGATGCACTGAAGCTGGTTTTACTGGCACTGGAGGACGGCTCGGCTCTGTCCAGGAAGGTGCTGGTTTTGTTCGTGGTCCAGAAACTGGAGGCCCGGTTCCCACAAGCGTCCAAAACCAGCATAGGCCACGTAGTGCAGCTGCTCTACAGGGCCTCCTGCTTTAAGGTAGAGGCTAAATAAAAGAGTTACAATGAAAGATACACAAAATCATTAAATATGCGTGCACAAACATGTGAGCAAGATGGTCTCTCAAGACCACAGATTTTTTGAATGTCAAACTTTTCAAAAGAAGCTCTGTTGTAATTTTGCCCCTAGAGATTCAGCTTTCCAAAGCTAATTTCAATTTCAGCGCAAGGTTCAATAAAATTAGAATAAAGGAAAACATTGATTTTACCAAAATAGTCTTGTATGTTGGGGGAAAAACCATGTTCCTGTAATTAACATGAAATGTTACTGCTACTAAAAAAAGCCTTCATCTGCAATCAGGATGTGAGCTCCTATAAATAAACCTCATTCAGTGTATTTCTAGAACTGTTATCTGATGACCGACATCTCTGGCAGGGCTGAAATGCCAGCTAGCCCCTCATGATGTAATCTAGGAGTATATTTGCCCCTTGCTGCCCCGCCTGGCGGGGCGGAGACATACGGTAATGAAATACAGAGGCAAAGAGATGCACTCACAGGACTCCAGGAAAAACATGGACAGGAGTGCAACTTGAGCGTAGGAGTAATCCAATTGTGCTTTGGTGTTTGTTAAATGATGCCTTGCGGGAGTATGTGTTGGTGTCTTATGATGATTACTCATAGGGCAGATTCTGAGAAGGGGAAAGTCCCTTCATGTGATCAGAATTTGAGTTTGTGAGTCTGAGGACACCAAAAACGAATGCACCTGTGAATTCTCTGACATTTACTTCAAACATTTTATTGTATTGCTTTTAAATTTTTGATTTTTTCGAAAGACGGCAAAATATAAATAGAAACGTTTCAGTTTCGCTTTGTCAAGTTTTGTGGCTCAAACCCTGACAAAACGTAATATTCTTCAGCTTCTCCATCTCTATTTTTTTTCTCCCACAACATGCTCTGTTCTTCCCCTCAGGTGACTAAGCGTGATGAGGACTCTTCCCTGATGCAGCTGAAGGAGGAGTTTCGAACATACGAGGCTCTAAGGAGAGAACATGATGCTCAGATTGTCCACATTGCCATGGAGGCAGGCCTTCGAATCTCTCCTGAGCAATGGTCCTCTCTGTTATACGGAGACTTGGTCCACAAATCACACATGCAGTCAATAATTGACAAGGTATGATTATAATTATTATTATTGTTATTATTATTATTATTATATGCCTGTATAGCATCTACATGTTTATTGGCATCCCTGATAAAGATATGTTTAATCTTTTGCATCTTCATAACCTCAAACTCATAAAGATGAGTATAAATCCAACATTTAATTTGAATATGTTATCAGTTCAACCCTTGTTATCCTGTAGGAAAGCACTTAGTCTTCTACTATGACATTTCATAGGAAGAGAGTGAGGGATCCTCTTTGCAATCTCTCTTGATCGTCCAAACTCCTGGTTTTCTTACTTGTGCACTCTTCAGCTCACCCCTCAGGTTTCCAATTGGGTTTAGGTCTTGGAGTGAAGATGGCTGTTGTCTGGTCTGGTCACTGTCAATGTCTGGTGAACCATTTCTATATTGATCAGATCTTATGTTCATAACAACATATACAATGATGACTCATTTTCAGTTTCCTGGCAGAGGCCACCAGATACAGGATTTATGAAAGCTTTTATGTCTTGGTATATAATGGATTTTGCTATGACATGCACTCTTACATGGTTCCACAGGCTTTTGGAAAAGAAACATGCCCATATAATCACACATCCTCCACCTTGCCTAACACTCGTAATGAGTATTCATTACTTAATTCCAGCGCCACCTGGACTGTTGGGGGTTTTTTCCTCTAGCCAAAGCATGTGGTTCCAGTTAATGTCACCGCAGTGTTTAGTAGACTCCACATCTTTATGGTTGTGATGGTAGGACAGAAAAGTCCTACCATCACAAGTGGTAGTCCAAGCTACTTTCTAAATAAACTGTTGACATGAAGCCAACTTCTAATGGTTGTTATTGAGACTTAATGGAAACTTCCTGCAGTTCTCTAATTTTTGTTTGTCTCATACAATCCTTCTTATTGTGCGTGGTGGCAGGCCTGCTGAAAGGTTTGCCAGGGCCCGGGACAGCGCAGTCTTTCAGGTCCATAATCTTCCCCCACTCCCACCCCAGGATGGCATGGCACAACGTTGTAGGGCCCCCAGCTACCCGCCCCACATTTGGCACTTCCACTGACATCTGTAGCGAGCACTTTCTGCCTTCTCTGTCTCACAACCTGAGTCTGTCATTCCTCTCCGAGACCGGCAGCCCGTCGCTTTCGTCTGCTTCGCTCTGACTTTCAGACTGCAGGTAGTAGAAAGTCTTACAAATTTTTTTGTAAGACTTTCTACACATTTTTATGAGAGGGGGGGGGGGGGTGCTAATTATTGTTGAGGGCACTGTAGATGACAAGAGAACAAATTAAAAATCAACAACTACTCTTTTTAAGCATTTTCCCCTTTTTTATCATGTGTGCTGCAGTTGCAGTCTCCAGAATCATTTGCAAAGAGCGTACAGGAACTGACGATTGTTCTGCAGAGGACGGGAGACCCGGCCAACCTCACAAGCCTTAGACCACACCTAGAGCTATTGGCCAACATAGACCACAACCCTGGTACTTCCCCTTTTTCAAATATCTACAACTTCTTTGTTTTACTTCTTTTTTTTTACACTGATACTCTATAGTCCAGTTAACATCAACTGATTAAAAACTGATTACCAGAAATATAGTTTGCCTGTTTAAAACTTTGGAAGTATATAATCAGTATTCATATTTGACATCTGTATCAGTAAAATCTTGTCTTGCAATATGACAAATCTTCCTGTATTATAACAACATTTAATTTCCCTTTGGGATTAATAAAGTATTTTTGAATTGAATTGAATTGAATTATTAAGACCAAAGACATGCCAGTTAGGTTAATTGGTCACTCTAAATTGCCCTTAGGTGTATGAATGAGTGTGTGCATGGTTGTATGTGTGTTGCCCTGCGATGGACTGGCGACCTGTCCAGGGTGTACCCCGCCTCTCGCCCATAGACTGCTGGAGATAGGCACCAGCTCCCCTGCGACCCACTATGGAATAAGCGGTAGAAAATGACTGACTGACTGAATTATTAAGAAAGAGCAGTTTCAATGTTAAAGATATCTGCTTACTCAACATTTTAATCATGACAGCAGATCCCCAGGCTGGTTGATCACAAAGGGCATAGTTAGTAATGTGCAGTTTACATCTTAACCACACAGACAACAAAGAATGAACTTTGACACTTTCAATAAAAAAAGCTTGGTGACATTTGGAGCAGACATAAATTTCCTCATCATTAGATTTCTAGCTTTACCTTCAACCAAAGTAGACTTTCTAGTTTCCCAAGGCTCATAATTCTGGTATTGTGCCTTTTCAATAACTTTGTCTTATAGCTATATTTTATATTTAGAGCTATTCTCCAAAACTGCGCTTATCTTCTAATCCAAGTAAGTTCATCTGTGTGCAGATGCGCCAGCGCCATCATGGGCAGAACTGGAAAGTGTGATGCTGGCTGTAAAGTTGGTGGTTCACGGACTGGTGGAGTTCATACAGAACTTCAGCAAGAAGAGCCATGAAAGTCCACAGGTACGCTAATAAACCAGCTAAATGCCATCATGCTCTGATGGTTTCCTTTGAAGAAAGCATACTTTTAATGCACCTCCCTGCAGGCTGGAGCACACTTTGTTCCTTTTAGCCGTGTCACTGAAAGAAATGAAACAATTTCTGGAAACTAAAAACAACACGGTAGTTGGTTATTTACCTCATAGACCAACAAAAGTAAATATAAACTGGTATATTAGAAAACAGCTCAGTTGTGACTAACTGTATAAAAACTAGTTATGTAAAATTCAGATGGAAATGTACACTTAAAGGTTGTTTTATAGCATTTTTATCTAAAAAGATAACATTACCCTGCCTTATATCATAAAGTAATTTCAACATTTTAAAACCCAAACAAGTGGTTTATGTATGGTTTCAGTTGGTCTATTTTGCAGGCTGTTTAAAAGAGTTTCTGCATATGGTTTACAGTTTGCGGCCTGTGTGAGGTATCAAGGTTTTATGTTTTAACAACTGCAACTTTTCTATGTTCCTTTTTTTAAATGCAAGAGAGTGTTTGGAGTTTGGAACATAGCGTAACACAGTGCCATCCTTTCCCAAACGCTCCTGCCGGCCAGCTGGCTGAAAGGAGGCTACTGTTTGGAAAATATGTGGAAACTAAGGAACCACCACCCATCGCTCGTATTACCATAATACTGTTTAAACTACACTTTGCAAGCCACTAAGGGCATTAATGTTAAACATCCGACTGCTCTGCATTACCGGAGCAGATAGCTTAACTAATTAACAAGCTAATTTCACCTTTTTATACATGTGTTACTCTGTCAAGAGTAGATAGAAGGAAGGCTATAATCTATGCAATAAGTAGGTTTACTTAAAAACTAATTTAGTTGCTTTTTTTTAAGTCTGTGAAACAAAAAAATTATATAGCGTATTGATAAAATAGCTTAAATGTTATTTTTGCAGCATTAGGAATAATTGTTGTTTACTGTGTTAAATTGAAAGAAGTTGGATTATTGTTGATAAAAAAGATGGCTTTGAAACCCAGCAACTATGAATGTTTGCAGATACATTTGTGCACCAGTGCTCACAAGAGATTGCTAAAAGTGAGTGGAAATAGTGCAAACATCTTGGTGTAAGAAGGGGGACTTTTAGGTAAGAAAGAAATGTTGCTTTGTTGGAGATGTTAAAATAAGTGCATGTTGCACAATATGTTCACAGTTCCTACATACTTTTGCAAAGTATGGAAATGTGCGAAATTAGCTTTTTATGCTTTTCCATACAAAAAGGGAAATTGAGTACGAAAATAAACCTAAAACATCTGAATTTCTAAACAGTAAAATGCTTCTTACATTGATTTATGTTAATTGGCATTATCTATGAAAACATTTTGAGAAACAAAATTTCCCCAGAATTTGTGATTTTCTCCCCCTTTTTTCTGTAGTCTATGCTTTGGATGTAACCACATTTTTTCAAAAAGATAAAAACCGGGCAGGAAAAAGTTTAGAGATGAAAAAAAGACTAATTTATATGGCCCCATTTTTATAATTACTGGAGAGGACCCACCAATAAATGCTCAGGAATACATTTTTAAGGGCTGCTACTTTTGGCAGCTAGACCTTCTGAGATCAGATCTTTAGGCTGAAATGTGAGTGAAATGTGAGCTTATTTTTACATACAAAAGTATCAAAAATGTACAAACTGTGCTCAAAGGAATCTGTTGTGGATAATTTAGAAGGTTAAACGTTTATAAATGGAGCTGATTTATCCTGTCAAAAAAGGAATTTGCACTCAAATGTTTAGAAAATCTAAGAGCCTGCAACAACATGGAATTTCAAAATGGAAAATATGTATTATTGTTTATATGTTTATTAGTATTAAGATATTGTTAGATTTTCTAAATAGTATTTGTTTGTTTGTATCTTTTGTATGCTGCAGCCTCAGGCCAACAGCAAATATAAGACCAGCATGTGCAGGGATCTTCGTCAGCAGGGAGGTTGTCCCAGAGGAACCAGCTGTACATTTGCGCACACACAAGACGAGCTGGAGAAGTGAGAACTCATACAGGAGCAATTTCACTGCATTGTATGTTTTTATGTACAAAAAATACAAATGATGATGCAGTTTCATATAATGCTCAACACCAACTACATCTTAAACATACAATTAGCAGGTCTGCTCATTTTAATACTGCGCAGTTACTGAAATCGTCTAAAGAATAAAAAAAAAAGACATACAATGGAATAAATTAGACAAATGTTAAAATACTTAATAGGTCGTAAATTTCCCTCGTCTCCTAAATTTTTCCACGGTTGCTTCCTTCTCTGCACAGATTCAGACTGAGGAACAAGAAGAGCGTTAGCGTGGTTCGCCCTTTCCCTCTAGCCAACAAAGGCATCAAAGATGCAGAAGAAAACATGGGTTCTACAACAGAGGGGGGTTCCAGCCTGACGAACCCACTGCTGATCTCCAGAGGGCCAGGTGGTGTGGAGGAACTGAAAAGAGCAGTGATGAACGGAACTTGTGGGGCTAACGTGCCTAACAGAACCACATCAGGGTCCACAGAGCTGTAAGAATACTCCTTTATCTAATGCTCTTGTATCTTCTTTCATTGGCATTTGATGAATGAATCTCCGGGTTGTTCTGGATGTAATCATTTATGTTCTTGTGGTCTCTGATCATTAGGAAGTCCCTCTCCCCTTCCAGGACTCCAGTCAGCCACTCGTCAGCTTCATCTCCTTTGAACACTGCTGGTGGTGCTGATGTCAGTGCTCCACTGCCCCGACATGGTCAGTTCATCCTCTCCACACCTCACCCTTCTCAGGCGTCAGAGCTGTTTTACGAGGAGGCCCGCCCTGGTTACAACAAGGGGCACTTTCAGCCAAACTGTGAGTCTTTCTAAAATAAAAAATATATTTAAAAGATATTATTTTCTTAGTTACCTGCAAGGAGTGATGTTTTACACCTACTTTCTAGCAGGTTCCTACTATCCAGCTACACTTCACTCTCCTCACAAACCATGCATGGCTCGCTTCCTCCGGTCCTCCAACGTCCAGGAATCCTCGCTGCCCCCTTCTTCGGGTGTTTCCTCTTACCTAAATGACCCCCAGGCACCTCACCAAGCCTCGTCCCCTTCATCAGGGTTTCCTCCTAGAGATCAGATGGGAGCCCCAGCCTTCCATCCCCATCCTGGACAGGGTCAGTACGGACATTTGGCTCCTGCTCACAGTGTTTATGCTCCTCTCTATGACAGCAGGAGAGTATGGAGACCTCAGGTAAGACTTTATTTCTTATCATGCCAACATGACAGTCCTGTGCAAAAATCTTTAAGCAACCTCTGATTTCTTTATTTTCTGCCTCCAATGAGCCAGCTTTTGTTGTGATCTTTTAAAGTGAGTGACCTTGATCAATGGTTCTTCAGGCTTTATGAAGGGTTTTCAAAAGTTTTATTCTGGGATTTAACTGCTTTTCCACTCATTTTGTAGTGGACAAGTGGGGAATAAAAAAGTATCAGTTACAAATGTCCTGTCTTTGAGAAATGGTATCATATTTGCACTAGGCTGTTTCTTCATAATCTTTACTTAAAAATATGGGATCCTTCTGGAGTTCTACCATCAGTCTCAGCCTTACTATGGAGGAAGAAAGAATGATATGTTTATTAGCCTATCAGCAGCAGGAGAGGATTTAGATTGAGGGTTTCTATATAGATCCAGTACCCATTTTGCACATAATTTTAACCTGGCGCAGTGCTGTGTGCATATCTTTTCGAGTGAGTCACAATGTGGCTACCATTAAATTACGTCATAAACTCAATTGGCTTCTGCCTGGGGTGTTCTTCTAGTCGTCGCTAAATGAAATGTCCTAAAATCAGTAAATAGGACTACATCAAGATAAAGGGTTGTCCTATCAGTTTTTCCTTTTACGTATCTAAAATGAATCGATCACAGACCAGAGATGCACAACCCTAATTTTCATGCATACAGTAGCCAAGTAAATTAGTCTCGATTAGGTTGTAGTCTTTACAGTGAAGTTGGTCATGCTTTAAACGGTTTTATGATCAATCCACAGGGGTTTGCTCAGTCCACCTAGTTATGAAGCCAGGATAAGATGATGAACAACCAGGTTCACATCATAGACATTTTGTGCATGGTCCCACAGTCAGGAACTCTGATGCTCCATTGCTGATGCACCCCTGATGACCTCTCAAAAACCCTGCAAAGATCATCTGTCCTATTTTTAATGCTGACCTGGTTGACTGCAGAAGCTTTTATTAGAAGTTAAAGGGCCAAACAAAACACAACTCACTCTTCTGAAGATGTTCAAGAAGTGGTCCAAAGAAAAACTTTAACACACAAAATCTAAAGAAAAATTAATTGTGACTACCTTAAAAGATTACAAATTGTCAGGCTCCTTGGAAACTTTTGTGCAGTAATGTATAACTTGATTACTCTGTCACTTGTTTAATGATTACCATTATAGCTGTACCACAGAGAGGATGCCAGGAGTAACTCACTGCCTCTGGAGGTTCTGCATTCCTCCGTTTACCAGCCTCCACTCAGGGAGCGATTCAACTCTCTAGACAGCAACTACTGCTCTGGAGCAGAGCACCGTGCAGGGCTGCACAGGGTATGTTAAATAATTCACATAATGGCCGGTATAAATCCTCACAGTAGACTGGCCTGAGAGATGTGTGCTCTGTTTACAACGTCCACTGTGATTTCTGCTCCACACGCATCCATTGTTGATTCATGGATAATGCTGTGACCCTTAGGCTTCATTTTAATGTTATTTTCCATTAGTCTGCTTCAGTTTATCAGTAACTCTGTGTTTGATCCTTTTCATTAAAGTTATTTGCATCAGAAATAATCAAATCTGACCCATATGGTGCTGCAGGATTCACTGGTGAAGCTACATTACTGTGTCAGTAGGCAGAGAAGTGAGTGGGTGAAGCAGATACATATCTGGGTGAGAAGGGGGAGGACCACAGAGTAGGCTGAAGCCACGTGTTGCAGAAATGTGACTGGAAAGGTAGAGATGAGCTGATATGTGGGTGTAAAGAAAAGAGAAAGGAAAAACAGGAAAAAAGAAGCTTCCACTAAATCTGTTCACTGTCAGATTGCAATTAATTAATGAAGGAAAATTATTGCATATTATATGTTGGAAAATTAAACTGAAAATAGCCAGAAAGGAGAAACAACAACCTTTAAACTTGGGTCAGACTCATTTGGGTGCACAATATAATAACAGTGATGAATTAAAAACCATGCCACCTTTAATCCTACTTTTCTCTAAGCTGAAAATGCAGTTGAATATACATCTAAAAATACAAAGAGCCACATAATGCATGCATTGCATCACTTTGTTGTCAACGTGTTGAAATATGACTTTCATTACAGTTATGTAAATATACATTATCTGTTCTCTCTCCTCTCTTCCCTATGTTTCCTCTCTGATCTGTTGCCACTTCAGGACTATGGACGGGTTCCTCTGGGATATGAGGATCTGTTTAGACGGAAGCAGGAACACCGGACTCACATTCACCACCATCACAATTCTAACAGGCTCTGCCGGTCTTCCCCTATATTCACAACTGATTTTGGAGCAGAGGTAGAAACCAAAAACCTTAGAAAATATATTAAATATGAACCATTTTCATGCACAGTAATTCCCAATATGTGAACAAGGTGCCCAGTGTGTTGGTCAAACGTTTATACACTTTACTAATTTAAATGGATTGTATTTAGCTTCTTTCGCAGAAAGCGTACACTTGCTGCTTCCCCCAATGCTACTTAAGAGGGAGGTGGTTGCCTAGCAACTGTGGAGGCAGATATCATAGCAATGCACGGTCCTGGCGTGTGTGTGGGTGTTTGTGTGCGTCTGTGAGAGAGCAGAGACTTCACCGAGCAGTGACTCAGGCATTCGACTGAACAAAGCTTTGTTTAACAGTTTGTTGGATGGGTTTTTAGTGAAAACACAAACCGTAAAATGGAGCAGTTGCTAAACCAAAACAGCTTTTCAAATGTCAATTCAAATTAGTTTATTTATATGGAGTCAAATCACCAGTCAAGTCATCTCTGGGTGCTCTACAGAAAAAAGTTAATTGAATGTGATTAATTACCTTAATCCAATACAATTCATTGTACATTTATGTTCATTTTACTGGTTTAGGTTAATTTTAAAGTGCATTATTTAAAATTAGAAAATGGCTTCAGATATTTGACAGCAAGACATCCTCACAGCAGAGTTCAGCAGAATAGCACTTGAAGCAAGTCTGCTATAGTAGGTTTCCAAGTTTTAATCCTTATGTTTACTTCCATCCTGCTTTGAGAAACGTTTGTCTCCCCCTCTCTGAAAGCAGGGGTAATTACACCGACTTTTTAAAATAGAAAAACTGAGAAAGTTCTACAGTTCCAAGAGAGTATTCATACCTCTCAAACCTTTACCTCATTTTGTCACTTAAACTGGTTACTGGTATTTTATCTAACATTACAATTCAAAGTAGATCATAATTGTGAAGTGGGAAAAAGATAGTAGACATCTGAAAATTATTGCTTGCATTGGTATTACCCCCCCTTTTGAATACTTGGAGTACAGGTCCTTCTCAAAAAATTAGCATATTGTGATAAAGTTCATTATTTTCCATAATGTCATGATGAAAATTTAACATTCATATATTTTAGATTCATTGCACACTAACTGAAATATTTCAGGTCTTTTATTGTCTTAATACGGATGATTTTGGCATACAGCTCATGAAAACCCAAAATTCCTATCTCACAAAATTAGCATATCATTAAAAGGGTCTCTAAACGAGCTATGAACCTAATCATCTGAATCAACAAGTTAACTCTAAACACCTGCAAAAGATTCCTGAGGCCTTTAAAAGTCCCAGCCTGGTTTATCACTCAAAACCCCAATCATGGGTAAGACTGCTGACCTGACTGCTGTCCAGAAGGCCACTATTGACACCCTCAAGCAAGAGGGTAAGACACAGAAAGAAATTTCTGAACGAATAGGCTGTTCCCAGAGTGCTGTATCAAGGCACCTCAGTGGGAAGTCTGTGGGAAGGAAAAAGTGTGGCAGAAAACGCTGCGCAACGAGAAGAGGTGACCGGACCCTGAGGAAGATTGTGGAGAAGGGCCGATTCCAGACCTTGGGGGACCTGCGGAAGCAGTGGACTGAGTCTGGAGTAGAAACATCCAGAGCCACCGTGCACAGGCGTGTGCAGGAAATGGGCTACAGGTGCCGCATTCCCCAGGTCAAGCCACTTTTGAACCAGAAACAGCGGCAGAAGCGCCTGACCTGGGCTACAGAGAAGCAGCACTGGACTGTTGCTCAGTGGTCCAAAGTACTTTTTTCGGATGAAAGCAAATTCTGCATGTCATTCGGAAATCAAGGTGCCAGAGTCTGGAGGAAGACTGGGGAGAAGGAAATGCCAAAATGCCAGAAGTCCAGTGTCAAGTACCCACAGTCAGTGATGGTCTGGGGTGCCGTGTCAGCTGCTGGTGTTGGTCCACTGTGTTTTATCAAGGGCAGGGTCAATGCAGCTAGCTATCAGGAGATTTTGGAGCACTTCATGCTTCCATCTGCTGAAAAGCTTTATGGAGATGAAGATTTCGTTTTTCAGCACGACCTGGCACCTGCTCACAGTGCCAAAACCACTGGTAAATGGTTTACTGACCATGGTATCACTGTGCTCAAATGGCCTGCCAACTCTCCTGACCTGAACCCCATAGAGAATCTGTGGGATATTGTGAAGAGAACGTTGAGAGACTCAAGACCCAACACTCTGGATGAGCTAAAGGCCGCTATCGAAGCATCCTGGGCCTCCATAAGACCTCAGCAGTGCCACAGGCTGATTGCCTCCATGCCACGCCGCATTGAAGCAGTCATTTCTGCAAAAGGATTCCCGACCAAGTATTGAGTGCATAACTGTACATGATTATTTGAAGGTTGACGTTGTTTGTATTAAAAACACTTTTCTTTTATTGGTCGGATGAAATATGCTAATTTTGTGAGACAGGAATTTTGGGTTTTCATGAGCTGTATGCCAAAATCATCCGTATTAAGACAATAAAAGACCTGAAATATTTCAGTTAGTGGGCAATGAATCTAAAATATATGAATGTTAAATTTTCATCATTACATTATAGAAAATAATGAACTTTATCACAATATGCTAATATTTTGAGAAGGACCTGTATGTCTCTACCCATCTACACTGTGAAATGTTTGCCCATTCTTTTTTGCAAACTAGCATAAATCAGACTGAATGAAGAATATCTGTGAACATCAGTTTTATCAAACAACTCATAACTTGTTTCATTGTTAAAACTGCAGACTAATTTAACCAATCAACACTAAATCATCAACAGCAAAGTGAAACCATGTTAGTTCTCACTGTCAATGTGGAGATTTACAAACTTTTCTTGCATGACTTTGAGAGTTTTTTTTTTTCTTCAAATTGTAGGATTCTCATACACTTTTTGTGATCCTTGACGTCTAAATACAAACACTTGCAATATAGATAAGTCTAGTTCTCTTGTTGAATAAAAAATAATATGTGAATTTCTTTCTCTCTTTTTTCTCTTTTAGCATGTGGAAAGTGGTGGAGGTCAGTGCATGGGATGTAGGTTCAGGGGTGAGGACAGTTTGGCACATTACTCTCCGTGGTCCTGTGGGACTGCCGGGCCCAGCCTCAGCCCCTTCGAGCCTGAACCTCTTAAACCCACTTCAGCGCACTCCCATTCTCACTCGGAGTGTACGGTGAGATTTACTTCACATTACGGAAAGCCAAGAAAAACTAAATGCATCCAAATAAAATCTACCTTTGAACACTGACATTCAAAATTGTTCTCCTGTGTTTGTTGTGCAGGAGAAAGACTGTATCGAAGGGGGACAAGGTGTTGTTGGCACCGGGAAACGATGGCTACACTCATTGGAACACTACCGACGTTTGAAAGAGGAAGATCCAATCATTCCTTTCAGTGAAGCCCCCATTATCTCAAAGTGGGGTGCAATCTCTAGAGCGTCACGGACAGGCTACCATACCACTGACCCTGTCCAAGCTACGGCCTGCCAGGGCAGGGCCAGCACAACAGCGATAAACTTCAAAGGTGAGGAGAGACAGTTGTTGAAAGAAAACAAACAAACTTCTAATTTAGTTTATCACTTTTTTATGTAACAAAGTTTTACTATTATCTGGCTAAACGGAACCTACCAGTTGTGTTTTGGAGCAGTTCATGTACATATTTTGCACATACAGACTTTATCAGGACATCATGTATTTTGTTTTTCTCATTTCTATTATTTTCTGACAGATTACAACCACCACTTTGATCACAGCGACTATAGGTGGAGCTCCAGAGGATCAGACTCCTCCAGGCACTCCAGTTTCCCTGAAAGGTATGACATCTCAACATTTTAGCAGTTTATCAGCTGCTCTACCAGACAAAACAATACATTGGATTTCTTTTATGCAAATGTCAGGGATGCATACATCTCCAAAGTAAGAACCTCCTCTAGGTAAATCAGTTTACAGTCTTGTTTTTCTCTACTTGGAGTATAAACCCCTTGTTCAGAGGTAACCTGTGATACAAAGAACAAAAGACATCTATGCCATGACTGAGTGTGGGACTGACTATATAAACTGTGTTGAAAACACCACGAAGACCAAAAGAGTGAGATGCTTCCCCAATAACAAACCTGGATTACCAGCATCCTCCTCTGCTGCCAACAGTCAAACAGACCCAGGCAGAAGATCCATGATGTCCAGAGATGAGCTTAAATTGATAACTCATGCATTTCTATCCTTGTGGTTGGACTATTGCAACAAGTCTCTTTACTTGTCTTAACAAAAAAGAGCTGGCTCAGCTGCAGTTAGTTCAAAACTCAGCTGCAAGACTTTTGACCGGAACCAATCTGCTGGGTTTCCTTAGATAGAAAAACTTTTTATCCAATTTGAATAAATAACTGAATCTGTCTGCACGGTTCAATGATTAAGATTAATCAGAATGTATGTACCTGACTTTTGTGAAGTGCCTTGAGACGACATGTGTTGTGAATTGGCGCTATATAAATAAACTGAATTGAATTGAACCAACAGGAGGGCTCACATCACACCTGTGTTAAAATCTCTCCATTGGCTCCCTGTTATGTATCGTATTCAGTTTCAAATTTAATGCTAACTTTTTGAGTCCTACATTGACAGGCTCCTGCCTACATTTGACCTAATTAAGCCTTACAGCTGGGGTCGTAGTCTGAGATAATCTGAACAGAACCTGTTAATGGTTCCATGAACCTTCTTTAAAATAAGGGATGACCGTTCTTTTAAAGCTACTGCTCCTCGACTCTGGAATGAACTTTCTCTCGAGCTGCACTCTCTGGACTCAGTAGATGTGTTCAAAAAGCTCCCTAAAGCCTATTTGTTTAGACAAGCATTCCAGTCTTAACTGACCCAATGTTGCCACTTTGTATTGTTCCATTTTAATGTTTTATATTGTATGTTTTGATTACTGTGAAGCACTTTGTGATTCTGTCTGTGAAAACGCTATAGAAATAAAGTTTACTTACTCACTTACTTACTTACTTACTTACTTGCTTAGACACATTGCCCCGCATCCCACATCATTAAGGTCAAAGAGAGACTCCTGTTGGCCCACCTGAGTAAGCAAACAAGAAGATATCTGGATCTGCTGCAACTTGCTTATTGCTATGGAGTTGGAGTTAAAGATGATCATGTTCTTTGATTTCTCCAGTGCATTTAACACAACTAAACCTGATTTGCTTTGTCGGAAACTCCAGAAGACTCAGGTGGGGGCCTCAGCAATCTCCTGGATCAAAGACTACATGACAAACAGACCGCAGTTTGTGAGACTGAAGGGTTGTGTGTCTAACCAGGTAGTCAGCAGCACAGGAGCACCTCAGGGGACTGTACTCTCACCATTCCTCTTCACTCTGTACACCTCAGACGTCAGTACAAGATAGACTCCTTTCATCTGCAGAAATGCAGAAGAAATAAGAATAGGTCAAACACTATTTCCATCATGGGAGAAGTTGAGGAGGTGGAGCACTCAGCTCCTCTACCACCTGTTCACCTGGACAACAGTCTGGATTGGAGAGGCTATAGTGAAGGTGTCTACAAGAAGCGACAGAGCAGTCTTTACTTCTTGAGGAAGCTTATATTATTTAGTGTTTGTATCAAGATACTGCTTGTTTTCTACAGGTCTATTTTGGAACATGCAATCTCGTCTACCATCAAATATGGGGTAGCAGCATCAGAACCAGTGAACTAAAAAGCCCAACAAGCTGACAGAGAAGACTTGCTCAGTTCTGGGGACTGTTCTAGAACCTCTGGAGATGGTTGTGCAAAGAATTCTTCATAAAACATTCATTCATTTAAAACATTACGGACAACCTTGAGCATCCTCTTTATAAGACTGTTATATAACATAAGAGTATCTTCAGTCATGGGCTTCTTCAGATCCACTGTAATACTGACCCCTACAGGAGATCCTTCCTGCCCACAGCCATCCCCATCTACAACAACTTGGGTAGCTAATAAAGTTAAACTTGGTATCTAATTTGCAGTGTCTGATTTTGTGCTACATTTCACAGGAGTTTTTGCTGCTACACATCAGTACTAAATAAACCAACTGCTTTAATTGAGATAATTAATTGGAAATGCTATTTTTCCTATCCTTTTATATGACAATCTTAATATTACATTCTAACATTTGTTTTAAATGGCATTCCTATTATACTGACGCCCAGCATATTCTTTCTAAAAAGTTAGAAAATGGGGGCGCGGCGCTGGTGGAGTAGGGGTTAGCGCGCGACCACATATAGAAGCTATTGTCCTCGAAGCGGCCGTCCCAGACCCGGCGACCTTTGCCGAATGTCTCCTCCTCTCTGTGCCCCTCCTTCCTGTCTGCCTACTTTCAAAAATAAAGGCCTCTAGTGCTGAAAAAATTCTCAAAAAAAACAAACAATTTTACAAAATGGAGCAATCCTTTTTGGGGGAAAATATTTATATTGTTTGTATTTGTTCTTGTTAGTGAGCACCTTTGTGCGTCGGAACTGAATGGCCACCGATCTTCGATAAGCTGCGAAGAGAAAATTGTGTCGGACCACCTGCAAGCCCATCAGACCACCTTCAGGCAGGACCAAAACCGAGCAGAAAGTGAATCTGATCCGAATCGAGATATTGAGCTTGATCTGCGAGCACTGGACATGGAGGATTCAGAGCACCACGAAATCAAGTCTCAGGTTAGTTTGGGTGCTTTTTCCTGTTTTTGGATGAGCCAAAACACATTGATGGACGAAGTCTAGGAGACGACCAGTAGCTCTTTTCACCTTCTTCTGAACAGTGTCTGTGTGAGGACCAGCTCTGGTCCTGAGAAAGGGTGGTTCCTAGGACCCAGAAAAGATCCACAGCAGAGGCAGTGTTGTTGAGGGTATGAGGGGAGGCAGTGTGGGGGATGTTGTCGGGAAGTTCCCGTCACCTTCACAGTCTTGAGTGGGTTAAGTTCCAGGTGACTCTGACCACACTGGTGGACCAGCAAATCCACCTCCTGGCTGTAAGCAGACTCATCACTGTCCTGGATCAGACCATTGACAGTTGTATCATCTGCAAACTTCAGGAATTTCACAGACGGGTCCACTGAGGTGCAGTCATTTGTATTCAGAGAGAAGCTGGTCAGAGTAGGAGAAGATGGATAGAGATAAAAACTGGGAAATCTGGGAAGAAAACCTAAAGGCTACAATGACTTGAGACTTGAACGAAGGTTCACCTTGCAGCAGGACAGTAACTTTAAATATACAGCCAGTGATACATTTATGAGTAAAAACTGTACAAGGTTCACACCTAAATCCAATTACCAATCTGTAGCAAGGCATGAAAATTGATTTTCCAAGACGTTCTCCATCAAATCATGCCACACCTTTTAGATTTTTATTTCCAAAACATGTTAAACGTGTAACCTTTACTTCCATTTGCCAATTTTGCAATGCATTGTGTTGGTCTATCACAAAAAAATCCCAATATAATACATTATAGTTTGTGGTTGGATCAAGACAAAATGTAAACAAGTACAAAGAGTGTGAATGCTGTTTCAAGGCGTTGTCAGTTAAACTTGTTTACATCTTGATCACTGTGTTCTATCGTTTTTAAATTAAGAAATTAAAATATAAACTAAATCTGTGTAATTTCATGTGCGTTACCATCTTTGCTTCTTAGGAGTGTTTAAATCTGTCCAGCCCTCAGTCTCAGGATGCTTCCCACCTCCTCCCACCTCCCTGCTCATCTTCTCTGTGCCCCTCTCCTGTAGAGGAGCACACCCAATCAGAAAGTCTACTGACAGAGAAAATTGATGCTCTCCAGCTGAAAAAGATGGCATTTAGGTAAGATAATGTTCTTAAGAAATGTTCTTAATGGACCTACCATAATAATGAGCAAATAATCCACAGCCAGCTGTTTTAATTCTGTCTTATTCTCTCGCCTCCGACTTTTCTTTCAATTCTGTGTTTTTAAATTTTGTTTTTCTTTTTAGGAAAATTCTCTCCCCTATAGGGCTGGGATCGGGAGGTGTGGGCATCAGGAAGTTCGTACTTCGAACTGGACCTCCTCACCTGGGCAATGCCTCCACCGGGGCTCATCCTGAAACATCTGGGACGGAGATGCTGCTCAATTGAAGCTAACGGAAGACACAATACGATCTGCACTGATGTAGAGCTGAGTCACTTCTTCTCAAACCAGAAACGTCTACAACAGGGAATACATTTTTGTTCCATTTGTATAGATGAAGGGCTCTTTCGGCATCTAACCAATCACCTAAGAGAACCTTCAACAAGCATTTGACATGCAATGATTTCAGTGACTGAAGCCAATGGTCTTCCAGAGCTTCACTTGTGTACTTGGAAGACTACACTTTTATTATGCACCAGTAAATTCTCCATCTATTTACAGCATATCCACCAACGCATTGTGTTTTCAGCACATTTCTCAATGTGTGGTTGCTTTTTAATGTGTGCCTTTGAAGAATTACTTCCTGTAAAAGCAGACATCAATGAGTATTTAAGATCTGTATAGCTGCTTGTAGGATTATATATTCTCTTTTAAACCTTGATTAGTTATTTTCTCCCTTCTTTTAGTATTTCCTAAAGTTTTATGTTTGCTCTCTCTGGGCAGCTTCAAGTGGCCACAGCCTTATGCCGTTTGTCAAAGTGAGAAAGTTTGCTATGTCATTTTCACATTTGTTAGGTGTTCTTTTTCTTCCATAATATGCCTTATTTCACAGAAAGGGGTAGAAAACGTACCGTAATAATCAGAACTCCTATGTTTAATTTGCTTTTGGGATTGATAAAGTGTTATTAGGCAAATAGAAGACACTTTTTTTTTACCTAAGCAAACAAACCCACAGATAGGGTTTTCCTCATAAGGATCCGATTCTGGTCACCAATCGATTTGTTTTATTACATCTGTAGATTTTACCTTCATATAATTAGTTTAGCCTCAAAGTGATTTGATCAGATCATTGCCTAAATGTAGCATTATACAAGTAAACATTCAGGTTGAATTGATATTGTTTTCAGATTACAGTTTGGGGAAATTCCTGGAAGTTTGAGGGAATAGACGTGACTTAAATTGCAAATATTCTTTGGATATTAGTGGTAGGATCTTAAATAAGAAATTGAATTACTGTAAGGCAGGAATGGAGATCTAAAATCCCCAGATAATAAAATAACCCTTTTTATGAGTCATGAGGTATTTTATATAGATCTCTGACCGTCACAGGAGACAGTGCCTGTCATAAACCCCATTTGCATTTTGTGTTTGATGGTTGGAGTTCACATAAGTTCACTTAAATCCTTCTTATCTATTTTTTTGTTCATAGTAGAAGCTCTTTCATATACTTTATTTTGTTGGTTAGCATTTCTGCATTCATAAACATGGGAATTAATTAGCTTTTGGAGCAGAAATTCTGTTTTTAAGTAAACAAAACACAGTTACATGTACAAAGAAAGTGTGCAAAAGTTCCAATACACACACAAACAGTGGCCTTTCTCTCCTTGGTTTTGTTGAAATAAAACTCCCTACAAAGCTGTTGTTTTGGTCATATGCCAGTCAGTCCCCTTTATCTGCTGTCTGTATAGTCACAAGTTATGCTGGATGTCACAAAAGGCAAAGTAACAAAAAAGAGGAACACCACCTGTTGTTTCTTTACGCTTAACCACTGTTTAACTTTTCAAAAACGTTTGGATTAATTTTTGTCTTCGCAACGCTAACTTCTGTGAAGTTGTATGTTGAAGTATTTTTGTATTGGGATCTTTGTTTTTCATGTGTGCTTTATTGTCGATTGCTGGCTTTTATAGCTCAGTGCTCTGTGATCTGCTCTACTGGAGTTAATGGGTAACTTCCGTACACCAAGACTCCCTCAAGTTTGTTAAATAATTTCTGACAAGAATGAAGTGAAATTATATAAGAAACCTTTCAGGCTTTGGTAGTAATTGCCTCATACTTTACTTACATTTACAATGCAGATCAAAAGGTTTACATACAGTACACTCATCAACCACTGATTTACTTGGGACTTTTATTTATGCATGATTATGATTCAACTAATAACTTCAACGAGTTAGAAAAAAACAAGTACTGGGTACAGAAGTTTTAATTTATTGCAGATTTTCTTTAAACCACACAAGTTCAAAATCAGATACACACGCTTAACAATATACACGAATCTCCACTAATGTTAGGATACATTTCCCTAAGCAAGTTGCATCTGGACCACACAGATTTTCTTTGTAGCCATCAATGAGGTCCGGACGAAACTCCACTGGCTATTCCGCCACTATTTTTATCAGAAATTGCAGAGTTCATTTACTGTTTGTAAAGGTTGTTTTCCTGGCACGGACTCTGTTTTTAAGCATAGTTCATACATTTTCATGGTTTAGATCAGAATCCAAAACCAGTTCTAATGATTATTGGGGATTATTGTCCTGTGTCACAAGTTTCACTCATCTGAGCCAAACTGTTACCCCAGATGAAAGAAAATTGGATAAGATGTTCAGGAACCACCAAGACTCAAACTATGAGATTCTTGAACACCAGTGTCGATGTCTATAGAGAAGGGAGTTTTAAGATTTACATAGACTGAGAGGCAGATGACCAAAAAAGGAGCACCTGCTCCAAAATCATCACCTTGTGAGGACCTTTATGTAATAGACCATCTTCCAAACATGGTGGTGGCAGCATTAGGGTCTGATTTGATATTGTTGTGTCGCACAAAGTGGTTTGAATAATAAAGAAGGAAGACAACTTGCGGTTTTTTTCCACTTTTGGAGTTTTGGAATGGACAAAGTAAGCTAACATTTAGCTCCTGGACCAGCCCAGACCTAAACTCTATTGAAAGGTTGCAGACTTTATTTAAAACCCAAATCATTGGTAGGAAAATAACCGGTTTAAATGAGCTTAATAATTTCTGATAAGAACAGTGGTCAAATATACAACTGGAATTATGCCAATACCTTGTTATTGTCTACAATAAGAGTGTGGTTATATATTTGAGCTTAAGTGTATCATTTTAAACCTGTTTGATTCAGAAGAAATCCTAAATAAATACAAGCGTGTGTACCCACACTTGTTTTTGAAACTCACTGAAGTTGAAGAAATGCTCCATTAAAAGTCCTAAATGAATTACATTTTTTCCGATGATGAATTCATGATCTGACTGACACTGTAGGTGCAGTTGCTCTGTGTATGAATTGCTAACTTTTAAAATTAAGGCCTGGAGACTTTTTGGGGGTTTCCTCCTATGTCATGGTTACTCCACCTAAGTTTTCTTTTGAACCTTGCCTCGAAAGGTCAACTCCTGACCGTAAAACACGAGGGCTGGCGCAGCCAACCTAGCTGCGACATTTTAAACAAGCTCGGCTATCTGCAGTCCCTCTGCTTCTGTTTACAACTTCGCCTTTAAAGTCACGTAAAGTTAAGTGCCATGTCGTGTATAGTACAATCAGTCCCTACAATCCTCTGACAGGTTATTAAAACAGAAGCTTTGTGAGGAGGTACAGGCTTCAGTGAGATGGTCCTCTTATAGTTCTTCTGTGATCCGCTGGAGGAGGTTCAATCCTTCATTTTAGAGTCACTCAGGGAGTCCTTCAGTTGGCTTTTTCTCCAGGTGTCTCAGTGATCCTTTCACCCAAAGCTTATTGTGGTGATGAAGTGTTAATGATATTACTCCCAAATTTTACTTTACTGGTGTTTTCCTTTTTTCCTCTCAGTATCAATATTAGCTCTGCTTTGAGTTTCATGAAAAAAGGGCTGGGCACATGTTGGACTGTTTGTGAAGGAGTCATCATGAATATTGAGTCAAAGTGTTTGTTTATGAAGTATCCATGGAGCCCTGCTGTAGTGGCTAACTGCAGTGAACAAACCCCCCCCGCCCACGGCATCCCGTGACATGCATGCGACACGGCCCCTCTTGTGATTGCAGAGGAGTACCAATGATTCTGTAGTTGTGATACAACACACCCGGCGCTGTAAAAGTTCTGCACATGCCCACTGTGTGGCCACGTCAAGTGCTGAAGTTTGTTTGCAGCGTCTTATTTGCCTGCTCGGAAAATTTTAATATTGTTTGTTAGCGACTTTATTAATATTGTTAATATTATAACCACATTTGGTTGTTGTGTTATTTTTGCCTTCTTGATATGTTGGAAGTTTGCTCATTTCGGTTGAATTCATGAGTTTTTCGTGACTTTTAAAAAAAAATCAGACAAAGTGTCTGAATATTCAAGATTATATGGAAAAAAATCTTGTTTGTTTGTGAAACATGATTAACTGATGTTTTAAGTATTCATGTCTGTATTAGACATTTTATTTGCAAATCTATTGTTCGATTGAAATGTAAATGAATTTTTTAAGAGATGGTACACATCCGTCATTGTATACAGTCTGGCACCATCATTAGATGGACTTGTAGTGTTAACGCTCATTTCTACAGCCTGTAAAAATCTGATTTATTTAAATGTTCCAAATCCTTGGGGCAATTGTGTAATATCTCGGAACAGGATAGATCCGATCCTTCTGAGACAGAACCTCTTAAAATGTCCCAAAAATGAATAATACTGTTACGTATTCCATTTATTTCCTCGGAAATATCGCATTGTGAAAGGTTTCCCTTTTACTTACTGTATTTGTAATGCAGATCTGGAGTAAAGTCTGACCCTATGGTGATGATGATGATTTATGTGCTGTTAATAATAGATAAAGCAGTGTACGTATTGTTTTACTGACTGATTGATTATTCTGTGTGTTTTCTGCCTTGTTCAGCAGTATTGCACTGACCTACAGAGAGACTGGCAGAGCAGGAAACCACTCTTGTGTTGCACTGAGAGACTGTGTTATAATAAGGAACATTAGGTTATATGAAACTGCATGCTTTAATAAACTGAGAGCTATTAAACGCTTGTGTGTATTTGTCATGGTCGACATTTTATATATCAGCGGTAGTTTTAAAACTCACTGCATGTTATGCAAGATAAGTTCAATGCAACAATAGTTTCTCAAATAATGTCAAAAAAATTAAAACCAGAAACTGGAGTGTCTATTTCATCATATGCAGTGCATTGATGCATTTATTTGCACCTCTGGCAAAGATGTATCAAATGAATAAAAATACAAATCTTTAATATTAAGGTATGTCTTTTCAGTGGAGCTAAAATCCCACATTAAACAATTTTATATTCCATTTAAATGCCAGCATAATAATGGGATGCCAGCAAAAAAGCATCCCTTGTCCTTCCATCCCAAAGCCAAACCTGCTGAGGCTTTAACTGCGACCATGTGTTTTAGTCAGATGAGACTAAGATGAACTTTGTGTAAACAATCCAAGTGGGTCTGTGAAATACAAACCTTAACCCACTGTTTGGTACTGTGGAGAATCTGTCATGCTGTGTGGGCTTTTTTCTCTTTGAAAAACCATAGGAACCCTGTTAGAGTGCATGGCATAAAGAAGTCTTTGAAATACCAGGACATTTAAAAAAAACTTTGGCACTTTATTAGCAAATTGAAAATAGATCGTCAATGGTTCTCCAGCAGAGTAATGATCCAAAGCTTTTGGCCAAATTCACACAGAAATGGTTTACCAGCTCCAAGTTTAAACCCAAAGCCTATAAAAACCAGTGGGGGGCGCTGAAGACAGGACCCAGTACTCTGCATGCCATGGAATGAGGGATAGTCAATGATTCGTTTCTCTTTATCTTCCAACCTTGTGAAACGTAATTAAGGACTAAGTGATGCTCTATTGGTAAAAAAGGGAGCTGCACAATGTATTTAAAGAAGGTGTAAAAAATTATTTTGGCACCAGTGATTAAAACAGTTATTCACATAACATTTTTTATCCACTAAATGTTAGATTTTTTTCCAACTTTCTTTCTGTGAGAGGGGTCCCAACACATTTGTCCACATCTGTTCTTACCTGTTAAACCACGAATTCACTGTGATTTACTATGTTTTGTTCAGTTTTATCAGCCACACCTGGGCCAGATTATTGTCTGATCTTTAGAATCAAGAATTTACTTATACTGAACCTGTCCAACAAGATGGGAGAGGCTAAAATATCAGAAAAAGTAGTATATTTTGTCCTGATCTTAAGACATTCAGCGAGAAATGAGAAACAAAATAATTCTACCTGTCTGGAAAGCTTTGTCAATTCAGGAGCTGTAAAACATGCCAGAAATGATGTAGCCATGAAATCTACTCTCTACCAGAAAACCCTGAAGGAGTGATTCACTTTAGGTCAGTTTAAGACCTTAGGCCCAAGGAATTTTGGTTATACAGCATTACAATGATTCAAAGCACACACGCAAGTCCACCTCTGAAAGAAATACTAGATCTAAACGGCATAGCAGTCAAAGTCCAGACTTAAATCTTGTTGAGATGCTATGACCTGACTTTAATCAGGTTTTTTTTAAAAGAAACATTAGAAATAGCTAAATTCAAGATATTGTATGAAGAAGAGTGGGTCTGAATTCCTCTATGGCAATGTAAAAGACTCATTTACAGTAAATGGATATGCTTGAATGGAAGGCATTTTATTTTTTGTGGGCGAAGACAATCCCAGACAGCATCATGCATGCTTACAGTTATCCCAAAATCCCCAGTGTACAGAGGCTGGACAACAGCAACATTTTCCAGCAGGATAATAATCTAAAGAACACTGCCAGCGCTACACAAGAGCTTCTAAAGAGAAAAAGTGAGTGAACCAGAGCTGTGCACGTAAGTCACCTGACATAGATCTGGTAAAACAAACATAACAGGAAAGGTGAAGTAACGCAATGCAATTCAGGGCCAATGCAACAAAGGCCAATAAAACAGATCTGACAACAGATCTATCCAAAAAAAATATCAGCACTGCTAGTCACATCCTTCTAAGTCTGTCTTGAAAAATAAACAGTGTAGTTAATCTAAACTGTTCATATTTATTACATTTTTATATGTGCCTCAAACCTGCCTTACACATGAATGTTAAGCTTTTGAGTCCTTCAGCATTTCAATTAATTGACACTTGGATCAACTTACTCTATTTTTGATATCTACCAGTGAGGTTGCATTCAAACCAGCTCATAGAAGGGTTACTGAAAGTGTCAAAGTGCAAACAGAAAAACAGCACACTGAAAGTAGGATGTTGCACTGAATTGAGATAATTAAACTTTATCAATATCTCACTAAACAACAAGCTACTTACAGGCTGGACAAGAATGGGCAGCATGACCATAACTCAAGGTGAATAGTGGGCACCATGCTGTGATTTGGTGGCAATGTAGAAAACAGATCGTCTTTCACTTTGAAGGCAGAAATAGGTTGTAAACAAATGGCTTATTTCACCATCAAACTACAGTTGAATAAGTCCTTTCTGCACTCTATTTATTACTTTTTTCTTTGATAATACAATTTACAAGAGTAATAAGGTAATTTACTTGTGAGGGCAAACTGTTTACAATTTAGTTCAGTTCAATTCAGCAGTGTGACACTTATGGTGAAGTGGCTTTTCTCTGTAACAGCTGCGTGTTAATTAAAAAATAAACTGTTAAAAATTAGAAATTCATTATAATATATATCAAAACTTGAATTGATACCCCAAGTGTTTTGACTTTGTGGTAAGCCACTTTTATGTTTAATATATTTTAAAGAGATGGGGTTCTCTGCGCTTATCCATAGTCAATATCTCATCCCCGCTAGACATCTGTCAGAGCAATTATAATTTGAACAGTTAACCAAATTTCCTAAAGGTCCAGTGTGATGTTTCGATAGTCAGTGATGATTTGGGGTGCCAGGTCATCTGCTAATGTGGGTCCAATGTATTTTAGCAGGTCGAAGGTCAGCACAACTGTCTACCGAAAAACTTTAGAGCACTTCCAGCTTCCCTCTGCTGTCAAGCTTCATGAAAATGCCAGTTTCCTTTTCTAACAGGACTTGGCACCCGCCCGCACTGCCAAATGACCAATACATGCTTTAATGAGGATGTGCTCATTTTAACATCGAACTCACTTGACCAAAACCCCTTAGAAAATCTATAAGGTATTGTCAAGAGCAAGGAGCTATAAAGCAATCTGGACTTTCTTAATACCTCAGCAGAGCTACAGGTTGAAATCATCCATGCCACACCACATAGATGCAGTAATTCATGCAAAAGCTGCTCAGATTAAGTACTGTGTGTAGATACAATACAGTACATCAAAATATGTTTCAGTAGACTGAAAATATTATATTTCAAATTATTTTTAATTGGTTTTATGTAAGATTCAAATTTTCTGAGCAACATCATTTGCTTTTAATTAGCTGCAAGGCTTAATTATCAAAATTACCACAAAAACTAATTATTGAAACACACAATTCTATGTGTAATGCATCTTTATAATATCATGAGTTTCACATTTTGAAGTGAATTTGTTAAATAAATTTACTGTTCAACGATATTCGAGTGTATTAAAATGAACCTTTTCACAAATGAAATAATTCAATATCAAGGGAAATAATTAAATATCATGGCGCTTGGAAAAAGTAATTTCCCATTAAAGAGGTTTGGATTGCGATATGCCTCAACTTGACACTAAAAGAGACTTCACCCCAATGCGACCTTGTTTTTAAAACCATCATGAAGAAGCTGCCTCCAGGTCATCGAGGCCAACGCCTCACCTCACTTGGCTCAGCAGCAATGTGGGCATAGATTTGGGGAGCGCCAGCATGCGCATGCGCAGTGTAGAATGTCAGCGGGTTGGTTGGGCTTGTGTTTACAGCTCCTGGATGCTGCTCGGTGCCGATGTTCCTGGGAAAGTGCAATGCCGTACCAAAAGCCAATGGAATAAAAACTCCTGGAGATAAAGGTAAGCGTGTTTGCGCTTGCACATGCTTACTGATTTCAAAGCCAGAAGTGACACATTCGTTATGGGGTTAAGTGCCTGTTTGTTGGTGCGAACTGCCTGGGTAGCATGCTAGCAGGCGTTAGCTCAGCAGCCATAATAAAGCAATGGCCTGTGAGGCTGTGGCCAACGACAGCAAGTCAGCTGCGTTTATTCAGGAAATTGTTGCCAACACCTGAGCGTAGCAGTTTACATTAGTCACGTAACGGTGGCGAAATAGCATCTCCCAATGGTAAATGTATAGTGAAACATTTTAGCCAGACTTTAAATCGATTTGTGCTGTTGCTATCTTAGCTAACGTTAAGCAGATTGGTGATGGCTAACAAACTGAGGCGATAAGTTAACATCAGAGCAAGCGAGGCTCACCCAACGTTATCAAGCTAAAAGTGTTTATTTGTCTGTTTCGGATGGCTCCAGCTTTAAAGACCCTAAGGGGTTCTCTTGGCTGTATTGATTATCTTTCAATATATCTATTTGATATGCTGCAGGTAGGATAGGGTATCCAAAGACCAGTTGCTATGAAATATTGTTTACTTTGATTATTTTATATAAGTTACAGTTATTTTAAATTCTTAGTCAACCTCTATTCCATGTCGTTGGTTTATATACTAATCGTAACATTGCCTTGAATTAAAGTGTTGCTCTCTGATTTCAGTATAATGCAGAGGATTGTATGGTTTTTATTCTGTCCTATAACATGTTTAATCAGCAATGCTTAAAAACATCCAGCTAAGATCACCAATCAGGGACTTGATGACCAATTTCCTACCACTGACTTTGTAAAGGTCTGCCCTGCCCACACTACTTTTCCTGACTCTCGTTTCTCTTTAATTGTATCAGTAACGGCTCCAAAAATGGAACTGTCCTACCAATAAAATAGTTATAATAAAATAAAATTATGATTTCTCAAAAACAGCCCAAACTTAGAGACCTGTCTCTGTCTATATTACTGAAAATATACAATTACGAGTACATCTCAACAATTTAAAAAGTACATTTATGTCAGTAATTCAGTTCAAAGTAAAACACATTTTCTGTAGATTTACTGAACAAAGCTACAGCTAAAAAAAACCCCCCACAAAAATTAAGATTTTCAGAAAATTTGAATATTAAGTAAGGCTAATTTAAAAAAAGATGGCAGGAATGTCATGTTATGAACTACACAATCACAAGGAAGACTTCTGCCAACTTCTTTTGCAAAAGATCATTGCAAAGAAGTTGGTCATTTGCAAAGTGCTGTATCCAGTTATATTAATGGGAAGTTAAGTGGAAAGAAAAACTCAGGTCTAAAAAGATGCACAGACAACAGGGATAACTACAGCCTTGAAGGGATTGTGACGCAATGCCCATTCAAGAGTTTGAGACTTATTTTTGCTCCTTAATGTATCACTATGGGTCTAGTGAATCTATATATATAATATGACAAATTTTTTGAACTGAGAGGCCTCTGTTTAGTAAGTTGTGTGTGTAAGTTTTAGAATAAAGTTATGTGTACAAATAAAACACAACTAAAAGGAATTACAGCATCTATCCTTGACCAGAGAGATGGCAACTCATTAACATTTCTTTCTCTAGAAAATAATTTTAAAATAAATAATAGCGGTTCTCAACGATATTTATGAGAGAAAAGCTACAAATTGTTATATGTTCAATTAAGTCATTCATGTATTAATGTAATGCAAAAGGAGCCTTAATCAGCCTTTTTAATGTGATGTCATTATTTCTATAAGGAGCAGAGACTCTATTACAGCATCTTGAGATAGCTGTCCTTGTTGCACGGCTAGTTAAACAGGAGCATTAACAAATAAAGTTTCTATTTTGAACTGTCTTTGGTATCTTATGTTAAAGATTAGTACAGTTAGCATTAGTAATGGCAGCATTCTTGTGTGTTCCCCTTAGAGTTATCTATTTACCTTAACTGTTAGATTTGCAAAGGTTGCCAACACTTCCTAACACACGTTTTATTATAGATAGTCTTGGATCAAGTTTGCTGTAATATCTTCAGCGTCTTGTTATCTGATGAAGTCTAATTCCCTATGGTGGCAGCCTGAATGAACAGCTGTCATGCCTTTGTAGAAAACGCAGAAGCTTCCTGCAATTTAGGTTTCCTCTGATGTCATTTTTAACACTTCACTGATTCAGAAAATAGCTAACTGTGGCTTTTAACCGCAGCAACAATTTCCACCTGGCCTGATGGTGCTTAGGTATGCTGTGTTCACTGATCAGAAAAAAAATAAGGCTTTAGTTGCAGATAAGTGGGAAACAAGCCGATTTCTCAGTGCATTTCTGTTTTTGTCTCATCAACATTAACATGGTATTAATTTTTACAATACACTTTAATGTAGCTGTGGTCACAATTAAGGTATTTTAGTTTTAGTGTAGTTTCAGTGGACTAAGTCTTGCCACATTTCTAAATTTACTATGGATTTAAATGACTAAAATGAAGTAATAGAGGGATTTAGTATTTAAGGCTTCTAAGGAAAAATGCATTGCATTGATTTTAGGATGGCCTGCTTCCTGATGTCTCTTTAGTTTGTGGTGTTTCTGAAAGTTATTATTGCTCCACACCCTTTGCAACACGTCGATTGTTTTGGTTTTCTCTCATTGGTGTCAACACGAACAAAAACGTCAGCAAGTTTGGTCATCCATTAAAAATGGTAATCAAAACTATGGCGAAAACCTTTTGTCAATAAAACTAACACTACACATAGTTAGAGACTAGCATTAGAGCTTTTTTTTTTTTACTACCATGTTGTGTGTTTTTAGTTTGCACGGATTGGTCTAAGTCAGCAGGACAAGGAAGGAAGCACAATCAGAGGCGTACAATTAGTTAACATATTTCTCTCTTACAATGCCTAAGCTGGTTGTTACTGTCAGGTATCGGGAACTGTTGTGTGATTGCTGTCAGTTTTTTTTTCTCGTCTATATCCTAAAAGTCAGATGTTATAAACCTTTATTTCTGCTTCACAAAGCAACTGAAATAAAATAACAAAAATTTGCTGAATTGCGATCAATAATCGGTGTTTCACCGAGACCTACAACACACTCACTCACTTACTTCAATAGATAATTACTGCTCTTCTCTGTTGCAAGAGTTTTAATTGCCAAGTATTTTGTCACAAATGCATAACAAAGCTACATAGTTAGCTGTCTCTGCACCAGCCGAACATCCGTTGGACACGCTCCAGCTCCAGCATGTTGGAATGCAGCCAGTGATGGCAGTTCTTGTTTTGGTCTCCAGCCTCAGTGCGCTTGGCGTCACTTGGTTCCAGTTCTGAATAAAAAGGCTATTAAGCTTCTAGCTGATTTTTTTCCGCAGAAAAGGATGGTCACTGCTGTTGCAAACTGCAACCTATGGGATATAATTCCAAGTGCAAAATAAAATGTAACCTGCAGCTACAAGTGTGGAATTGTCAGCCTTTATACTGGTTAAAACATTTAAAATAGGACATTTTGCAACATTCGTTGCAAGCTGTTGCTACACCTAGGTGACCCGCCCTTATAAAATCTGGTTTGAGTGTAACTTCTTGCTATAACTGCATGAAACGATAGAGAATTAAGAAATTTAGGAATGACTGCAGTCATCAGAGTAGATAAGTGGCAACAATAAAAAGAAATGTTTAAATATTTTTGGACGAGATAACCATTTGTTTTACCAGTTATAGGTAAGATGGAAACAAACGGTGTGGCGGATAGAAACGAGTAATAAGATGGGAAAATATGTTTTTAGTTTTGGAGCACAGGATGGGTTCTGTATAGGCTGCAACTTGATCTGAAAATAAAGTCTCTTTAATCAGATTTTAACCTTTGCAGCTGATTTGTTTTGTTAAATTAAACAGCAGACAACTGTTTTGGGTCAATATTAAAATCATGAACCCTGTGTAGAACTTTTAAAAATTGTTAATATACATTTATTGTATGGTTATGTTAAATTAACATAACCATATAATAAATGTATGGTTATGTTAATTTAAGTTTGTGACATAAGTAGAACGTTTTTGTATTAAAGTATTTTTCATAGGTCATCAATGAAAGTCAGTTTTAGGTGTTATTACTTGGTTTTAAAACACAATTCTAAATTGAATGATAATAAATAAATAAACCCTAGATATAAACTATTAAAATGCAAAATAAATGCAAAAATAAAAATTTATTTTTATAGAACTGCATGACTCAAAACTCAATATTTGCAATAATAGTGTGAGAAATATTACAATTTCTGAAAACTTCTTGCTTGCATGATTTTTAGGCAATAATATTTCAATTGCCATGCATTCAAGCTCTGCAGACCAGTATTTGTGTGTATTTGGCAAGTTGGATGGTCTTGATTCTCCCACTTCATATAAAGACAATAAAGAGCTTGATGCTAAAGCTCACAAAGGATGATAGGAACATGCTAATTTACATTTACCTCTGTTATAGAAAATGTGGCATATCTGCAGCCTCAGTCTCAGCAGTTGACCAGAAGCCACTGGTGTGGGATGCTTTATAGAAATTAATAGGAGTTTGTTTTATTGCATCCATTAGATGACCGCTGGTGTGTTTTGCTATTAAGTCAAATGTGTCTTGATTGCTCTGCCTTTGTGTAATGTCCATTACTATTTTTCCATTATCTGCTTTGCAGTGTATAGCTTTAATCAGCATTATCAATCTGAATCTCTGTTTAAATGTTCTTGTGATTTAGTCATTTTTGTTTTAATGCCTTGATTTAACAAAGTTCTAGTCATAAATTCACATTTTCTGACAGTGTGGGAACAACCTAGTCATGATTATGCTGTAATGCATATTGTTTAGCTCAATTTCCATATATTGCATTTTTTGCATAGTGCTGTTCACCAGTCCATCCCAGGCCAACACAATTACACACACACACACACACACACACACACACACACACACACAAACACACACACACACACACACGCATCTGAGGGCAATTTAGAGAGACCAATTAATTAAGCCCAGCCTGCTGATTCCGATTTTGGCCAATACAATTTTTTTTTATTTTTAAACTTTTTATAACTGACACGTGTTATAAAGTCACAGTACTCCTCTCAGTGTTCCAATCTTATTTTATGGATGGGGGAGGAAGCCAGAGTAGCTGGAGAGAACCAATACATGCACAAAGAGAGAACTCCATGCATAAACATATCGGACTGGGATTCGAACCCAGAACATTCCTGTTGTATGGCAACAGTGCTTACAGTTGCGCCATTGTGGAATCCTTGGCTGCAGAGGTGACTGTTGATTGTATTGGCCAAAATATAAGTGCTAGAATATAAAGGGAGTAGAAGAGACATCAACTCGATACACGTTTTATAAAATATAGTGTTAGTGACACACAGAGATATAAAAGCCTTCCTCAGAACTTCTTTGTTTCATCGTGAGAACTACTATGTCACGAACAAATGAGGAATATGTAGTTTTTCTGATGGTTTTTAGCCAGGTCGGTGCCTCAACCATCCTTACTGAACCTCATACACCCCGTTGACCTTTTTTAGGGCGATGCAGTCACATTTGACGTTATGTAAGCAAAGTGGCACAATGTTTGATGTGTAATCTAAAATTTCATTTTGTGAAACTGTTGCAGAGCAGTTTGAATAATTTAAAACCTGCATGGGAAAAATATTCTTACAGTTTCTTCTTTAATCCACTTTTCTTGACATCATCCGATCGCCTTGGATGGCTTCTTCCTGTCTCTTTGTTTTAACACTGATCATTTGACACCTATGTCCTTCACCAAGGCCTTTATTGATTTTGAGCTCAGGTAATATGTCAGCCTTTGCTACACTGCTCTCAATATTGCAGCTGTTTTAAGTATTTTAGGGATTATTGAGATTACTTTTGCTAGCATAATTAGAGCTGGATCAATTAGGCTTTTCCTGACTGACACCAATTTTGTTTTTTAGCAGTTTGACCTGCTGATTCCAATTTTTGTTTTTCATTTTAAAGACTGTAGGTCATAAAGTGGGTTCTGCAGGTGTTCTGCAGGCTCTTTGATAGCAATAGTAAGTTAAATCCAAAAGAAAATGAATAAATACAAGATTATCTTCATAAATACATGAAAGCATATGTCCCCACCCTTTATCTGATTTTTAGCAAAGTTAAAAAATTCACCATTGTGCATACTGTTTGTTGATGCATGTGTAGGCCAAAAATGATGGACGTTAGTTATTTTGAAACATTTAAGAAATAGGAAAAAATTAGATGTTTTTTGGATTCGACCAGCCGATAACCGATCAGACCTTATAAAAGGAAAATTCCAGTTAATATCTTTGGTCGATTGATCAGTGCATCTCTTATAAATATCCTGCCATACAAACGCCTAAAAAAACAACAAATGTGTCATATTGTTATGAATGTACCGTTAATTTCATCTGTTTCCGCATAATGTCTCTCCAGTGGTACTTAAAAAATATTTATCTTTTTAGAATTTCTATTAAAAAAGCTTTCCTTTTAGTATTTCTAATCAAGTTCGCTTATTATCAGTGAGAGTAGCCCAGGCCCTTATAATGCATATAAATGCATGCACATTTACACCCAAGTGTCAGGTTTCCAGTATAAGCTCTACTTCTACTCTCTCTAAAGAAGTTGTGACTGCTAATTAAGTGTTTGTAAAACGCCACAACATGGCTGACGCTCAGTCTTTTGCAGTGAAGGAGTTTAAGGTCGGCGGGCCTCGTCAGGAGTACAGGAGGAGCCTTTATCTTCTTTGGCTCCGAACTGGGATGGCTATCGGATGCTTAGAAGTCTAGAATCTAAACTCAAATGTATTAGTGGTTCAGATTTACTTTGCATTCCTTTGCTTTCCGTTGCATCTCTGCTAGAGAGACGAGGACAGTTTGAAAGGAACTGTGTTGCAGCTCTGGATGCTCTCTGTCTCTCTGTATGGTGCTCGCTCTGATGAGGTGCACAGAGAACCCATCTGGCAGCCCAGAACACGCTGTTCAGCTGTCGAGGGGCAGTGAGCAACGCAAAACAAACTGTAAATGGGCACAGTTGATCTCTGGTTTCCAGTCCGCATCCTTACACATGCTTTGATGTTAAATGTACTGTTTAAAGAGATATGTTGTGTTTTCTATTCGAATACAGCCGTCTACAAAAAAGACCCCTTTCTGTTAGTCTTTTACTAACAAAAATAATATCACACTGAGTCACTGTTGATCACATCCAAGCTGCACAATCGTTTGTATGCTAATGAAATAGGTAAATTTGATTCTAATTTAATACTTGTAGTCCTAACTAAATCCCTGACCTAGCCGTTCTAAAGCACTGAAGTCAGTAATCCTTATTGGAAAGATGAGCCGTTTTCTGTGGCTGTGATGCATCTATGAACCGTCTCTGGGGACTCTCATCTGCAAACAAAAAAAACAGGATTTCTGTTGAAAATGGCAATCAAAATACAACACATTCACTGTTTTTGTGAACATTTGCAACATAATGCATAAGATAATTTCATTAGTTTTATATGAAATAGAAAGGGAACAATTATTCTTAAAATAATATAACATGGTGGTAATCACTGTTATAATGACACCTATAACATTTATTTATTTATTTGTTTGATGCTTAAGCAAAAAAAAATGTAGAATGAACACCTGCTAATTTTGGTTGTAGTTTCCAAGTGCATCTTACTCTTGAGAATAACTAGCTTATATTAGTGGGGCAATTAGTTTGACTATTTGCTTGGCATCTCATTGAAAAGACATGAAACTGTAGGAATGGTATGAGGAAAGGTTTTATCTGTACTAAAGCCTTAATATTCAGGATTTTCATATTACTCGAGACCGGTGAATTCATTTTGAAATAGAAATATACTCATTTTCGTCAACTTTGACATTAAAAGGTAGTTTTGAGAGATGTGTTGGTTGATCCCACACCGTTGCATGTGTGGAGTAATCATGGATTCTAGTTCTATTATAATAAAAAAGCTAGTCTCTCTTTGGAGTAATGCCATATTTTTTGTCTCTAGAGGTGCACCAAGGTACTGATGGCACAGCATGGCTTGGCAGGAGCAGGCAGAGATCTGCTGCTGAGGCCAGGGAGGAAGACAGGGTGACAAGGCAGCCATTGTAAGTGTTGGAGCTGCCAGTTAAATAGAAAGTGTTAGATTGTGTGTGCATCCATACAGATGTGCCCCTGTGGGTGAGTGAGCACTCATTAATGGTCATGATTAGACTGTTTGTGTTTTCCTGGTTTGGAGTCTTTTCTTGCTATTTGATACGTAAATGAGTCTTTAAAGCTTACTGCTGTCTTTTGTATATAAATGCACATGCCATAAAATAATTTCATTTGTGTTTCAATACATTACTTACATAAATCATCTATAAATTAGTCATTTATAGTCAACATACAGGTTTTCATTGCCGAAACTAATTAAATAAAAAATGATTTTGTCCAAATGCGACAACACTAAATTAGATCACAATATAAAAAGCTACTGATGGAACAGAAGGCAGCTGACTTTCAGCAAATAATCATGTTACTGTTGTATGTAACTTCAATTCTTCCCAGTCAGATTATGAAAGTTAAAGTTTTATCCGTTGCCATCAAATGAAGAACAGCAAAACTAACAGGAGAGCAGATGAGTTTTCTGTGCTGTACCGTCAGATTAAATCCTCCTTTCTTATAGTGATTGATAGGCCGACAGACAGATTGCTACTGTGTTCTCCAATTAGGGCTGCACGGTGGCGCAGTTGGTAGCACTGTTGCCTTGCAGCAAGAAGGTCCTGGGTTCGATTCCTGGCCAGGGGTCTTTCTGCATGGAGTTTGCAGGTTCTCCCCGTGCATGCGTGGGTTCTCACCGGGTACTCCGGCTTCCTCCCACGGTCCAAAGACATGCCTGTTAGGTTAATTGGTCTCTCTAAATTGCCCTTAGGTGTATGAATGAGTGTGTGCATGGTTGTTTGTGTGTTGCCCTGCGATGGACTGGCGACCTGTCCAGGATGTACCCTGCCTCTCGCCCATAGACTGCTGGAGATAGGCACCAGCTTCCCCGCGACCCACTATGGAATAAGCGGTAGAAAATGACTGACTGAGAAATGTAGCTTTTTATTAGGGCTGCACAATATCAGTAAAATACTACTTTGTTATACAATAACAGAAAAATACTATCAGTTATGATTAACTTTCCTGATACTTCTCTGCATGTACTTTAGTACTTGGGCCCTTAAATGCTGTATATACATCAGATGTGGGCGTTAAGGGGAGTTGGAGTCCATCCAACTGGCCAAATGTCTTTCCAATAGGTAAAATGTGAATGCTGAACACATATTGTGTCCTAGCAGTCTTTTGTCACTGTGATATTGCACTACACTGATGATGCAATTCAGTATACTTTGCTGCTCTACTCTTAACTTTTATGTACATCTTTTGAATCATATTCTAATTAACGAGTAATTTGGGGCTTGGCTTTTGGGGGCCTCCTATTTGGTCTGTCCTTTAGCATTATCTCTGGCATTTCATTGGAGTGACAGAATGCTATATATACATTTTAGCGGTTATGAGAGTGCAACTCTTTAACCCCTTTGTGCCCAGAACATCTGATTAGCTGTTAGACATTAGAGAGGCGAGATGTGCAGGAACAATGACCAAAGCATGTCTGATTTGCATCAGACCAGGAAACCTAAACGGGGAGCTAGACTGCAGTAACAGCAACAGGTTTCCCGGTTGGGTTGTACCATGTGTTGCATTGTGTTTGTGCAATAGAGGATGGTGAACAATTTAAAAACCAGGAACCTTGGAACAGTACTTGTTGCTATTTAAATTTATATACAATACGATATACGATTTTGTGTTGCTACAGAGAAATGAACAACGTTTTTGAAGTTTTATTTGGATATATTAGTGACAACCTTGTGTGGAGCGATACGAAGTGTTAACTGCTATGACCTTTTCTCCTTTTTGTTGTTCGACGCTGGTTTTAATAGAAAGGGAGGGCGGCAGAAAGACTAAGGGAAATCCTGAGAAAATAGGAGGTAGAGATAAGAAAAGGAAAAGGAGAACTAGGGAGTAGCTGTCGGTCCTGGTCCCTTTCTAGCCTCTTCCAGAACCGTCTCATGAGCCTTTCTTCCTGTTGCACACAATGGCACCTTTGATTATTTTCAGTGGTTACCTCATGGCTTACTATGTTTTTATTTAACAACTGCGGCTCCCAGTAAGGGGAAATACTGGCACCGATCAGATGGATGTTTATAGCAAAGTGGCTTTTTTTTTTTCAGTTCTTCACTTACGTTTGGATCAGCATGACTTTTACATTGCAGCAAGCAACTCAGCATGCATTTTCTTAAAAGACATTTAAAAACAATTCACATATAATCTTCCCCATTTTTAGAAGGTGCACCATGTTTCTGCTCGACTAAAAGAGGCCTTCATTTCCTTCATGACTGCTATGATCATGTGTTCTGTTATTTTTTTGCTTTCTAGGTGATTTTGCTCATCATCTCCCTACACCTCCTCTTCCTCCTGTCTTCCATTCATGAGCAGCAGGGTCGAAATTAAAAGTAGCAGCCATGGATGACAAGGGCTCTGTGGGGAAGATTAGCGTGTCTTCAGACTCAGTGTCCACTCTCAACAGTGAGGACTTTGTCCTCGTGTCCCGGCTGGGGGACGAGACACCTTCGTCCACAAATAATGGTAGTGATGATGAAAAGACAGGACTGAAGGTAAGGATGGGTGGTGTGGGTATAGAATCAACAGAGCGGAGTACCAGCGCCAGATCTTTTTCGAGGATCTGTTTTACTGCTTTGTCCTGATGATGGGATTGTATGTAACAGACCAACACAAAGTAGTGCATAAATGTGAAAGTCAAAATATTGTTTTTATAAATAAATAATCTGGAATGTGTTGCCTGTATTTGTATTGAGCGCCATTAAGTCAGTTCTATGTAGAACCCTTCTTTTGCTGCAAGTCTCTTTGGGTTACGTCTCTACCAGCTTTGCAAATCTAGAGACAGACATTTTTACCCTTTCTGTTTTCCAAAAATGCTCAAGCCCAGTTGGATTTAATAAGAGTCCATGAACATCAACTTTTCACCACAAATTTTCAGTTGTCTCTACTTTGACTGGGCCATTCTAACACAATAATGTACTTTAATCTAAAAAATATTACTGTAGCTTTGGCTGTATTTTTAACACCCATGTCCTGCTGGAAAGTGAACCACTGTCAACTTCCAATCCCTGGCTTTCCCTTCCCTTCTGAAGAAAATCCTCCCCCTACCATGATACTAACACTAGCATTTTTCCAGTTCTGTTTAAACCAGTTTTAAATAAACTGTACGCAGGTGGTCTTTAGTTACTAATGACGTGATTTATGAACATAGTTGGTTGTATTTTATTTAGGGGTATCAGACTAAAGGGGGTTAAATTCAAATGCACGCCACATTTTTCAGATTTCATTGTATGATTTTCCTCCAGATTTACAGCTATGCTCTCCTTTTTGATGATGGTTTTGACAAAACGTGAAAACAATCTAGAATCATAAATACTTCTGCAAGGCATTGTAGAGTAAGATCAAGATTTGTGCTGAATGAATGTCAGCGTTCTTAATGTAAGAGTAAAATTGTACGGGCCTGAGTAACCAGAACATTCTGATGCACATTAACCTTTATCTATTTATTTGCAGCATACATTATGAAAGATTACCATTAGGGGGGTTGTCACTATTTGTATAGATTCCTTCATTCATCACTCACCTGTAAAAGCTTCTGATCATCTTTTCACGATTAACCATTTCTTCTTGTGTTGCCGTTTTATTCTCATTCTACACTTTTCTCCTAGACTTAAACCATAGAGATTTATTTTTATGTTTTCCTATTAACACACTTCTAAACCTTATCTCTGGATATTTATGGTGATTAAGAGCCAATATAAAATGTTTTGGCAGTGAAAGGTTATTATTTGCCTTGTTACAGTTGGATTCATTGGATTAATTTTTTCTACACTTTTTCAGGAAGATCATGTATTTTAAGACTGGTTGTGGGTTCAGCAATGCATTTTAGGAATGGTAGGGACACAATAATAGTGTGTTGTGACCTGGGTTGTGTATTTATTAAGGGAATGAAGAATTGGGACGCTGCGTGTGTCCTTACAGGTTCAGATTTCATCCTGCCTCCTACCCTCTCTGTTACAAAACATAGCACTACTCTGTTAAGCGGGTTGCTTGTGTCTTTATATTTTTCTCCTAGTTTACTGCACTCGTATGTCCTTTGTTGTACCAGTAGATGGCGCCCAAACAGTTGCATATTTATTGCTTGAAGGATGTTTCTGCTGTTTTTATAAAGCTTGCGGGTAACGTGCTTTTCCATTTTGCTGGTTTGATCAGCAGCCAGTGAAGCTTTTCTGTGGCCATCTGGGCATCATCAGTTGCTGTCAGATATATGAAAACCAGCACCCGACAGCCATTCACTTTTTTCAGGTTGTAGAATGAAATCACTCAATCCATTGACCCCGGTCATCCCGATATCATGTTTTTTTGTTTGTTTGTTTGTTTGTTCTTTTTTTGGCGACACATTCTCTTGCACATTTCCCTCCCAGCCAGCCCATCTAGTCAGGAGAAGAGCCGGTGTGTCTAAACTTGTTGTTTGTTATGCAGGTGATTTCAGAGGAAGGGGTCAGCTTTAAGGTCAGTCCTCTTCTCCTGCTTTTTTTTCTTTTCCCTCTCCTCTCTAAGAGCTGTTTCTTTTACTTTCCTTTGCTTTGTCTCTGTGATGTGATTTAGTGGTGATCTTGTCTGTGGTCATTCTAGCTTCCTGTATTTGTTTCCTTTATTATTGTGGGGTTACTTTGTAATATTTGGATTTTGATGCTAGTGTTCACTGATATCCTTAATCTAGTCTTAAGCTACCTGCCCCAGCTAGTAGCTCCACCTGTAAATCAACTGTGTAATGACAGAGAGTAAGCCATCCATTTAGCTGGATATAGAGGTTTGAGTGTAGCAGTAATAGACAAAGGTACAGATATTATCTTTGACAATCTAAATTGAGTTTGCCTACAAAAAAGAGTGAAATGGGCCACTGATTTCAGTCAGTACAGCCAGTCCTAGAGTTTGTCTTTATTTCATTCTACCCTCACATGTGGAGGTATTTTTACACCCTAAACTGACATACTGACCCTCTACTAATTACTAACACTAAATTAAATCTGATAAAGATATATCTCTAAACCATCACTAAGAAAGACTTTATCTTTTTAAGAATATTGCAATCATTCAAACTGAATTGTGAAATCAGGCAAAGTTTGTAAATGTAAAACAGTTCTTATGCTCCTGTTGTTGGCTTTACCGTCTCATGGTGTTTGCTGCAGAAATCTACTTGTTTGGATGTTAGCTTGCAATATTTTGCCCATAAACTATATTAATGTATTATTTGGATATGTCTGTATCAGATCGTGGGGAATGGGAGTGAGCAGCAGCTTCAAAGGGAGTTGGAGGATGTCCTCATGGACCCATCAGTGGCAGACGCTGGTCTTGGATCAGAAGCCAGAATGAGCAACCTCGGTGCGAGCGACCATGGGGTTCTACTTAACACGGCATCACCCGTGCCGGCAGGCACTGACCCATTAAGTTCACCACCACCCAAGCTGGAGATGGTGCTCCCTGTTCAGACAGCTCAGGAGAGTGAGCTGAATGAGAGGTCTTACAGAGGTGAGGCAGGATGGGATTGTTTCAATCTTCTCCTAAAGTTTAAACAAGTAAAATAAATGTTTCCTCTCCACTTCATGCTTTTTTACTTCTGCGCTCTGCAGCAGATGAATCATCATCAGAGGGAAGTCCTTGCAGTCCAATTCCAGACGAGGACAGCGTTGTGTTCAGCCAGCTAACATATCTGGGGTGTGCCTCTGTCAATGCCCCCAGGAGTGAAGTGGAGGCCCTTCGTATGATGAGTATACTGCGAGGGCAATGCCAACTCCCCCTGGATGTCACACTTTCAGTGCCAGGCGTTTCTGAAGGCACCGTCAGGTTGGTACAACATAAGGGTTGTAAAAGTACTCATTCAAACATGGAAATCTTATATGTTGTTCACACATGGGACATAGCAAACTGAACAGGACAACAGAGAAGACTGGGACATTTTTGTTTTTGTTTTAACAGGTTGCTGGACCCCCACAACAACACAGAAATAGCCAATTACCCCATTTATAAGATTCTGTTCTGTGTCCGAGGCCACGATGGCACACCAGAGAGCGACTGCTTCGCCTTCACTGAGAGCCACCACAATGCAGAAATCTTCAGGATCCATGTGTTTCGCTGCCAAATCCGAGAAGCGGTCAGAATTGTGTTGTTGTCTAACTCACACATAAAATAATATTACATAGTATACATAGTATACATGTAGCTGTAGACATATGAAAACAAAAAACAGATTGTTTCAGTTGCTATATAGTTATAGTAAAGTCATATGACGTGCTAGTTGAGAGGACAGGAATAAGACAGAAAATAATAACTTTTGTCCAGTATAGCTTTTTATGGGGAAAAGACAGAGTACACAGAGGGAAAGTAGCAGCAGTAGCTCATGTTGATGGCTTTATTAAGGTAAGAAATGTTAAACACAGCAGCTCTAACTTTGGTCCAGGAAAGAAATATGGCTTAACACAAAAATACTGAGCCAGGAATACCTTTTTGGGAATGAACAACAAAAAGTACACACAATTAATAACTGCAATAGATTTGTTAGTGGCTTCTTCCAAAAACAGGTACAGTTAAACACAACAACTGAGCCAGGGGTACTTTCTTCCAAAAGCCACAACACAGAGTTGATGACAGCAAAAGCTCCATCAGCAAGTCCTTTCAGGAAAGACACTCGACCAAACATAGAAGCACTGGACTAGGTATAATTTCTTTGGAAAGAAGAATCAGAGGGAGATCACAAAAATGAATGCCTAAATTATGGGAAACAGTAGAACATAGCACAGGGAAGTTTCTACTTTTAGAAACTCAAGGAAGCAGCAGAAAACCTGCAGTCTGATAGAAATAGCTCTGTTGGGAACATATATGGAATAATCAAATATTGAAACATGGAGCTTGATAATTCAGAAAGATAATTGTGTCTTGTTGATAATAAAAACATAAATAGGGGAACTTTTCTTTCAATGTGAAAGAGCTTCCATGTATAACAATAATGCGTACAACACTTTGCAGGCAACATAATTAAGACCCAATAGAACAGTGATGCATATTTACAGTTCTCAAAGCGAACACACTGACTAAAGAACTGACATTACTGGTATGTAGAAGGCTCAAGAGATTTGATAAAAGAGCAGATTTACTGAAATAATTGGGTTGAAGTACAGCTGTGTTCAGTGACCTGATTTCTCCCACATGAAAGCACTCAGTGTGACTGAGAGCCTTCAGACAGACGGCGCTTTATTAGTCCTACTTCATCCTGCTATCCAGAGTCCCTGACACCAACCGAGAATACACACGCTCACACCACAACACTAAAGCATATGCAAGCGTGGATTTGCCCTCAGACAATCACACAGGGAAAATTCTCTGTAACAATTTTCTTCTTCACTTAGTAACCCAATTTCTCTGTGGCCCAGTATTCCCCTTTTCTTCACCTTGTCACTCCTAATCTTGCCTCCACCTTCAGTTTTTATCCAAGTCCTGAGCTACATACTCATATCTTCTGCTTAGGGCCTTTTCTGGGCTCTTGTCTGCACTACACAGCAAGAGTGAATCATCCCGTTTCTTGCCCCGTATGTTGGGAAAAGATTGTGTTAGTCTTCAATCTCTTCTTTATATGTTTGATATTTATGAACCATACTAATTGCTGGCTTCCTGATGGAGAGTCCCTCTGTGACTCATACCCTGTAGTTTATCTTTATCAACCCGTTTTTACCGTTTTGTGCTAAGGTGCATTTATTAGACTTTGTCCAGTTTGTTGGCTTGTTTCACACAAATTTCCTAAATGTACAAATAATGTACAAATATTTTCTCCACATATGAAGGTTATTTACTTTGTTCAAACGGCATTGGACTGAAACATGTTTGCTGACAATAAAATATTTACACATTCTGAATCTTAGCAGGCCTCAAAGTTTGGAATACAAAAAGAGAGAAGTCCACAGACGTCATCGTCACACCATTTATTAACAGCGTCTCTTTCCACTCAGATCGTCATCAGGTCAAACACTATCTTTAATGGCTTCCAAAAGCGAGGCAATAGATTGGCAAATTACGAAGAAGACATTATTTTCTTGATTTTGAGAGGCTGTGCCTGTCATTGAAAATTGTCTGCCAATACTACCTGTGTTTTCTTTAATCTCTCATGAAATGCTCTTGTGTTGTGAAGGCAACTAAACCTGTGTGGTATAAGAACAAAATATAATTAAAGAAATACATTTTTTGAGCGGGCTGCACGGTGGCGCAGTTGGTAGCACTGTTGCCTTGCAGCAAGAAGGTCCTGGGTTCGATTTCTGGCCAGGGGTCTTTCTGCATGGAGTTTGCATGTTCTCCCCGTGCATGCGTGGGTTCTCACCGGGTACTCCGGCTTCCTCCCACAGTCCAAAGACATGCCTGTTAGGTTAATTGGTCACTCTAAATTGCCCTTAGGTGTATGAATGAGTGTGTACATGGTTGTTTGTGTGTTGCCCTGCGATGGACTGGCGACCTGTCCAGGATGTACCCTGCCTCTCGCCCATAGACTGCTGGAGATAGGCACCAGCTCCCCCGCGACCCACTATGGAATAAGCGGTAGAAAATGACTGACTGACTGACTTTTTAAAAGTTGTATCCATCCATTTTTTTCATCCATCTACCATACCTCCACTGTTCCTACCCAACCATCATCCATAAATCTTTTCTTCTGTCAGTCTGTCATCCATCTATTTGTGCAACCATCTTTAATCAATCCATTTGTCTATCCATTCATCAATTCCTCAATGAACCCATCCATTGTCCATTCCTCCACCATCCTTTGATCACCATCTTTTTTCTGTCTGTCCATCTGTCTTTTTCCATCCATTCTTCCCTTCTTCCACTCTCTGGTTTTTGACATTAAATATCAAAAACTTGAACATCATAGAACAATATGCCATAAACTCCCAACATTTTTTATTTATACTTTAAAAAGACCTTGATTTGATTCTGGAGAAGTCTGGAATTTCAACATAAAAACTGTAGAAACCTTGAAATATGTTTTAGACTGATCTGAAAATTTCTCCTGAATTTCTTTCCTTTTCCAACACGTTTTTGGTTTAAACATCATTCGGGGGAGGCCTTTACTGCTTCAGGTCATTGTTTAAACGTCACATGTTAGTTTTTGTTTGAATTGGCTTCCTATAATAAAAAGACGTGCGCGAGTTTGTTTAGTTGAATCAAGTTCTTTGTCAGTGGTCTTGAGTTTTAGGGGGCACATGAGAACTGGTAAATGTCCAGTAAGTGTATGTCAAACTACATATATTTACAATGCGTGTGCTGGAAAAGCTCCTTCATGCTGCAGAAAAAGAAATCCGTGTGCAAACAATAAAATCTGGAAACAGTTACTCGAACATTAAGCCGAGCAGGGAACAACACTTCTATTGTTTTAAATGTTATTCTTTCTATCAAGACAGAGGTAAGACCCCCTCCATTTAGCTTTCTTCACCCCCAACTCTCACTTCTATTCTCACTTGGTTACATAAAAAAAACTCCTCTGCAATCCCCTGATGTTCTTCTGTTTTTTTACCAGGGAAAGAACAAACACTGCTTTATATTCAGAGGTCTTAAATAAACAAAAGGGTCTTGTTATTCATTGATAACAGCAGTTGCCCCACACCATCTCTCTATACCCAAAAGCTTTGTTGTTTACCACATTTAGAAATGATGCAAAACTGCTTCGAAGTGAGCCTCAAGCTGGGGTAGAGTGATCTTTAACACAGACACATCTGTCTGTAATGATCTAAAGTTGAAGCACTTACTGAGTGAAAAGTTCATTTAGAGAATGTGACTAAATTGTCACATCCTTCTACGCAGTGTCTACTTGTAACCCAATTTTGGAGATTTAACAGAATCCCCTCTGCAGGTTCTTGTAATCCAGGCTTGTCAGTTTTGTGTTAAGGAACTTTACTTTAACAATTCCTCTGCAAAAATTAGTCAGTATTTAAAATAAAAACCGTAGTCCGGTTTTATATTATTGCAGTTTGCCTCCTGATTTTATTGTGCCACACAGTTACAGTAACAGATGCACTCGGGCCTGCTGTAATTTGCCTATTTCAATTCAGTTGAATTTATTCATATTGCGTCAATTCACAACACGTCTCAAGACACTTTACAAAGTCAGTTCAAATGAATCATATATATTCCAAGTCAAGCACATACATTCCACTGGATCCTAGTTATAAAGCAATGCAGTCAAATTCGGCTTATTATTCAAGTTGATTAAAAAGTTGTCTATCTAACAATACCCAGCGGATTGCATCGAGTCAATGACTTGCAGCATTTGCTCCTCCTGGATGAGCATGTAGCGACAGTGGAAATTAATTTGCATTATGTTGTTGACTTTGTAGCAATCTCTGAAACCGAGCATGCATGTAGCGACAAATGAGAGGAAAACTCACTTTCAACAGTAGTTACCTCCAGCAGAGCCAGGCTCAGTGTGAGCGGCCATCTGCCATGACAGACTATGGGGTTTGAGAGAACAGAGCATACACACAAAAGTACACAGAAGCACTGATTTAGGAGTACTTTCTATGTTAAAGAAAAAGAAAACATTAAAGGCAGTAGTAACTCCTTTAGTGGCTTCACCTAGGAGAGAAACACAGCTTAGCAGATAAACTCTGAGCCAGTTTTCCAGTTGAGGGTACTTGAATTCATGGGAGTTTGCCCAACTCGTCCACATGTGTTTTGTGGACCTGGAGAAAGCATTCAACTGTGTCCCTCGTGATGCCCTGTGGGGGGTGCTCCAGGAGTATTGAATCGGGGGCCCTTTATTAGGGGCCATCCGGTCCCTGTACGAGTGGAGCAGGAGTTTGGTCCGCATTGCCGGCACTAAGTCGGACCTGTTCCCGGTGCATGTTGGACTCCGGCAGGGGTCTGGTTTGGGGACCAGTGGATTTCGTCTCTTCTTTTTGCAGATGACGTGGTCCTGCTGGCCCCCTCCAGCCAAGACCTACAGCATGCGCTGGGGCGGTTCGCAGCCGAGTGTGAAGCGGCTGGGATGAGGATCAGCTCCTCTAAATCCAAGGCCATGGTTTTCAACCGGAAAAAGGTGGCTTGTCCTCTTCAGGTTGGAGGGGAGTTCCTGCCTCAAGTGGAGGAGTTTAAGTATCTCGGGGTCTTGTTCACGAGTGAGGGAAGAATAGAGCGGGAGATCGACAGACGGATCGGTGCGGCTGCCGCAGTAATGGGGGCGCTGTGCCGGTCCGTTGTGGTGAAGAGAGAGCTGAGCCGAACAGCGAAGCTCTCGATTTACCGGTCAGTCTACGTTCCTACCCTCACCTATGGCCATGAACTTTGGGTCATGACCGAAAGAACGAGATCCCGGATACAAGCGGCTGAAATGAGCTTCCTCCGTAGGGTGGCCGGGCACTCCCTTAGAGATAGGGTGAGGATCTAGGCCATCCGGGAGGGGCTCTTAGCAGAGCCGCTGCTCCTCCACATTGAGAGGAGCCAGTTGAGGTGGCTGGGGCATCTATACCGGATGCCTCCTGGACGCCTTCCTCGGGAGGTCTTCCAGGCATGTCCCACCGGGAGGAGGTCCAGGGGACGGCCCAGAACACGCTTGAGGGACTATGTCTCTCGGCTGGCCTGGGAACGCCTTGGGCTCCCCCCGGAGGAGCTTGAAGAGGTGTCTGGGGAGAGGGACGTCTGGGTGTCTCTGGTGAGTCTGCTGCCCCCGCGACCTGGTCCCGGATAAGCGGAAGACGACGAGTACGAGTTCGAGTTTTCAAGTCTATAGTATGAAGGAGAGCATATACAGTTTGTCACAGAAAAAGCTCAGACAGTATCCAAGTGTATCATCTTTAGGAGAACATTAAGTTGTTGTCAGCAGCTGGGTAATTTGTGTGCTTTCTGTTTCCAGTGCTTTGAAAGGCACCGGGAAATTTATTTAAATCAACCTATTGACGGGTGGGTGAGAAAACTGCACTACACCTCCAGTCCTTCAGGTGCCAGTAATAAGAAATCAAAGACCAAACAAGCAGAGCCGGACCTTGATCACAAAACAAGATAGAAAGCACACAACTGACTTTTTGCTTGTTGGGTTGTACCAGATTATAATTGTAAGAGTATGCCTAAATATGAATCACTTATAAAGTAAAAATAAAAAACAACTACAATTAGGTCTTATGTATGGCAGGTGAGCAGAAATCAGAACAGTTCAAGAAAGGGTCCACCAATCATCATTTTTCAGCACATAACCCTGCCCCTCGACAATCCCAGGGTAATCTGGAAGTCCTACCTCCTGGATCAGACCTTTTTATCTGGGAAAGTGTGGACCCGGGTAATAGAAATAACTCTAGTAACAATGTGTCAAAACTTGATGATGGCCTTCAGAATCCTGGAGAGTCCCTGCAATGGGAAAGAGGCAACAGAGAATGCTTTACTTTGAACTTTAAATGGAGAAAGAGAAAGAAAACCAATTTTCTATTCAGTGCTTTACATTCACAGTCTGAATGCAACTAATATCTTTGGCCACCTCCCTTGATGCATGCTGTATGTAGATTTTTAGTGGTTGAGATGCTAAATCTTACAAAAAGTGGTGGTGAAATTACAATGGTGGAAAAGGAAGAAGCGAGTCAGGAAAATGTGGGTTAATCTTAATCGGTATCATCATCACAATATTTAGCAGTGGTATCATAATTAAGCCTTTTCCTGATATTATGCCGCTCTACTTTGTACTTTATCTTGGGATTAAGAATCTAAACATGTTTCTTCAATGTACTTTTTTAGGTTGTGGTCTAGAGTGGCTCATTTTTAAAATTGCCTTTTAAATAACTTTTGCTAAAAAGAGCATTTTTGTAATTGCTAAGGCTGAATTTTAACCAGAGCTGCAAAACCTACTAGATCTAAGGGATAAGATAGCTTTTATGGAATTGTACTTTTTTTTTTTTAATCTCTTGTCAGCTTTTGACAATGGAAAAAAAAAATTAAAACAACATGATATACTTGAGTAGAGAGGGGCCAACTACTATTTTCAGACCTACAAATGATAGGATGTTTAAAAGAAAATCATACATTGCAGCCTAATAACATAAAAGGACTAAACAAGAAAAGCTATTCTTTGTACCTGTTGTAGGATTTCTTTGCAGGTGTTCACATCAATGAACTGCTTAACCAAGGATTTCTTATATCGTTTTATATAAAACCAGGCTCATTTCTACATACGTTTTGATAAAAGTTGGTCAGCGTTTCCATGGAGGGCCTAAATAGACACATGTACACCCCTGAGCTAGACAAACACATAACTAGCAATTCTGAGAAGTACACATTAGTCCATTCATAAGCACAGTTATTTGTCATGGAAAGTAGATGGTCTTATGACAACTTATGTAAGAACTGTCCTGTTTTTGTTTACCCCCCAAGTTATTAGCCAAATATGGCTAATAGCTTCTGTTTTACAATGGTGTATATTTTGAAGTTACGCAGATACCTAGTCATCTATCCAGCTATGGTGAAAATTAAAACATGGTTTGATTGAAAACATCTGCAAAAAAAAAAAAAAAAAAAACAACAGAGCTGTAGTTTCTTAGTCCTTACTATTTGAAATAATTGATATTGAATAGTTATGTTGCGGTAACGATAAGGTTGCATTGTGTTCTGCAGCCCTATTGCAAACCTGATCTTAAAAACCTTTTGTATTTAATTCTATTCCTTTTCCGTAAGTTGTTTTGTTGTTGTTTGATGTTTTGTTTAGTGGTTGATTGCATGTCTGTTTGTCTCTGTCTCCAGGTGAGCAGGATACTGTACAGCTTTGCCACAGCCTTTCGGAGGTCAGCTAAGAAGATACTGCTGTCGTCTCAGCTGAATGCCCCGCTCACCCCTGACAGCGACTTGTTTACCTTTACTGTCAGTCTGGAAATCAGGGAGGATGATGGCAAGGGTACTTTCAGGTAAATTCACATGAAATAGTCTTGTTTCTTACTTGCACACAGTGTAATTCATAGATGTATTGGTCAATTGGACAAAGAACAGAATCTGATATATATATATATTTTAATATTTTTTTTTAATCAGCTGGTCAAGTCTTTAATTAGTTTTTATAACCTTTAAATCCATTAAAACTGAGAAATCTCAACATTTTCTGTCTGTACATGCTTCAACCGACAGCATGTACTATGAGTACATGTACTATGGGCTTTTTGAAAATTAGATGAAGGTTAGGGACACATGCTTTGAATTTAAATGTGTAATTACATCACTTTATTTTGAATTCAAAGCTAAAAGAAGAAGAATAGTTCCAGAGAGAAATGAGAAACAGACTCTTCCTTTTATCAGTGTTGCAAATAAGAAAGCAAAACACAAGGTTCCTGCATTTGCTTCATTCATCACATCAGCTTTGACCTTTTTTTTTAATTTTATGTTTGTTTTTCTTTCTCTGTAATACTGAGTCACTTCCGTGTGTTCCCAATAGGCCTGTCTGCTTGGATCACAGGGAAAACACGACAAACAAAAATATTTGATTTTTAGCCAGCATGTTTCCTCCTAATTAGCTTTTGTTTCGTTATCATTAGTGTCCTCCAAAGAAGAAGGTTTAACATGGAATTACATGCTGGCTGATTGTTGTATATTATGAGCCTTTCTTTGTTTAAATGATAATGTGCTACAGAATGCTGTGTGGAAACTGTACCACACGCCATGTGCCTTATCTGCAGTATAGTGTCACTGACAGGCTTTTCAGTCTTAAGGTGGTGGAGATTATTTTTTTTTTTGTGAAGTAAAAATGTGACTTAGTTTGAGAGATTCTGGTCAACTAAGTTCTATGAGTCATCATTCAAAAAGAGGCATGTTTTTCTTATGCTGCATCCTGGAATTCACAGCGATATCAGAATATTTGCCATATCTTTCAAAGTGATTGATATTGTTTCAACTTGGCTGACTCAACTCTAGATTTTCTTTGGTATTTCCTCAGAAATTTATGTCAGTGGGGGTTTGGAGAATGTTGATTAATATTTCTTTCCAAAACCTGGTTCTGATCCAGTTTCACTGAGCTGGAATAGATTTTGAGCGGGAAAATGAGCAGGGCCTGTCTGAAAGTGGGTTTTGGTGTAATTTGATTTTGATTAATGTGTCTATTCTAAACTTGACCTGGTTTATAAATGTATAAGTTCAGTCAGTTGCCCATTTAACAGCTAACTTGTTGACATATTTCTATAAATACAGTATTAAAGAATATTAAAGCTATGTTGTACTTTTATCAAACCTGACATTTAAAGAGTCATGTTTTGTAATTTTCTTTTGTACCAATATTCAGTGCTGTTGCAAAAGACAAGGACAAACAGAGCTTCAAGCTTCGTGCTGGACTGGACAAGAAAATTGTAATTTACGTTCAGCAAACTTCCAACAAGGAGCTGGCAATCGAGAGGTAAAAAAAAGCACCAAACATTCACAGTTTCAAGCACACAGTATTTATACCTCTTTCTTTCACATTGTGCCAGGTTTATGTAGTGTATCTGGATTTTATGTTACCAGTGCAAGGTAGTACATATTTATCAGCAGGAAAACGATGCATGGTTTTGAGCATTGCAGGTATGCATTTGTATTAGCTCGCTCTGAGTCTTTGACTAGATCATTCTAAAATCTAAATATACCTTGATCTAAACCAGGGGACTCAAAGTCTACTCCTTAAGGGCTGGTGTCCTGCAACCTCTAGACCAACTTCCCTGTACCTGCTGAAAGAAAACATATACCCATAGCATGATGCTGCCATCACCATGTTTCACTGTCTTTAGGCTCATGCACGTTGCTATTTTTCCACCACTTATTGTATTTGAGATAAAACCTAGTCTCAGAGCACCTTCTACACATTTGACGTCTCTGCTAAACGGCTTCTGGCTAACTGCTTCTGGTGGCTTTCTTTCAACAATGGGTTTCTTCTTCCCAAACCTCCATAAAGGGCAGATTTGTCGGACGAATGAAAATTTGTCCTGGCATATTCTCCCACCTGAGCTGTGGATCTCTGCAGCTCCTCAAAAGTTGCTATGGTCCTCTACTGCGATGACTAATGCTGTCCTTACCGGACCTCTCGGTTTAGATTGACGTTTATGGCAAAATACACTGGAGTTTGTGTTTAAACATGAGAAAATGTGAAAAAATGTTGGAAGGTACTGTATAAATGCAAACACAGTATTACATTTACCATTACTCAGACCTTTCACATTTAAGGCATATTTTGACAAAGAAAAATGAATAAGGAATGTCAGCATACAGAGACTCTCTGGAGCCCTGTGAGTCAGTGGGGACATCTATTGTTTTCAAGTAGTTCCTTAAATGCAGCTGCTTTACTTTCTTTGTTTGTGGCGAGCAGAAATATGGAGAATTTAACAGAACAGCACCTCTGGGAGAGTTAAGTCAATATTTCTTCTCAGGATTGACAAAATGTTGAATTCCTTGCTATCTTTTCCCTTTTTTAATGTGACCATGTTAGCAGGATTCAGGTAAATGTTTCAAACCAGATCACAGAAGTGTTCAACTTAAGGAAAGTCTGTAAAACAAATTACAGCGTTCTCAGCAGACTTCAATCTTCTGCTTGGGTTATTATTGTTTCATAAAGTTAGAGAAGGTGAGGACTGAAAGAATGTGTTTAGTCTTCTCCGTGGTCTGGACCGTGTTAGACCATCGGTTCAGGAAAATATTTCTGGTCATTTATGTAATGTTTCAAAACCTTTACTCTATACAGAGAGTTATTGTTGCACGCCTGGCTTCCCCTCTGCCTCATTTCTTTTTCCCTCTTTGTTTTTTTCCCCTTATGTAATCTTAATCATGTCACACATCTCTGTCTCCTGTCCGCACGTGCGTGTTTATTCTCCAGGTGTTTTGGACTCCTGCTCAGCCCGGGGAGAAATGTGAAGAACAGCGACATGCACCTGCTGGACCTGGTGGGTGGCTGTTTTTTTGGCTTATGTAGTGTTTGTATCTGGTGTGTATGTGCCAATGTGTTCCAGCTTGTGTGCCCAACAGGAGTCAATGGGAAAAAGCTCAGATGGGAAGTCTTACATCATCACAGGAAGCTGGAACCCCAACACGCCTCAATTTCAGGCTGTGAACGAGGAAACGCCTAAAGGTAAGAGCCAAAAACGCGCTCTCAAGGTTTAGATAAGACCGACTTGTTCTCAAGCTTATAACAACCTTTGTATTTACTGGGTACTTGTTTGGTAATTCAGTTATACAGTATTACTTTAGAGCAGTTAGTGAAATATGTGAATATATGACTTCTAAGCAGTTGGGTTGTGTCAATAATTTGGGGTGATATTTCTTCTGTTTGCTTATAGATAAATTCATGTACATGACGACTGCAGTGGATCTGGTGATCACAGAGGTGGAGGAACCGGTCCGGTTTCTGCTGGAGACGAGGGTCAGAGTGTGTTCTCCAAATGACAGGCTGTTCTGGCCCTTTGGCAAGCGTAGCTACACTGAGACCTTCTACCTTAAACTACGTCAGGTTTGTCTCAATAACCAGACATTGGCTGTGACGCCGAGCCATTTAATCCTTAGAAATACTGTGAATAAATAAGAATAATTTCATTGTTTTTTGTAAAACAACCAGTCAGTTTGACTGCCACGTCGAGGACTAAGGCCTCCGTATATGGGTCACGTGCTTTACCCCCTACAACACCAGCGCACCCCTTATTCTTTTTTAAAGCGGTTTTGTTCAAACTGAACTAAGCTGACTTAACCGATTCATTATTTTATATTATTTGGTATGGGATTCATAGATTATGAGAACCTTGAGTAAAGATTCCCTGGTATGACGGCATTAACAAAAATCTATAACATGAAGAACTTTGTGTTATTTAAAACCGAAAAACAATGATAAAGTTATCTATAATATTGATTTGTTGCTATTTTAATTTTAATACAGGGACTTACAGGTTTTATTTAAGGTAGTAAAAGGATGGCTGTTATACAACTGCTTTTTTTCTCAAACCCCCAGTCGGTCGTGGCAGATGGTTGCTCATACTGAGCCTGGTTCTGCTGGAGGTTTCTTCCTGTTAAAAGGGAGTTTTTCCTCTCCACTGTCTCTACATGCTCATCCGGAAGGAGTGAATGCTGCAAGTCACTGACTAGATGCAATCTGCTGGGTTTCCTTAGATAGAAAAACTTTTTATCTAATTTGAATAAATAACTAACTTTGACTGCACTGTTCAATGGTTAGGATTAATTGAAACGTATGTACCTGACTTTTGTGAAGTGCCTTGAGATGACATGTGTTGTGAATTGGCGCTATATAAATAAATTGAATTCAATTTTAAGAGAGTAGTTTTGAATTTTTGAAATGGGGTTCTGCTAAATGATTATAAGTAGTTCATATCCTAACTGCTTTCACTATGCTTCATATCTTCATTTTGTAGAAATACAGATTACTTTGGTCCCAGAAGCTGAAGCTAATGACTTGATTAGAGAGGGACCATGACCAGATTTAAAGAATGAAAAATATTATAGCTTTCTTTTTTGTCTACTGCATTAATGTGTTTACATTCTTTGAACACAGCACTTAGTGTGTTTGACACAGGAAGGTCTTTGGTGATGCACCGCTTTTTGCATCCATTTTTAGTGTAAATTATTAAAGACACTGGATCATAAAATAGACTGAGAAGATAGAAGCCCTCTCTGACTAGCTATTAGCTCCAGACCACAGCACCAAGTTATTTTTATTTATGGAAAATGACACTATGGGAGTTATGGGAGATAAAAAAATGCTTTTAACAGAACAGTGCTTAAAAAATTCTGACATATTCCTTTTAAATATGAGCTTCTCAAAAAAGTTTTGTTCAACACAAATTATCATAGTTCGCGATCCTTCTCTAAGATTTTGACAATATGAACATTTCTGTTTAGCATACTTCGCTGGCCCCCTAATCCAACTACGAGACAGGTTACAAAGTTGTTAAACTAAATCAAGCCTCCTTATTCTAACACATTATGTTTTCCCAGAGTTAATCAGACGTCTTCTCTTCTCAGATGGAACGAAAAGAACGAAAGAGTCCTTCCTCTGACACACTTTATGAGGTGGTGAGTTTGGAAAGTGAGACGGAGAGAGAAAAAAGGAAAACCTCAGCTAGTCCTAGCATACTCCCTTCTGGGCCCAGTACCATGGCTCCTTCACCGCCCGAGGATGATGAAGAGGAAGGTAATCAGACATCTGTCTGCTATACAATACAAGTGGGAGCTATAAATTAGTTTACACATAAATGCTGGAGACAGCCCGGCCCAAAAAATAATACAAAGTGGAGCTCCTAAGGCCCTTAAAATTAATAAAGCTTACACCATGCAACATAAGTGGGTTATTTGTATATTTCTTATCTGATTTATACAGTACTTCACATAAGAATCAAAATTATTTCCTGTGAGAAAGCACCAAATTTAGACATGTAGTCTAGAGGAGTTGAAATCATGCACTTACTTACAGAACTGTTTGTTCTGTATCGTTCTGGGTACAGAACCAGCAGACGTGTTTTAGTCAGTGATTTCTGCTGGACTGTAACAGGTGACAAAGGCTACCAAAAGCAAAAGAACAGTTGTAGTTGTTGGTAGGTTTGTTTTGTAGCTGCAATATTTTTGTCTTTCTCAGATGCTTCTTAAAAAAAATTGTACACCAAATTAAGTCATTTACAGCAGAACGTTCTTCTTGTAGATTCTGTTTATATGGTAAAATCTGCATGCACAGACCTTATTACTCACTAAGCAAAACACCTTATTGACCCAAGTTACTATTTTAAAATTATATTACCATCTTTTCTATGTTTTTCTCATTTGTCCAACATGTAAGAATAAAGCAAAACTCAGCTAAAATCTTAGGAAAATAACTATTCCTCATTAATGTTTTGCATGGCTAATCCATCATTTTGCGTCTTGTTTGCGTTGCTTTGTGTCCAGATAACGACGAGCCCTTGCTCAGCGGGTCTGGTGACGTTTCAAAGGAGTGTGCAGAGAAGATCCTGGAGACCTGGGGAGACTTGTTGTCCAAATGGTGTGTATTTGTTCCCTTATTAATTTGTTGTTTTACTCTGCACATTACTACATTGAATAGATGTAGATTGGGTTGTCTCTATGCAAACAGTCATCACTTGCTTATTACAGCTTGTTAGGATGCTTTCCCCCACCACTGTAATTTATGTAACTCAAAACTTGTGATCAACTCTATAAAAACCTCTTAAATTCCCTGTAACTCAAATTGAAAGCCTTCACTTTTCTCTGTGTAATTTTCAGTCTTGATGTTCTGCTTGGAAGAACAATTTTGATAAAATATTTTTTATTTATTATGCATGTAAATTTATATATTTTAATGGTGCTCTGTAGATTTTTGTTTTCTTCTCCAATAAAAATAATGCCTACATTGAGAAAGGAATCATAAGATGAAGGCCATATTGCCCTAGCCCTTTAGGAGATTTTATTATATTCATCTTTTTCAATTGTGAGTAAATAAAGAGAAGAGTGTTCTTGCAATGTGAGGTTGAAGTCCTCAGGTAAATCACAGAAAGACCTTTAAAGTCTTTATACCCTGAGGACCAAACCTGGCAATGATTGCATCACATCTATGAACGCGCTCAAATAAAAATTACCTTCGCTGTGTCTGCAGAAAATGCCACGAGTTATGTGACATGACCCTTGGAGCAAATAAACTAATAACATAACAGTAAACAGATTTAAATAAATTATAAAAGATGGGTGAAAGTAAGTAAATCATTAGGGAGTTGGAAATTCCAATGCTGAGAGAAAACATTTTCCTTCTTACAGATTGCTTCTATTTTTGCTTTGTTTGCCACACTTAAATGTTTCAGATCATCTAACAACCTGTATTAGATAATAAGCTGAGAAAAAATGCATTTTTTAAAACTGTTTATTAAAGCAAAGAAACCCTATTCAGATCCAAGTAATTGCCTCCTAAACATAATAATTCTTGTTCCACCTTGGTAAGTCTTTAACTTTGTTGTGGAGGAATTTTAGCCCACACTTTCAGACTTGTGAAGGGATTTTAAAAAAATCCTTTTAATTTCTTGTAGTTTTTTTAATTCAGTCAGAGATTGAGTTGCTGGTGTGCTTTTTGTCTTCCTCATGCTGCATAACCCAGTTGTCCTTGAACGTACGGTCACAAACTGATGGCCGGACATTCTCAAGTCGTCCAAGTCCTGAAGCAGCAAATCAGCCCAGACTATCTCACTACCACCACCATGAAGAAACTCTCCCATAGATCCAAATTTTGCCCAGTCTGTTTTATGTTGAATTGTGACCACCAGCATTAACTGAGGCAAGCGATGCCTGGAAAGCTTTAGATGTTCTTCTGTGTTGTTTTATGAACTCCTGGATGAATCACCAATGCGCTCTTGGTGTAGATTTGGGAGGCGGGCCACTCCTGGGAAAGTTCACTACTATACATTGTCGTCTTCATTGGTGAATAAGGACACTCTGTGGTTAACTGGAGACCAACATCCTTAGAAATGGCTTTGTAACCTTTTCCAGACTGGTAATGTCAATGACATTTCTCTCTTTTTAGCCTGCTTCATGTTGTCAGACAGGTTCTATTTGAGTGTTTTATTGATTCTACATATCTGACAGTAATTATCCTTGATGTGGCTAGGGAATTTATATCCGCTTTCTAAAGAAGATGGTTAAAGTTTAGTAAGGGGGGGATTAGTTTCTCTCTGGTTTGTTTGGACAGCTGTTTTCATTATTTCAGAACTGCATTTTGTATTGTCTCAGGTAATCTTTACGTTTTTTGATGATCTGAAACATGCAAGTATGGCAAAAAAGTGATAAAAGAAGAAATTTGTGAGACAGATTAATGGTTTTGTCGGACCACTGAATCTCTTTGCATTGATATGTCTGTGCTTTATTCTAATATACATGCTGCAAAATGCTGAATTTCTAAATAGTTGCACATCAGACTTAGAAAAAGTGGCTTCCGAGCCCATATAACATTTGGATATGTTTGTAAATAAAAGAAAAATATTAAATTGTGTATCAGTTGACATTTTTTTGCTATATTGTTTTACTGCCATTGCCAAGAATTGGTGGGTTGTGGAAAAAAAGCACAGCTACACTAAAAGGTAGATAAATTACACACACAAGTTAAATATTTAGGACCACATGACCGAAAATAGCTTGTATTTGTATTGTTAAAAAAATTTTTGTATTCAGGATTGATTGCTTCCTCTTGTGGAAAGTGGGAGCTTCAGGAAGTAAATCTGTTTTTATTTGTCTTGGGTTACATAAGGAGCCCTCATTCTCATAATCCTGGTCTCATGAACCGTCAGTCGAGATAAACCTCAACTCTTTATGACTATTGAAAACACAATTTTACTAGCCCAAAGAGGACACGGGCATAAAAAAAGGCAGGGTGGTTGAACATTATGGTTCTGTGTTTTCCTCTATCTCTTCTAGGCACATGAACCTAGCAGTGCGTCCAAGACAGCTGCCAGCGTTGGTGCGGAGCGGCATCCCTGAGGCACTCCGCGGGGAGGTGTGGCAACTTCTGGCGGGCTGCCACAACAATGACCACCTGGTAGAAGAATACCGAACTCTCATCACAAAGGTAAGACCTCACAGAAGAATTGTTAATAATTAGGACAAGTCTGCACCTACTGGGCTTTTTTGTGGATAAAGACATTAAAACAAATGTAAATTATCTCATTAATATTTGTTCCAACCTGTCGCTATGAGTGTAGCCAAACCCCATTTGAAAGAATAACTCCGCCCCCAGACAAATTTTGAAAAATGCCATCAAAATGGGCGGTGCCAAGAGAGACTGAGGGGCACAGCCAGGTGTGGGGATGAGCGGAGGGGGTTAAGTGGGGTGTGTTCAGTAGGACAAAGGAAAGTGGAAGCTGGCTTAATTTGACATATTGAAACATGGAGAGTGAGCATAGCGATGTTGGTAGTTTCGCTATGGATAGATCTTTTGAGGTAAAGGATTTTTCACCCCCCCTCATCACCAGAGGTTAACGGAGGCTTTATGGAGCCCAGCGGGTCTGAGTCTTATCAGTTCGAGCTGCTGGATCAAAGCGCTGACCAGCAATGCCCGAAGCCAGCGCTGTCGAGGCAATGGAGGAGGAATTCCGACTCCTGACTCGCAACGGGGTTCAGTGTCTGAGTGAGATGGTTTTATATTCAAACGCGGGGCTGTGACATAGATATGTACCAAGCTGTGGTTTTTAAACCAATAGGAAATTTCAACTGCAGTGGCCACCGTTCAACCCAAAGAGGGCAGCATTCAGACGGTTTTAGGACAAATATTGCAGAATTAAACAAGTTCACGTGACATTTAAAAAATATCAGAGTAACTTAAAGATAGCACACTTAATGCCCAATTAATATAGCAAAAAAAGGTGATTTGGGCTTTAGCTCCTCTTTAAGGTGTACAAGCAGCCCAGATTTTGTTAGGGTCTTATGCTTGGACATTTGCCTCTTTTCCATCCTTGGTTCCAGCACCGCTCGGTTTCGATCAACTAGATCTCGCTCTACTCTGCACGAAAGCTGTTGTGTTTTCCATTGACTCGCTAACAGTTGGAGTTATGGCTTGAAGCCCCGCCTCCAGCTTTCAGCGTCATGCTCTCTGCCATTGTTAACCCTTACTGTCTTATGGTTCTGTGCGAACCTATGAAAAAATTCGTTTCAAGTACAAACATTGTAAGTAAAATAAACTCTCACCGTTGCGCATGCTCCAACTGTGATTTCGAACCGACGGCATGGCCTTGGGTTTGACCTTCCCTGGCCACTGTGGTACTTAATATTTTTGTAGTCGCTTTTGAGGTTTTTGAGCCTTTCTCGTCAGTGTGGTAAAATACATGGCTTGTCATTCTCTGCCTCGGCGAACACCTCATGCCGCTGACATACGGCCTACCACGCTCTTGACCAATCAGTAAACAGTATGTTCACATCACATTTCGCCCCTGCGCAGCCCTGAGAAGGCCAGTACCGGGCCAGGAAAGGGAAAAGAGTCAGAGGTGAAGGGAAGCTGAATGAAACTAAATACAGAAGAAAAAAAATCTTCTACAGCTTTTCCGTCTGAGTAGTTCCAATGCCTAAACAAGGCTGGTGCTACTGGTGGTTTTTAACCGGTTCTGAAAAAGAACTGGTCTGCTTTTCCAACACTTGACAGCCAAGTTGGAACCACATGAATCAGAAGCTTTTCCTTCTAGCACATATTTTTGTCTAACTGAGGCAGGTTTTTTTTGTGTCATTTTTCTTGGAACATTGTTGCTGTTGTTCTCTTTGGCAACCGTCCTAATTTATTTTTAATGATTTAGGAGCACACCTCAGGGTCCACCAGTGGCCATGTTTTATAAGATTTTAGTCACACGTGCTTTTAAACTTGTGATGGTCACGGCCGTCGCTCGGTAGATAAGGCGATCAGATAACTGTTTTATGCAAGCTCTTCACCGTTCTTCCTTGACAGAAAATATTTTGTATAGTGAAAATTCAATTATATATTTTTTCTACTTTATGTAGAACAAAAGTGTTTGCAGAATGTACAGTGGCTCTCCACACTTCTTGACATCCATGGTACGGAGAGATTCCAGTGTAAAAAGCAGCAAAAATGAATGTATTTTTATTGCAGAGTTATAATCTCACACTGAAATGTTAAATAAAATCTGACTCATAAAATGATAACATTTATTAAATAGTGAGAAAGGTTACTTTTAATAGTTTTGTTTTACAAAATCACTAGTGCCACACTAATTACCACCCTGTAACACGTCCTATAAGATAAATTTCACAGAACCTTTTTTTTTTAGTTTGTGTGTGTGGTTTTTTTTTTAAACACTGTGTCTTGGAACTTGACAATGGGAAAGACAATAGAACATGCCTTCAATCAGGAATATTGATGTTCATTAGCCAGGAAAGCAGTTCCTCGCCTAAATTTGTCTTAAGTCAGTAATAAGGGTGCTAATTCTGTTTGTACTATGAACATTGAACATTTAATGAGGGAAGCTATGTGTTTTAACTGGATGTGTCAAGATGAAGGTTCAAATCTATCAAATTAAACTCTTGCAATATAGACTGACTTATATTTTGTGTGAAATATTGTATTATTGTTGTTCATTTGAATATGTGTATTCGCATATCTGCAAAGTAATGGCGTTTAGTGTTTTAATTCCAGGATGGTAAAGAAATGTCTTGCATTTCAGAGCTTGGGTTGCACTTTGTGGTCTGTTTGAATGTGATTTGATCCTTAGATGGTTTCCTCCTTGTTTGTAGTTTGAATTATTGTTTTGCGGTCTCTGTTCTTATGTAAAATCTACCTCCCCAGCAGCATACTGGCTCCCACGGGGTGAAAATTTGTTGGCCTTTTTGCTTTCTCATTTCCGTCCCTCCTATTCCTCCTTGGATATTTTCTTATCACCGTCTGTACCTGAAGGCTGTACTTGTGGTCTTGAAACCTGTTAAGTCTCAGATGAGTACTGATCAGTAGGGAAAGTCCGTTGTAATACAGTTTTTACAGCTAAATGTCACAGAAGTCATGTTCTTTTCCTCTTGGCATGAATGGTATGATTAGAATCTCGACTTTAATTTTGACATTAATAACAATGAATAGCCACTGGACAGAAGGCTGGACAGGAATTCATTACAAACGCTCTTAAGCATTCAAGATATGTACATCACCCAGCAGACACTCACTAGGATTTGTGTTTTTTTTCTTTTGGTTTGTTTGCTGGCTTTGAACAGGAATAGTTTAGAAAATGTCCAATGAAACGTTCTACTTTTATTCATCTCACCTTCTACTTTCCCAAACTCCTGCAGTTCAGTCTGATGTGAGCTCTCAGGCATACAGTGCAACTGGAATAACCTTTTGTTATTTTACTGTATGGAGTGGAAAACAAGGCTGAAAATAACAAATATGGTTAAAAGTGTGCAAATAAGATAAGTTGTGTCATATAATAGGAATATTACTTGTATTCATATCAGTATTGCCATTGTTATCAGCACTAAATCAATAAAGTATTTTTTCCCTGTACTGCATATAACAGTAATGCTTACCTAATTAGCAACATTACTTTCTCGTTGTTTATTCTGTCTTCATTGTCTTCAACTCACTTTTGTATCCAATTTCCTCTGTGAATCTGACTCACCCTCATAGAAAGCAAATTTACTGCCTTAAACTGTTAACCTGTGGAGCCCCAGCTAATGGCTTGATATGAGGGACTCTAAGCTGTAGATATTGTGGTCTGCATGTGATCTGGGGCCATTCTTCCTCTCAGCAAATATTTCTGAATACAGCTCTCAAGGTGAGACAGTTGGTCAGGATTACTTTAATCATCTGCAAGTTTTGTTTCAGTTCAGCTCAAAAATGTACTCCTACTCGACATCTTCCGCTTTATCTGGGACCGGGTCGCAGGGGCAGCAGACTCAGCAGACACACCCAGACGTCCCTCTCTCCAGACACCTCCTCCAGCTCCTCTGGGGGGAGCCCAAGGCGTTCACAGGCCAGCCGAGAGACATAGTCCCTCCAGCGTTTCCTGGGCCGTCCCCTGGGCCTCCTCCCGGTGGGACGTGCCTGGGACACCTCCCAAAGAAGGCGTCCAGGAGGCATCCGGTATAGATACCCGAGTCGCCTCAACGAGCTCATCTCGATGTGGAGGAGCAGCGGCTCTACTCTGAGCCCGTCCCGGATGGCCGAGCTCCTCACCCTATCTCTAAGGGAGTGCCCGGCCACCCTACGGAGGAAGCTCATTTCAGCCGCTTGTATCCGGGATCTTGTTCTTTCGGTCATGACCCAAAGTTCATGGCCATAGATGAAGGTAGGAACGTAGACCGACCGGTGAATCTCTCTTCACCACAACAGACCGGCACAGCGTCTCCATTACTGCAGCAGCCGCACCGATCCGTCTGTCGATCTCCCACTCCATTCTTCTCTCACTCGGGAGCAAGACCCCAAGATACTTGAACTATTCTACTTGAGGCAGGAACTCCCCTCCAACCTGAAGAGGACAAGCCACCCTTATCCGGTTGAGAACCATGGCCTCGGACTTGGAGGAGCCAATCTTCATCCCAGCCGCTTCACACTTGGTTGCGAACCGCCCCAGTGCATGCTGTAGGTCTTGGCTAGAGGGCGCCAGCAGGACCACGTCATCTGCAAAAAGAAGAGACGAAATCCACTGGTCCCCAAACCAGACCCCCTCCGGCCCTTGGCTGCGTCTAGAAATCCTGTCTATAAAAGTTATGAACAGGACCGGTGACAAAGGGCAGCCCTGCTGGAGTCCAACATGCACCGGGAACAGGTCTGACTTAGCGCCGGCAATGCGGACCAAACTCCTGCTCCGCTCGTACAGGGACCGGATGGCCCCTAATAAAGGGCCCCCGACTCCATACTCCTGGAGCACCCCCACAGGGCATCACGAGGCACACAGTCGAATGCCTTTTCCAGGTCCACAAAACACATGTGTACCGGTTGGGCAAACTCCCATGAACCCTCGAGTACTCTGCCGAGGGTATAGAACTGGCCCAGTGTTCCACGGCCGGGACGAAAACCACATTGCTCCTCCTGAAGCCGAGGTTCGACTATCGGTATGTATGCAAGGATTTACATGGATTTACATGGAAGGTTGAGTGGAAGGAAAAAAATGTTATAGAAAAAGTTGGCCAAGCACACGTATGTGCAGCCTTGACAGGACTGCAAAGCAAAACCTATGCAAGAAACTTTCTTCACACCTAGCCATGGGCTATTCGCCTCTATGCCAGGCTGCATTGATGCAATAGTTCATGTAAAAGGAGCCCCAATCAATTATTGGTTGAATTGGAGTGCATTTACTCTACATCACATGGAAATGTGTTTCAGTAAGCCCACATTTCTGTATTTAAAATTATTTTGTGACTCTCCGTCCTCATGGAGGGTCTCAACTACTGTCTGCTGGACAACTTTCAAGTCAGTTGTCTTCTAATGATTGTGCAGGCCATTACAGGAAAACGTTATATATTAGAACTTAATTTTGAGTTTTCATTAGTTATAAAACATAACGATCAAAATTAACAAAAATACACACATGAAATATATCAGTCTGTGAATTCCACTTTCTAAATTGAATTACTGAATTAAATAGACTTTTCAGTGAGTTTCTAATTAAAAAAATTCCTGGGACTGTAGGAGAGCTAGCCTGATTATCAGTCAGTGCAATAGTTGGAGAGGTATAATAAAGAGTAATGTGAGCAAAGTAGTTTAGAAAAACTGGGACAAATGTAATATTTGAATATTATACATTAAAGTTCAATTTATGTATTTATTTTGCAAGTTTTGTAGAGTTGTAGAGAACCGCTTAAAAAAAATTGAGGGCTTGCAGCTTGGATTTATTTGACTAAAATATTATAAAGTACTGCGGAGTGAACTGGTGCTTGAACTACTTTTGTGTTAAAAACACCTATATAGTAGTCGATATGGAACATTATTACTTTTCTGTCGGTTCAAATGGAAGAAATTTTGGATTGTTAGGTTGTATATTAGTAGTTGAGCATGATGTTTTGTTGCACTGTTATTTTATAATTTTTTATTCAACTCATATGCAGCCAAATACCAGCTTTCTCTCTCTCTCTCTCTCTCTCTCTCTATATATATATATATATATATATATATATATATATATATATATATATATACACACACACACACACGCACACCTTGTTTTGCGATATGTAGTGAGGACCATCTGTTGACTCCCATTGACTTCCATTGATTTTCAGTCATTTTCAACCCTTTCTATGCCCTAACCCTGACAATAACCCTAAACCTAACTATTACCAGTGCATGCCTAACCCTAACCTTAACCTAAAGTCAATTCACACCTTAGTCCTAAACCTAACCGTTAGCAAAATAGGTCGTGAGGACCAGCAAAATGTCCTCACTTTGGTACAAACAGTCCTCAATTTGATGGTGAAATCGGGAAAATGGTTCTCACTGTGCTGCCAAGACAGGAACACACACACACACACTACCGAAACTTTCTCATTTAATGGTTTTCTTTATTTTCATGACTATTTACATTGTAAAAGAACCTTATTTATGTTTTGTATTTTAGATTACCGTATTTTCCGCACTATAAGGCGCACCGGATTATAAGGCGCACCTTCAATGAATGGCCTATTTTAGAACTTTTTTCATATATAGGGCGCACCGGATTATAAGGCGCATAGAATAGAAGCTACTGCAGTCAAACGTTTGACTGGGGTTGCGTTATGCATCCACTAGATGGAGCTGTGCTAAAGAGAATGTCAGATAAGTCAGTCAGTCAAACTTTATTAATACACTACAAACCAGCGTTCTGATAACTCCATTCACTCTCTTGGTAAGGTCTCCTCTACATAGAATTCTATTGAATAGAGCCAACCGCACGTTAGGAATGCATTGGAGTCTATGAAGTTGAAGTTTAAATCAAAGGTTAGTTAAAACGTGAACGGGAACTTTTCCCTGATTCAGTAAACACGTAAAAGAAACAGTTTGATGCACTAAATCAAACGTTAGTACTGTTAATCTTTCCTGTTTCTGTCCCCTGACCGTAGTCTGATGACACAGGGGAGACGCTTTCTCCAGGGCCGAAGTTACTAGTTTCCTCGGGGTTAACTCCCTCACTCATACGTTGCTGAGTTGAGCATGAAGAAACAGCATCAAAACACTGAGTTGTTGACGAGATTCGGGGTTCTTTTTAATGACTTTGCAGCACGTAAAAACACAGGCCTTACAGACTCATACACCGCTGCTCCGGTCGCCGTTTCTACCCACCCCACACACACAATAATACCGACGTCACTCCTTCACTCTTGATTCTCAGCTACGGCAGCACACAGCGCCACCTCTGTCTGGAGGAGTAATGTCAACATCTTCCATACACACACACACGAAACATACACCCCACACACAGAGCTTCTAATCACATATAGTTCAAGCAATTCCTGCAACAGTACATTCAAACGTTATACACACACAAGTGGTGTTGGACTAGGACTAAGCACAGTACAGGTGTTTACCGCTATTACTTCGGCGACGCCCCTGACTACGGTAGCCGTATTGCTGCAAGCGGTGCGGCTTTGTAGTTAACCAGTCGTACTGAAACATTTTGACAGAGCGCCGTGTACAACCAGTATGGATCAACCAATTAACCAATTGATCCATATATAAGGCGCTACGGATTACAAGGCGCACTGTCATTTTTTGAAAAAATTAAAGGTTTTTAAGTGCTCCTTATAGTGCGGAAAATACGGTACTCAAAGTAGCCGCTCTTTGCTATGATGACTCAAATATTAACCTTTGGCCGTCTTTCAATGGACCTCTGGGAAGTTCTTTCAAGACTCTTTGGAAAACCATTTCAGGTGACCAACTCCTGGAGCTCATAGAAAGAATGCCAATAGAGCAAAACTGTAATCAAAGCAAAGGGTGGCTATTTGGAAGAATCTAAAATATAAAAATGTTTAGTTATTTTTATAACCTTTGGTTTACTGCATAATTCCATGTGTGTTGATTTACAGTTTTGATGCATTGGTGAGAATATACAATGTAAATAGTCATGAAAATAAGTGAAAAAGTGTATCTAAAGATAGTTTTGAAATGAAGCGAGTCAGGACAGGACGTTTCACAGCTTAATTTTTCCAAGCCTGTTTTCTGCAACACTCTTCCATTGGCATTTATATTCACCTCCATGTATGTCTACGTGCTGCATATTTTATTAATACTCAATAATTTGGTGGAATAAATCTTACAGTGTACTGTTGTTTGGTGGTTAAACCTGAGCTGCATGAGTAATACCTGCCTTATTTGCTTAAAGGTGAGCAGAATTGCCTGGAAAACAGTGTTTTGCTCTTTAGATGTGATTACCTAACTCTAGTAGTAATTTAAAATCACCTGCAGTTATATAGATTAACTTCTTGCACATCATTGATTATTTGTACATATTTATGCAGAAATTAGATTTGTTCTTTTGACCAGTTGTGCCGCACAGTTGGTTAAAGCTACTGTTTGGCTGCTGGCTATGTCAGCTTCTGGACATGTTACATAAGGAAGCATAGTTCACACAGGTGACAGAGGGCCATGACAACACGCTTTACTTTTCCCCCTCTGTTCTACCACTCTGTTCTTATCAGCGTCATTGTTCTGTTTTTGTCCCAAACTTCTCCATGTCCTCCTCTTGCTTGATGAGCTGCTTCTTTTCAACTTCCATCCTCACCCACATTGCTTCCCTTCCTTCAGCCCTTTAGTTGTACTGTCATCTATTTTTAGCTCCTCGTGTACCGTGCTGAGGAGGTGCGTGAAAGCAGGGAAGAGTGTCTGGATTGTCGGGGAGAAAGGTGCAGGCGCGGGGGTGTGCGTGTGTGTGTTCAAGACTGTGTGGGTGTGTCTGAGTCTCCATCACGCTGCCCGAAATTTCCTTGCACGAGGCAAAAATGTGCACTCTTTAAGTCATCAGGGATTGGACACAGAAATTGCTGTGCTAAATCTGACAGTAATTACAACGCACAGAATTTACTAATTTTGGATATTGAGTAATTCAATGTAATCTGCCTATCATGTGAGCTAAACGTGAGTGTGAGTAATTATAGGTTCTAATCACATGCTGATTTGACCATGTGATTAACCGCCCCAACAGTGTTGGGAAATGAAGTGATAAAAATATTTAGACTATGCTCTGTCCATGGGGTTTATTTTATTGAAGCAAGTCTCCTGTGAAATACAGGAGCAGCATCTTATGGTTATATATAAAATCAAGGACGCATTGATAGATTGAAAGTGTAAGACTTTCAAAAGTTTGCCCAGTCTGAGCTTATTTTGTCTTTTAGATACTGTTTTTCTAAACAAATGTACCAATGAATTGGCTACAGATTGGAATGGGCTGATTTTTTTCCTTGATTGCGTCTGATCAGTATTCGTTAGGTTAAGTACAAAAAAACTAGAAAAAAAATCTACATTCTTTATTATTCATTTAAGCTAAAAACAATTTTAATTAATTTTTACACAAATCCGATAAAGGTTAGGGAAAAAAAGCATTGACGTTTATAAATGCGGACAATCTTGGATTTTGTTTAATTTTTTGTGCCACATATTTTTCTTTTTTAGGTAAAACAAAATGGCATCAGTCAATGTTTGAATCATCATATCCCACCTCAAAGAAAACTAGAAATTTATATTGGCCAGGAAAAACCCGAACGGTGCATCTCTCGGTTTTAACCCCTCTGCTTTATGTTTCTGGTTTCCATATTTTAAAATATGTTTAACTTAATTTAACTGCTTTTATTTCAGACAGAAAAGCAACAACTATGCCTACAACTTCTGAAATAATATAAAATATTGATTATTCCAGCTATAATAATGTTATAACATTTATTCACTTTTTATTTTGATTTTGAGGTATTAACTTAACCAAAAATATTGCAAGAACTCTAAATCTTGTTATACTTTTAAGTGGTCGATGGACAGATTGTTTTACCTTTTTGTTGTTCTGCTCTTTGAGTATTAGTGGGTATATAAAAAGCTTGATTAGAAATATTTCCGAACGATATGACTGGAAAACGTTTCCAGTTTTGAAATCGGAAATTTTCAAACCTACAGGTCCTTCTCAAAATATTAGCATATTGTGATAAAGTTCATTATTTTCTATAATGTAATGATAAAAATTTAATATTCATATATTTTAGATTCATTGCACATTAACTGAAATATTTCAGGTCCTTTATTGTCTTAATACGGATGATTTTGGCATACAGCTCATGAAAACCCAAAATTCCTATCTCACAAAATTAGCATATTTCATCCGACCAATAAAAGAAAAGTGTTTTTAATACAAAAACGTCAACCTTCAAATAATCATGTACAGTTATGCACTCAATACTTGGTTGGGAATCCTTTTGCAGAAATGACTGCTTCAATGCAGCGTGGCATGGAGGCAATCAGCATGTGGCACTGCTGAGGTCTTATGGAGGCCCAGGATGCTTCGATAGCGGCCTTTAGCTCATCCAGAGTGTTGGGTCTTGAGTCTCTCAACGTTCTCTTCACAATATCCCACAGATTCTCTATGGGGTTCAGGTCAGGAGAGTTGGCAGGCCAATTGAGCACAGTGATACCATGGTCAGTAAACCATTTACCAGTGGTTTTGGCACTGTGAGCAGGTGCCAGGTCGTGCTGAAAAATGAAATCTTCATCTCCATAAAGCTTTTCAGCAGATGGAAGCATGAAGTGCTCCAAAATCTCCTGATAGCTAGCTGCATTGACCCTGCCCTTGATAAAACACAGTGGACCAACACCAGCAGCTGACACGGCACCCCAGACCATCACTGACTGTGGGTACTTGACACTGGACTTCTGGCATTTTGGCATTTCCTTCTCCCCAGTCTTCCTCCAGACTCTGGCACCTTGATTTCCGAATGACATGCAGAATTTGCTTTCATCCGAAAAAAGTACTTTGGACCACTGAGCAACAGTCCAGTGCTGCTTCTCTGTAGCCCAGGTCAGGCGCTTCTGCCGCTGTTTCTGGTTCAAAAGTGGCTTGACCTGGGGAATGCGGCACCTGTAGCCCATTTCCTGCACACGCCTGTGCACGGTGGCTCTGGATGTTTCTACTCCAGACTCAGTCCACTGCTTCCGCAGGTCCCCCAAGGTCTGGAATTGGCCCTTCTCCACAATCTTCCTCAGGGTCCGGTCACCTCTTCTCGTTGTGCAGCGTTTTCTGCCACACTTTTTCCTTCCCACAGACTTCCCACTGAGGTGCCTTGATACAGCACTCTGGGAACAGCCTATTCGTTCAGAAATTTCTTTCTGTGTCTTACCCTCTTGCTTGAGGGTGTCAATAGTGGCCTTCTGGACAGCAGTCAGGTCGGCAGTCTTACCCATGATTGGGGTTTTGAGTGATGAACCAGGCTGGGAGTTTTAAAGGCCTCAGGAATCTTTTGCAGGTGTTTAGAGTTAACTCGTTGATTCAGATGATTAGGTTCATAGCTCGTTTAGAGACCCTTTTAATGATATGCTAATTTTGTGAGATAGGAATTTTGGGTTTTCATGAGCTGTATGCCAAAATCATCCGTATTAAGACAATAAAAGACCTGAAATATTTCAGTTAGTGTGCAATGAATCTAAAATATATGAATGTTAAATTTTCATCATGACATTATGGAAAATAATTAACTTTATCACAATATGCTAATATTTTGAGAAGGACCTGTATTATACCTTCATGCTGGATACTGGCTCTTGCCTCTTATTATTCCCAAACAATATTAACACTTCAACCAGAAAACAGTATCAAAAGAGGGGTCATTAAATATTAGAAAACACGAAACTGCAATATTATTGTTGAATATTATGATCATAGCAATTGCAGTTAACCCACATTTTCCTCGCTGCATTTACCTGCTTGTTTCAGGTATTCCATAAATGACAATGAAAGACCATCCAGCTGGTCAGATATATTACTAACAAGCAAAGTTGCATATTTTGTAGGCTGCTACATTTCAGGTGCTGTCCTTAAAACTGCTTGGCAATACTATATCTACTTGCATGGATTTTACTGTCCTTTTTGCCCACATCTGAAACAAATCGTAATAATCAAAGTCTAAAGGTTCTGGGAGAGTCATTGGGACATTGTGATATTGGGGGAAAAATAAAACTAATTGTGTATTAATTGCAGTGGAAATCGCCATCACAATAATCAAAGGAAGTTACATGTTTGCCTTATATTGTGCAGCTCTATTCTGAATGCACGGCACATGAAGAATAATAGAATTTAGATTGTGATAGTGATTGGGATTCACTCTGGTTGTGAACTTGACAGCTGATAATACCTTCTATTCTTTACCTTCAAGTTTATTGTCAAGCTGTGCTTTTAGGAAACAATCTGTGAAAGCCTGATTGAGTGTACTGTTTCATTCTAGCAACTGACGTTAAACGCACATGAACAAGACTTTATTTAGCCTAAGCATACCACTGTGCATGTTATTCAAAATGTTATGTTTGTCCTTGATGATAAGTTTAATTTAAAAATATAAGTATCAAGGCATGTCGTTAATCTTGCATGCACACAGATAGATTTCCTGCTATTTTTCTTGCAACCTAAATTATGACTTTCCAAGTTCCAAACTACACTGGTTGTTACTAATGTTAGCGGTGTGAAACTGTTTAAATCTCGATGTGATTATTTAGCACACTTGCACATTTATAAAAAAAAAAAGAGGGGGTGTGAGAGGTTGGGAGGTTGGGGGAAGGAAAAAGCCTTGTGTTTTTGTGGATTGTTATTGGTTGGAGGCACAGAAAATAGGAGGGGCCTCAGTGCTGCTGTTTCTGTAGACAGAGGCAGAAGGAGGGAGACAGTGTTAGAAAGAGACGGCAGAGCAGGACAAATGAACACAGAGGGGTTCTCCCAGCATCGGTATGCCTGCCATTAAGATTTCAATTCCAGACAAAGTTGATGCTGTTAAGGCTGGACATAGACTTAAAGAAGTGTTTTACTCCACCTTTGTGAGTACTGATTTTTGACTTCTGTCAAGCCACCCCACAAGCCACCGACTTCTCAACAGCGTACAATATTCTGCCGGGATCTTACAGTGAAGGACCAAAGAGAAGCTGACACACAAATAGGTGCAGATGGAAGCCTGGTGAAAGCAGAGAAGATCCAACAAAGAGGGAAAAGCATAAGAAGCAGATTATGCCTGATCTTTCCCACAATATATGTATGCAGCTCATTAAACGATGATTTTTCTCTGGAAGCTGTTTCAGTGACTTGATGGACTACAGATTGATAAGCGCTTCACTCTGCAATTTCTGCATTTGCATCCAACGTTGAGGACATCCCAGTATTCATAAGTGCCACATTTCTGGCAGTTTTCTCCTCTGTGCCTTTACCTGGGAACCCTTCAGAAGGTTTTGTACCTTACTAGTACTGTAATTTTGCCAGATCTAAGGGCCACCCCGGGGAGCTCTCTCTCACCTTTATCTGGCCTTTCCGTCCTTCCTGTTTGAAATGGAGCATGGAAGTCTTTGTTTGGACTAAAACCAAGCTGCTGATAAAACCAGCCAGCAACCAGACTTTTTCGATTTATCGTACCCTTTAAGGGGCCCCTTTATGTGTTTTACTGCCTGAGATCATGAATTCCTCCCTGGATCCCCTGAACCAAAGCTCTCTGGACTCAAATTTATCCGGTCCCTTCTGTTTACTTGAAATAGGCTATTCCCAAATTTTCAGCACCTGCCTCCTTGAAATATCTGTCATTCTTTTCCTCACTATCCTTATCATCTGTGGCAACTTGGTGGTGATCTTTGTGTTTCACTGTGCCCCTTTGCTTAGCCAGCACACCACCAGTGCTTTTATCCAGACTATGGCATATGCAGATCTGCTAGTGGGGGTCAGCTGCCTCTTCCCCTCCCTGTTTCTGCTCCACCATCTACAGGGGCTGGACCCCAGACTGACCTGCCAGGTGTTTGGCTACATGGTTTCAGTTTTGAAGTCTGTTTCAATGGCGTCTCTCGCATGCGTGAGTGTAGACCGCTACATAGCCATCACACGGCCTCTTACTTATTCATCTCTAGTTACGCCTTGTCGGGTGCGCTGCTGCATCATTCTAATATGGTTTTACTCTGCTTTGATGTTCCTCCCGTCTTTTCTTGGGTGGGGGAAGCCCGGCTATCACGGCGACGTGGTGAAGTGGTGTGCGGTTGAGTGGAGGACTAGTCCAGCTTTTACAACCTTCATCGTTGCGCTGCTCTACGCCCCAGCCGCTCTCACAATCTGCTTCACATACGCCAACATCTTCAAGATCTGCCGACAGCACACTAGGGAGATCAGCGAGCGCCATGCTCGCTACAGGCCCCAGCAGCAGCAGGGCCCCGGAATAATTGTGGGATCAGTCATGAAGGATTGCACCACAGCAGAGCAAGGACAGGTTTCCCGATTGTCCCAGTATCAAAGGCCCCAACACAACCAACCTCAGTACCAACAGTCTACATACCCAGACAAGCGATATGCTATGGTACTGTTTCGCATAACCAGTGTGTTCTACATCCTCTGGCTGCCCTACATCCTGTACTTCCTGTTGGAGAGTGGAGGGATATACCACCACCCTGCAGTCTCGTTTCTTACAACGTGGTTGGCTATCAGCAACAGCTTCTGCAATTGTCTCATTTATAGTCTCTCCAACTCGGCTTTCAGAAAGGGCCTCAAACGCCTCTGCTCCTTCTGTCTGCGGCGCGGCAGCGATGGCTTCAGAGTGGGGAACACTAAAAAGGCTTTTGTTGGTTCTGTCGAAAAGGGATGTGCAAAGCAGTGGTATGGATATGACAATGGGGACATGAGAGTTGGTACAACATGTCATGTGTAATTCAGATGTAAAAGGAAACACTGGTGTCAAAATAACTTTTGAGCTAAAACGCCCAAAGTTACTGCTCTTTTAAAATCTTTTAAAATGTGCTTTTAAGAGATGGACGAAGATATCATTCTGTTGCTACTATGCCTGGCTCTCCCCTGTAAAAGTCACAGCTGGCAAAGGCAGAGAATAAGAGTCAAAAGCATAGCAATCTGGAATAAAAAAGGGGCCCTATTGGCCCTTTTAAGGTGTTTTTTAGTGATGCAAACACAGGTTGATATGGGTGGAGGCTGACAGATGAAGTGCTCTGGTATGAAGAATTTACTCCTGTGGGAGTAAATTCTTTTGAACAAAAGGTTGGAAAAAAAAATGTTAATCTGCTGATGATGTATTTGTGGAACTGAATACTTGGCTTGTTTTTGCCCAAACAACCAAATAATCCAAGAACCGGAAAGTTCTCATGAAAACTTTTATGTGCTTCATTTGGAACAATGTGACCTTCGTCATCAACAAAATTGGTCACATTGAACTATAAGTCAGATCAAGGACCCAGTGTACTCGTGAGACTGCGCTGAACCACAGCAAGCGGATACAAACTGAATCTTTAAATGTTATTTATTGATATTGTTAAAATGTCTATTGAATTTGTTGGTTTGCACACTGCACCTATTGTTTGATAAAAATGACCTAGTTTTGGTGTAAGACTGCTCAACTGTCAAAAAAATCGATATTATATTGAGGCCTAATGAGCCACAATCCAATAAATGAGTCATTAAATAAATAAAATAATTCCTCAAATAATGAATTATTCAACAGTTTAATTGATATTGTTGAAATCTCAAAATAATTACTGTAACATTTTGTAATTCTTTAAGTTTTACAGTCCACGATGATAAAATTAAGTGTAAACGTAAATGATAGAACATTTTTATGAAATAATCAATCATATAAATTATGAATAGATTTTTAATATTTAGCGATGCATTAAAATAGTAATTTTATTATTTATTTATTTATTTATTTATTCATTCAATTATTGAGCCTTGAAGACATGAAGTCAGTGGTTGGTAGCTAACGCTGCTATATAGTGATTGGTCAGTAGATGACTTGCTGTGCGTTAAACCAATCCAGTGTTAGTGTTATTTCATGATGGACTGTATCACAGTGACTGGGAGATGTTTTAATACATGTTGAAATGATTTTTCCACACTTTAACACAATAATAACATTTTTAATTTATGATTTCCACGTCAACTTTTTCAATAATGTATTTAATAAATTACTTGAAAAAGTAAGCAATTATATATAAATGTTTATATAAACAATTTGTTTCCAGTTGCATTTAAATTATCATGCAGCTACTTTTAATTACTTATTTATTTGACTGTGGCACTTCTCCCATGAAATTAGCATTTTTACCAGTTTGTTGCACCTTAATTTTTTATGTAGCATAATGTGTTTTCAAGACCCAGAAAACATGTATTTTTCCCATTTCTTGTATGCAGATTCTTTTGGGTTAAATCTATAGATTTATTTTATTCAGAGGTAAAGTAGGGTTTCTACAATGGCGGCTGTAAAAGTATTTCTTAGGTCTGAATACATTTGGAAAAAGAAAAATGTATTGAAACAAATGTAATTTTTTGCTTTATTCCCTATCACGTTGTTTAAATGCTCCATCCGTTTAGGTACATGTACCTTAATTGAGTTTTTAAAAAGAAAGGGCCTCAAACTGTGGATAAACACTGCTTCAGATGCTATTTATTTAGATGACTAATCTTTATAGGTGACTCATAACATTCGTCTTTGAGATTTAAAACAGAGGAAGCATCTTAAGAAAATATGGACCTATATGATTGTAAAAGTATGCAAAACCATTCGAGCATTGGTGAAGATCTGTGTGCATGTCGTGGTGTTTTTCAGCGCAGTAATAAGAAAAAATAGCTGAAGACGTATTAATGAGCCTAATTGTACCTTTCCACTTGTAAAGTTGTGTGTATTGAGCTTTCAGGACTCGTGTTAATTTAAGAACAAACATTCCTTAGCTTTATCTTGTCTGCAATGATGTGCCAAAGAAGGTCTGTTGTACTAAGTGTAATATCTGCCATCTGAGTGAGTTTACACAATATTATCAACTGTGTACCGCACTGTGTCGCATCAGTGATGCCTTGTGTGCATGTCTACGACTGTTTCTGAGTATATTGTGATATAAAGTTGCCTTTATTTAAAAACCAATAACAATAAGTCAACTGTTGGGAAAGTAGGTTTCTTTAACAGCAAGTGAGGGCTACATTAAAAGGCACGTGACTGTTTTTAGATCATTCAGTTTCAGAGGTTTAGTTTTACTCCTTTGGTAGCTAAATAATTTAAAGTATTAGTGTTCCTTCAACTCTTCAAAGCAGTTGTCACTTTTTTGCTTTAACTTAAAAAAAAAAAAAAAAACATGTACATAAACCATTCAAGCTGTTTGTTTTCTGTCTGGAACTTGTGTTCATGTGTGATTGAAGCCCAATGGAGACAATGAATGTGTTCAGATATGCCCAGACTAGACCATTGGCTAGATTCTGACTGTTTAATGTGTTTCGGGTCTCTGTACTGGTCCAATTTGTAGTAGTACCTGGTAGATGTCTTAGCTGTAAAGCATTCTGAAAAAGTGCACCCGTCTTCTCTGCTACTGTCTTAGTATTCTCCTGTTTACAGAAATATCTGACCGAATGTTTATCAGCGAACATTTATATTATTTTTTTAATCACCAAGCTCAGTTTGTTCTTAGAAGTGATAAATATACCAATATATATATTGTCTTTATAAAGATGTTTTTTTTTTTTCCCATTGGATTGTAGGGTTTGTAGTTTTTCTGCTTCAAACATGGTCATTTTGATCATTTTAGTTTGGAAGGATTCTGTACAATAGCAGCTTATTTTACAGTCCCTTTAAAACAATACATGTTTCAAGACAATCCATGATGCCTAAAAGTGCTCCCGTTGGTCACATACACTCATTCCTTCCTTCCTGTCGTAAAAACAATCAACTTATTCGTTCTCACGGGAATGACACTGATGGCTGGAAGGAAATTTCCATGCCCTGGTTGGTAAAAATAATGGAAAACATAAGGATGTTTAGAGCTGGAAGAGCGTAAAATGCAAAAATCATGATTTGTAAGAACAATTATAGCCATATGGGTGAACTTCAACACTTTAAAGAGGTAATTTTATACTTTTGCATTAAAATTCAAACAGGTTACTTGCAGTTGCTAGCAGTGGCTCTGTTGTATTTCCAGAATACATATGTCTGTTACATTAAACTCTCTATTTAATATTAACATAAAAATGCTGTGGATGATTACAACTTATGTAGAAAATTTGCACTTGCTGCCTTTTTTTGCTTGTTATTCTGGCTTATTCCTTAGTTGGCCAACCATTTTAAGTGGATCCGCAGTAAGTTGGACTGAGACGACCTAGAATTTTATCTGTCTTGAAAACGAGTCCAAATGGAGCTGCTTGGGTCCGATACTGCACATAATTTTAACATTTAAATATAGAGAATTATTTTTTTAGGTATTGAATGCTCTCATTATGGGTATTTCTGTAGAACTAAACTATTGCCGTTTAATGAGCAACCCAATAATCTAATATCCCAACATATTCAAAAATCGAATGTTTAAAAATTCAAATAACTCCCATACCAGATGAGAACAGACTACCAATAAAACATTCCAGACAGGAGATTCACCTTGTTTTTTTGTTTGTTTGTTTTTGCATATAATAAATGCTGTGTACAATGAGACCTTGTAAGTTTTAGACTTCTACAAAGTTTGGCATATTTCAAACACCAAGGGGGTTCAATTTGTTTCTACATCTTTGGAGAGATGTCTGCTTTTATATAGACTGTGAATGTTGAGTTGATGTTAAAAAGTCAAAACACGTTTATTTATGCTGTTGATGAATGTGAGTGGGACTTGTGGTTACATGATGCTCTGTATGCGATACGGTTTTGTGAATTATAGACGTTGTTTATCTGTGCTGAATAAATAAATCTGATTTTATCGCAGTGTTCTCAAATTATTTTGGAAAAAGTTCTGCTGGATGTTTTTTTTTATGCAACCTATTTTTACATGCAAACGGGTGCCAGAAAAAGTAAATAAGCTGAATATCTTGTCGTCTTTTTTTATCTTGGCTTATCTTGTGGTAAACAACGAAACACATGACATTTGTTCCACTAATTTGTGCGCTGAATTTCTTAGATAATTAGTTTGTAAGTTTCCACTACCAACTGCAAGGGAAAAAAAACCCAAAACTTTTTAATGTTAGTTTTTTAAACTGTTTTAAATAGGCAGCAGGAAACCTTCCTCCAAATAGCACAAAATGAAGGGCATAAGCTATTTAATTATTACAATTTAATGGAGCTACCAGTGCTAAGAGAAGCTTTAGCATGTGCTGATAACAAATTATTGTGAAATGATAAGGAATCAACTCTTAGTTGCTGTAAAAGCAACCAAGATAAATGTCATGCCATGCCATTTTGATATCTCAGCAGGGTTCCTTAGGAGCAGAGAAAGGAAAACAGAATGACATGTCTGCTTTTGTGTCGAGTCAGAGAAAACCGGGGACATAAACAAAGGAGGTTCTTGCTGTTCAGCATTCTCACAGAAGCTTGGCTCTGTGATTTTTATTTTCTTCCTTTTTGACAGGCACATAAATGCATAGGCTACAGCTTTCCTGTTTATGGCTTTGTTAGAACACCATGTTTTGTTGCAGGACTTCACTCACTCAGAGGTTTTCTGGTTTGCCTATTTCTTAGTCTGTTCCCTTTGACTGCAACCAAGTCTTGGACTCGATTAGCTTTTATTGTTGTACTTCTTTGCTATCAAAGATGCCACTAATTCAGTATTACGTCTATCACCATTCTAACTATTGTTATCCATTGCAAATGTAGTGGGCAAAGAAAATAAAAAGACAATGTTTTAAAAGCAGGCAGCCAGTGAGAAAGGGTTGGTATACCCTGGTCATTTTCTTAAAACTTTAGTCAGTTCAAACTTGACTTTTTAAAAACAAGTTCAAAGTTCTTTAGATTGTTTAAACATGGTTAAAGATGATTACAACCTGAAGATATATCCATTAACATGCCTCACTCATACATTTGGATATATAGCCATTAAACCACTTCATCAAGTACATCGGTTCAGTAGCAATCAGCCAATCACATGGCAGCAACTCGATGCTTTTAGGCGTGTAGACTTGGTGAAGACAACTTGATGAAGTTCCTGCTGAGCATCAGAATGGGGAAGAATATATCAAAAAGCACTGATCTACTGGGATTTTCATGCACAGCTTTCTCTTGAGATGACAGAGATAGGTCTGGAAACTGGAAATTACTCAGTGAGTGGTAGTTGTGTTGTTGTCACAGGGCAATCAGTGAACTGGTTCTAGATGACAAAAAGGCAGTTTATATACAAAAATGTAATGCAAGTTCTATCCAATCATATAGGAAGAATTAACATACATTCTTCTAGTTTAATCCTAGTTATAAAACAGTACAATCAAGTTCCGTTTTATGCTAATTGGTAAAAAAGGAAACACAGCAGATTACATTGAGTCGCTGAGTTTACAGCGGTCACCTCCTGAACATGCCTGTGGTGACAGTGGAAAGGAAGGACTCATGACAGAAAGAAACATCTGTATGTGCGGTAGATTTTCAGAGGCAGGTTCATTAGACTTAAGTGCTTTTTCATCTACTAAGTGTCTCTTTATTAATGGTATTGCAAATGTCCTGACTCCTCCCACTTAACAATAGAAAGGTTTTAGTTTAGAATCCAGGCTAGTAGTTTTGATTAGGGACTGGAAAGGTCTCTAAGTAAATGGACCACTTTTAAAATCACTCATCATGTCATTGTCAAAGCTATAAACTAAACACCGTATATCCCTTGTTTATACAATCCTAGTCCTAAAACATTGAACACATTATCCATACATGCTGAGACTGGTGGTGGTGTTCTGTTGATGCAAAGAACAATTATTTAACCTTAATGGCAAACTAGTTTTATCTTCTTACCATGTACAGTTTTCCAAATGAAATAGCATTTTTTTCTTTCATAGATGCCAGTTTTTACTTTATTAAATACCAGAAAAACTGTAATCTCTAATGTTTAGTCAGTGTTTGAGTATTAGGTTTACTCTAACATGTTCCAAAATGTAATCTTTATTACATTTCAATAAATGCGCATCTACTTTTATGATGTCTCAAGCTTCTGCACAGTAGCATGACACACTGGATATGTTTGCTCTTCCCTCTCACGCGACCCTCATTAGAAGTTGCTCTTTAACTCAACAGACAGACGGACAGAGGGGAAGCTAATTGACCATTTAGTCAAAGGTCTTTGTTCATTCTCTCAGCACTTCAGATAAGTATGGCTAAGTGGTGCTTGTCTAAACATGGATTGTTAGCTGTTACTAGGAAGCTGGAGCCAAGTGTAATATATGGAATGAAAAACATCCGGATCATTTAGGATTTCTCTTCAAGTCGGGTTTGTAGTATTATGTCCTTTGGTTTTTGCAGCCTCGGACCCAAACCCTAAATGTGATTAAACTTCATTGATGCATTTTAGCATAGTTGTTCATTGTAATACTGCACAGGTTTTGAAAGGAAAACTAGAGCAGAAATGATCACATTTCAAAATTACTATGAATTAAGTGAGGCAGATTATTTACAGCTTTTCTAGTTAAATTTCAACAAATTAAATAATAAAATATGAAGTTAATTTCTTAAAGCTGTAAAAAGATTGCAGAAGTAACAAAAATGTGGTTGTTTTAGAACAGTGGATGTTAATATTTTTTATACTCTAGCTTTTTTGTTATGGAAGATGGATGAAGGGCGGCAGTCTGTCAGAGGTTGGCATAGGCACTCAAAAAAGTTATGCCAGCCTGCATGAGTTTTCTATTGTTTTCTAAAAGATATTGTTTTGATTTTGTGAAAACTAAAAAATTGAATTTTAAGGTTTCCCACCAATATTTTCTTAAAACCTTCTCTAATCTATCCAGTACTGATTATTGTCTTGTTTTATGAGCTATTTTGATATGGTTGACTTGACTCAGCCCCCGGGACGCTAAACCTTTTGAATGTGCTGATCACACTAATCGTGAAAGCAAACAATAGGGATTCATAGTCTTTTCAAATATGGCATTAAATTTCATCTTAACTCGTTCTCATGAACACAATATATTTTAATCAAATATACTACAATTAAAATACATCGAATATGTAACAACTGATGGACAGAACCTAATCTAACTAAAATGTAATTATAAGTAAAGAATATAAATAATATACAGAAAGATTGTCATTCTCCCCAACCTTTACAAAAACAAGCTAGCAAGATCCCTATTACTTCTAAAATGTCTATTTTCTTATGCTCTGTAGCTCAAACTGGTTCCCACAAAGAATTATGAAAACATAAAATTTCTGTGACTCAGACATCAAGGTGTAGGAAGTCAAATAGGCCTTGCTTAATGATCTCTGAGAGCTGAGAGCTAGCTTCATTTGTTTAAGTAATTTTTCCTTTCCTTACTTTTTTCTGGTTCTCAGATTTATTCACCAATTCAACAAAATGTCCTAAAGACAGGTAGGTTTGATGCATTCACTGACCAAACAACGATGCGCTTTGGAAGTTTCCAACCACCCTATCATCAGTCAGGGCTGGTCAAGCTCTAAATGATGAGACTGCATTGCATAAAATATAAACAAATTCGCACTTTCCCACTGAGATGTGTACTAAGAGGTCTTTATACATTTTTGTTTTTTTTATAAAATTGTCTTTTTGGTAACATTGTTTATTCAAAGGTAATTTCTTCCTAATGTGCTGGTAATCAATAACAAAATGAGCTATCATTAATCTTAGCAGTTCTTAAGGAGAGTTTACTAATCTGAGAGTCTCGCTCCTCTGGCTCCCTGTAAATATTAGCATTCATTTTAATGTTCTTTTATTTGTGTTAAAGGCCTTGCTCCTTCCTGTCTCTCTGAGCTGCTGTACCATCATGCAGCATCCAGCTCTCAGGTCAGCTGATCAGTTGCTCCTTGGTGTGTCCAAAATAAAACATAAGCTTAGGGGTGTCGTGTTTTTGCAGCGGCAGCTCCTAAAATGTGGAATGACTTACCCATGCACTTTAGACAAGCTACATCACTTTCTGTTTTTATATTGCTTCTTAAATCTCATCTCTTTGCCTCGGCATTTGACTCCACGTGAGATGTTGATTTTGGTCTGAAGTTTAGGTTGGTTTTGACTGAATGAGTGTTTTTAAACTACTGTGTATTTAGTATACTATGTTTTTGTGTCTATATAGTGTTATTTGTAATTTTTAAGTTTTATGTATTCTGTACAGTTCATTGGTCCTTGTAATGTAAAGTGTTTTATAAATAAAGCTGGATTGGACTGGATTGGAGTGCGTGGTGCTTATTTTGTGGTGCTCTCTCATCCCTTTAGATTGATATGAGGCACGGGTTTCCCCAGGCTTGTGTTCAAGCTGGCTCCAAATGAAATCTGTAGTTTTGTTAGTGTTTCGGGGTGTTGAAAACATCTGCCAACATTAGTTTCCTTCCTTCATTTTCTAGCAATCAAGGTTAGTTTAGGGCAGAATGAGTTGATTCTGACTAAGTTGGTCTATACCTAAATATTGCAATAACGACTTTATAGATTATGCTGTAGTTCCAAAAGGAGTACTTTATTATTCCCTTCATGTTTACTCTAGTTTGACTATAAGTTTATTGATTGTATTCTAGCAAAACTGCTCAATAACTCTTGAATAATTAGCTTTAAACTTTTAAACATTAAATCTGTTACATAATAAACTGTAAGTTTCATTGTGCTCCTTTTTACCAGCCCTATAATCAGTTTAAAATGTTGTTCCCCTACAGTGTGATTGGGACACGGTTGTCAAATGCATCCAGTTCAACATGTCGTGGAGTACACGACACGTTGAACTGCAGGAAATCTTCCCTGGTTTCATTTCCTCCCGTGGCTTCATATTTCCTAATTCAGATCCCACTACTTTAAAAACAATAGACCTAAACGTTGTTCATTCGTCACCTTATCATTGCTTTCGAACCAAAAGAAAAACTATCTACTTGTGTTTACATCTTAACACATCAGCTGGTATCAGAGCTGAGATTGTCAGTGTAGCAGGATTGACCTTGAAAGCCAAGGTTGGTTTGGTTTCTTTTTATCAGAAGGTATTTTAATCATTGTAAAAAAAAAAAGTTCATTTTAACTCCTTTTAAAGCAGTCATACCAACATTTCTAAAAAAGAAATTTGTAAGCTTTATGCTTTGCCTGTTGCTAAAGTGATACTTTGTAAAACCCCTACCATTGTTTCATGTCATTTGTTAATTTTTGACAACTTCAGAGTATTTTCAGCCCTTCATTTGGTGTGATATGTCCACACTATTGCAACAATGAAATTACTTTTGATGCACTAAAAGCGAATAATATCAGAAGTGGGATGAACGGACTCAGAGTTACAAAAGAAACACGGAGCGGTGGATGATCTGTACAGTGGAAGAGAACACTCTGTGCTGCCAATTTCTCCTCCTGCCCCATGCTTCTTAACAATGCGTGGGGCCCCTACATGCTAAAGATCACTTAGACCAGCTGGGTCTGGAAAGAAGTTATTTTTACAAATACAGCTAACAATAAAGAAATCATCTCAGTAATAATCTGTTTTTTTTGTTGTCTTTGCCACATTCTTTAGAAAACTCCCTTTTACAGAGTGTTACATCTTTTCTCACCTTCTCCCATTCTTCTCTCTTCTAGGAATCTCCTCAGGACAGTGCAATCACCAGGGACATTAACAGGACGTTTCCCGCTCATGACTATTTCAAAGACACTGGAGGAGATGGGCAAGACTCGCTCTACAAGATCTGCAAGGTGGGGCTCTAATACACACACACACACACATGCATGCACACAGAGGGTATTAATTTTAAAGTGAAGTCAATGCAGCACAAATTGCACCGTCATAAAACTGGCTTCATGCAGTGCACAAGGCTGCTGCAGCAGCTGCATGCCAAATGAGGCGTAAACTGTTTTGTAACACGTCTGCAAAAACACATCAGTCTTCTTTTTCACCCATCATGACTGCTGTTGCACTAAATACTATAAAAAAATCTGATTTGCCAATCTTTTCCCACTTCTGTGATTTATTAACTAAGGAAGATGCTGATGCAATTAGAAGTAGTTAACAGTTTTTAGGTAAAGGTGGAGACTATTCAGTTATTCTATATTTCAAACAAATTGCAAATTTAGAGGCTTTATTTCCATTTTCTAACTTAGCAAATTTTACTCCCACCACATTTATGTGCAGCCATGGTAAAGTAGTGTTAAAAGCCTTAAAATATGCATAACCTCAAACTGAAATGCTGAAAATAATACAAACCGTTGTAATTTGGTTGCATTTATTAAATTGGGGAAAAATTCATGTTGAGAAATCTTTATGGTTTTGGTTTTTCTACACAGTCCTATAAAATAACTGCAATTGAAGCATTTTTGAATGTATACCTTTCTTTTTATATAGTTGATCAAAGTTTCTAGGAACCTTTATTTAGTGATCCATAATACTTATCTTTCCAGGAGTATAATTATGGTAAATAATTGAACCTGACTGAACCTATATGGCGCTTTTCCTGTCATACCGACCACTCAAGGCGCTTTAAACTAGAGCCAAATTCACCCTGTTGCACTCACAAACATGCACACATTAATACATTGGTGCGCTGATTGGTCGGGAACTTCATGTTTAGGGCCTTGCCCAGGGGCACATCAACCTGTAGCAGGAGGAAGCTGGAGTCGAACCAATACTTCCAGTTTGCAAGACGACTACTATTTCCACTGAGCCACAGTCGCCTGTTATGACACAGGGCATTTTCTTTTAGCTACTCTTCAAAATAGGAAAGACAGGGAAATATTTCATTTATGTAAGCGAAATATAAAAGCTGTTGATCTGCATAAGACAGGAAGGAGCTCCTTGAACATTAGCAATCACCTAAAGTTGTACACATCCACAGCCAGAGTAATATTTAAATAAAAGAGGAACATGAAAAATGGTTTGACTTGAACCCAAAGTCTGTCTTGCCATCGCGTGTGGTGAGGAGAAGCGAAAGGAAAGTAAAAAAAAATATTTTCAAAGCTCACTGTTTGGGAAATGCAGAAACGTTTGAGATTAGTGTGAGATTTTCTTTTAGACATCGTCACCATATTGTGCTTCATCAGCTACTAAATGACTTGCTAAGGGAATTAGCAATAAAATATGAAGATTCCAGTTGCAAACTGATGAAATGCTAATAAGAAGAGTAAATACGATCTGAAACAAAATTCCCAAGCCATAACAAGACAACTAGATCGAAAATGGAAATGAAAACGTTACAAACAAGTTTGCAAATCAGTAGTGAGAGTTTCCAATGCCCATGTTAATTAACTCTGTCTGATTCTGTGACTGGGAGGTTCATTGAGTTCACAAAAGTCTGGAAAAAGAAAAATGGGCTTCACTTAGAACACACAAACACACACGAAACAAAACAAGAATCAAAGTATAGCCGGTCTATTTGGAACAGGGATCTAATTGCTGTGGTTCTGTAATAATACTTGAGCAGACTGCAGCCTTTTTACACTTTTCAGTTTAATATCATTCATTATGCATAGCTCTTGTAAGGGCATTCATCTCCTCTCAGACAAGGAGCTCCTGAGGTGCATTTGAATAATTCACAGGTTTCTCCCTTTGTTGTGTGTATGGATTGATCCACATTTTGTATTTTTGATGTTTCTAGTTCACTAGGCCACTACAGCCAATTTCCCCCAAATTATCTACTTTGTATCAGTATCAGCTTGAATAAATACGAGCATTTCTCCTAAACATTTTGCTCTCTGAGTCACTTTATTTGTATCCAATCATCATAATTCATCCCTTTTTGGCTTCATATTTATTAAATAACAAGGATAGGTCTGATGATCTGAGTGTTGGAGAACTTTGTTATTTTAAACAATGGGATTTGAATAACTTTGATTGCAGTTGGTCAGCATCCTTTGAAATCTATATTTTTGTGTTTACTCATAAGCTGTTCTAAAGATCTTCTGTCATCAACAATTTGGAAATGTTTTTAATAATCTGTCAAATACAGTAGAAGATGTGAATGTACAGTTTTTCTTTATATTCTCCATTCTCCAAAACCACAACTAATACAAATACAGGGGTTGGACAATGAAACTGAAACACTTGTCATTTTAGTGTGGGAGGTTTTATGGCTAAATTGGACCAGCCTGGTAGCCAGTCTTCATTGATTGCACATTGCACCAGTAAGAGCAGAGTGTGAAGGTTCAACTAGCAGGGTAAGAGTTTTGCTCAAAATATTGAAATGCACACAACATTATGGGTGACATACCAGAGTTCAAAAGAGGACAAATTGTTGGTGCACGTCTTGCTGGCGCATCTGTGACCAAGACAGCAAGTCTTTGTGATGTATCAAGAGCCACGGTATCCAGGGTAATGTCAGCATACCACCAAGAAGGACGAACCACATCCAACAGGATTAACTGTGGACGCAAGAGGAAGCTGTCTGAAAGGGATGTTCAGGTGCTAACCCGGATTGTATCCAAAAAACATAAAACCACGGCTGCCCAAATCAAGGCAGAATTAAATGTGCACCTCAACTCTCCTGTTTCTACCAGAACTGTCCGTCGGGAGCTCCACAGGGTCAATATACACGGCCGGGCTGCTATAGCCAAACCTTTGGTCACTCATGCCAATGCAAAACGTCGGTTCCAATGGTGCAAGGAGCGCAAATCTTGGGCTGTGGACAATGTGAAACATGTATTGTTCTCTGATGAGTCCACCTTTACTGTTTTCCCACATCCGGGAGAGTTACGGTGTGGAGAAGCCCCAAAGAAGCGTACCACCCAGACTGTGGCATGCCCAGAGTGAAGCATGGGGGTGGATCAGTGATGGTTTGGGCTGCCATATCATGGCATTACCTTGGCCCAATACTTGTGCTAGATGGGCGCGTCACTGCCAAGGACTACCGAACCATTCTTGAGGACCATGTACATCCAATGGTTCAAACATTGTATCCTGAAGGCGGTGCCGTGTATCAGGATGACAATGCACCAATACACACAGCAAGACTGGTGAAAGATTGGTTTGATGAACATGAAAGTGAAGTTGAATATTTCCCATGGCCTGCACAGTCACCAGATCTAAATATTATTGAGCCACTTTGGGGTGTTTTGGAGGAGCGAGTCAGGAAACGTTTTCCTCCACCAGTATCACGCAGTGACCTGACCACTATCCTGCAGAAGAATGGCTTAAAATCCCTCTGACCACTGTGCAGGACTTGTATATGTCATTCCCAAGACGAAGTGACACTGTATTGGCCGCAAAAGGAGGCCCTACACCATACTAATAAATTATTGTGGTCTAAAACCAGGTGTTTCAGTTTCATTGTCCAACCCCTGTACATGTAAATGAAGTACTTTCTTTGATTTCTGTCCACTTGTAAAGTTGTTTCTAATTCAGGCTGAAAAGCCTTTACTAATGGTATGCCTTTGTCTTTCACGTTGTCTAGGCTTACTCTGTTTATGATCAGGAGATTGGCTACTGCCAGGGACAGTCCTTCCTGGCTGCAGTGCTGCTGCTGCATGTGAGTTGACACACCAGCACAGTCCAGGAAAACAAGAGCCACAACGAACACTGGAAGATTAGTTATTTGAATTAATAATCCTTAAAAGTTAGATCAAATTTGTAACAATATTTTTTGAGTATGAATATAATTTCTGTGATAATCAGAGTTTTCTGCCTACTCATTGTGTCATTCAAGTAAAGAAGCAGTCCAGCACTGCCCCCTTGTGGCGTTGTTGAACAATTTCAGGGATGTTGACAGGAATCAGGAGCAGAAAGTTTATTACAGGGTGTCTGAAGGAGGAGGAGGGGGGGTTGTTAAGGCTGTATCTGGCCACCCCCCTCCATCAAATACTTAGTCTGTCAGGGTTCCAGCACAGTGGAAAACTCTGGAATCTGATTTTAGTATTTTCCAGGTCTGAAAAAATATAGAAAGAATTTGGAAAATCTTGTGTGTTTTTTTACTTTATTTTCTGTCCTATTATGTAAATGTCTGCTTTTTCCTTCCATCTGTCCTTGTTCCTTTCATCCTTGTGTCTTACATCCAGTCTTTGTCTATCTATCCTTCATTTCTTCCTTCCTTCCTTCCTTCCTTCCTTCGTTCCTTCCTTCCTTCTTTATGTTCTTCTGTCTTTGTGTCCTTCCCTGTGTCTTACTTCATTTATTTTTCTGTTTTTATCTATATTCTGTCCTTTTTATTCTTTTCTTCCTTTCTTCCTGCCTTGTGTCCCTCCTTCCTTGTTTACCCACTTGTTTGTGTCCTTTCTTCCTTTTCAGCCTTTGTGTCCATCCTTCCTTGCTTCTTCATTCCCTACCTACACCTACACCTACACCTACCTACCTACCTACCTACCTTCCTACCTACCTACCTACACCTACCTACCTACCTACCTACCTACCTACCTACCTTCCTACCTACCTACCTTCCTACCTACCTACCTACACCTACCTACCTACCTACCTACCTACCTACCTACCTTCCTACCTACCTACCTTCCTACCTACCTACCTACACCTACCTACCTACCTTCCTACCTACCTACCTACACCTACCTACCTTCCTACCTACCTACCTACACCTACCTACCTTCCTACCTACCTACCTACCTACCTACCTTCCTACCTACCTACCTACACCTACCTACCTTCCTACCTACCTACCTACCTACCTTCCTACCTACCTACCTACACCTACCTACCTTCCTACCTACCTACCTTCCTACCTACCTACCTACACCTACCTACCTACCTACCTACCTACCTACCTACCTTCCTACCTACCTACCTTCCTACCTACCTACCTACACCTACCTACCTACCTTCCTACCTACCTACCTACACCTACCTACCTTCCTACCTACCTACCTACACCTACCTACCTTCCTACCTACCTACCTACCTACCTACCTTCCTACCTACCTACCTACACCTACCTACCTTCCTACCTACCTACCTACCTACCTTCCTACCTACCTACCTACACCTACCTACCTTCCTACCTACCTACCTTCCTACCTACCTACCTACACCTACCTACCTTCCTACCTACCTACCTACACCTACCTACCTTCCTACCTACCTACCTACCTACCTACCTTCCTACCTACCTACCTACCTTCCTACCTACCTTCCTACCTACCTACCTTCCTACCTACCTACCTACACCTACCTACCTACCTTCCTACCTACCTACCTACACCTACCTACCTTCCTACCTACCTACCTACAGTGGGGAGAACAAGTATTTCATACACTGCCGATTTTGCAGGTTTTCCCACTTGCAAACCATGTACAAGTCTCTAATTTTTATCATAGGTACTCTTCAACTGTGAGTGACGAAATCTAAAACCAAAATCCAGAAAATCACATTGTGTGATTTCTAAGTAATTAATTTGCATTTTATTGCATGACATAAGTATTCACAATGAAAGGTTTTATTTGTACTTTTAAATTTGAACGTGAAGGAACATTGTTATTAAGATGCAGCTATTTTTAGCAATCCTAGTAATTTCACAAGTACCTGTAGTGTTTACATCTGAAGCAGTATTAGACATTCATAACCGGATCTTGTGCTTTCTTTAGATGCCAGAAGAGCAAGCGTTCAGTGTTCTGGTGAAGATCATGTTTGATTATGGGCTCAGGGACTTGTTCAAACAGAACTTTGAGGATCTGCACTGCAAGTTCTTCCAGCTTGAAAGACTCATGCAGGTTTGTGTGTCACATTTCCACATCTCAGGTCGTGTTTCCCATAATTCTGCAAATTGTTGTTTATGTGAAATCTTTCTTAATTGCTGTTGTCTTCTTCCTCTGTTTAATGCTCTTCCTCTCTTCTGTTGGTCTTTTTTTTTTTTTTTTTTTTTTTTGCCGTCATCAGGAGTACATACCAGATCTGTACAACCATTTCCTGAATGTCGGTCTAGAGGCTCATATGTACGCTTCACAGTGGTTCCTGACCCTCTTCACAGCCAAGTTTCCTCTTTACATGGTCTTCCATATAATCGACCTGCTACTGTGTGAGGTTGGTATTACAAAAAAACTCCATAGTGGTCACAGTTCACAGGAGAAACTACTGTGGTGTTGCAGGATCTTTTTAACTGTAAAGCAGTTCTGTTTACACACTTTAACGCTGAATTAATACGACTTTAAAGTGCCCGTTACATGTTAGAAAAGGTCTTTAAAGTAACGTTGCTAAGAGAGCTGACTTACTTACTATTACATCACCTTTCCAGACTTCAAGTGGTTTCCTTTCTCTCTTAAAGATTACGTTTAATCCATATTATAATTCATAAAGAAGAAGAAGAAGGATCTTTATTTTCCTGTATTCTTGTAAATCAGGTTGTTTGCTAGAAACAAGAAAACTGCAGTTGATGTTTGCTCAACAGAGAACACGGCTCGTCTTTCCTCATGAGATAATTGTTTACTTTGTTCTCAGTCATTTCGTTCCAGTGTTCTTGAAAATATTGGGGGACAAATACATGTTGGGACAAATGTTAGTTACTACCTCCAGAGGGTTTAATGACTATTAAGATAAAAAGAAAAACTTTAGAGAAAATGTCTTTAGAGTCCATTAACTAATTTGATTCACTTGTACCTGAAGTTTTACTCTATTCTGGGAAAATGTGTTGTTTAGTTGCGCTGATTTCGACACCAAACTAAGCTCACAGTGTCATTTATTAAGCTGTTCAGTATTGTATAAAAGCCACATTCTCCCATCATGAGCCAGATTTCATCGATTCATCTTTCCAGTGATTACATTTTCTTAATTTTAGTCGGCACAAAAAGTCTGAAAAACCTTGCTGGCATCAGCTAGTCAAACTTGCAAAAATCTGATATTTTTTGTGATCATTGAATGCACCATATGTAAGCTCTACTTGGTCACGCTAACAGCAATGCTCTTCGGTGTGAAAACTGTTACTGTGTGAAGAAGTTTGCTATTTTAATTATCAGTAATGTGTTTAAAGATGAACTCGGAGGGTGCACCGAGAGGCACACAGCTGTTTTATGGGAAACAGTATTTTCTACATCATGCCCAGTTGGGCTGCTAGAAAGACTTTAGCTGAAGGTGTTACTTCAAAGTTGATCTCCTTTGTCCTTTGGGGCTCTTTATATTAGTCTGTTATAGAACATGCTGCATTTGGAAATATTGACAGCTTTTTGGATATCTTAGGTTAAATCAAGGATCTACAATCTACAGGGAATACACACAAACAGCTGTTTCTGTAATGCTAACCATGCTAACTGCCAATACAAGATACAAAAATAATATTTTAAATGTTAACCCCATCATTTTGTCTTTTTCTTATAGTAAAATCCCATTTTAAACCTATTGCCCTCTTATGTCACCTCTTCTTCTCACATAACTTGTATTTAGTGACCCCTCAGGGAAGATGGTTAGGAAAAATATTTTAAATGCAATTCTTATTCATTCTCACATTATACAGTAAAGCCCAGAATTATTCATACCCTTTACAGATTTGGGTATTGAAGTAATCTTTTATTTTGTGTTCTTTTAGACTGGAAGTAGGTTTAATATTTGGGAATGGCCCAGCTCGAGTCCTAGCTTGAATTTGATAGGGAATATATGCAGGGAGCTTAGGATTAGACTGATACCAACCTCAAAGATTTGGAGCTCATAACACCAGCGGAGACATGCGAAAATCTGGCGGGCAATTATAAGACGGGTTTGATTACTCTAATGTTATAAAAGATTTTTCCAATGTTTATTGAAAGATAAATCAGAGCTGGCAAGAATTGGTTTTGGCAGGTCAAAGCTTTACAAAAACTGGAGATCAGTTCTCTCAAGGAGCTAAAAGCAGCACACAGCACTAACACACGATGCTACTGCTATCAACACAATGGCCAGAATGTCTTATCAACACACAATAAATTAATGTCTAAAATAATGTTTGTTGTTGATTTAGCGTTTTTTGCGGCTTACCGCCATGTTCTGTCCATCATTAGACAGAAGGAACTGACCCTTTATTCAAAAGACGTCTTTTAGCAAATCCTTCTTGATGCTGGAGCTTGTCCTTGAAGTGCTTTGTGCAAACGAAGATGAATTTCCCCACTGATGTGGGTAGATTTCCATGAAAATTCAAATTTTACCAGGCTTTTGGCAGAGGTTCTGATGCTGGGGGATGGTGAATGAATTGTGTGGGCTAATACACCCAACAATCAAACATTCTGATGTATCCACCTGCAGCTTCAGCATACTTGAGCTTGGACTGCAAAATCACAGATGGTAATAAAAATGGCGGATATGCGAAAGTGGTTAGCTGGAGGTTCATGACCTTGTTTAATAGTTCTGCAGCAAATACTATGACATAATAGTTAAAAAAACCATAATGGAGAATAGAGAAAACTGAACGAATTGAAAATTATGACCCAAGCAGAATATAAAGATATCTACTCAGCATCTGGAGAGACTAAATTCAACTTTTCTCTACTTCTACATACTCCAAGTACACAACAAAATATATTTAAGGGCTGAAAAGGTGTATTTTACATGATATGTCCCCTTTAAGCAACTAAGTACACACAACAGGGAAAGTGAACACATCCAGAGAAGTGAGCAGGTCTAGATTGGTACCAGATAAAATGTTTCTGTATCTGGTGTCAAGAAGTGACACTAATACGCTTTATGAGTTTATTGAAAGGATTGTTTCATCCTTAACAGTTTGGAAAATCCACAGCTTATTAGTCAGTTATAAAGTGATGCTGGTGTGATGCTTGAGTAGTCTTAAGATCTGGGAAATTTTAGATGAATACAGGATATCTGCTTCTGAGAAATATGATCTTTGAATATGATTATCCTAACACAGTAGCTAAAGTGCTGTAAATGGGGGTGATCTAAAACAAATTCTGTAAATACCCATTAATTCAAAGCCTAAACAGCTATTCTAAACAAATGTTTTAATTAAATAAAAGACTTTGTTCTTCTATAGTTTTAATGAATGAATGAAAAATGAATACACTCTTTCAGATCAACTAAACCTCAACCCTTTTGTTTTTCAGGGTATTAGTGTGATCTTCAATGTAGCCTTGGCCCTTTTGAAGGTAAGAATTAAATCAGGTGTACCGACACACCCAACAGTAACATTTGAAAGCATAAACTAAAGTACAGTCTCAGCCAATAAAAGACCAAGCGTTAGGGAAAAGTCACCATTTTGTTTTGTGTTGGAAGGAGTGAGTATGCTTTTTGTTAAAGATTTACTTCCAAAGATTTGCTTTGAAAACACTTTTAAAGCTGGTTCAGGTAGATTTGAGCAATTTTGTTCTTTTATTTTGGTTGATCATTTTATTTATAATTTGTTTTGTCATTCTCTAACAAACCAGAGTTCTGGTTTTAAAATAGTGTTACTTTTCAGAGCTAAAGAAAGGAAATTAACTTTTGGTTAGCAAGCAGTTTTTAATTGGGAGTTTCAAGTCTCTGTTTCAATAAACATTATATATGTTGTTTGTTTTTTTGTTTTAGACGTCAAAAGACGATCTACTGCAAACGGACTTTGAAGGTGCTCTCAAATTCTTTCGCGTCCCGGTCCCGAAGAGGTACCGCTCAGAAGAAAATGCCAAGAAACTGATGGAGCTGGCCTGTAGCATGAAAGTGAGTTGAAATGTAAAAAATGGCTTATGGTACTTCTCATCTATTGACTTTAAAATGCTGTATGTAATTTCTTATTTTATTTATCAATCTTTAGGTATGTTCAAAATGTTAAATGTCGTATGAAAGCTGTGCTATCTAGCAATGCCGCTCAAATACCACTAGGGGTCACTGTTGAGCTTTATCATAACTAACATATAATCAAACACACACACACCAGACACTCACATCCCTCTCCTAAACGCTCACACCTGTGTCCTGACCTGATTGGAACAGTCTGGCCCAGTTTAGAGGACCTGACTTTGAAGGTAACTTTATGAAGGAACATTTCTTTCCACAAACTCTGTAAGGAAGTAAAAAAAAAAGGTGTCAACTTGTTACTCTTCGGGTGGGCAGCAGAGGAAGCTCTCTCTAAAGCTCGTCCAGCAGAGGAAGTAAATCAGAGCGACTGTACAGGTCTGAACATGCTCCAGTTACTCACCCTGAGGCATCAATTCCTTAAAAATAAATCAAAATGAGCTCAAGAAGCTTCTGATAAGGCAAAAAAAAGCTCAATAATAGCACCCACATAAAAATTATATTGCTTTTGCTTTGTTTACAATTGGATTTTATTGATTTGGTAAATTTAAACATCTAATGTGAAGGAAATTTAAAACACATTTTAGTGAAATACACTGATGTTGTTTTTGCACAGTGTGGTAAATTATTTGACACATTGACCTCAGTTCTTAATATGAGGGTGGTTTGGTTAATCTGAGAACTGGATGTCATTACAGTGGGATTAAAAGGCTGGATTAACGTTGGCCTTATTGGCTAATGTTTGGGCTTTCTGACTGAGTCACTTCTGTTAGTGTTTGTCAGATGTCATGATATTTTTTTACACAGTTTAAATATATGATTTAGTTGCTTTGATTTAGCACCATAAAAGGTTTTGTTGGACGGTAATTTGTGCAAATCAAACAATTACTGCATTGTTTCAAAAATAATGTAGTGGATTCTATTTCCATCAGATTAGGATTGTTTTTGATCCTTGAATTAAATAAATCGTAATACTTTGGGCATTATAGACACTCGGTGGTAAAATGTGGAAGATAGTATATGTGCAGTCCCACTTTGTGCTCTGCCAGTCCTTAATATCCCTCTAGGAAAAATCCAAACGAGCGATTTCACAAGAACTACATTAAGGTTTTGGACTACCAAAGGTGCTGTGGGCCCTTTTAGAATGGGATTTTTGCAAGATTTCACCCTTTTGCACATAGATGCAGGTTTATATGAGCTTCATATCAGTGTAAGCCCTAAATCATCTGAACAGCTGAAAACAGGATTTGACCTCAGTAACACAGATTGTTTTGCTACTTACAATTAATGAAAAAACAAAACAATAAAAAATGTTACTGCAAGAGAAAATCATTTAATTTGTTTTGAATTAAATGGAAAGCTCAATAGATCTACGCATAGACCAGTTATCCATGCACTTACTTACCATTGTAAAATATTTTGCTATAACTCTGTTAACCTCTGTCTTTCTGGGCACGAAGTGACATTTTGACTCCTTCCTCGCTTAAAGTTTTAAAATGAAAATCAGGATGGTAGCAATTCAACTTTCAAGAAATTTAAGAAAAACTGTTTCAAAGAGAACCGACTATGTCCTTGACAAGTTTATCGGATACATTACTTATCCGTGCATCATTAGCAAGCAGGCCAGAAAAATTTGGACATTTGTGGAAGGATCTGTTTTAAATGAGAATGAGTTACTCTCTTATATTTTTAGGTAGGTTACAGCTTTCTGTGTTATTTTGGGTTGAAGAGGTAGTAGACACATTAAAAGTGTCCAAATCATTACTTTGGTCCCATATGAAGTCAAGAGGGGATTCATGAATAACCTTTAATTGCAACTGAAAGTCAACAATAAACATCCAAGGGTTCAATAAATAACTGATCTTAAAAGGTTTTGGTGAACAAATGGAAAGATGAAATTTATTTTGCATATGTAGACCCAGGTTTAAATTATAAGGATAAACAGGCTGAAGGATAGTGGGAGGAAAATGTCTGCAGCTATTTATTTCAGTCATAGATCATAGTCACATGTATGCTTTTCAGGGCAAACTTATTTATAAGTCATAGCTGGTAAATAATAAAAACGGATAAGTGAAAATTACTATCTTCTCAGTTTCTTATGTCTCTTAGGATTCTTCTTCTTGTTCCTTCTTCTTGTTCCTTATGTAGAGCAACCTTAGCATCACTAAACCCGCTAACTGCAAATTGCCCTGAAGATTTTATTAATAGATTATTTAAATTGGCAGAGAAGAAGTTTTTTTTTTTTTTTTTTATCAAACTCATTTTAGTTTTCTGTCTTACGGGTTTTGTAACCCTATATTTAGCTACAAAAGGGTTCTTCTCAGTAATTAATAGAAAAGTATTATTGCTTAGCATTAAAGCAAGCCAATGCTTCTTAAATTTACTGCTATTTTGACTGCTAAGGTGTAATGGAAGCACCGGTTGCTTTGATAGCGGCCTTCAGGTCATCTGCATTGTTGCGTCTGGTGTCTCTCATCTTCCTGTTGACAATGCTCCATAGATTTTCTATGGGGTTCAGGCTAGGCGAATTTGCTGTCCAATCCAGTACAGTAACACCATGGTCACTAAGGCACCTTTTGGTACCTTTGACAGTGTGAGTGTCACTGCATCAATTGACTGTGCTGGCACGACATACCATTGTACCACTTTTGAGTTGTGGTTACAGGCCGCACAGCATCATTCCAAGGGCTGCCAATGGCCTGTGGACCGCATTTTGGGTACCCCTGGTTGAGAAGGTTAGGTTTTTATGTGCAACCAAAGGGATAAAAGCTGTGAATGGCAGAAATGTGACTTCTCTTCTCTGGAGATACTGTAAATTGAATAGATTAGGTCTATTTAGTCAGTTATTAGATAAAGTAGCGAAAAACCCTCACCAGATTTTGTGCATTAATCTTGAAAAAAACAATTGATTCACGTGTTGTAACCACCTAAATAAAATGATACAACCGGATTTAAACAATAGCTTTATGTATGAACTTTTTAAACATCCTTCTGGAGCAAAGAAACCTCTGTCCCTTTGTTTCTGCAGTCTTACTGTTGAGTCAGCTTTTGCTTGTCTTCTGAGATCTCATTATCAGCACACACTGCTGTTTAACAGTAACCTCAGATGCTATTTGAGCGCTTTCCTATAAATAACAATCCACATTTTCAGTCCTACTTCATGTGTTTCAAAGTTTAAGCTCCAGTTAACTTTTCCTTGACATCATAAACTAAGGCTTGCTGCTTCCAATTTGTGTTGAATATTTACACGATTATGGCTTTTTGTGTTTTTAGGTTCAGCTAAGTTCAGGAAGATTGCATCTGTTCGTGACTCATGTGCACAGGCAGGTTCACGTGGTGTTTGAACCCTATTTAAAAAATAAACATTGTTCATAATAACTTAGTATTAAAATGGATTTTTGTCATGTTTTCTGTAAATAAACATTTTCCACCCATTAAAGCTTGAGAGGCCCTGATGAGAGTTTGGGGCTGATTTCTTTTGACCTGCCAGTGCTGATTTTGAACTGATTTTGAACTTATGATTTATCTTTAGGTGTGATATTATGAGTAGGTATAAGAACAGCATTCAGAATATTACGACATTAGTCAATTATATTAGCAATACCACAGCTTGCATTAATAAGTGTAAACAGTAGTCTATTCTGTTCAGCTTTTCTATCTACTCAAAGTCTTGCTCTCTCTTGCTTTTTCATAGCCTGAATGAATTGCAGACTTATTTTGACATGTTATAGGAAACAGTTTTCCTTATACATATCTTCTTCCATCTGTGTGATTGCTTTGACCTCATTTTTTAAATACCTACTGCAACGTATCAAAGTATCTTTGACTTCAGCATCCACTCTAAAGAATTATGTTGCTGGTGCAACCCGATAACGTTGGATACGGCACACTCACTGATCAGAGCAGGTTCATGAGTTTACAACCACCCAATCACAGATTTAGGACACTTAAGCTTTAAATTGCCTGATTCTTGCAAATTCTGTAATATAGTCTTGACTGTGTAGACATATTTCCCAGCATTTCAGCCGCTTTTCAGTTCAAAAGAACATTACAAACTGGACAAAATTCACTACATAAATCTACTGTTTTTCATAGTCAAGTAAGAGTTGTTGTCAAGACCGTCTGCAGTAGCTTCTTCCCTATGTCCATCAAGCTAGCTGGTTAATTTCGATATTGTTCCCTCTCCAGTGTGTTCAGTTACTAAATGTTTGCTTTTCTGACTCTTTTTGCTAAAAAAAAAAAAAAGATAAGCCAGAAGAAGCTGAAGAAATTTGAGAAGGAGTACCACACCATACGGGAGCAGCAGGAGCAACAAGAAGCCCCCATTGAGAGATATGAGGTAGAAGTACACACAGAGCAGAGAAAGCATGTACCGTTATTTCAGAAAAAAACTCAATGATGTCTTCTTTCATATTGAAACTTGAGTATGTCTAACCTATAACATAAAAATTGCAAGGTAAATGGTGTACAATATTGATATCAGTGTTAAAAAAGTCGTTGAATGTTTGTACGTTTTAAGAGTTCTTTTTTTTAACTCAACCACTAAGGTAACTTTTTGTCTTTGTATGTGATTTATAATATAATTTTAAAATACAATGTAATGTGTTTTTATCATACAAGGTATATTAGACAAATTAAATAAAGTAGAGTATTTAAATGTTGTTTCTAATACGAACCAACTAAAAAAGTGGGAAAAGATTCTGCTGATGTAGAAAACATGATCCTGTCTTCCATTTGTCCATCCCTGCTTATCAGCTATATGTCAGCTTTCAGTTTAGCTGTCTGTTGTTAATGATATACAAACAAGTTATGTTTCAGTTTAGTTTCCTCGTCCACTACATTTAAACTCTTACCGGAGCTCAGTAAATCATTACAGTTATTTAGAAAGAACTGAGCCAGAAATAGTAGACTAAACATTCATATAAAACTCTTTATGATTAACTTGTTTTCCCTCTGCTGCTGTCTCTTCACTTTTACTTCCTCTTTCTTTAATGGTTCTTCCTTTCTCTGTGTGTTCTCTTCTGTTTCACTGTTCTGCTCCTTGGTGTTTTTATTATTTCTCTCCTTTTTCTTCATATTCTTTTTTTTTTTTTTGGTCTCTTTTTTTCTCCCTCTCCATCCTGTGTCCAGCGGGAGAATCGTCGTTTGCAAGAGGCCAACATGCGTTTGGAACAGGAGAATGATGACCTGGCACACGAGTTAGTTAGCAGCAAGATAGCCCTTCGTAAAGACCTGGACAATGTAAGCCACCAGAACAGTGTGTGTAATGTGATGTGTCCTACTTAGGAAAGGTAATACATTTGTGGCAGATTCAAAGCAGAAGCTATGCCTCTATTTTTGGTCTAAAAACCTGCATGCAATATTATGTTCTCTAATATCTCTGAAGCCCTTTAAGATGCAGGTTGCAGATTTATGTGCAGGCATTTTGTTGACCTACCTTTTTAAAATAGAACAGGTAAAAATGAAGGTACGACGAGACAAACTTTCAACAACCTTTTCAGCATTGTGCTCTTTTGTCTCTTCTTGTATGTTTTTGTTTGCGTCAGGCTGAAGAAAAGGCAGACGCTCTGAATAAAGAGTTGCTGCTGACCAAACAAAAGTTGATTGACTCTGAAGATGAGAAAAGACGGCTGGAAGAAGAGTCTGCACAGGTTAGAGCAAAGCTACAAGGCTTCTCTTTCTTAAACTTGTTTAAGAAAACCTGTAAAGAGTTTAAATGATGCTTAAAGTAACCTGTTACATATGAGGACAAAATTGTTGGTATCCCTCGGTTAATGAAAGAAAAACCCACAATGGTCACAGAAATAACTTGAATCTGACAAAGGTAATAATGAATAAAACTTCTATGAAAATGAACAAGTGAAGTCAGACATTGCTTTTCAAACATGCTTCAACAGAATTATTTAAAAAAATAAACTCTTAAAACAGGCCTGAACAAAAATGATGGTACCCCTGAAAATAATGTGACCAAAGGGACATGTTAAATCAAGGTGTGTCCATTAATTAGCATCACAGGTGTCTACATTCTTGTAATCAGTCAGTGGGCCTATATATAGGGCTACAGGTAGTCGCTGTGCTGTTTGGTGACATGGTGTGTACCACACTTAACATGGACCAGAGGAAAGAGTTGTCTCAGGAGATTAGAAAGAAAATTATAGACAAGCATGTTAAAGGTAAAGGTTATAAGACCATCTCCAAGCAGCTTCATGTTCCTGTGACTACAGATGCACATATTATTCAGAAATGTAAGATCCATGGGACTGTAGCCAACCTCCCTGGACGTGGCCGCAGGAGGAAAATTGATGACAAAACAAAGAGACGGATAATAGGAACGGTAACAAAAGAACCAAGAAAATCTTCTAAAGAGATTAAAGGTGAACTTCAAGCTCAAGGAACATCAGTGTCAGATCGCACCATCCGATGTTGTCTGAGGCAAAGTGGACTTAATGGGAGATGACCAAGGAGACCATTGTTGAAAATAAATTTTAAAAAAGCCAGACTGGAATTTGCCAAACCACATGTTGACAAGCCACAAAGCTTCTGGGAGAATGTCCTTTGGACAGATGAGACAAAAATTGAACTTTTTGGTAAGGCACATCAGCTCTATGTTCACAGATGGAAAAAGGAAGCATATGAAGAAAAGAAGACTGTCCGTACTGTGAAACATGGAGGAGGCTCTGTTATGTTCTGGGGCTGCTTTGCTGCATCTGGGTATAATGAAATCTCAAGTCTATCAAGGGATTCTAGAGAGAAATGTGCTGCCAAGTGTTAGTAAGCTTGGTCTCTGACACAGGTCATGGATCTTGCAACAGAATAATGACCCAAAACACAGCTAAAAACACCCGTGAATGGCTAATAGGAAAACATTGGACTATTCTGAAGTGTCCTTCTATGAGCCTTAATATAAATCCTATTGAGCATCTTTGGAAGGAGCTGAAACATGCCGTCTGGAAAAGGCACATTTAATGAGTTTATTTTTTAACATAATTCTGTTGAAGCATGTTTGAAAAGCAATGTCTGACTTCATTTGTTCATTTTCATAGAAGTTTTATTCCTTATTACTTTTGTCAGATTCAAGTTATTTCTGTGACCACTGTGGGTTTTTCTTTTATTAACCGAGGGCTACCAACAATGTTGTCCACGCGTGTATATTCACAGACTGAGGGGAAGGATACCCACAGTTTCAATTACATTTCTCAGTTAAAGAGATGAATCAGGTTGATTCAGTTTATTTATGTTTTTTTAACACAAATTCACAACACTGTCGAAATTGTCCTTAGGTATGAGGTATGTATCCAGTTATAAAAAATAAATCCAATACAATCCAATCATAATCTGACTCAGAAACAATTATAGTCTAATTCTATCCAAATTATATTACTATACAGTTTAACATTTAATGCTATTTGGGAGTTTTTTGTGTAGGAAAGCCCAGTCAGTGGCATCAAGCCTTGACTTTTCAGCAATTCCTAATCCTATGCAAGCACGTGGGAACAGTGGAAAGGAACCACTCCCTTTTAACAGGAAGAATCCTCTAGTTCAGTTGGAGCTCCCAACTCTGGCAGAAGGTTGAAAGGACAGGAAACTTGGAGGGAAAAGCAAAGACCACATATAGTTAATAATAGCAATATCTGCATCACTGGCTTCATCCAGGAAGGAGACACGGTTCAACGCTGAGACACTGAGCCCGGGTGGAAGAAAAATAAAATCACCCAAAGTTAACTGCAGCAACATTTGCAATAATCTATAAATGAAGAATAGGAGAAAACAGCAGAGAGAGAAAAGTGCTCTTGTTGATTCACAGCTTTTAATGTGGGAAGAATAATTTTTGGTCCTATTCTGGATTTAAGATTTAAAGAGACGAGCTAAAGTTAGAAAAATATTTTCTCTCTTTTAACAAATAAATATTCAGAAAATATCTCTTGATGTCAAAGTTAGAAGGTAAATAGAGAGAAATTTTACTTATAAATAAATTATTGAGAGAGTCAAGACTCTGCAGGTTGTGATCAATACCAGAAACAACATCAGTTGATTTTAAAAGTAAAGCTGTCTATCCTCCAGTCGGCTGTTATCCTTCAGGGGACATTGACCTCAGTTATTTTCTAAATCATTACGCTTTTCCTTACGTAAGTAAGGTAAAAAAAAAAAAATTTCTATTTTCTATCTCTGTCAATTTTTCCAAATATCGACCTTCAGATAGTACAGGCAGTCTGTCTTTATATTCATCATCCCCTTACAGAACATGTTCACTCATTTGTCTCATTTATTATTTAAAGACAAACTTTCCCCAAGATGTAAAATCTATCCACTAAAACACCTTCAAGATTTCCACTTCCATTAGCAATCTTTTCCTGTAAAAACAGTCAGTATTTGATGTACAGGTGCTTCTCAAAATATTAGCATATTGTGATAAAGTTCATTATTTTCCATAATGTCATGATGAAAATTTAACATTCATATATTTTAGATTCATTGCACACTAACTGAAATATTTCAGGTCTTTTATTGTTTTAATACGGATGATTTTGGCATACAGCTCATGAAAACCCAAAATTCCTATCTCACAAAATTAGCATATCATTAAAAGGGTCTCTAAACGAGCTATGAACCTAATCATCTGAATCAACGAGTTAACTCTAAACACCTGCAAAAGATTCCTGAGGCCTTTAAAACTCCCAGCCTGGTTCATCACTCAAAACCCCAATCATGGGTAAGACTGCCGACCTGACTGCTGTCCAGAAGGCCACTATTGACACCCTCAAGCAAGAGGGTAAGACACAGAAAGAAATTTCTGAACGAATAGGCTGTTCCCAGAGTGCTGTATCAAGGCACCTCAGTGGGAAGTCTGTGGGAAGGAAAAAGTGTGGCAGAAAACGCTGCACGAGAAGAGGTGACCGGACCCTAAGGAAGATTGTGGAGAAGGGCCGATTCCAGACCTTGGGGGACCTGCGGAAGCAGTGGACTGAATCTGGAGTAGAAACATCCAGAGCCACCGTGCACAGGCGTGTGCAGGAAATGGGTTACAGGTGCCGCATTCCCCAGGTCAAGCCACTTTTGAACCAGAAACAGCGGCAAAAGCGCCTGACCTGGGCTACAGAGAAGCAGCACTGGACTGTTGCTCAGTGGTCCAAAGTACTTTTTTCGGATGAAAGCTAATTCTGCATGTCATTCAGAAATCAAGGTGCCAGAGTCTGGAGGAAGACTGGGGAGAAGGAAATGCCAAAATGCCAGAAGTCCAGTGTCAAGTACCCACAGTCAGTGATGGTCTGGGGTGCCGTGTCAGCTGCTGGTGTTGGTCCACTGTGTTTTATCAAGGGCAGGGTCAATGCAGCTAGCTATCAGGAGATTTTGGAGCACTTCATGCTTCCATCTGCTGAAAAGCTTTATGGAGATGAAGATTTCATTTTTCAGCACGACCTGGCACCTGCTCACAGTGCCAAAACCACTGGTAAATGGTTTACTGACCATGGTATCACTGTGCTCAATTGGCCTGCCAACTCTCCTGACCTGAACCCCATAGAGAATCTGTGGGATATTGTGAAGAGAACGTTGAGAGACTCAAGACCCAACACTCTGGATGAGCTAAAGGCCTCTATCGAAGCATCCTGGGCCTCCATAAGACCTCAGCAGTGCCACAGGCTGATTGCCTCCATGCCACGCCGCATTGAAGCAGTCATTTCTGCAAAAGGATTCCCGACCAAGTATTGAGTGCATAACTGTACATGATTATTTGAAGGTTGACGTTTTTTGTATTAAAAACACTTTTCTTTTATTGGTCGGATGAAATATGCTAATTTTGTGAGATAGGAATTTTGGGTTTTCATGAGCTGTATGCCAAAATCATCCGTATTAAGACAATAAAAGACCTGAAATATTTCAGTTAGTGTGCAATGAATCTAAAATATATGAATGTTAAATTTTCATCATTACATTATGGAAAATAATGAACTTTATCACAATATGCTAATATTTTGAGAAGCACCTGTATATTTCTGGCTCAGTGAAAAACCGACCGACCTGCGGCCCTCTGTACCTGTTCTCCAAATGTCTTCTGCTATGTTGATTTTGCAGGTGTAAGGCTGAGCGATTTATGTGTTAGAGTGGAGGTCATGCTTAGGGCAGAACGTTGCCACCAACCTGGAGTCTGTCAATACTTTTCTCCATCTTCTTTACATTTTCTGGCAGTCATATGGTCTCTAGGGTCGCTTAATCATTTATGTTTGCGATTTATAATCACCTAACTATGTCTGTGTTTGTGTTTTTTCTTTCCTCAGTTGAAAGAAATGTGCCGAAGGGAGCTTGATAAGTCAGAGTCGGAGATAAAGAAGAACGGTTCTATTATTGGAGAATATAAACAGGTACAAACTTAACCCTAAATATTTTTTTGTGTACATATGCTACTTAAAAGCTAATTTAATCCAGAATGAAGGTCTTATTAATTTAAAAAAATGGATGCTTTCATTATCATATTACTAGAATGTGTCTCTTGTCACAGGGGACTTGAAGAGTTTTAGGGAAGTGAAACAGCCGCTCAGCTTTCGCTCCAGTTTTCTTGAAACATGCTTTGAATATTTGGTGTTTATCTCTTAGTTAAACTCTTTGAAACCTAGCAACGGATGGCTTTATTGCCTCCTAAAATTCAAATCAATACAGATATGACTTTTTAAAATGGAGAAAATTACTAAAATGTATACTGGCACCCACAGCAGGTATGTGCAAAAGTTTGATCTCGAACATTGAAATGTTACTACAAAAGACAAGGAAGTCTCACATCTTGAAAGAATGGCATCAGGAGGTTGAGAGTGTTTTAATATTTGTATATGGTACTTATTAGCATATCTCTAAAAGAAAGCCATTCTAGGAAGTCAGGTGATCTAAAAAAGTACAGCTTCTACAAATGGTTTACTGTTTTTAGATATTTGGTCAACAAACATCCTAAAAATACAGTTTACCTTAACCAGCAATAAAATTAACATCTTGGGTTGTTTGCTGAAGGAGATGTAATATTCCAGTAAGGCCTCAGATGGCAGTATCACTTCTGTTACCAGTTCTCAAAGGCTTATTTGCACACCAGTGTCTTACATTAATATGCTAAGTTAGCCACTGTCCATTTTTGCACCGTGTAAAATCTTAACTGTAACCTAGCAAAGCATTCTTTTCTTTTGACAAACTCATTGGTTTAAAAAAATTACTGTTCTGAATTTCCTCAGTCTGGTTAAACTCCACTTCTGGTTTAAATAAAAAACTTGCACGGCGATCCGCTTCTCTTTTCTTCAGGCTCCATTTTTCACATTTTGCAGAATTAACAGTTGAATTATTGTCAGCAAAACTGTCCTGCAATATGATTTAATTTATGGCGCCGCTTTGTCAAAGTGCCAAGGAGCCAGAAAAACACATGCATTTAAATATCAAATGGCTTCAGGCTGAACTCGGCTGAAGATTGACAGCGATCCCAAGAGGAATAACTCATAATGTTTACCAGCATAGATTGAAATATCTAGAGAGCAGAAGCTGCCAGCAGTTGGCAGTTTTCATATAGCAGTAAGTCAGTGTATGAATGTTTGGCTCTTTTTCATCCTACTTAAATCTCAGAAGAACAACAATATTAAGAAGAAAAGATTTTTAACACAAAGCTCTGCTTGTTTCTTCTTGCCATGTTTTCGTATTTAAACTAGGCCAGAGAGTCATAATCATTAGGATTTCCCTTTATGTTTCACTCAAGCTGCATCCGCAAATCCTTCATGGCTACATTTAACATATTTTACTGTAAAATAAAAGTTACTTTCATCTCTCTTCAGTGTAAATTCTAGATATTGTTTTATAGATCTTTGTGACTTTTCAGATTTAAGGTGGAAATATATTGATACCCTGTGAGCTTTTTCACGTTTGTCATTTTACAACCACAAACTTCTGTGGTTTTATTGTTATTTTATGTCATAGACAAACATAAAGTAGAGCAGAATTGTGAAGGAGAAGGAAATTAATTTATGGTTTGCTGGTTAAAGTTTGGAAAATGTAAGATCCATTTGCAATCATTAACCTTTATATAATAACTCTGATATAATTATAATATAAACCATTGTGTTACTTTATGTCAGTATAAATACAGTCCCTCTGTTCTGTTGTTATAAACGATATTGAATAAACAGCATCATAAAGACCAAAGAACACACCAGATAGGTCAAAGATAACGTTGTAAAGAGGTTCAGAGAAAATTACAGCAGATATTTGTATTCAGCCTCCCTGAAAGAATACATTATAGCACTGGATTTTGCACCAATTACAGCTGCTGGACATCTGGTTGTGTTTCATGTCCAAACCCAGTTAAATTGAACGGAGAGCTTCTGTGAAAAGCTATGTTAAAGTCTTGCGATGCATTTTCAGGTTGGTTTAGGTCTGGACTTTGACTGGGCCAGTCTAACATATGAATATGCTTTGATCTGAAACATTTAATTGTAGTTATGGCTAGATGTTTAGGGCTATTTTTCATAGGAGAGTCTTTTGCAGCCTCCAAAGGTTTTCTTCCTATGTTTAGCTCCATCCACTTTCCCAGCAACTCTGACCAGCTTCCTTGCCCCTCCTGAAGAACATCATCATCACTATATGATGCTGCCACCATGTGATGCCATGAGAATGACGTGTTCAGTCTGATGGGCAGTTACTTTTCCGCCATACGTACCATTTTACATGCGGGCAGAAAACAGTACATTACTTATCTGACCAGAGCACCGCAGGTTTGTTGGAAGGTGACCCTCCACCCTAGGCACTGGACTTGAACTTGATTTCAATGCTTTTGCAAGAGGCTGTAACTTCTTACCCAGTCTAAAGAGCTGCAAGACCACCTATACATATTTTGAAACATAATACTACTTAACAGCAATCAGTTTTTATTCATTTATCAACCTGTGAAGTAATAAATACCCATATTTCCAGATGTAACCAGCCCTCAGCTGAAGCTAGATTTTGATGAATGATCCTGTGAGCATATTTTAAGTTCTATCTGCCAGAATGTCTCTTCAGATCTGTCACTTAATGTTTAAATATAAACTTGTCCAAATCAAGTACTATTACTATCAGTGCAGGGATCTTATGCAACAGTCTATCCACCTGGCCTAGCCTGTGAAGGTACACGGAAGTAGAAGAAAGACCAAATCAGAATCACAGCTTATATTCACCTGAATCTAAAAATAATAGCGGTAACCTCAGATTGACAACAGAAAGCAGTCATAGAGTAGATGGTGTGTGTGTATGTGTGTGCAGTGTGTGAAAGTGGCCTCAGATAGGAATCGTGTAGCCGAGAGCTGTGCTGAGCAGAGCCAACTGTGAAAATGGGGGCTTGTCAGAAATAGTCTGCTTTATGACGGGAAGCAAAAGGGGTTGGGAGATGGAGGAAAGAGAAAATGAAGAGTCTGCTGAAGGGGAAGATGGGGAGAGCAGAGGGAAGATGGCAGCTTTCAGTCTGCTGGGATTGACAGGTTCAGGAATGTCCCAAAATAACCTGCATTGTTTTCCAACCCAGATAACTCAAATTATTCTTCAAATACTATTTTCCTTCTTTCGCTGCTTGTGGTTGCCAAGGTTCTTTTGCAGGATTGGAGCCAAAAACAGCTCTGTGTTTTAATTGGCCCTCCAGCACAAGAGGACAGAGAAGTGCCTGTTTTTGGTGGAGCTAAAAACAGCATCAAGTGGTGCATTGTAGGTTCTTATATAGGAGTGGAGTTTGTTTTGAAACAGTCAGGGAATCCAGGTACTCCTGCCTGTGCCAGGGATTCTGTTGTCATTACATTTAATTAAAATTCTCATAGACCTTAAATTGGTGCACAGCCTTGTCTGAAAGACGGTTAACATTTTTTCTGCTGTTGGTGATAACCTTTATGTAATAACGTTTATCTAAAGAAAATCACATCCATCCATCCATCCATCCATCCATACATACTTTTTTCTGACATCTGTGCACTCATCCATCCATCGATTGTTGCGGCATCCCTCTATTTATCCTTCCGTTTATACTAAACTTTTGCATTTATACTTCAAAAATTTAGTAAAAACAGCTAATAACTCTGAGCATTGGACTTTAGAAAAGCATTGACTTTGACATAGAAAATGTGAACCCTGGAACTCTGGACGAAGTTAGTAAAAATGTTTATTTACATGCTTTATAGATGTGTCACTAAACAAAAAAGGGCTACATGCTAAATATTTACTGCAGGATGGGACAAAATATACAGAAAGATAAATTAAAAGGATTGACAAAGTTCTAGAAAGTAAAATAGGTCTGTCTGCAAATATAAGACTAGCAAAAAAAAAAAAATACAATCCAATATTAATGCAACACAGGTGTGGAAATAATATATATCCATGACACGATAAAAATAAACTAAACTACCCTGTTCATCCAGAATTTAATGAGTGAAATAATCCTGGACAGCTTGCTCACAGATGGTGCGACAAGAGCAGTCCGTGTCTTTAGACTGATAAGTACCTCATCGTACACCGGTTTAAATTCCATCAGGATACATTGTTCCTCCTCACCCTGCCTCTCTCAACCCATCCACTAATTATAGAAAACTAAAGGAGAAAAAACTGTTTTGATCATGAGGCCAGCAGTAAAAGGAAAACACAGAATATCACGATGCAAGCCTGAACTACTCATCCTGAGACGAAAACAAAAACCCCATTAAAGATAAAATTGTCCAGGTTTGAGCTGGAGTGAGGATAACTGTTCAAATGATGAGAAAAAGAGATTGTTTTTGTGAACTGGTTAGAGAGATCGAGGATCTGTGCAGAAAGAATTAATAAACACATAGAACAAAGGGCAGAGAGCTAGGATACAGAAACTAATATAACGTGTCAAAGTAAAGCACAACCTGCTTACTTATAGGTCAACATCCTGTGAGACCTGCTGGTAAACCAGAAATTGTTGACCCTGCAAAGTGATTTAAAGCTCAGAGGATGAACTTCACAGACTAAACTGCAAAGGGTGTCAAACAGAGATAAGGAAGAGAAACAGCAGATAGATATAATCTGCAGGTCATCATTTGGAAACTGTTGTATTACAAATCTGCTCTATACAGAAACACAGGTCACCTCACTGTGGCTAGATTTTACACTTTATTACTTCTTAGTGAGGTGATAGAATGGGGTTGTATGTTTGCTCATCCATTCTTTTATTTAGATCAACTACTACATTTTATGTTACTATGTTTAATATAGAGGAATGCACACCTGCTTCTGGTAGCTTTTACTACACTGGGATGATTTAGCTTTTTTTTAAATGTAAGACCGCATGTGTGAGTGGACTATGTCTCTTTCTATCAACTGTACTTTTCCACTAGTTCACCAGAGTTGTTGTCCTCCCCCTACTGCATATTCTGTGTACCTAGGACTATTATAGCAACCAGGCAAACAGATGCTTTTTTAAATACACAGATGATGCAGTCATGTTAAACTTTTTGGCACATGGATTTAGGAAGTCTTCCTGCATTATCAGTGTTAAAGGATATAATCCTGAGGTAGTTCTTGTTAACAATCTGTCGGTGCAACAACAAAAGAAAGGTCCACCATACCACCTTAGTTTGGATATGTCTTTTAGTCTTTAGTGCCTTATTTTTCAGGGTTGAGAGGGCCACTAGAAAAGACACATGAATGCAACTAACTTATTCAGACAGCAAGAATAACGGCTGACTGTCGGTTTAATTGAGCTGTTTGTGTTTCCTATAGATCTGCTCTCAGCTGAGCGAACGACTGGAGAAACAACAGACGGCCACTCGAGGAGAACTGGAGAAAATCAGAGTGAGTTAACGCACAGATATTCAAAAAACACCATGGACTCAAGCAGATGCTAGGTCAAACCTCTTCTGCATAAATAGCTTTTTCATATATTTTAAAGTGGTCTCAAGCACCAGTTATTTAGGTTTTCTAAAGGACTTTGACGCCTTTTTCTTTAATTGAACAAATTTTTGAGTTAGTATGAACATGTTGTGTCTACTTGTAACACAATATCTACTGAAGAGCTAGTTTAAATCATACCTTTTGGGAACTTTGTTAGCGTCATATTGAAAACAAAAACCAGTTAGTAAGGTAAGGGTTCCTACACTGTCTGGAAAAGTATGGAATTTGATTTCAATAATTCAAAAAATAAATAAGTATTTATTTGAGTATTGACAAACATTTGTATTTTCAGACTGTATAGATGTTGTATCTTTCTGTTTTTCCTTCCTCCCTCCGTCCTTTATGTCCTTCCTTCTTTTCTTTGTTCATCGTTGTAAGGATTATGATTATTGATTAATTAATATTGATCAAAAATTATAATTAAAAATCATAATTCAGGAAAATAATTTCTTAACCAAAAATCATTACTTACGAATAGAAATCAGAGATGTCATCTGGTGTTGTGATGATGGGCTAAAAACTCTTAATAATTACAATTAGTTATTTATAATTAATTATGGGTAATTATTAACCAAAACCACTAAATGTCACTGTTTATTCAACCGCCTCACTGAAGGTAGGGGAACTTTGACCTTATTTTGACAGATAAATCACTTTTGCACGAAATAAACACAAACGCTTCTCTTAATTATATATATGAAGATTTATTGAAGCCAAATAATTCTGATATACCATTATTCTGGTCCAAAACCTTCACTTAACTAACAAGCACCTAACTACACAAAGAGGATAAAAATGACCCACTTAACAATACTACCTAACAATAATAATAAGAAAATATATGCGCATTTAGTGTCTATGAAGATCAAACCAGCTGTTTTATGGACAAAATGTGCGATTTGGGTTAACTTGGAAAGAGAAGTCCTCCTGGTGTGCCGATGTCTCGATGGTGGCGATTTGCTGGTAGACGGTGGCTGCGCCCTTAGCCACTAGCAGCTGATTGCCCCAAATCTCGAAAAAGAGTCATAAAACTGAGGCGGAAACTCAGTGGAAAACTCCAGTAATAAAACTGGGACAAAAAAAGTGGTCAGGCCACGAGGCCCAGTTGTTTTAAATGGAAAACTTAGAAGTCCAACTTCTAACTCCTGGCTGATTTGGGCTCACAAAACATGAACACGCACCTTGCTGATTGCATCCGCACTCCGTGATTCAGCAACACTTGCACAGCAAATCAAAACAGCTCAGCATAAAACACTTCAATTGGTATTGCATGCAACAAGTTGATACCTTGGATTAACTATTGGTGATTCTAAACCACCTTAACTATGCCTCATCCTGCCCAGACTTCTAAATGCACCTATCCGATTTAATATAAAAAAGAACAAAATTACTTTGATGCTGATTTCTTCTCTGCACCGGTTGAGGATGGATCAGGTCTGAAGAAAATGAGGGGTGGATCACGCGTCCGTGATCAACTCAACCAAAAAAACAAAAAAACTTCTCATCTATTCAGAACGGGGAAAATATGAAGAACCATTTAGTCAACTGAATCACAAGTGGTCTCCTTGGAAATAAAACCTCTGTGGGTTTCCACCTGCGTGTTGGCGTGGTCTTCGATCGAGTTATGAATCTTCTGACCTTCTTGTATCAGACAGTTTCCAGCTTTCAAGCTCTTCTGGGAATGGCAGTGTGAAGGAAATGTTCGCTTGCGAGCTTTTGTCTCTCCAGATATGCTCCTCCGTTGGGTCGTCCCGTAAGACACGCTGGAAATGGCAACGAAAGTTTTTTTTCCATGGGTTTTATAATCCTGGGTGACTTCAGAGCTGTGACGTATGTTGAGCTGCACGTGTTGAACTGCACAGCCTAGTCGGTCTGTCTGACCAAAATCGATGCCAACCTACTATTTATTCTCATTTCATAGCACAGTTACAAAATCTTACGTGATTCCCAAGAGTTATTTACTAATGGCCGAGCACAAAACAGATGATCAGCAAAAAGGACGATGCATCTATCAGCTACTTTCTCAGGTCTTTGCAGGTTTTTTTTTGTCTTTTCTTGCTTTCTATGCTAAGATCTACCAAGTTTTAGGCTAATCCTTCTCCCATTTTATGCCTGCCACGTTTTCATTGATAGAACGAAATAAATTTGAACAAATGATGTCTGTGCAACAGACGAGGATGCTTGTAATAAAGTGCTTGGAGATACAATTTGAAGTTGTGTCTATGTCAGGTTGTCATGGTTTATGAAAAAAATCTTTTGAACACACCACATGGCGTTTGGCTAACTGCTGCTTCGTTGGTGGTAAAAGACGGCCGGTTAGTATGGAGAGGCCATTAAGGTGTGATTGATCTTCAACTTGAGAAGACAGGTTTCACATTCATTCTGTTGTCATTTATTCTTCTTGTTTAATCCACTAATTTGCTGCAATGAACACATAAGCCTAATGATCAGACTCACTGACAGAGCATCAACGATGATTAGTCGGGTTGAAGGGTGTGTGGACCCTGTATGTTTACTGGGTGCAACTGTACAGATGATTCTTTACACAGTTAAGTGCCAGCAAACAAAGACGTTCATTCAACCTAATGCAAAAGCCCCTGTAGAGATCTGGTAGGCTTCAAATATTTACACAGACAGATGTTGTCTGCCTCAGAAAATATTTGGCTCCTACACCCCTTAAAGAGTGAGAGTATCAAGCTGCTTTGTCTGAATAAACCTGAAGAAGCTGAAAGGTACACAACTGTTTTTCTCTTTCACCCTTGACTTGGCAGGTATGTGGAGATGTGTGCTGCCATTGGTTTGTCTTCCCTGGCAGTAAAATCAAAGCTTTTTGGGAAGGAATGTGGAATTTGGCCAAGCAGCCATAGCCAGACACCTGACTTCCAGCACTCGCAAACATGGCTCACTGAATTTTAGCTCAAACTGTGGCTGGGAGGACGGCCATATTGGCAGAAAGCTCTATCTGGGCTGCCCAACATCTCCTGAAAGGTTTATAGCACCATGGAAGTTAGTTTTTTCTCATGCTCAAACTTGGTTTTTCTTATTTATGTATGCTCTCACCTGCCACTTTATTAGGTACACCTAGCTAGCACCTGTTTGGACCCGGTTTTGCCTTCAAAAGTGCATTATGGCTTGGTGGCATAGTTTCAAAGATTTCTAGTTGCAAACATTTCTCAGATCTTTAGCACACCAGGTTGCTGGAAAATGTTTCACTTGCCTGTCCATGACCCACCAGCTCCCCAAGGTGCTCTGTTGGATTGAGCTGTGGTGACACGGTACACTGTCCTGCTGGAAGAAGTCACCATGAGATGTGAACACAGTGGTCACAAAAGGATAGACGTTGTCAACAACAATCCCCAGGTTGGCTTCATTTGTACTAAGGGGCCCAAAATGTGCCAGGAAAAGGTCTCCGCTAACAATTGTACTACCACCACCAGCCTGAACTGCTGGCTCAAGGAAGGATGGATCCATGCTATTTATGCCAAATTCCGACCCTTCCATGTGAGTGTCACAGCTGAAATCAAGGCTCATCAGACCAGGCAGCATTTTTCCAATCTGTTATTGTCCAGTATTGGGGAGTCTGTATAAATTGTATCCTCGGTTTCCTGTCGTCAGCTGAGAGATGTGGCCTGTTGCTGCTGTAGCCCATTGGCTCCCATGTTTTTTGTCCAAACGTCGTATTCTGCGTGCCTTGACTTTGTCAAGTGTAGTTAGCTGAGCTTCTGTGTCCTTTCTGTCATGTCTAAACAGTCTTTATTTTAGAGGCCAAAGGACAAAAGGTACAGTGTTTTTATCCACACAGCTGCAGCTCACTGAATATTTTCTGATTTTTGTTGTGCACAACAACACAAACAACAATGTAACATCCAAAGTCACGTAAGTGCCCTTTCTACCTCATTCTGATGTTCAGCTTGAACTTCAATAATAAGTTGATATACACTACCGGGCAAATGTTTTAGATACACTTTCTCCCTTAATGGGTCTCTTAATTTTCATGACTGTTTACATTGTAAGTTCTCACCAAAGGAAACAAAACTATGAATGAACATACATGGAATAATGTAGTAATCAAAAAGTGTGAAATAACTCTAAACATTTTTATATTTTAGATTCTCCAAAATAGCCACTATGTAAATAGTCATAAACATAAAGAAAACCATTAAATGAGAAAGTGTCATTTAAAGTCTAAAGCTTTTCACCTGTAGTGTAGGGATTTTTTTTAGCTCTTTTTTAAAAGAATTTTACGTTTGTTGAATTTCATCCGTCCACACCTTCGTCCATGTCTGACTGTCATCTATCAATCAGTCTGTACTTCCATTCATCTATTTTCCATCCCTCCTTTTGTCCATCTATCCATCCTTCTGTTTGTCCTGACTGACCAACTGAAAAATTTTATATTTGCCTCAAATGCAAATGGGGCTTCTCTAAATGCATTACAAAATTAGCTAAAAAGGGCCAACAAATCTGTTTTTTGAGCTTGGAAACTGGGATTTTTCATTCGACAGTGTATGGAACATCAGAATTGCCATTTTAAGTGATCTATTGCAGTTATTAATAAATAAACGTACGTTAATGAGAATTTGTAATAAGACGATAACAAAGCTTGCCACTGATACTTGCAAAGCAATTTCAGCCTTACATTCTGCTGCTTCATTAGGGCTTATCTGTAATTACTCTGCATTTTAATCATATCATTCTCAGTTTAAAGCTGCAATGTTGTAATGAAGTACTCATTTCTGAAGGGCCGTCTCAACTGAGAGACGTGAATGTGGTGCACACATATTTTGTGTGGCTCTGCATTTGAATGTAAAAACGAAACCGAAAATAAGTTAAGATATTTTTGCCCCCTTACCGGTGTCATTTTTATTTCTCTCTGACCTCTGAAATTCTCCCATAGTCCAAAGTTGAAAACTGTGAGAAGTGCAGCAGTCTTTTCAACAAAGAGGGTCGTGTGCGGACAGCGGTGACCACGACGCCAGCCGATGGGACAGAGGAGACCGATGAGGAGAAGGAGGGTCTGAAGAACCAGCTGAGGGAGATGGAGCTGGAGCTGGCCCAGACCAAACTGCAGCTGGTGGAGGCTGAGTGCAAAATCCAGGTACAATAACACACAGTGTGGGCCCAGAAATAACTGCGTGTACACAGAGTGGTCACAGAGCAATAAAAAACACCTACTGGTGGTTTTTGTGCTATTTTCTTACACCCTTTTTAAGCAAGTTGGAGAAGTTTGGTTGCCCCAACTTAAATTTAATTACAAAGCTTGAATCCCAGCAGCACGACTTCTTTAATTGCCGTTGAACCCAATATTCAAACAGCTGGGTCGCAGTATGGATGCTGTATTTGTCTTTCTGGCAGTAAGACACGTTTTGACAGCTTTTAATAAGATACCCAAAATGATTCTATTAGGAGGTTACAGCTGGTTTCACGTGTGGATGGTGCTTCATTTCCTCTTACATCAGGGTTGTTGGTGCATTTTCAATTCCTTATATCTAAGCTACCCGCCTTTATCTGCCACTATGTGTCAACTGCATAGATAATCAATTAAAAGGTCATGATCTCATTTTATATGACTTTATCAGCCCACTGCAGGAGGTCAATGAATCAAGGAGGATAATTTTCTATTAAACAGATATGATTAAAGCAAAGAAGAAAATGTGGACCTGATCTAATTTAAAGAAATGAAGACACTAATGTGATCACAAGGATTTGAAGGAGCATTAGGGCCTGAAATATAGTTATAGTTTGAAGTTTTTATATTCGCATCAGGGGGTTAAATGATTGCCTTGACCCATTAGGATTTTAGGACACAATCAGTTTAACTTTTGCTCCATCCGCTTGAAACTTAGGTCTGGGTTTTAAAGGTGTTAGGTAAAAAAACAAAAACAAAAAAACAAAATAAATCTCAGGGACAAGAGCCTCATCATTTAATAGGGAAGATTATCAGTATTTAATGGGATTTTATGTTAGACCAACACAAAATAGCACGTAACTGTAAAGTGGGAAGGAAATAATACATGGTTTTCAAAATGTTTATAAATTAAAATCTTTCAAGTGTGGCATGCATTTATATTGTGCCCCATTACCCCCGATGCCCCTAAATAAACCATTTGCATCATCCGGCAGCTCTATACAAAAGCCACATCTACAATGGAAAAGTTCAGAGCAAAGCTTCTTCGTGTGTTAGAACTTGGTCGCTGTCATTTGGGATTCATCCCATCTGAGTTTGGAAGTGAAGATTTCCAAGTTCTCAGTCAGAGAGGTCAGCAGTTACAGAGGCTGAAGTTGGAGTTCAAGCCTGAAAGTTGGGAGATTTCTCAAAAACTCCAACATAAAAATGCAGCATGGCTGCTTTTCATAAATAGAGACGATAGCTGCATTGTTTATCATCATTCCCACGTTTTTGACCTTCAAGGCCATTGCAAGCCTTTGATTGTCACATCCCGTCGCTCTTTCCATGACACTCTTTTACATTGCTTACCCAACAAGTTCTTTGTTCCTCCATAAACCAGAATCAGTCCATATTTCTGCTGCCAGCTTCGCCTGCAGAACCCCCTCCAGGTCCCCCACCCCTACAAAGCATATCACCCCTGTACAACTTCAACAACCTCATCTTTGATAAAACACAATGTAACAAAAATGTTTTTATTATTATTATTATAATAACTTTAATTCAGAAAAAAAGAATCACGCTTAAGCTAGGCAGTTACAGGTCCTTCTCAAAATATTAGCATATTGTGATAAAGCTAATTATTTTCCATAATGTCATGATGAAAATTTAACATTCATATATTTTAGATTCATTGCACACTAACTGAAATATTTCAGGTCTTTTATTGTCTTAATACGGATGATTTTGGCATACAGCTCATGAAAACCCAAAATTCCTATCTCACAAAATTAGCATATCATTAAAAGGGTCTCTAAACGAGCTATGAACCTAATCATCTGAATCAACGAGTTAACTCTAAACACCTGCAAAAGATTCTTGAGGCCTTTAAAACTCCCAGCCTGGTTCATCACTCAAAACCCCAATCATGGGTAAGACTGCCGACCTGACTGCTGTCCAGAAGGCCACTATTGACACCCTCAAGCAAGAGGGTAAGACACAGAAAGACATTTCTGAACGAATAGGCTGTTCCCAGAGTGCTGTATCAAGGCACCTCAGTGGGAAGTCTGTGGGAAGGAAAAAGTGTGGCAGAAAACGCTGCACAACGAGAAGAGGTGACCGGACCCTGAGGAAGATTGTGGAGAAGGGCCGATTCCAGACCTTGGGGGACCTGCGGAAGCAGTGGACTGAGTCTGGAGTAGAAACATCCAGAGCCACCGTGCACAGGCGTGTGCAGGAAATGGGCTACAGGTGCCGCATTCCCCAGACTTGGGCTACAGAGAAGCAGCACTGGACTGTTGCTCAGTGGTCCAAAGTACTTTTTTCGGATGAAAGCAAATTCTGCATGTCATTCGGAAATCAAGGTTCCAGAGTCTGGAGGAAGACTGGGGAGAAGGAAATGCCAAAATGCCAGAAGTCCAGTGTCAAGTACCCACAGTCAGTGATGGTCTGGGGTGCCGTGTCAGCTGCTGGTGTTGGTCCACTGTGTTTTATCAAGGGCAGGGTCAATGCAGCTAGCTATCAGGAGATTTTGGAGCACTTCATGGTTCCATCTGCTGAAAAGCTTTATGGAGATGAAGATTTCATTTTTCAGCACGACCTGGCACCTGCTCACAGTGCCAAAACCACTGGTAAATGGTTTACTGACCATGGTATCACTGTGCTCAATTGGCCTGCCAACTCTCCTGACCTGAACCCCATAGAGAATCTGTGGGATATTGTGAAGAGAACGTTGAGAGACTCAAGACCCAACATTCTGGATGAGCTAAAGGCCGCTATCGAAGCATCCTGGGCCTCCATAAGACATCAGCAGTGCCACAGGCTGATTGCCTCCATGCCACACCGCATTGAAGCAGTCATTTCTGCAAAAGGATTCCTGACCAAGTATTGAGTGCATAACTGTACATGATTATTTGAAGGTTGACGTTTTTTGTATTAAAAACACTTTTCTTTTATTGGTCGGATGAAATATGCTAATTTTGTGAGATAGGAATTTTGGGTTTTCATGAGCTGTATGCCACAATCATCCGTATTAAGACAATAAAAGACCTGAAATATTTCAGTTAGTGTGCAATGAATCTAAAATATATGAATGTTAAATTTTCATCATGACATTATGGAAAATAATGAACTTTATCACAATATGCTAATATTTTGAGAAGGACCTGTAGGTGTTTTAACACCACCTAACTGCCACCGTTTCTTTTCCTAATTTAACAAAAAGGTTTCTCATATGGAATTATGTCAGATATGAAACTAACTTCTTTTCTTCATTTTTTGTTGTTTTTTTTTTTTTGCCCCTTTCTGCACAGGACCTGGAGCACCATTTGGGTCTGGCTCTCAACGAGGTGCAGGCCGCCAAAAAGACCTGGTTTAACCGAACGCTCAACTCCATCAAAACGGTCACCGGCACCCAGGGCAAAGAAACCACTTAACCTAGTAACCCTTCATCCATCCTGTTTAAACAAGATTGCATCTGGAGCTCAGTGTGGCTCGTCCCGCTGAAACCTTCAGACCCTCCACCTCGAAATGTAACGCACACGACCATAACTTAACTTTTAACATGAACATTAACCGTTAAAACTAGAGGATCTCCTCTGTATCTGACTGTGTTATTTCCTCATATCAAATATGTTATTTTTATTTCCTGAAGTAACTCCCCAGAACAAAACCTTTTAACATCCACCCGAGCAGTGCAGCAATAACCACCCTACCCCCTCGACAGAGACCTTGTGCTTCCACCAGTCACAGCAGGAAAAAATGCTTCATTGAGGATTGTCTGCATACTGCTGAAATTTAAAAAACTCCACAGAGGGTGAAGCAACGACATCAGAACTGTATCTTTGCGCTCCCTTTCGTCTAAACTACTGGCACAAAACAGCAAGTCCCTGTACATTTTTTTGGTTTGTTTTAGGTACGAGCGCCAATAGACGCCTTTTCAGAACAGAGCTTTTTCTAATTTTCGTTCAACAGTACCTTTTATTGTGCGTTGGCATATGTGCTAATGTTGTGTCTGATTGTAATATGTATTTGTTCATGTTTGTGAGAATGGAGAAAACATGTGAAAGCATGCATAATTGGTCTGTGTGTGAACTGTGAGTGTGTGAAACGAGTGTTTGTGGAAGACCAACGGAAGTAGAGCACTAAGGTTATGAGAGTGCATGCATGTCAGCTTGTCTCGTGTCCTTCAATGTTCAAATGTGTACATAAAAACTGGTAAAAACTAAAGTTTGCTGACAGGTCCTGCATCTGAAGGTTGATCTAGTGGATGGCTGTGGGTATAAATATGTAATTTATGGAAACTGAATGAGCTGTTGAGAAAAGCGACTGCAGCTTAAATCTCCTCTAATCAAAAATACACATGCTTAAGGTTTATTTAGTTCTTCCAGCAACAAAACCTATAAAAAACCTCTAAATCAATTAAAAACCCTGCAGTCTGTGTGGACATCACAGACAGTTATAATTCCTGCAGCCTTTAAACGCACCATCAATCCCACTCTATTCTGTCCCATGCGGCGCTCAGACCCTTTGGTGTTAACTGTGATGGTCCTGTTAAATGCTTTAATTTAGAAGTTAATATACTGTGCTGGTCAGAAGTTTACATTTGCTCACCATTTACATTAATTTAAGAATACTTTTGCCCCTTTTACTGTTGCATTAGAACTAGTTTTTGTTTTTTCTGGTCAACTGATAGTTGATTTTGTTGTAATCAAGTTTGAGTGCACAAGTTTGAAATTAATGTGGAGTTTATCTAATCCACACAGAGTCAGAATTATACATATAAGCTCACATATATGCATGTGGGGGGACCAACCAATATAAATGAGCTCTACCTAGCTAAGAAGAGTTGTCAAACAGTGAGTCGGAATTATGCCAGAAGGGCATAACTTGTAATAATCTGTAATTTAAGGGACATTTAGAAAATTAAATCATGCACCAAGTTCTTGATTTAAGAAAATCTTTGAAGTTTTCCAACCTCCGGTCCGTATCTGTAAACTCCTGACCGGAACTATTGACACACATATTTGATTAAATTAAGTTATGAAGCTACCAGTGGATTCAACAGCCTATTAAAGAAATCATCCATGCTGCATCTCAATGATTTAAGATGTAGATAGGTCAGATTTATAAGAGCTGCTGATTGTGAATAGGGAAAACATTACAGTCAGCAAAAGTACCAAGGGATATTTTAATTTCTGATTCACCAGACTAAATAGGCAGCAGCTAATATCTTTGTGTAATCCTGATGACAAGAAGTTTGGCATCTTGAGTCAAAAAGGGGACACATCACATACCACCTTGTATGAAAGAATTTTTTACATCTAAGTGCATCTTTTCTGGTTCAAGCATCATGTCAGGACAAGCCTAGAAACAGCTATTTTCCAGCTATGACTCACAATGCAAAAGAAAAAATACTAAAGGCATGATTTTTTTTTTTTAGGTTCAACATAGTAAAATTCTTCAAAAACATTCTTAATTAAAAAAATTCAGGTCTCACAGCAAATGTTACAAGCTACTGAAAATATTCTCTAAGCTCTGAAGATGTGATTTTGGCCACAATCTCCTGTGAATGTGGGACACCTGTCAGCAGAGGTGTAACTGCAGTATGAGGGGAATTACAACACCAGCAGGGCTTTGGTCATGTCAGGAGAAGCCACAGTTCAGGTCAAAAAGCTCTAAATTTGTCCACAGGGCATTAGGGGTCCAGAGGGAGATTTCATATTTCGCTGACTGAGGAACAGAGGTTCAACAATGATCCTGGTTTCAAATCCTGCTGAGACTGAACATATTTTAAAGGCCGAATAGAGTGAACCATTTCTCTAAACCGCGTCTTGACTTGAAGAGTGAAGTCTGATCCGCTGGAATCCGGTGGTGATATTGGAAGAAGTAGAAAAACCATAGAGGAGCATCCACCTAAAAGCACTGGGCTGTAAATAAACATTAAAAGCATCACCATTGAGTTTTTGTTTATGGTTTTCTACTCTAACTATAACTAATGTTGCCTACCTGTACTTACCAACCTGATGCTGTGATACAGTTGAATCTACAATGTTTTTCTTGTATTTCTCTTATGTTTTTTTGTATTTTTTTCTTTTTTGCTCCAAGCTTCTCAGTCGCACTGCTGTTTGGATAACTAAATGCCAAAACATAGCTCAGTCTACCAACATTATCAGCGTGTGGAAATTGTAATAGAGTAGACTGCATTGTGTATACTCCATGAATTTAAATATAAAGATATCGACACAAGGATACCTGAGTCATTCTTTCTTTTGTGATTCAAGTGCAATTATGTCAGGAAACAAAGACTGAACTGTTCATTTGAACAGGTAAAGTTCCTGTGAGATCCGAAGTTTACTTAGGAGTAAAGCAGCTATTTCGGTAAAGACGCCAGCTAGAGGGGAAGGTCGAGCTTTCCAAAAATGAGCCTACATATGAAAAAATAGTGGGGTAATGTGGACAAATTCCACATAAATGTTCAGTACAATTCATTTATATTATATATGTTTTAGGTAGAGAGCTGAATGGCAACACCAGTATTGAAAACCATTGACCATTCTGCAAAGTTATCTCTCAAAATGTTTCCCACATGGATAAAACTAAGAAAATCATGAACAGTCCCACAACTTATGAAGCAAAAGTTCCAAAACTGCTACTTTTCTGCTTTCCTGTCACAGCTGGCTGTGCTGCAGGGCTAACACTATCTTGTATTCATAAACAGGTGCAAGAAGTACATATTTGGTTTAAGGTGTGATATTTTTAATTTCTGTCCTCCAGAACAGCTACTGATGTTTTTTGCTAGCACTTTTACTTGTGGGGAAAAATGTTTTTTGCTGCTTTGTGAAGTCTTGTTGACAACTAGCAAAGTTTACACATGAATAAGGCCCCAACCTACAGTTAAACTCAGGACCTTCTTGTTTCTTTTTTGTTGCACAAACCCTGCATACACTTCCTCAAAACATCTACACATTCCCTTTAGTTGTTTAAGTGAGGGGAGATCGTCATGATGTCATTAGGGATTACATATATAATCTGACAGAGTTCAGATGAATGAAGACGATCCTTTAGATCCTCACCAGCGTCTGTACTGAAGCTAGGGGAAACGGGAGGGAACAAATGAGCCGTATTCTGGTGTCATAATGAAAACTCTCAGTCACCTTTCTGAAATACTACTCCAAGAATCTAAATCGTAAAATAAATAATGGTTTCTTGTGAAAACAGCCACTATCTGTCAGACACTGGAGCTGGATGTAAATCTTGTTCTCAATTTGGCTCTTGTTCTACTGCTCATCTTCCTCCTGAGAGAACATGCCTCATAACATATGGCAGCATTGTTATCTGTGTCAGGGTTGAGCTATTTTCTGCTTGGTCCGCAGTGCCGGGGGGTTCTTACATATATTCTTAGCTGGAGTTGTATATTTTGAATGTGTGCCCCCTAAAATTCTCGCCTTAGAGGTGACGGGTGTTGGGACCCTGGCTCTGTGTCTGCCACCACCAGCAGGGGCTGAAGGTAATGAGCATCAGCATTACATAACTTTTTACACTCCACCCCTCCTCTTTCTGCCCCGCTGCGTAACAGAGCTATAAATACGACCTGCAGGCAGCAACAACTCACAATGCAAAGGTGAAAAGTTGAATGAGGATGTGATTCTGCTTGGATCAGGCAGCATTGATGCCTGTTTGCATGAGGGCAAAGTATGAAGTTCTATAGGAATTAGGATAAAAACAATGGAATCAGTTTCATTCCTTGTACATGTTTAATTATTTTCTTCATATTTTTCCTGCCTAATTTAATTCCCTTTCACATTACCTTCTCACCATTTGTTTTCCTGTAGCTTTTGTTCTTGGTCACAGGTGATCTGTGCTCTTCGCCTGTAAAGCCACCTGTTTTCTTTACCACAACACAAATATGAATGAACAGGAGTAAATAAAAGCAACACACGTGTCAAATTAGGATTAGGTTAGACATATATGTGTATGTTTACACGGTGGCGCAGTTGGTAGCACTGTTGCCTTGCAGCAAGAAGGTCCTGGGTTCGATTCCCGGCCTGGGGTCTTTCTGCATGGAGTTTGCATGTTCTCCCCATGCCTGCGTGGTTTCTCACCGGGTACTCCGGCTTCCTCCCACAGTCAAAAGACATGCCTGTTAGGTTAATTGGTCACTCTAAATTGTCCTTAGGTGTATGAATGAGTGTGTGCGTGGTTGTTTGTGTGTTGCCCTGCCATGGACTGGCGACCTGTCCAGGGTGTACCCCGCCTCTCGCCCATAGACTGCTGGAGATAGGCACCAGCTCCTCCGCGACCCACTATGGAATAAGCGGCAGAAAATGACTGACTGACTATATGTGTATTTTTAAACGCATTTTGAGCCAGGTGGTCAGAATGCTCATCCCCAATATACAATGATTTTCAATAAATTAGATTATGTGTTACCTTTTGAAAATAATTTTTAAGTTGGTATTACATATACTTTTCAAGCCCACGTTTATGTATTTTATGTCTTTTTTATTGGTCTGGTGTAATATTCTAATCTTAAATGTTTTGTTTTTATCAGTTGTAAGCAGAAAATCATCATAATTAACAGAAATTAAAGGCTTGAAAACATCCGTCTGTATAATAAATCTATATAGTTTGTTCTACTTTGTGAATGGATTAATTGAAATAAATGACCTTTTAATAATAATCTCGTTTGTTTTTTTAAAACAAGCCAGAACGTGCCTAGTTTTGTGGGAACACCAAAGAAGGAAGGGAACGTTCACAAACGAAGCAGTAGTTGCCTCTTGATCCCAAAGAAGCACCTCTCCACTCCCAGTGTCGATTCTGGTTTGGCCCAAAGATGCCCTACAAGTCTATATTACACAGATAAACATGCTGCGCACATACTTGCAGGTAGAACACCTTCGTCTGAATTATTATTAAACAGGAAGGGACACAAAGCCGAGTTGATACAGAGATGGTTCTGTGCTCTAAGCAGCAGCTCACTAATGGCTCTGTTATCCAGTAGATTTCTTATAATTCATTCTTTCAGTCTTACTATTCAGTTAATAAATGACAAAAAACTATTTTTAGCCCATTTTTGTTAGATTTGTATCAATAACAGGGTTTAGGGGCACTCTACAGCTATCGAGGGCTCCTCCTGGAGACCCCCTGTGGTTTATATACCTTGCATGGCTAAATGTAATTGATATAAATTGAATCAATGCCTAAAGAGATTTCTTCTGCTCACACCTACTAAAACAGTCATCATCTCTCTTGTAGCCAAAATTAGGACAGATGAACATCAGGGCAGCTCAGTAATAACACAGTTTATTTATCTATGAGATGTTTTTTTTAATCATAAACTGGTTCCCAAATTTTACAGCTTCATGCCCTCATGATAACTTGTGACCCCAACTATCTCGGGATCCAGCATAAAAAACAAACTTCATAAACACTCATAATCCCGTTTTTAAATTAATTTAAATTTGGACAGATTATCACAAGTTCACAACCACTTTGTGTTTAATGACCCAGGGTCTTGACCCCAGCTTTGGGAACCACTGTGTTAGAAAACTAGGGACGTGGAGCTACAACAACAAGGAATTCAGGGCAAGCATTGCAGGTCCACTGTATATAGAGCACAACTGAATGACTTAAATGTGAAAAGGAAGGATTTAAAAGCATGATATGTCCCCTTTAATGCTCAATAAGCCTGGTAAAGTATTTTGTTAAATATTCAAATGTTTATGGAGTAATACATTTCTTGAATAAATGTTTTAGCTGTGTTTGATGACGGCCATTTAATGAGTGGCTTTTACCTCTTGCTGCTTAATGCTTTCACTTATTGATAATGTCATTGTTTGACTTCATATTTCTTTTTTGTCCAAATTGCCAAATAAAAACATATAAGGTCTCAAACTTCTGTCTTGTGATTTCTAACTTTTTCCTCTTTTTTTTTATATTTTAGACACATTGTTAGGATATTTCCATAAATGACATGAAAAAATAACCTTCCTCTTGGTGAACTGCTGATGAAATTTCTCAATTCACTGGCATAAAGTTCTCTCCAGCCTAGAAATGATCCACAGTCAGGGATACACCCTTCCAAAAACGTCTTCCATCTTCTGACAACAAAGATCATGTGCAGCTGTTGATTGCAAGACGTAATGTGCCATTCTATCACACACTTAGGGAGTTAGAAGTGTAATATTTACCCCAAGTGGTGATGATTAGATCCTCACCGGCTCCAACACACCTGATTTCACTCGATCATCATGCAACAGGTCTCTGCAGAGCTAATGAGATGCAGCTGTGGTGATCTACTAATTAAAACGGGGTGACTTTGGCTTGATAGGAAGAGTTGTTGAAAAGTTCAGGGTTCGATTCCAGCTTCCTCTCTTGCCACTTGTTGATCTTATAGATCTGAATTAATGTGCGTTTGTGAATGTGGCTCTAGGGCAAAGCACTTTGAGTGGTTGATATGATTAGAAAGCATCTTATAAGTTTAGTCCTTTCATCAAAATCAGGGTTGTTTGGGAGTAATGAAAGAGTTTTAAAACATACATTTCTTAGTTTTACCATTTTGTTTTAAAGCAATGTGAGCAACATGGTAAAATATTTTCAGAAGTACTGCAGCAGCTGAGTTTCAGAAAGTTGTCCGATTACAAGCTGATATCCAGTATTCAGCTCATGGTTTAATCCTACTTATTTCCTCAACTGCACAGACTTCTGTAATGTTTGAGGATTATAGTGTTCAGCCTCCTCAATTTTGCTTCCCCTCTCTCATTACCAAGCATGAACAAAGCAGAACGATGTGTTCAGTTCCACTAGAGTTACACAAAAACTTTACAGCCATTTGCTGTGGCCAATTACTTTGCTATCATTAACCCTGCAAATAACAACGAAGCCTGTGTGTGTTCTCCTTGCAGAGACAATACATCCTTGTCTAAACCTGTGATTGGTTCAGATAGTTTTTAAAATTGTCGAGAAACAAGGAGAACTTTCTCTCAAAAACACCTCGTACCCCCATAGACTGATTATCCACACTTTAAACACTGAAGCTTGTCTGGTTAGATGATGAATGTGAATTAAAATGTTGAACATCAAATAGAAGTAAGGAGAGCTTTTTTTCGATACCAGCTTCTTCCGTACAGGGTCAAGGGGAAGCTGGTGTCTCCAGCAGTCTACGGATGAGGGGTGGGGTACACCCTGGACAGGACGCTGGTCCATCGCAGGGCAACACAGAGACACACAGGACAAACAACAATGCACACAGCCATTCACACCTAAGGGCAATTGAGAGAGACGTATTGACCTAACCTGTTGAAGGAATCCGGAGTACCCGGAGAGAACCCGCTCATGTACTGGGAGAATTGGGAGAACTCCATGCAAAGACTCCAGGCTGGGAGTCAAACTCAGGACCTTCTTGCTGAGACGCAACAGTGCTATCAACTGCGCCACCGTGCAGCCCTGCTCATATGAATGGCTAATAAAAAATGGAACGGATGGTACTGCTATAGCAAGAAGTGGACTGAACCAAAACCAGTCCACACACAGAAGGAAACAAGCTGCAACAAGAGAACTTTAGGGAGGATATTAACTTGGTTAGGAAAGTGAAACAAGCAACGGGTGTAGTGATAAGAAATTGGGTGAGGGTGTGAAAGAACAGGAGGAACCTCCCCCAATGAAATAAGACATGGAGGAAAAAAAACTACAAAATAAAGCAGGACTTGAAGATGGGCAGGATGCTGCAGCAGAAAACCAGTAGATAAAGACCAACACAGTCCAAGGACTGGTTCAAGCCTGAAGCATGTTAAAAAAAACAGATCAGAAAATTTTACAGAATGTGATAAAGCAGGTCAACATATCTGGTCTGATTCTGTAAAATGTTTAGTTTCCTCTGTTGCCGTTTAGCACAGAAAACACTGGACCATCCTTTATATCAGGAAATTAGATTATTTTATCCCACCAATTTTTAAGGTCCTACAGTCTTACTAGCAGACATGTTTAACTGCTGTGCCTCTTTAATGTTTTGAATTCCCAGCCCTTACAATATATTATCTTAATGTATATTTTATTTCACTGATGTAAATGTGATTAAACTAAAGATGCCCCTTACTAAACTCAACTCCTGATCCATGCCGTTAGTGGACAGTCTAATTTGATGTCAACCTCACCCATAGTGAGCCAATTTAAATAGAAAACCACATCCAGTTTTTGTGCCTATGGCTTGGAAAACCACTAAAACTAGGTCTTCAATGTCATTTTGTTCAACAGAGAAATTTGGGTTTTATCCTAACAAGCTAAGTCTTTCTCACTATTTACAGGGACAGAGATGGTATTGCCTGCTGAACCTTCCTGTCTATCTGTGCGATGCCACATGGTCTGATTTTTGCTCAGCTGTAGTTTTGACCTTTTTCAATATTTTGACTTGTTAGACTCTGTTAAAAAGTTAAATGAGTCAAATGGCTCCTCATTTATTATCAATTGGAGCTTTAAACATTGCCAGTTAGCAATTATGGATAACTTGTGTGTTAGGGACAATTTTTTATTTAGTGTTTTCATTAAAGTGTTATTTTTATGCATTTTTTCTTTTACAGTACAAAGAAGAAATACACTTCTTTTACTTTCTTGTTGCTGTTTTTAGTTTATTCCCCAACAGGCTTGGATTTAAATCCAGCTCCTATATCCCTGTTGGGTCCCTGCATGTTTGACGATGCTCACAGTCATGAGATCATCTGCCCCCCTTCTTTCATTTAGACAGTTTTTTGTATATGATGTGCTCATTGTGTGTCCATCAAACTAAAGTCTCGCCTCTGCCTGCATGGATTCCCAGCAGAGCCGTGGAGGAACAGCTGAATATCCGGCTCTTCTCAGCAGCAGTCGCTGCTAGTGCTTAGATATCCCCAGCTCTATGGTAGAGAGCAGCTGAAAACACTAGTAATTAAATTTTACAACATTTAAAGCAAAGGCCAATGTTCATGAAAAAAGAAAACACCTTTTCTGTATGTTTTTTATTGTAACTTCTTCAGGCAAACTTTGGAGCTTCACCATCCAGACAGCAGCATCTCTCCTCTCTGCTTCTCCTGCCACACCCCCTCACATCAGAACCCCTGAGCCTTATTTAATAAGTTCTGGCTGGGCTATGGTCCAGATAATTATCCAAGTGGATCATTTTATACATAAAAAACATAAGACATTATTGCATATACATAAATACAAACGTTATTAGTATTTAGTTTATGTTTTTATATTCCATTAATTTTTTATCAATTCACGTGGATTACTTTAATGTGACAACGTAACACAGTAACGTTAATAGCGGCACAGCGCACTACACTCATGACAGGAGGTGGGGGTTCATTCCCCATAGCTTCAGCCATCGGCGGGTGAGTGGAAACACAACAGCTACCATACCAAGAAGAGCGAAACTGAGTGGAGTGGAGCCGCACCGGCTAAAACGAGCCAGTGGAAAAGGGGCTAATGTGGTGAGGTGGAGGAGAGCTGTGTCATTACAATATGATTTGTGAGCTCCCCAGACTGTCATGTCTCTGGCTGAAACCCAATCCAGGTCATACCTAAAAGAGTTGTCAGCAGTCCACGGTCATTTATAGCCCGGCAGCCTGGAACACTGCAGAGAGAGGAGCAGTTGCCTCCAGTATAAGGTGTCTGATTAGTTTCCCATATTAGTGTGCATAACTGGAAGATAAGGAAATGTAACCTGAGTAGAAGGAAGCTACACACATCTTATGGGACAAAAATCTGATGTAATATGTCTGATTTTGTATTTTTGTCACTACAAAGCAGTTCTCTTAAGCAGATTTTTGTCCAATAAAAACCACAGCTTTAAACCCACATTTTTAGCCCTCAAGAGACATATAGACAATCAGAAGCAAACTTAAGGCATGACTTGAAGCCTTTAAATAGATAATCCTCTCACAACTTTGCCCCATTTGACCCAATCTCCAACACTGAGCAAGGTTTCATTTGACAGGGTAAGTGTCGTCATCTGGTGAGCTCAGGTTACCTCCCCTCCATCTTGTTTCCTTCCTCTCAGACAAAATCCTTTGCCTCCATCCTTTCTGTTGTTGCTTCTCTAAAAGCACTGACGTGCACATGGCCTGGCAGGATGACTGGCAGCTGTGGCTGTGTGCTGATGGTGTTGAATGCTGGAGATGTCACCGGATACCCACCGGAGACTCCACCATCAGCAGCTCTGCTCTGAAGAAGATGGACAGCTCGTATCACAAATCCACCGTGTGCTGAAGCTCTTACATAAACGTGCCAATTATTGCCCATATCCTTAACTCATGATGACATAGTTTTCAAGTTTCAATGTCAGGATGCAGCATTAGCAATGTGGGGGAATATATTTGGGTCTATAATAAAAATATATCAGTACATAATCCATAAACAAACAAAAGTGTGTTCAGTTTTACATTTTGGAATGCCCCACAACAAATTCTGCAGCTCACTACATACAGTGGAACCCATACCTTTGAATACATCATATAAAAATACTCACAAACATCTATTTCTAACTGTCAGTCAAAACTAAACCTTCCCTGTTTTAGGTCAGTTAAGTTCACTAAAACTATTTTCATTTGCTAAATATAAAAATATGAGATTATTTTTAAGTCAGTCATTTTCTACCGCTTATTCCATAGTGGGTCGCGGGGGAGCTGGTGCCTATCTCCAGCAGTCTATGGGCGAGAGGCGGGGTACACCCTGGACAGGTCGCCAGTCCATCGCAGGGCAACACACAAACAACCATGCACACAGTCATTCATACACCGAAGGGCAATTTAGAGGGACCAATTAACCTAACAGGCATGTCTTTGGACTGTGGGAGGAAGCCGGAGTACCCGGTGAGAACCCACGCATGCACGGGGAGAACATGCAAACTCCATGCAGAAAGACCCCTGGCTGGGAATTGAACCCAGGACCTTCTTGCTGCAAGGCAACAGTGCTACCAACTGCGCCACCGTGCAGCCCATATTTTTAAGTTTGTTTTAATATTTTCTTCAAATTCAGAACTTAAATGCTTTTAATTATTTAGTAAAGCTCAGGTTGAGATGTCATGTCAATGTAAGCTTCTGATAGCTTTATTCACAACATTTCAGTTAAATTGAGGGATAGGCGTGAAAGTACTTTAGGGAACACCTCAAACACACGGTTTTTGCTTGTGTGAAAACATGGGAAAATGATAAGAAATCAGGTAAGATATCAGAAAGAGAATTGTTGAGCTCCATAAGTCTAGTGCATCCTTCAGTACAATTTCCAGAAAGTTCCACAAATAACTGTTTAAACAATTATTTAACAACTGTAGGCAAGTAAAAACAGCCTAGTAATGTCCAGCCATCATCCTATTTAAGAGGGTGACACATTCTGTGTTTCAAAACAATTTTATAACAAAATGCTCATATCAACCCCAAAACAAAAGCTTAAGACCTTGTGAACATGCTGACTGATGCTGAAAAGAGAGAGTCGTTATCCACAGAGAAATGAGTCCTGCACCAACATGCACTAAAATGCCACTCAGCAAGAACAAAGCTGTTATTATTCAAAAGCAATATAAAAAGACAGATTAGTTTGCAAACACATTCAGGGACAAAGGTCTAAACAACTAAAGTGGAAGTATTTGGCCATAGGAAACATTTGGAGGAAAAATTAAGAAGCTTTTAAGCCTGAGAACAATATCCCGACTGTGATGTACTGCGGTGTCAGTGTCATGTGTGGGTTTTTTTTTCTTTCCCCCAGGATGCACTTTACAAAACGCACATCATAAGGAAAGAACAGTATGTGGAAACACTGAAGCAATATCTCAAGACATCAGCAGGAAGTTAAAGCTTGTGTGCAAATGGGTCTTTCAAATGGAAAATTACCCATGTCATACAGCCAAAAGTAATTAGATGGTGGCTTAAAGACAACAAAAATAATCTTTCAGAGTAGCCATCACAAATCCATGATCTCAGTCTTGTTAAACATTTGTGGGCAGAACTTAAAAGATGTGAGGGAGAAAGGTAGACTGAAAACCTGAATCAGTTACACCAGTTCTATCAGGAGGAATGGGCCAAAACCAGCAAACTATTGGTAGAAGCATGTGGAAAATACACCAAATATTTGACTCAAAACTTTATTCCGCTAAATACTAAGGAAATGTATGAAAAATTTGGGTTTCTAGAAAGTTAAAACATATTTTCTGCTATATGTTTAGGAATAAATCCAACCTGGAAAAAAAGAACAATTCAATCAAAAATATTAAAAGCTCAAAATTAAGATCATCATGCCGAGGATGAGTGTATGTAAATGTCTAATCACAAATGTACAAGACACATCTTTAAAAAAAGAAAAGAAAAAAAAGAAAATCGCCACAAAACAAATAATTCAGCACTTCCCAAGTTTATTTTCAGTTTGTCAAGCATATGTTAAATCAGAACAGTGACAACCGTGGATCATCACAGCAGTGAATGCTGCTACCGATCAAAACAAATCAACACAGCAAGTTCAAACAAACCTCATCCTTCATCATTAGCGGCCTCTGTTCACCACAGCCACTAAACATTTCACAACTTTGATGAATTAATAGATTCTGTGAACAGATCACATCATTAAATTATAGGCAGCATCGTAAAACAGTCTTTTTTAAAAACCCCTTTTTATAAAAAATTAAATTAAAATTATATTTACACGGGGAAAAAAAATGAACACTCATAAGACACTACATTTGTCAAAACGGCATTAATGGAAATCAACAAAATCAAATCAAATCTGAAAACCAATATGAATCTTAACAGGTTAGATGCGCCCAAAGTAACCCTCACACACAGGCAGCTCAAAAGATATATAGATGTTTATATATTTATATATGTATATATGTGTGTTTTCAACCATATATATTCTGTATATATGCTTCTTTACAAAAAAAAGTTTAATCTCTCTATGAGTAAATACATTCTACATGACAATCACTACATTAACAGTGTACATTCCCAACAGAAACGTTTTGATCATTTTTCAGGAGGAGTTTTAATAATTCGCGGACCAGGAAGTATGCAACGACATGCTCGACGGGTCTGCAGTGTTGTGTGTGAAACAGCCACGCCGTGGTCCTCCGACACAGATGCACCCACACACGCTCGCGGTAAACCATGAGTTTAGCAATTAGTCTGGTTACTTTGCTACATTCATCAAAAAATGAGATGGGAGAGTTAAAAGACGACTCGTAGATGGACCTTCTGAATTCATATATTTTAATGCAAAAAAACTGTTTTTCTTCAGAGGCTATATATTGGAGATTTTGTTTTATAAATACATAGGTGTTTATTATCCTCTGTGGGTTCATACTGAACCATGTTCAGGCTTTTTGTGCATCAAATGTGTTGCACACCCATCTCCAAATTGTGCATATGGCTCCTAGGAGACTTGCAGATTGATCAGATTTGTGCAACAAAAGGCTTTGGAAATCTTTGGTGTGTGGTTTAAACCTGTCCAGGAGAGAAAAACAAACATTTTCCCAAAGATATCTCTGCAAGCACAACTTTAATTTGTAACCTTCTGATGACAAAAATTGTAAAAAAAAAAAAAAAAAAAGCTCCAAACATGATCTGCAAGAAATGTCCCTCAGAGCAACTACTGAATGTTTTTGCAGAATCCAAAAGCTTTTGTGCGTGTTAGAAAGCCAGAACTTCTCCCAGTTTCCTCCCAGCAGAGACCTATTATGTACAGTGCTACAAGCAGCCCCTCGTAAAGCACCATGATAATAAACAGGGCAGGTGGGGACATGTTTTCTCAGCTTTAAATGGCTCAAATCTTCAAGAACAAGCAAGATCCAACCACATGTGACACACAATCCACAGAGAAGAGGATATCACATCAATTATGTGTGCTTGGGTTTTAAAAGCTGACATATTTACATTTGATTACAAGTGTGCTTGTGTGTGTTTGTCTGTTTGCATATGTCTGTGTATGTGTGTGTGTGTGTGTGAGAGAGAGAGTGCGAGTGCCAGGTGGCCCTGAGTACGATGCGCAGGTGTATTGCTCATGCGCAATTTGTGCTATTTTTGTATTATTTGTTTTAGCGAAGCTGAGACTGAAATGTTGGAAAACCACTGCTTCAGCTGACGAAACGGGAACAGAACTTGCAAAAACAAGAGACTTTACCCACACATACAACTCTGTCCAGCATGAGGATTCAGAATCTGTTCCCAAGATTACCTTCTACTTTAAAATAATAAAACAAAACATACAGCTTTTTGTTTGATCACAAGATTACACACACACACACACAAAGCAAAATATCCATACAATACTAGATGTGGATCATAGAAAATCTGATTCTTTTTCTAAATGATTGCTATGTGTATGTACTTTTAAATAACATAAAATGTGTTTTTTTTCTGGGTAATCTCTAATAAATTACAAACAAGTTCCTCCAAGGTGAACCTTTGTTGTTGTATTTCAAAGTGGTTTGGATCAACATAGACATCCAAGGATTGAAGATCTTTCAAAATTTCTCTTTGGACTTTGGCTGCTATTTTACTCATTTGCTGTCCAATCTTTGTACCTCACCATGGCGGCATATTTGTGCAGGTTAAAAAAAGAAAGAAAAAAGTAAATCCAGAACTAACGCAAGACCTGACAGACCTATTCTTTAGTTGGTCTTCTACTAAAAAGATGTTTGTAATAAAGTGCCTAAAGCCCTGATTTTCAAGCTCAGACCACTCTAGCCCAGATAATTGTGAGACCATTAGTCATACTCATACTTGTGTTAATTACTTGGAAGCTAAAGATGAACAAATTAACTGTGAGTCAGAGAAAATAGGCACCAACAGCAAATGGCATTCATTAATCAAGCACCTTGGGAACGTCATTTAAACTTTTTATTTTTTTTTTACGTGCAGTGGAGAACATTTCGAGAACTTCCAATAATGATCTGTAGAGGTTTAGACTGAATCAGGATCAAAGTCCTGGTGGCGACTGCTACTGTGATCCACTTAATCTGAAGCCAGAACCACCATCTGGGAATAACATCAAATCAAACTCAACCATGTTTTAGCTCCAAGTTGGAAAATCAGTGGGATTTGCTAAGTGATATGATCATTGAACAGGCCAACTACTATTAGCAAAACAACCTAATGACATTTAGTATTTTCACTGTAGCTATGTGTTCTCTAAAGGAGGATGAACAGAACCGCTTGTGTGAAAGATTAAATCAGCTACAAATAATCTGAAAAGCAATTACAATGTTTTCTTTTTTCTGCAGCAATCAAGTTTTATATACAAGGTAGAGAAATTAGAATTTTGTGTTTGGGATTGGTGGGAAATTTCCAACTTTCCCACTTGACATTCTGACTTGTAGGGATCATGCTGTTCCTTTTACCCAACTTCAAACTTTTGTATTTGAAGTTCTGGGTAAAAACGTCCTTCCTTTCAACACATACCTTCAAGAAAGCACTGTTAATGGATTTGACTTTTTTTTTCTTTTTCCAGGTTTTAAGACAACACAAAAAAATTTTAAAGTCCAAGTCCTCTCGGATCTATGATTTAAAATTTTTGAGAAGATGGTTATACTTGGAATATCATGCCATTTTGTGGTGACAGCTGTTCTAAAAGGTTTGAAAACCCCTGGCTATACATTCCATTTAAAATTGGATTCTTACTAAATTGTTGTGCCAACAGAACAATATCCCTCAAGTTTAGGATCTTTTTACTGCATGAACAATTTTGTCTGTTGTGCACAAAGCAGCCAAAGTCCAAAGAAAGAACTTCAGAGTGTCTAATGAGACATTTCTTGAAGGCAAAACAAAGCTTAAAAAAAGTCTGGCTCCATGGAAGCAAAGTATAAAGAAATGATGGATGATTTAAGACTTTTGCACAGTACTGTAGACTGTAACCCAGTTTTTCTGTTCCACATATTTCACTATGAACTCTAGCAAGCAACATATTTGGACTTCTTCCTTCTGCAGCATATTAACACATCTTTGACTGTGGATGAACCGTGTTCTGGACCTTTCCCCACTGGACCACCATTGCCACTTTTAGGTCAACAATGGTTGTCTGAGCTCCCGCTCCGCTGCCTGTCCTCTGCATGCGGGGGTACAGCCAGCACAGGGAGAGGACGGGGTTAGCAGTCAGGGTGACTCCTCCTACGTGTCTGTTCAGTCTGAGGGGAAATGAAAAGGTTACTCACCGAGGTATGACTGTCTGCCTTATTAATGAAGGCCATCTGGGGGAAAAGAGTGGGGGCAGAGAAAGGGGACTGTAAAAAAAACTCTCAGCTGACAGAGAAGGTCTGCTTTAACGCAACCAAGTGTTATTGCATGCATGTCAAGTCCCCACATGAGCAAAGCAGCAATAGTCTAAAGCAGACCTTTGGATATGGTTAACTCAAACATTATCAGTTATTATTTAACAGATCGTGCTCTTGAAGTGTCAGGATCTAGATTGTGTTTCTGATACTTTCATGAACTGAGTTCCTTACAAAGTCCAGCTCTTACTTGAATTATTGTCTCTAAAAATTAACTTTAAATGCTTATCGACTTTTTCTCAGATGTCATTGCTGATAAATTTAAGCTCCATAAATCAAAGTGGTGCCCAGTTCAGAGTGAGTGTAAGAAAAATCAAAGCCATCTGAAGCACATTCCCTTTGATTTTTCCTTTGCTGACTAACGTCTGCTTTCAGTTAAAGGCTAGAAAGAAGAAACATTGGGGATGAAGAGCTCTGAGAAAGATGTAAAAACCTCTAACTTGCCAAGAAGAGCCTATCACAAACTCCTGCTGATTCTGCTAATTCAGAATAAAATATCAACTACCAAAATAACCTCAGATTTTAATGGACAATGTAATATCCATGATCTACAACTGCATATACACGACAAATTCATTCAAATGGCCACTATACACTAAACCACTACTAAAATGCAACTTAATATGCAGAGACCGTACTTCAGCTTTGACTTTTTTTTTAATAAAAAACATCTTGAAGGACAGCTCATGTGTTTTTTTTTTTTAATGGGGTTCTGTGAAATAGTAAGTAGTCAATATACTACTTGGGGGAGATCGCAGTCAGTAAAAATATAGGTTTGATGAATCTGAGGAATTCTCACTGGAAAGTGAAGCTAACAGCAGATAATACTGGCTTTACAAATCATAAACAACTCAAACCTTTCACACCATTTCACAGGATCACATGCTTATTTACACTCTTTAGTTGAGAGGCAGGATATCCTCAGAGGAAGTCGCCAGTTTGAACGGAGAGAAAGAAAGCATTCAAACATGCTCACACACCTCAGAGTTGCCAATCAACCCAACATGTACAGTTTTGGAGTGGAGGGTGGAGTACCTGGAAAAAAACATGCAAACGTCCCTTGGTGAGGTCCTGACTAAGATTTGAAACTTCCACATAACAAGTAAGAGTTCCAACAACCAATCCCATAAAACAAGTCGATTAAAGTTTTTATGTCCAGACCAGGCTTAAACTGTGGCAGTGCTTCAGGCCATGCTTGAACTACGGCTTCAGTCCTTCTGAAAGCTGCTCTCTTAGTCTGCCAGTCAGGTCTTAGCTGCTAGACAGATACTGACTACTGATGACTCCACAGAACCCCATTTCCAAACAATCCACGATCTAGACCAATTTTCAAGAAGGTTTTTAACCTTTTCCTTCTTGTTTTTAACTTCTGATAGTGAGTACTAAGTACTATTTCATAACCTACATGTTAATGTAAGGCAAAATGAGTAAAAGGGAGACAGAATTGAGCTTGAATCCCCAATAAAAGTTTGAGCAAAATGTTATGGCACACAAAAATGGCCAAATACTTGCCTCCCTTTCTCATCTATTATTTCCTCTTTTCTATATCTTTAATTTGTGTGCCAGTAGCTTGTGCTGTATGTGCAGTTAAGCCTTTTCTGCATCACCGTCAGCCAACGAGGAAGAGCTGCAAAGATGATAACTGAAGAGTGTGTGTGAAGCCAGCTGTGCTTTTGGACCCTATAAGGCAAGCGAGACGGAGCTCATTATTGTTCTGTGTGTTGATAGTTTTGTGTCCATGAATGGCAGAGGGGGAGGAGAGCGCACATTAGAGCAAACACATACATGAAACACACATACAAAGAGTGCTCGTAACAACGGTGTTCCCTGCCAACAGTGAGACTATAGAAAATGTGCTTTCTGACAGGCAAAAACTGTGTGGTTTTGAGTCATGTCTACAGTAGGGCACGCCTCTGCTCCACAGGCCGAGTAAACACGCTGCAGCCGGCAGAGAGAGCGCTCAGAAAGGCTCAGATAGACATCAAAGACAGAGGAAAGGATGAAGGAAGAAAAGTAGGAAGCATTAATATTCTACTAGCACTGGTTAATAGGAATAACAAAGATAATATTGCATTTTCTAGAACTAGCTTCAATTGCTCAGTGTATATAAAACTGGAAGAAAGCTATGCTGTGGTATTACAGTTACATTTCACGTTATGATTCTAAAATCTTTTATAACAATAATTAGACTTTAAAGAGTATTTACATAAGTACATTATTATATATTAACGTTATTATCATCAACACGTTTTTATAGAAATACACCATAGGTATCTGTGTAAATAGTCATGTTATAGCCACACATACACACACAGAACATACAATCAGAATCAGCTATTGCAATGCTGTGTTGAGTAAACCTCCGTGGGACATTCACATCTTCTCAAGTAGCTTAAAGAGACGAGTTTGGGTGTATTGCTATGCGAAAAGACCATTGTTCAGCCTATTCTTGTACGTTTCTCGTAAAATCCGAGTATTGCTTTGCGTAAAATCTGCTCTCCTCTGAGGAGGATATTCTGGGCGGAGAGAGAAAAGAAAAACAACAGCTCTCAGTCAGCAGGTAGGATCGTTTCTCTGATTGAACCGAAACAACTTGAGTCTGTGAGCAAATCGTTCCATCGGCCAGGACAGAATAAAAGGCGACCTCGCTCAGACCGACAGACAAACAGGTGGACGAGTGTGCAGCCAGGTGTCCAGTGGGAAGAGACAGAAAAAAAAAAAAAATGTGAAGAGCGCGCCCAACGGCTTCCTGCCTTTAGAAGTCAGAGAAGAGATCCTGCGGACCTAGGTGAATGATAAAAGGAGCAATGGTACGCGGCTGGTAGAAAGGATTGTCAATGAACAGACCACCTGCAGTGATGAAGAGCAGAGAGAAAGAGGGATGCACAGATTAGTACAAGACAAAACATGTTCCTTAAAGACTGAAGTACTGGAGCAAATGATGACAGATGTTTATTCAGACTTTTTATTTATCATTTAATAGCTATAAAACAATGTTTATCGTTAATGAAGCAACATTGTTTCATTCTTTACATGTGCATTGAGATAAAGGGTCTGAATTTTATGGAGTGCTGCTGCATAAGTTAATCCAGCAACGACTCTACCGCCTCATCTTTTTTTTAATACTTCATGAGTGCTTGACCATCTTCAGTTCCAGGTTCTATATGCAGTGTAAGTGAGGCAGGCCAAGAGTACTTATTAGCTGAATTAATCTGAAGACAGGGTCCCCTGCCGTGTAAGCCACTTTAAGCATTCAGCATGCTGAGGTAAGTAAATATTCCCAAATTCATGCTTCCCATTGTTGAAATCATGAATGGGGTCACATAAGAAAAATTAAGGAAATTACTTTGCTGTTTTGGACTGTTGTGCACCTTCCGATTTGTACAATTTTAAAATAGCACTCATAGAATGAGAAGAGCAGCAGGATAAAAAATCTGGAGGGGGCTTAATTTATATAACCAAGTTAATGGAAGAATATGACCACAGAATAAACTGCTTATTGTGAAATGTTACATACACATACAAAACCATGTAAAAATAATGTTAAGGTGAAAATGTTGTATTTGGGGTTTTATGGACTGTACCTTCTCTAGACTCCTCGGTTACCACTTGTTGAAAAGAGGGAGTAGTGACATCTATTGTTTAAAAGAACTACAATATATGCTGTGCATCTTAAGCAGAAATATTAAAAGGTAACAATGCTCATGTTGATTCCAGAATTTAAACCTACATGCAAGCATAATCACAATTTGAATCTTCACCAGCACAGACAGAGTGTCTCCATGGTTGAGCAGGGTGATTAAAGGTACTGTTGGGATATTGCTAAAATATTTGCATAGTTGTGGCACAAATATGTGTGGAATAATTTGTGTCTCTTTGTTGCAATGCAGCAGCCTTGTGTTGCTGAGATCACAGTCAAGCCTCAGATATATAACAGGCAGTTCTGGTACAATATTTTCTTTAGACCATGTATCCTTATACAGACCACAAACAAGGCAGAGAAGCAACAGTGTGATGGAGGAATTGAGATCTGGGCTTTTTTTTGGCAGAGTGACTAATTTGAAATTTCTGAAACATTAAAAGCTTTTAAAATTTTTTTTTTTTTTTAAATCATTAAATTTCGTTTCCTTTCCAGAAGATGAACTTTAACACTTTTAGTATTGTGTAGGTATATATATAATTATTGAGGCATATTTGCAGGGCTCCTAGAAAATGCCACACTTTTCTGGACTACAATTTTTATTCAAATGTTGATATTAAAACAATAAATACACTCACAATGATTGTGTTCTGAATTTAGGGGATTCATTTATACATTGGGGAAGCTTTCAACATACAATAAATTAGGATATGGGTTCAAACGAGGCTTGTTTGTAAGATTAAAAGCACCCTTTGAAAATAATAACCATTAAGCAAATATTAAACATATTCTTCATTAAGCCCATGTTTCTGTGTCGAAAATTTATTTTTTTATTGGTGCGATGTTATATTCTAATCTTAAACGTCGTGTTAATATTGGCTGCAAGCAGAAAATCATCATAATTAATAGAAATAAAGACGAAAACAGACTGTGTAATTAATCTGTATGTCTTTCACTTAGAGAATTTCGTTACTGAAATAAATAAACTTTTCAATAATATTCTAATTTATTGAATATGACTTTACAATCAGCAAAAAGCACTTCCTTCCAAACAGCAAGGAAGGACATAATCAAAGAAAGAAAGAAAGGACTGAACAAAGGAACAAAGGAAGGACATAAAATGTGGATATCAGGATAGCGAGAAAAATCTAGAAATACAAATAATTTCAATACTTTTTTTTCCCCCATACTTATCCAGACCTGGAAAAAACAAAAGTCAAACTCCAAACTCTTCCATAGTGTGTAGGAAACTTGATATTTGACATAATATTAAACTGTTTTTTTCTATTGTGTAAAACAAGATGAAAAAGACATGAACAAATTCTTCTGGAAGGTGTACTCTGAACTTGAACCTAAAACAAATGAAAAACAGACAAACCTCACAGCACAAGCAACAGCTGGTAAACATCCTCAACTATGTGGATTTAAAAGGACAGTTCGGATGAAGACAATGATTTATAACCTCATGGAGCTCAACCAACCATTGGACAAGACACATGATCTTCTCATCCAATGGCCACACTTCAGCTGTAATCATGGAGATGTTGTTGGGTTTATCGCTTGTTGGCTGGATGAAATAGATGTTGTGAAGAGCCAGCATAACTGTTTCTCGACTGGTGCTGAGCTGCGCCCGGGATTTAAATTTACCTTCAAAAGGTAGCTCATATTACAGTAAGTTTATTTCTAGTTAAAGGGGACTAGATATCAGGCATATTAAACATATATATAGAGAAAAAAACTAGAAAACAATCTTCAGATGGTTCAATTTCAATAAGTCAAGGCAATGTCAGAGCTTTCTGATTCTGTGCAAAAAAATCCAACGTAAACAATGTAAATTTCTGAAAAAAATCCAAGGAAGAAAAACAAACAAAAGCTTTCCAACTAGTGATAAGATTGTGCAGATGAATGTAAGATATATCTCCCAGAAGCTTTTTGAATCAAAAGTCTTCAGACCTTTTTCTCCAAAGATCAATGAGCTGCAGGTCAAAAAAGATGTATCGAGCAGATCTGATTTACATAAAAAGACATCTGAGTAACAGAAGGAGACTGGAATTCAAAGCTGCTTATTCAAACTCTCTAATGTGCAAACCCTTTGTTCAGGAGAACAATGGGTGAATCTCTGCTTATTATGAAGTAGAACTGTTCTAAGGAGTATAAATCGAATGTGTCGAGTTGCCATGAGCTGAAAGCCTTCAGACCAGATATAGAACAGGCACTTTCCAGCTTTCATTTGAGCTTAACTTTATTACATTTTCAGCATCTTAGATACACTCCTATACATTCTTTAGACAGCTTACATTCTTACTTCCTTTATACACATAAAATGTGACTTAATTAGATGTGTTGCAAAATGATCTCTTCTTCTTAGCAAAAAATGAACAAAATAATAAAAAGCTCATACAGGTATTTATAGATAATTTAGACTCAAAGACTGAGGTAACAGTTCACAGTACAAATCCTTCAAGTTTTTTTTTTACATTTAAGAACCTGCAGATTTTAAGTTGAAAAATTTTTAACAGTAAGAAAACAGAAAAATCATCAGCTCATTTTTAATTCAGATCCTATTATAGAGGGAGTAGAAAAAAAAGGCAAAAAAAGTAAACACAAAAAAACAAAGACCGAGTTTCCCTTCTAGAAAAAAGGCTGGCTGGATTTGGTATGTGTGTCTCCTGTGCTAAAAGAAGTGGTAGTGGGGTACGGGGTAGGCGGGCACTTTCATGACAGGCAACAGAAGCATTCTCTTGGGCAAACCTAGAGGGGAGACATAAGAAGAGCATAGCTCTGCATGAGTGCTGGGCAACAAAAAAAACCAAGTGTCTATGCTCACTGTAGCACACACTATGCTGTGGGTATGCTCGACAAACACCTGGCAGCTCACAAGCAGTCCTCCCAGATGGAGGGGTGTTAGGGTGTGAAAGCAAGCAGGAATGTTTGTGCACGAGGTGACAGAGTTCATTAGAGGTGAAATGAGCCAAGAACGAGGAAGGAGGGAGTTAAATGGAAGGAACAGAACCGACCTGACTTTAATATATATGTAAAAAATTAATTCAGATCAATTATTTGTTTTTACAGCTACTTTTGTTGAGATCTGAAACATGGTGACGTACAAAAAGCATAAAGAAGGCTGTAAATAGATATAGGCCCTTTTAAAAAAGATATTATGGTTTATAAAAGTCAAAGATGTGTTGTTTTAAACCCAGTTTAATGTAGAGTATTTTCTGCTCGTACAGAATTTTTCTCCCCTTTCCCCACTTGTTGCTATCAGTCAGCTGTGTACGGTGGCTAGAAGGGAGAGTTGTTTAAATATTTTCTGGTAGCAAAATCCTTGAAAGAGAAATGGTGCCCAACATTCAAGAAATGTTTCGATACATTTAACAGTTACATGTCTGTTGTTTTGTACACAGCAGATTTACTGCTGCAGTAAATCTTTAATTAAGATTTTCATTAAGATTATTTACCAGTTAATCCGGCATTGTGGAGGGAAATGAAATACAGATTGCAGTCGTAATGTTAACACAGGTTTTCTAAAGATGAAACCACATTTACAAATCTCAATGTTGTAATCTACAAAGACACATTGTTAAAAATGACAAAAGTGGGGAAAAAAGATCAAATAAAAGCAAAAGACTCATTTGCAGGAAAGCTGAAGAGTTTGCACTGCCATGTAGTAAATTACAGCATAATATGTAACACTGTACATTGAATATTCACTGTGCTTTAGGATTTCTTTATGTTCAGCATTATAGATTTCTGATCTAAAAATCCCAAAGCTGCAAAGCAAAGGGTGAAAACAAGACAAAAATAAGAACATTTTTCAGAGTTTTTATTCTAATCAGATGAAATGAGGGACTTATTTGTGACTTACGCACATATTGTTTTAAAAATGTATGTTGTTTAAAGACTTTTTGTTGAATAGGGGAGTAGATTTTGTCAATACGGTAAAAACAAACAGGAATACAAAATAGTGTTACAAAGAAGAATCACCAACTGGTGAAGGCCTAACATTAAACACTGGAAACATTTCATCACACAGCTCACTCTGTTCATACTACTAGCCCTGATGCATCTTAATTTGATCAGTTTACAAGATTTTAAACTTTAACATGGCTTCCTGGGTCTCAACGTTTTACAAGTTGTGTTACATGGCTTGCACACAGTAGAAAGCCAAGCTGATCCAATAGGATCCTGGTATTTATTCATCTGTTTATTATATTTTCATTTTTAGTTGACTAAACAGCATTTGGGCAACATGTCCCACACAAGTGTGCTAAAAAGACAGACTCAGCTTTCACAATAACATGTACCAACTCTAGAAATTCCAGGGAAATGCTACACTCTCCACAGGAACCCTCACTCCACCTTATGCAAACATAAAAACTGAAGATTGCTTCATATTCAGGGCTGCTGGATTCTAAAGAGAGCGTACCAACTAAATGCCTGTCAGAGGCCTCAGACCAGTTTCTCCAAGCACATAGAACCCTTTGAGACTAACGGAGGTAAGAAGGACAGATAGGCCTCCGAACACTACAAAAATGTACACAAGCTGAACAAGGCTGAGTCTGTTGAAGTAAACACAACAGTGTGAAGTAGGGGATAGATGGACAGGACTTGGCATCAATACTTATGGTGTTAAACGTCAATGTGGACTTAAAATTATAGTTTGTTGACACAAGTTCAGATATTTACAGTGAGAAGGAGGACTTGAAAATGAACTACACTGCAGCAGCAAGGTTCCTGTGATCTGCTAATCATAGTGAGAAAGAGGACGATGGTGCAGACTGCGCCTTCAGTTACGGTGTTAGATGTGGCAGTTGTACAAAGTTGCTGTCTACAATTTTCTATAAGCATTAAAAAAACATGTGAGTGCAAAGGAGAATAAATAAAGTTTTAGTGATAATTTAAATCAAAGCATGAGACAGACAATAGAAATGTGGAGCAGGCCAATCACCAATAGCACAGTCAGATCCGTGGCAGGAAAGGCCAAGAATTTAAGCTCTGCATATGAATGAAGATAAGCTTAAAACTCACATCGATCTACAATTAAAGTAGGTTTGAGAAATGGAAATAATCTAATGCAAGAAAAGCAGAAGTACTGACTAATGTGTCAACCAGTGCTGCACTGATTACTCTGCCCAGATATGGTTAGGGAGGGATGGAGGTTACATAAAGGAAAAAAGAAAGGTGAAAAGATGCAACATAAAGCACATACCATATGCAGGAGCAGCTGCTGCAGCGGGGCTGTAGCCGTACGGTGTGCCAAAACCTGTTGAAGAAAGGTTAAAAGGTCTAATTAAATCCTGTACTGTTTTTTTTCCAAGGTAAACCTCCCACCATGTTCAGTCGTAAACTCTAAAGACCTGGCCAAAAGTTTTAAGACTGAGAGATTTTGTTTTCCTACAAAGTTCCCTGCTGCAGAGTAAAATCTGCTTGCTATATGTTTTGATTGTCTACTGAAGTTCAATTAAGTTTCAAAGACTTTCAATGCGAAACATATCAAGTTTTTGAAGAGCATCAATATTTACAGGGTTGACCTTTCTTTTTTAAGACTTCTGCAAGTTACCTGCCATATTGTACATCAGCTTCCAAGCCAAACCCTGACCGACTGTGACATGTTATGGCTTCATCAGGGCTTAAACGTTATCACTCGTTTTTTGAAAGTGGACCACAAGGGGAATATCCTCTTCATGGACTCTAAATGTCAGGTTTTGACCCCTGAGCAACTTCATCGTAACTTTTGCAGTGACATTCTTCTGAAAAAAAAAAAATCTGATTATCACCAATTTGTTTCTGGAAATGTTGCTCTTAGAGGATGTTTGGATTCAGTTCTTTATAAATGAGTGTTTATGGGCAAATTATGAGTGAGCCAAATCCCTCTGAAGAGGGGCAACCCCCCAGATAAATGGTCTCAGGATGGTTCACTTTCTGCATGACACGGGACTCATAACGGGGCTCTCGTTTTTACAGATGAAAGGGGCTCCATTGGAGAAAATAACTACCCCAGCCTTGTGCTGTCCAATCCTGTTGCATCCTGCAGAATGCAAATTTCGCTGAGTGTTTAGTAACACTCGCGCCGGCCTGCTGCCATACCTAAGCAAGCTCTGCCCTGGTGACACTCTTATCACTGATTGGCACTTCCTGGACTTTTTTTTAGACACTCTGAAGCTTTCTTCCTCTCGCCATCAAGTCCCTGATGATTCGATAAATGGTTGATGGGGGTACAATATTAATAGCAGCAAGATGCTCTTTGATGCAAAGTGATGATGACAGTACATGTTTGCTTGGAGGTAACCATAGCTGACAAAATGAGAATGTCACAAACACCACCCGCTTTGAATGCAACTATTGGTCTCTAATTCAGTAAGAATGACAGAGTGACATCAGTCCTCATTAACGCTTACTCCTGAACTAAGGATAAGATCAGAACGATGCTAGCAGGTCATTTTGTGGTATGCATTCAATCTGATCAATCTTCATCAGCAACATCCCTAAACACTGGAGCAGTGAAGCTTTTTTAAAAACAAGATTTTTCAGTCTCAAAACCTTTGCCAATGACTGCACAGCGGCAGTAGGCTGATGCGGGTTCATGAAAAGATGCCTGAGTGGATGCTGAAATCTCTAATATACAACACAAACATCAAAAATAATACAAGGTCATGAGGAGGTTCAGCGCCTGGAATAAAACGGAAAAATATTTGATTACAAATAAATGGGCAAAAAACTAGACAGATATGGTAATTATCCCCTGTCCTGCAGGTTGCTGAGGGACATTAATGAACATCTGGGATTTGTCTTTTACAACTACAGGGATAGAATCTATGTTTTTGTTTTATCACAAAGGAATATGTAAGCAGCCAAAGCAGAAACCAAAGAAAACCAAAACTAACTGACAAATCTAAAGTAACTAGTGTCTTCAATGCAAAAAGTCATATAAAATGTTTTAATGAATTGGAATTCTCTACAGGAGATGAAAGAGATGCGGATCAAATAAAAAAACGGATTTGATTAAATTCCTTATACTACTGAGAAAAAACCAAAACTATAAAACAACATAACTGAACCTTACAACACATTACTATTATTTCCTGTTTATCCTTTACCTGGTGTGACGTATCCTGGTGCAGCAGCACTGACGAAGGCGCTTCTTGCCAGCGCTGCTCTTCCTCTTCCTCTTGCTACCTGTGCTGCTACTGCCGAGGCTGCTGCTGCCGCTGCCAGTGCTCCTTTAGTCTAAACATCAGTATGCAGAGGAATCCATATATTAGCGTGATGCATATCAGGTCAGACCAACCTTGATATAGGTGTAAAAAAAGGTGTTCCTATACAGTCCCTTGAAAAGCACTAAAGCCCCTTGAACGTTTTCAGAATTTGTCTTATGAACTATCAATTTATTTTATTGGGCTTTTGTGTGATTGTGAATAATTGTAGAATACAATACAATATATAGATTACAATACAAATAAAACAGTGTGACCTGCATAACCATTCAGTTCACTTTGCTCTGATGCCCTTCAAATTCAGTGCAACTAACTGCCTTCAGAATTCAACTAATTAGCAAATATCATCCTTCTTTGTGAACTTTAATTTTAGTATAAATACAGCCGTTCTCTGTAGGCCTCTGAGATTTGTTGGAGGATATTAGTTAACAAACAGGATCAATAAGACCACGGAACACAGCAGATAGGTCAGGGAGAAAGATGTGGAGACGTTTAAAGCAAGGTTAGGTCATAAAACAATATCTGGAAGCTTTGATCATCTCACAGAGAACTGTTTAATCTAGCATCTTAAAATGGAAAGAGTATCACACAACTGCAAAGCCATCCACCTAAACAAGCAAGCTGGACAAGGATAGCATTAATCAGAGAAGCAGCCAGGTAGACAATAATAGTTCTAGGGGACCTTCAGAGATCTACATCTCTGGTGTGAGAATCTGTCTTGAACAGGTTGCCCTCAGTGTCTGGTATGTAGTGAATGCGTGTCTCATTACCGGAGGCAGGATCTTTTTCTTTTTGTGTGCTGCTGCGTTGGGACCGGAGAAGAGTTTTTCCAGGGCTGCCAGAGCAGCGCTGGCCTTTGCTACTTTTTTGTTGGGGCCTGCCCCACGAAACTTCTGCCCATCGACCTCCACCTAATGTTCAAAACACAGAGAGAGAGAGTCCACAGAATGTTAGGTGTAGATATGTTTCTTTTTTATGTTGAAATCCATTTAAATTTCAAACGTGACTAAGCTGTGTGTGTGCTTATTTGTCATCAGTGACTCGGCTGGTAAGATTCGCTGAGCGGACAGCGTGTTTAGTGATGCCCTGCTATCAAGTAGACCTGCTAATCAATCAGCAGAGCAATGAAGCAGCCAGGCATGTTGGAAAACAGCCCACCCCACAGAGAACAGGCCTGCCTCAGGAACCAGGCTGACTGATTGGGTGTGCTGGCTGATCAGCCTACATCTGACTGTATAATTCAGCCCCGTTTGAGTCTTCCTGAGCTGTGCAAGTACATAAAAGACAAAAAACATTTTGCATATTTTTAATCCAGGCATCAACATGGATTTCTCACCTCCATAACAAAGCGTTTGTCGTGGCTGCCTCCACTCTCAGAGATGAGCTCGTATTTGAGGCCTCGTCGCTTCTCGTTTAGCTCCATTACAGGATTCTTCCCGCTTGCCGTTAGGATGGGGCCCTGAGTTCGCACCTGGACAGTAAAAAAGTAACTTAGATACATAAACATATAAACCTCAAGCTTGCTTCATTGTAAAAGCTTCATTATCTTATTTTGAGATAACGAGACCTTAAGTTTATGTTGTGATTACAGTATAATTATACTTTTATATCGAGATACAAAGAGCTCAAGCTCAACTGTTTAGTTGAGATAACAGTTTCATTATTATCAAGAAAATAGTAGCTCAGTTTATTATTATTGTTATATTTATTTTAAACCAGAAATCTTGATGGTGATGCCACCAGCTGGTTTAAACAGAAAATAACTATCATAAACTAAGGTAGAACTGCTACAGATAATCTGCACCATGACAGAAACACTGAACACAAAAGATACAAGAACAACACACTTGAGCACCATAACTCCCCTGATACCGTAAAAAGGTGTCTCCTTTCTCAAAACGTGATTTGATAAAAATCACATCAAAATGAACAGCAGGTACAGCCATTCTCAGCTTCCATACATTTTTATGTAAAATGTGTTTAAAATTGCTCTCTTTGTTCTGAACCTTTTATTTCAATTAATAATTTGATGGTTTTTCTACTTAGTTACATCTTGCCCATAGTTATTCGGACTTTGAATGTGCTAAAAACGCCTTATTCTTCAAATAGCAGCAACAAGGTGTCTAATGGTACACGATATCATGCCAAAAGTATCCTGTACAGCCCTGTCGGTTCAGTACGCACATACCGAATAAATACAGCATTGTTTTGTACTTGAACACATGCAGAATGTTTATGTGTGAAACTAAGTGCTCAGGGCAACGTTCTGTAGTGCAGCTTTTAAAAAGTGACCCCAAAACAAAACAGAGAAGACTCCGAGCCATAACTTATTTCTGCTATTTGGGAACATTAAGGTTTCTCACGCAGCTACAGTAGAGAAATAAAGGTGAACTGAACTCTTAAATATTTTAATGGCAATAAGGTTTTTCGCTCACCCCGCACTTAACTAATTCACTCACCTGAAACAACATCAAGCTGAATGCAAACATCACTGGCACTGGTGAAAACTCAGCTAAAGTTCAAATCTAGCTGCCTGTAGCATTCAACCAGTCCAAAACGATGCACAGCATATGGGTTTCGAAAACACACTGGTACTTTCATGACAGTCTCTCTGGCCAGTGGGGATTTACCAACAGATGTGCTTTTTTTTAAAGATTTGTTTGGTAGCACTAGTCGCCTTTGTTTTGTCATTTCTAGAGTGAAGAGTGGGGAAAGACATGCATCACAGGTTGCTGTGGCTGGGATTTGAACCAGGAAACATTCGCACCGACCCCTGTATCGCAGCGCTCCTAACAGCCGCACTTTTATGGTGCATTTAAGTACATATCGCACACTGATTGTCTAAACATCAAAACAACTCCAAAGTAATATCAACTTTTTACGCTCAAACGTCTGCACAGTTTTATAAATAAATTCCTAAAAATTGAATATTTTCAAGTGCTTTTATTGTTGCAAAATCCATCCAACAGCTATTCCTGCTTATCCTTTATTAATACAAAAAAAAAAAAAGCTCCGGTCAGGTCTAGGGATTGGTACCTTTCATATTTCAACAGATATGATACAGATACTCTGTATCTGGGAATCGATATCGGTACTGTAAGGGATTATGATTATAAATATTTATCAAAATTCTAATAAATAAAATAAATAAAAAATCATAATTCAGAAGTAATGCATTCTTTTCTGAGGAATAGAGATCAGAGTGGTGTGGTGTTATTATTGGGCTCACAGCACTTAATAATTACAATTAGTTAATTGTTATTAGCAATTGATAATTACTAACCAAAACCACGCCAAATGTCACTGTTATCAACTGTTTTACTGGATGGTGGGGAACACCAACCTTATTTTGACAGATAATCACTCTTACACAAAATAAACACAAACGCTGTCTCTTTATCTATGTGAAAATCTATTAAACCAATAGTCCCTGTTACATATCAACTGTTCATGTTCAACAACTTTCACCGTTCAAAATCATTGAATGCCATGGAGTTTTACACATAGGCAGTGACTTCTGGAGCAGCTTAGCTCATTTCCTGCGAACAGCTGAGAAGCGAGCTGCTCCAGCACAGTCATAAAACCCCCCCAAGGAGGGATCTCAGTGAAACACATAGGGTCATAAACTGTGAAACCATGGAGATGAACACGAGGCCCAGTTCGCAGCCTCAGTCTGCTTTAAAGTCCACTTTAACTCCAAGTGAGTCAGCGCTCAGCTGATCAAAACACAAACTTTGCTGCACAGCCCAGCCTCCAGAGTCCAACAGTATTAAACAGCAACCAGACAGTTCAACATAACTTCAATAAAGAACTGCATGCAACATACAACTTAAAACTCATTGGGTTAAATGAATGGTGATTCTAAATCACCCTAAGTATCCTACTTTATCGTGCCCAGGAAATTTCTACAGTACCAACAGAAAAGAACAAAATTACTTTGGTGTCATCTTCTTTGGAGCAGCAAGTAGGAAAGGGGAGGCTTCGTTTGTCACGTGTCTGTGACAAACGGTCAACTTATCCAACTTTGCCAACAGCTCATCATATTTTCTCCTTTTGCCAGTCGAGTGAAACAAAAACAAAGAGAAAAAATCGTCTCCTTTGAAAACCTCTGTGGGTTTTTCTTAATTGAGTAACGCGCTACAGACATGCCTTCAATTGGTAAAGTAAATCTTCTGGTCTTCTTACCCCAGCAAGATTTCTATTTTTGTCAAGCTTCTCATGAGGTCAGCCAGTGATGGAGAATGGAGTGACAACCCGCCTGCAAGCTTCTGATTCTCCGGAGGTGTGCCACTCTGCAAGGGCATAGCATTTCGTGAGCCCTTATAAAGCTCACCTCCAGTGACGCCAGAGCTGCGATGCCAGTTGAACTGCGATGCATGCTGGGAGGTGTAGCAATAGTTAGTTTCCGGTCAAAATGGACGATGGCTCAAAAGCACTCAAAGATACCAGTTTTTGGTACTTTTGTGTGTGTTTATGGAGTGATAAATGTTAATTTGTTTAATAATAAAATCTCAACATTTTTCATCTCAACATATTTATTTCTCATGCACTCTTCCGCCTTGAGAAATATCTTGCGCTTTACCAGGTGCTTCCTCAGATTAGATGTATTCCCGTCGCATGCTTTGCACTTCGCGTCACAATTATTGCAGTGACTGTTATCTGCATCGCACTTTGAAAAGTGGAGCCATACTTTCGAGCGCTTTCTGTCAGCCATGCTTTGTTGACTGTACCAGCGGCTAATGACGTTATTATGTTTTTGTACGTGCAATGCTGTGTTCGTGCCCAGCATGGAAAATCGCCCATTCTTCCACTTCCTCAGTGTCACCCAAATGTGTTTAGGTATCTTAAACATGGTACTGTTTTTTACGTGATTTTATGTGAATTGGTACTCGGTAGTACCAACAGAATTCAGGTCGGTACCTATAAAAGTGCCGAATTTGGTACCCATCCCTAGTCAGTTCTATGGGGGCCACTTTTTATTTGTTTCTCTTGATTGAAGGGAACTCACAACAAACTGAACAGTGACTTTAAAACCAAAGTATGTACTGATCCGTGATTTATGTGTACCATTATTCACCTAGAAGGAACCTTGCTTTATGGAAAGGGTTCTGGCCTATTTTAAGCAAAATAAATCTCAATTTATATCAGCAACTTCACCTTCACAAGACTAACCTATACTTCCAAAAATTACTGCTTTGATTATATTTATTCGTCTGCTATGGTTTAGTGGATTTGTTTAAGACACCTTATGAACTAACTTGCCCTCTTTTAATAAACATCCAAATAACCTAAAATATTTGGCCCTCCACTTAAATGAACATTTTCACAATGTAAGTCAGTTTTTAAAATCCTCACCTCCAGTGTGTTGGAACCATCTGAGGAGTGAGTTGGGTTATTGCTGGAGTGTGAAGATGTCTCACTCTTCCCCTCGCCGTCAGACTTCTCATCTGAGCTCATGGGGTCCAGATCAGAGTCGAAACCTGTCGGGTAGCCCATTGCCTGGAGAACCTTATGTGGAAAAACAAAGATGAAGACAATAAGAAATCAACAACAAATTTATCTTGCCAAGACTTAATGAGCCTTGTAATACAGAATGGAAATAATGTATAATGTCAATTTTATCTTTAATCAGAAAGCCCATCTCAAATGCTATGTCTCATGGTATGATGTACTCCAATGTAGCAACAAATTACAATGAAAAACAACCCAAAAGCTGCATGCAGTCATAAAACCTTACTGCTTTAAACAACCACAATAACACCAAAATAGTTTAGAAAACTATCCAACGACAGAAGAAAGAGGGAATTAGTTTCTCCTCATAGTTGGTGATTCTGTCACAATGGCTGAACCCGTTTCTTTTGTCTGGGTGGCTGTGAGATGGAAAAAGGTGATCCCAGAAAAGGAAAGCAGTAAGTCAGAAGGAGAATAAGAAAAGGTGAAAGTAAGGGAGAAAGAGCCTTTTATGGGAACTGAGCGAATGGCGGATTATCCCAGCTCTGTGGACTGAAGAGCCTTTTTGTTCACAAGCACTTTGGGATTACATGGATTTGCCCACATCCATCATTTCTCACACAAACACAAATGGGAACATGTTTACTGACGCATAAAGGTGGTGCAGCTGCAGACACTTAAAAAAATTATTTGTTATTAAACTGTTATGGGTTGTTCACCTGTGCATGTTTCAGATCATTCCAAATTTTCTATATTTCCATATGTTTAAGACCAATAAAAATGTTCTTCCTGATTGATTCCAATAGTTTTCACAGGTAAATTATCATAATGGTTTAGTTAAGCATACTAATGGCACAGGAAATTGGTAAAACCCATTTGCCATGTTTAAAATCTTTTTCAGCAAAAAGTTATAGAAAACAAACAAAAAACTGAAATGTGTTGACTTGCCCTGGGCTTAACAGTGAAAAGTGTATTATAATAAACATACGCCGACAATGAAATGATTTTGATCTGGCGGTCAGAACATCTAACCACATATGCAGATTAAACTGAAAACTGAATTTCATCTCTTACAAAATCCAACATTGAGAGTCAAGCATTTTGGCTGCTTTCTGTGAAAAGAGCTGGTAGACAGATTCAAACAAAATAAAGAAAATATGAACAGCAATCCTATGTGGGAGCTGGGTATAATGAGATTCCCATATTATGATAACCTTCAGTAAAAATGTTATGTTTCAGTATTACAGTAGTTGCTCAAAAAGGAGCAAATTATTCCTGAAAAGGAGACCTTGCCTGAGTGAGATTTACCTGAATGAATAAAGCTGGAATAAACTAAAATACGATCACAAAATAACATAAACGTAATTGGAGTTATAATACTGTTATTAATATCAATGTTTAGCCATTATTATTTTCATACATAAACTTAAGCAATAGTAAATGTATTAATTTTCAAGTAAACCTGGTTACTGTGCAGAACAATGTACCTTTTTTATCATTCTGTTTTTTTGTTTTATTTATTTTTACAGAGAAACACAAGTATAACAAACTCATATTAGATGGTTAATTAGTCAGGTTTATCTGTTTGGGTACCTAGTCTGCACTTGGCTGCTGTACAGACATTTTGATTATAGCTAAGTTGCCAACTAGAATTTTACTTCAATAGGAATGATGGATGACAGTCCTTTGGTTTACACATCACTTTGTGTACCTTGATACTATTTTGACCCATGCCTAAGCTTAAGGGAAGCTAAAAAAAAAAAAAAAAACTGTGAAACTTAAATGGCTGAATGCTCACACCCTTTTTCTGCATCCTTAAAGTGATAGAAAAAAATATATCAAAATTGAAAGTCAAAAATATTTTTGATTTTAAACAAATGCAGTATAGATTCCTAAAAATTGTAAAATAGGGCTTTAATGTAACAAAGCCTGCTAATTATATTCTACATTATCCTCTTTTCACACCCTTTCCTAAATTTCCCTCCTTACCTTGACAGCAACATGGAGCTTGGCTGTCTTCTTGGAGGATCCAGACGCCTCATAGACGGTTCCGTCCACATCCACAGACATGGTGAAGACTGGAGCATGAACCGGCCCAGACTGAGACAGCAGGCGATACTGCAGCCCTGGTCGGATCTGGTTCAAGCGCATCAGGGCGTTCATTGGCTGGTTGGAGTCTATGGCTTTACAGTCGAGGACTGCGGTAAGAACAGATGAAAGATTTTCTAATTGAAATGTAGATTTAAGAGTGGTTTAGTAAGCAAGCAAGTAGATAAACATGACATATTCAAAGATAATGTACTAATAAATCATATTCTGCAATGTATTTCACTATAGCCAGGAGTTATAGTTCTGCCATAGTGACTACATGTTTTCCTCCTCATTTGATCACTGTATCATCTCACTGTATGAAGAAAGAGTGAAGGATGATTGTTTTCTGGCTTAAATGTTAGCAATCAATACTATTGATTTGCCTCCAGGGAGGTAGAAGAGAAGAAAAAGATGGGGAAAAATAAAGACATTCCAAAGAGAAGAAAGACTTGTCTGGAAAAGAAAGAATTTTTAAATCTATACTTTTTATTATGCGTTAAACATTTACTGGAAACAATATATCTGATCCTTTCAAATATTTATAAGTATAATCAGAGTCATTGATTTAAGAATTGATTTCTAATTTTCTATTAGGATTTATTAGGATACATTGTTTACTATCTCACCCTTTCTTAGGTTCCTCTTCATCTTTTTAATGAGGTCCTTGTCATCCATCGTTCCATCTTCATATGGTCTCTTTAGCCCTAAACCTAAAAGGTGGAGAACACAGAAACAGAGCGAGATTTAAAAATCAATCACAAAGACTTGTTATGAGAATATATATACAAAGGTATAGGGTTGACAGGAAGACAGGGAGGCAATGTCACGAACAACAAACAGCGAGCCAAGAATGAGATGGATAAACTCGCAGATAAGATAAACAGAACCGGCAGGTGGGCCAGAATACAGTCAAACATTGAGGAAGACATGGAATACAAGCCCTTCTGCCACTTTCACCTAAATCTGTAAATGCCTCCCCAATTTTCTATGTCAGCGACATGAGATATCGAAAGGCCCAGACAATTTTCCATTAGAATCACTGTGGAAATGTGCCAGCTCAATATCTTCTGAGATTTCTGTGAATTTTCCTCTTATATGAGCACAAGCAGAAACATTCCTGCACAGGTACTGCAGGTGCAACATTTAAAGTCCCTTGCAAAAATATTCCCACTATCACACTGTAAATTATTACAATGATAAAACATCAGATTTTTATTTATTGCATTAACACGAAGTAGCAAATAATTATGAAGCGGAAGGTAAATGATGCATGGTTTCCAACATTCATCCTAAATGAAAATCTGAAAAGTGTGGCTTCCATTTGTACGATGCCCCTCTAAGTCAGTATTTTATTCCATTGTATTAACTTTCATTGCAGTTGTTAAGTCTTTAAGGGCGAAACCTCTACCAGATTTATACATATGGACACTGAATTTTAAGCCCATTCATCCTTGCTGAACATCAATTCTCAAAATACAATATGTTGCCTCTTTTCAATTGAATTTAGATCCGGACTTTGTCTGAGCCATTTAACACATGTATGTTTTAGTTTAACCATTCACTTACAGATCTGATTGTAGCAGTGGTGCCGCTCCCCTCATGGAAGGTGAACCGCACCAGTCTGAAGTCTTTTGTGGTCTTTGACGGGTTTTCTTCCAAGATTATAATGTATTTATCTCTATAAATGTTTTCATCAAGTTATCTGTCGCTGCAGAGAAACGCATTCCCACAGCCTGATGCTGCCACCACCATATTTCATCATGGGGATTGTATTTTCAAGATTATGTTATGTTTGTTTTTAGTTGCACATTTTTTGCATGTAGGCTAAAAAAACTATTTAGTCTCATCTGACCAGAGCACTTTTTCCCATATGTTTGCCGTGTCTCTACATGGCTTGTGACAAACCGCAAACAGGACTTGTAGTGACTGTCTTTCAACAATGGCTTTATTCTTGCAACAACTACGTAAAGGCCATATTCATGGAATGCACATATAACACAGGTCCTTCTCAAAATATTAGCATATTGTGATAAAGTTCATTATTTTCCATAATGTCATGATGAAAATTTAACATTAATATATTTTAGATTCATTCCACACTAACTGAAATATTTCAGATCTTTTATTGTCTTAATACGGATGATTTTGGCATACAGCTCATGAAAACCCAAAATTCCTATCTCACACAATTAGCATATTTCATCCGACCAATAAAAGAAAAGTGTTTTTAAGACAAAAAACGTCAACCTTCAAATAATCATGTACAGTTATGCACTCAATACTTGGTCGGGAATCCTTTTGCAGAAATGACTGCTTCAATGCGGCGTGGCATGGAGGTAATCAGCCTGTGGCACTGCTGAGGTCTTATGGAGGCCCAGGATGCTTCGATAGCGGCCTTTAGCTCATCCAGAGTGTTGGGTCTTGAGTCTCTCAACGTTCTCTTCACAATATCCCACAGATTCTCTATGGGGTTCAGGTCAGGAGAGTTGGCAGGCCAATTGAGCACAGTGATACCATGGTCAGTAAACCATTTACCAGTGGTTTTGGCACTGTGAGCAGGTGCCAGGTCGTGCTGAAAAATGAAATCTTCATCTCCATAAAGCTTTTCAGCAGATGGAAGCATGAAGTGCTCCAAAATCTCCTGATAGCTAGCTGCATTGACCCTGCCCTTGATAAAACACAGTGGACCAACACCAGCAGCTGACACGGCACCCCAGACCATCACTGACTGTGGATACTTGACACTGGACTTCTGGCATTTTGGCATTTCCTTCTCCCCAGTCTTCCTCCAGACTCTGGCACCTTGATTTCCGAATGACATGCAGAATTTGCTTTCATCCGAAAAAAGTACTTTGGACCACTGAGCAACAGTCCAGTGCTGCTTCTCTGTAGCCCAGGTCAGGCGCTTCTGCCGCTGTTTCTGGTTCAAAAGTGGCTTAACCTGGGAAATGCGGCACCTGTAGCCCATTTCCTGCACACCCCTGTGCACGGCGGCTCTGGATGTTTCTACTCCAGACTCAGTCCACTGCTTCCGCAGGTCCCCCAAGGTCTGGAATCGGCCCTTCTCCACTATCTTCCTCAGGGTCCGGTCACCTCTTCTCGTTGTGCAGCGTTTTTTGCCACACTTTTTCCTTCCCACAGACTTCCCACTGAGGTGCCTTGATACAGCACTCTGGGAACAGCATATTCGTTCAGAAATTTCTTTCTGTGTCTTACCCTCTTGCTTGAGGGTGTCAATAGTGGCCTTCTGGACAGCAGTCAGGTCGGCAGTCTTACCCATGATTGGGGTTTTGAGTGATAAACCAGGCTGGGAGTTTTAAAGGCCTCAGGAATCTTTTGCAGGTGTTTAGAGTTAACTCGTTGATTCAGATGATTAGGTTCATAGCTCGTTTAGAGACCCTTTTAATGATATGCTAATTTTGTGAGATAGGAATTTTGGGTTTTCATGAGCTGTATGCCAAAATCATCCGTATTAAGACAATAAAAGACCTGAAATATTTCAGTTAGTGTGCAATGAATCTAAAATATATGAATGTTAAATTTTCATCATGACATTATGGAAAATAATGAACTTCATCACAATATGCTAATATTTTGAGAAGGACCTGTAGTTGACCTACTGACAGATTTTCCCACCTGAGCTTTGGAACGCTGCAGCTCCTCATGGGTTACCAGAGGTATATTGGTTGGTTCTATAATCAAGTGTTAGCAGTTGCTTGCAATAGCTTTTTATAAAAGCATACTAGAGTAAAAGGGACTGAATACAAATGCAAGTCATACTTTTTTATTTGGAAAGAAATTGAAAAAACATTTCAAGGCATTCGTAAGCGTTTTCATCAATGCAAGTCAGATGAAAAAACACATGACAGGAAAAAAGAGGTGGGGATCACACCACACAAAGTTCAGTACTTTTATGTATCAGCTTTATTGATGGTGCGACCGATGGCTGTGCTTACAAAACCATCTAATATAACTAAAAGACTCATGTCTAAGGTGAACAGATTTAACAAACCATTGGCTGACCCAATACCAAATGATACCAAACCAAGGTATGTTAAAAATAAAAAATTAAAGCCAGACATATAAACATTGACAGACAGAGAGGGAGAAAAATAAAATATCTATGCACTCTGGCAAAAACTTTAAAGAAAAGATGTGTGGATGAAAGCCAGAGACATGCATAGGGTGAAAGAAAGGAAGAAAGCAGAGCAGTCAGGCAGGTAGGCAGGCAGGGAGAGATGGGTACACACCTTCTTTATCAGACCAAGGATATTTCTGTGATGGTTTATTTGAGGGAAGAGGCTCCATCTCTAACACCTTGTAGATCTGTCCAAATGCCATGAGTCTGAGAGCATGCTGCCGAATGCAAAACACAGCAGACATAAGGGGTGGGTGGGGGGAGGTGGGAAAATGGGTCAGATCTAATTAAAATACATTTCACAACAACAGTATTTGCAGTGCAACATCTTTGCTCCAACATTTTCTTTCTGTCAGAAAACGACATTTAAAATCCAACTCAAGGCAACTTTGGGAAGATATATGAAGCTGTTAAACAACTATCCATCCGTCCACTTCCCAAATCATCCATCTGTCTGTTTGTCTGTCAATTTTCCATTTTATCCATTCATATGTCCACATGTCTATACAATTTTCCTATTCCCCATCCACCTGTCCACTACTCCAATTCATTTGTTTATCCATGCATCTATCCATCCATCCCTGCCTTTACCCAGCCGTCCATTCTTCTATCCATCTGTCTTTCTGTTAATTCATTGAATGTGTAATTCAGTGAATATGTAATTTATCCATCCATCCATCCATGCATCCATCCATAGGTCCAGGTATGAAACCCAGACATCCCTTTAGCGATCTCAGGACATTCCTAAGTTAGAGGGGACATACGGTATTGGTCCTGCGTCTGCTTCTCTTCGATGCATAGGACAAGCTCTGCTTCAAGCTCTCTCTCGGTTCACATTTGCCCATCTCTAGGGGAGAACCCAGCCACCCCTACATAGGATGCCCATTTCAGCAACTTGGATCACATTCTTATTAACCCTTACCTACGGATCATATGTGAGGGTCTGAATATAAACGGATTTGTAAATGAGCAGTTTTGCTTTTGGGGTATTTTTTGTTATTAGCCTTAACAAACCTTGGCAATGCCTGTATTTGTGGAGGCAAGAGTAACATTTGTCTGTCTGTCTCTATCCTACCATCACTCAAGAACAAGACACTTAGATACTGGAATTCCTCCTCTTAAAGCAGGGACTGACTCCATATCTATATTTTAACTCCTAGGTGAATTGCTATAATGCCATAAAAGGATCTTCCATCAATTATTAAGGAGCATATAAATAACGTTCAAGATATAATTTTCTTTTAAAAAAATAAACTTTTTTTTTTTTTTTAAATGATGCCATTGTTTTACTATCCTTTGGGAGACATCTGTGTCACTTTAAATCAGAGATGAACTATTTGGTAAACTAGATCTGAATCAGAATCAGCTTTATTGACAAGTTCGTACAAACAAGGAATTTGACTCCGGTACATTTGCTCTTTGGTTTTGTTTTTGCATTACAGAATATACATATTTACAATGTACAATATACACATATATAAATAAAAAGGTGCATTTGCAACATCTGTATACTGTTGTTTTGTACTCTATTGAATGTTCATCAGAGAAACAGCCTGGGGGAAGAAACTGTCTCTGTGGCGTCTGGTTTTAGCGAACAGTGCTCTGTAGCGCGGCCTGAAGGTAAAACTCTGAACAGTTTATGTGCAGGGTGTGTGGGGTCTGCAGAGATTTTAGCAGCTCTTTTCTTGACCCTAGACCTGTATAAGTCCTGGATGGAGGGAAGGCCCTGATTATTCTCTCTTCAGTCCTGATTATTCGTTGCAGTCTGGACCTGTCCTGTTTTGTGGATGAGCCAAACCACACTGAGATGGATGAAGACAGGACAGATTGAATGATGGCAGTGTAGATGATGACCAACAGCTCCTGTGGAAGGTTGAACTTCTTGAGTTCTTGAGGGTCCAGCAGGGGGCCTGTGATGTCTTTCAGATGCTTCAACACCAGCCGCTCAAAAGATTTCATGACCACAGACGTCAGGGCTACAGGCCTGTAGTCATTTAATCCTAGGATGGTGGGTTTCTTGGGCACCGGGATGATGGTGGATCGTTTGAGGCAGGAGGGGACCTCACATTTCTCCAGTGATTTATTGAAGATCCGTGTGAAGATCGGAGCAAGTTGATTTGCACAGGCTTTCAGGCTTGATGGGGAGACGTTATCAGGTCCTCCAGCTTTCTTTGTTTTCATGCGCTGAAAGAGCCTGTTTACCTCTTCCTCTGAGATCTTTAGTGCAGGCAGAGGATCTGATGGTGGGGGGTTGGTTACTTTATGGGAGGGATTTGTTCCTGAATGGGATGTGGAAGAGATGATTTGAGGTGTGAATGGCTTCTTGTCATGTCTGCAGTAGAAGCCATTCAGACGGTTGGCCAGGAGACGACTCTGTTCAGGATGGGTGGGGGGCTCCTATAGGCAGTCAGGTTTCTCAGACCGGTCCATACAGCTGAAGTGTCACCAGTAGAAAGGCTGTTCTTCAGCTTCTCACTGTAGCTTCTCTTGGCTGCTTTGATCTCTTTTGTTAGTCTGTTCCTGGTCTGTCTGTACCGCGTCCAATCTCCACTGCTGTGAGCTTCTTCCTTTTCCCTGCGCAGATTCCTGAGGTGTGGAGTAAACCATGGCTTATTGTTCCCAAAGGTGCAGAAGGTCTTGGTCTGCACACACATGTCCTCACAGAAACTGATGTATGATGTCACCACATCAGTTAGTTGGTTTAAGTCAGTGGCTGAGGTTTCAAAAACAGTCCAGTCTGTGCATTCAAAGCAGGCCTGTAGCATCTGCTTTGATTCCTCAGTCCACTTCTTAACAGTGTGAACCTTGGGTTTGGAAGCTCTTAGTCTCTGTCTGTAGGTTGGGATGAGGTGGATTAGATAATGATCCGAAAAACCCAGAGCAGCCCTGGTAACAGCATGATATGAGTCCTTTAAAGTTGTGTAACAATGGTCCATTGTGTTTTTGTCTCTGGTGGGACACTTAATATGCTGTCTGTATTTGGGGAGTTCATGGGAGAGGTTTGCTCTGTTAAAATCTCCCAGTATTATGATGAAAGAGTCCGTGTATTTTTTCTACACGTCTGTAATCAGCTCAGCAAGGTGTTTTTCAGCGGCAGAAGTGCAGCCATGCGGTGGAAAATATGAGCCAATTATTATAAACGAGGAAAACTCTCTCGGTGAATAAAACGGTTTACAGATTATGGAAAATAACTCCAGATCCGGACTACATGTTTTCCCCAGCACTTTTATGTCTCTGCACCAACCTTCATTTATATAAAAGCAGATTCCGCCTCCTCGCTTCTTCCCCGATAGCTCCGCGCTGCGATCCGCTCTGAACAGCTGGAAGTCCTTCAACAGCAGTGCGCGGTCCGGGATGTTTTCACTCAGCCATGTCTTGGTGAAGCAGAGAACTGCTGATCCACGGAGGTCCGTGTTTTTACCGGTGAGAAGAAGCAGCTCGTGCATCTTGTTGCTTAGAGAGCGGACATTTGCCAGGTGGATTGAAGGCAGTGGTGTGCGAAGTCCTCTTTTGCGGAGCTTTACCAGCATGCCAGCACGGTTTCCCCTCCGACGCTTTCGGCGCAGAATCCCGTATAGTGCCGCAGCTCTGCTTGCCAGGAGCTCAGTGAACCTCGGATCGATGAAAGATGGTGAAAGAATCCCAAGAGAGGACTCTCTGATGTTGAGAAGTTCCTCTCTACTGAATGAGACCACAGGATTGTGGCCCGAGACCACAGTACTGTGGCTCAAAAAACATAAAAACACACAAAAAACACAAACAAAGAGTGAAGCTCCAAGGCTGCCATCGTCGGCGCCATCTTGATCATAACATAACAGATGTAACTTTGAGTTTAACTGTTTTTGTCAGGAAAATTGTTCTCTCTGCAACATTATCTGATTTTATACAGACTTTAGACAAGATAGATATCAAAGCCAGAACTGATCTGATCACCCAATTGGTGGTTTATGAATAACTATCCTTTTTTAACCTGAAAAATATGGGCAGACAATTGAATGTTTATCCTAAAGATAAATATCCTTGTTTTAACATATGTACCAAAAGATAATCAAACTGCACACTGCAGCTCAGCTAAATTAAATCCATTAAGGATGGAGAACGTGTCAGATATTCATGATGCCTGGTGTGGCTCATTGACAGAACAGCTCCCTCACTCCTATCTGCTCTTGTATCTGCCTCGACACAATTATCCCCATTGACATTCCAGCCTCGTTCTGGCTGCCTTCAAAGGAAATGGACGGCAGGATTCACTAAGCCATGCGGCTCAGAGGCTGCCCTGCTCAGCCGAGCGTGTGTGTGAAGGAAGACGTGCACGCGCGCACACAGCCGCTGTCCTCGGGGTGTCAGAGATGGATTTATGGCTTGCAATGCCAACAGTTTCCCACACCAATCTTTAAAATGCAGCACCACACAGGCTGAATTATGTGTGTGTGCGTTTGTGTTTGCTTGGGGTGATACTGCGGTCTCCCTGTCTGGTAATTGTCGTGCTGCCTTCTTATTCCCAGAGTATGAGAGCTTGGGGGCAGTATGGTTAAGGGATAACAATGCTGTCCGTGAGCTGTTGTTTGTTTGAGGGTACCTGTGCGCCGTAGGTGATGGCCTCGGCCTCCTGGTCCATCATGTTGGCCAGAGTGTCTGTAGGCTCTTTCTCACATGGGTCGTGTAAACCTGGACCACCTAAAGAAAGTGACAGAAGATTCATTGATCTAGATTAAAAACAAAGAGTCTGTTGTTGTTAATGACAAAAGTTAGTGTACATCATGATAATTTAACATAAGCTGCTCTGATTTAATATTTGTTTAACTTTGGGTTTGATTATCTTTTGTAGTTCCTACTGCAAGGTATAACCAGGGTCTCTTCAGAATTTCCTACTTCACAGAATCAGTTTTTAACATTTTCAGTCAGTTTTTATGAACCTCTGAAAACACAAAATGCTTTAGTGGCTTCCATCATCCTTTTATTTATTTTTTTCCACAAATCTGGAAACATGACAGTCCCATTCGGCATTGTGGTAAAGGGCTATCACTGTTTTCTGAGGGCATACTTAGATCAGTCAAAATCTTAACTAAATAAAAAAAATAGCCATCTACACCAAGTTTATTAGAAAAATGTGTCCAGTTTAAAATCCAGATGTCACAGGGTCTTGAGGCCACAGAAGTGATAAAATTGCCTTTTTGATTTTTGAATGAGTGTGTGTTTATCTGTCTGTAACTACTGATAAATGAGTTAGACAAAAACTACTGAAAAAACAATTAAAAAGGCATTTTCTTCTCCAAATCGTATTCAAATCTTTTACATAATAGAATAAAAAATAGTCTTGGAACTCAAACTTTGTTTTTCATACTCAGTTTTCATTTTTTCAATATTATCCAGACACTGAAAATGATGAAGTAAAATTCTATTCTATTCCAGTCTTTTTAGCACTCCATAGGAATCCTTTATAACAAATTTGTCACTGAGAAAAAGAAAATAAGATTATCATTGTTAAAAATAAAAATGCTCTCCATGATGCTGCTCTGATGTTTTCTAGTGCATCCCGGAGGAGTCCGCAAAAATCGTCCAGGATGTACCAGAAAACACCAGAGATCGGATCAGAACCTAGCTTGGCTGATTCTGAGTATCTGAAACAAAAATAAAAGGAAAAGAGAAGATGCTTCGAATCTGACAAATGAAGACATTGCAGAGAGTGGATGCAAATGATATACAGCACAGTTCTTGTTATTGACTGATAGACAGTGAAGGTGTCCTGTTGTACTGTTTGATACTGCATTATTAATTAAGTGTCTTGCAGAATGCACCAGAAAACACAACTGAAATTAGATATAGTTCCTACAGGATGTATTTTTATATATGAACACCTACATTTATCTTACAGAAACTTTGTCGGATTGCACAAAAACAAACTAAAATCTATGGAAAGCAAATAATATCTTGAAAAGAAGCCTCTCAGTTGTGCCTGATCAAAATGCTCTCCTAATGGCAACCTGTCTTAAGACAGCTGGGCTCTGCAAGGTCGCTGACAGTGTCTCGACCTTCACGGCTTTAAAATGAGCCAAAATATCTGCTCATCTACTCAAACTGAGGACATCCATTAGCTCTGCTCAGCAGCAGCGCTAAGTATTAGGAAGTAAATAAACATGCTCATTGGTTGACTCTGAAAATTTTGGTTTCATACCTGGGAGCAGTATGCCTGAAGCCAGACACTCCATGACTCGACGCAAGGCTTCTCCTGCCCCAAGAGGTCTGTTACAAGTTGCGATGGCCTTCTCGCAAATGAGTTCTAATGGCTGCAAAAAGCAGTGTATACAAAAGAAAACATTTCAATAAAAAAAAAACAAAATAGGAAGAAGTCCAATCTAAGCTACATAAATCTTCTACAAAAAAACAAAACAAAACTTGTGCATAACCTTATCAGGTAAACAAAATACATACAATAACACAAACTGACAATAGAGTAAAAGAAAAAACACTTTTCTGAACATTTATCAGCCCATTTAATAATCTCAACTGATATCGGGATAGTTCAGCATGCTTCACATTTATTGGCACCCCTGGTATGTGTAAAAACAAGTTACTCTTTCAATGAAATAGCATAATTTTACTTTGAAAAAATCTGCAGGTCTAACAGCAGGCTTCAGAGCAAGTTATTTCACCTTGCTTACTAAAACGTAACTGAGAGGCTTACTAAGCCTCATTTGTCACAGATGCAGTCGATTTAAAAATGTTATTTGTTGCTCTGACTGTAGATGTAAGCAAGCTTTGGTAAGTCCATCTTTTCTTTTGGACATTTCCTGACTTCTAAAGATCAACACCTCTCCTTTCTGAAATGGCATGTTCTTTCGTCTTTCCTATTTTGAAGAATGGCTAAGAGAAATAATATTTTCTGTTATAGTACGGTAATTTTATTCCCAAGGGGAACAGGAATTCAAATAATAAATCCATTTTAATTCCAGGTTGTGAGGCAACAAAACATGAAAAATGCCAAGGGGGGTGAATTCTTTTGCAAGTCAGTTATCAATTCAGCCTGTTTTGTAATTTACTCATGCTTCTGGCTTTCAAGTAACACTTCAATCAAAAATATGGGTATTCTACTACAAATCCGTATTCATTTTGTGGCTGAAAAAGTTCATATTAGGACCTTTCATTCAACGCATCAAAATGCTAAAAAAAAAAAAACAACCCAAGAGGGATCAAATTGAATCATATATATTCTTTATGTTTTAGAAAAGAAGAAATAGTTGGAAAAGTAGCCGATGAAACATCATCTTCTTAAGTGGAAGAGAAAGATGATCCAGTCAGCTTTGCCTCTCACTGTCGTTAAAGACGAGGACATTGCTATTATTTATTTTTTGATTCATTTTAAGGACGTAACTTGGACGTAATTTAGCTGACTAAAACTAAAAGGACTACAGATAACTAAATTGCGACTGAAACCAAATTACATTTTAGTTGAGACTGTGACCAAAATATGTGGAGTCACAATTAACAATGCTACACATCTAAGCACAATAAAAAGACTCCAGTGTTCAACAAGGCAAAGCACCCTCTCCTCATTTCATGCAATTAACACTCTGAGATAAAAAGTGAAAAGACTCACCCATCCTTTGAGAGGTTCCCAAATGGGGTGTCTATTGCACATGTCTCTTAGTATCCTGAGAACGATAACACAGGACTTAAGTCCATTCACTCGAGCCTGAGAAATTGTAGGATGAAGACAGGAAAATGGAGTAAGGCGTGACGGGGGAAAATTAAATTAAATCAGAGAGGGGAAAAAAGGGAACAAAGTTAGCATAAGGATAGAGGTAGTTTTACATACATACGCAAATAGCACTGGTTATTATAACTTTGATTAGGCTTTCTATTTTTACAGTTCTGCATATACTCAATCTACTAAAAATATTTATCTTTCTATTTGTGGTTTGGTCCCTCTCATTATGCCTACTTTGTTTATTTTATAGTCAGTAAGGTGAGTTGGAGGATTGATGGGGAACGGATGGGAGAAAAATATAAAAGGCAGCTCTGACATACAGTACAAATCAGGCAGGTTCACACAATAGCCAAAAAGAAACAAAAACAAGTATAAAGTATTGCTTTTGTAGCCTTACGATATTTCTTTACAATCACCCATTTTGTGGCTGGAAGTATTTGACAATTAACACAGGAGAAATTGGATTACAGAAGATTGTATTTAATCTCAAATGTAAAGCTTTGAACATATCTTTTAATAATTTAAATTTATGTTAAAAAGTATAAATGTCTCCCTCCATTAAACTTAGTGATAATGAGTGCAGAAATGTGAGCAGGCAGTAAGTATATCCTCCCTGGGTGAATCGTCAGGCTACAATAAGCATCGGGCACGAAGACAGGAAGTGAGTGGGTGCCGACCTGAAACCATTTGGCGTGTCGCAGCGCTGCCAGGGCCAACAGACATCTGTGTCTATCCAGCACCTCCCCCTCCTCCTCAGTCTCCACTGTGTGCGCAGCAGCACCCAACACTGCCACAAAACAACAACCCGATATAGAGAACGTAAAACACACACACATCATGGCTGAGTGTGTGTGTTTGAAGGTTGCATGTGTGTGAATGTACCCAGACATGCTTGAAAGAGTGCATGAAAGTTCATACACACACACGTGCATGGACATTTTTGTACATACAAGGTGCTTTTCATGCCATAAAGTTGAACTCTCCTTGTAGAAAGTGCTCCCTCTCTGTACAGTTCTTCGATCTGTGTGAAACACCTTCAAGGTATAAACTCGGGATTTTTGAAGGGAGGTTATAATCAGTGAATATCTTACATGCAGTAGTTAATTATCATAGTATCTTTTAGTAGGATGGTGCTGGAGGTTGAAGCAAACCGGTAGTCTGAGCAGCGGTTTTTCGAAAGTGAACCTTACCTTCTCTTAAAGCTCTGAACTCAACAACGTACAATTATGCACATATACCATTTTAAAAACCTCTATTGACACTTTTGAATTATTTGAGAAGAAGCCTACAATTTTTTACACAGGAAAATGTATGAAGGGGTCTGTCACCAATCATTTTACAGGTAAAACTCATACTGAGAACAAAACATGTAAATTGTTGTTGGACAGGGTAAGGCTCCCTTCTATCAGGACAAAAAAAAACCACAACACTGAAAATATGTCTACAACCAAAACCCCGGTACATCATGGCGGACAGACTGTACTCTAAATCATTTATTGTGACACCCTTGTCAACACAGCTACAGTGCGCCTCTGATCTTTCCGCTCCTTGTCCTTAAACAAAAAGGACCTCACATAGCTGCAGATACACCCATAATACAATTCCATGATTAAGAATGTATTAGGTTCCCTGTAAGGGCTACCAGCTGGTGTCAAGCGACATACCTCCAAATTGCACATATAGGTTGGTTTTGAGAAAGTGAGAGTTGCTGTAAGAACAAAATTGGCCACTACCAAATGAACAGTTGTAACATGATTGACTTCACACCTAAATGAGATGCGCAAAATTTGCTGCAATTCAGCCGCAGTAAAATGGTGCTGCAAAGAGTAGAGAAGTCATGATCTGCTGTAAAGGGGATGCTAACGTTTAGATAGAAACCAGCAAAGGGAAGTTTTGTTGAAAAGACAAAGAAAAACCTTTGACTTTCACCTAAACAATATGAAAATGTAATCATGGAGTCCTTAGTATTTTCAGAAACTGCTTTAATATTTTACTTTGTACACAGCATTACGCATTTTACATTGTTCTCAGTACGTGTTTCACACAGGAAGATCAGTAGTGGCGCACCACCTCCTAGCCCAATTTCCTTTTTAACTAATTATTGGCTTCTCTGTAAATATTTGTCCAATGCAAATGTGACCGTTGTATTGTATAAATCAGCATGACATTTCTGAAATGAGAGATTTTAAGATGGCAGAAGCTCACAATGGCTTTGGTCCTGCTCAGACTAACAGTTAGCTTCAGACTCACTAACCAGATCATAATTCATGAAGATGCTATGAAAGGTAAGCCAAGAGTGTTAATTGCTTGTATCCTTTTCACATAAAATGATCCAGAACTATCCCTTCAAATGCATTTTCTTATAATTTTGAACACTGTTTTGTGTTGTTTGGTTTAACTGTATCAAATGATGTTGTGGTTATTTGAGCATAACAATGTTTATTAGTTTAAACTCATAATGTTATTAACGAATCACTGCAAGGGAGAGCAAACATTGTCACAAAAAAGAAACAACTTTGCGGGAGGGAGAGCTCCCTACTGACATACACCAAAACAAATACCCAAGGAGTGTTGATTTACATTGTGGTGGGCACGGTAGGGGCTTGGTCATTTCATTGTGCCCAGCAAGGTGAATCAATCTCTCCTTCATGTATTTACAGATAATTTTGATCCAGTCTGCATCAGGCAGGAGTCAAAATAAGAGCTTATGTATTTGTTTTTTTTTTTCTGTATTACTTAAGGTGCACTTGATTTTGAAGCTTTGTAGAAAAACGAACAAAGACCTCTCCAGGCAAATACAAAAATCAAGCACTCCTAAAGTAGGGCTGAAATAAAAAATACTAAGGTTTTTTGAACTGATTTGAGACAAGCACAACACAGGAGGGATCAAGGCAGGGTTTAGTCAGAGCAGCATGGCTGGCAGAAGACGAGCATTCTTCTGTACAGAAATATTTTTATATGGGTGTGCTTGATTCATGCTGCCTTACACACCAGGATGCTCAAGCTTCTACAATCTTTGTTTTTCAGCATCTGGTCTATCATTGCAAGACATTCACAAAGGCAGGTTGAACCAAGCACAGCTATGTATGAGTGACTGAGGTTACATGGATGGTCTGTTGTGGATGTAATAAATCATTAAGAGGCATTTGGTCTATAAAAGCATTTTCCCAGCCCTAAAAAACGTTTTTTTTTTTCTTCAGCAGACTGTAACATTCAAATAAACCTGATGCAGAGCAGCATAACAACATCTATCTGACATCCTTCTTGAAATACAGTTTAGCTCTTATTCTGTTTAAAGCAGACAGTGTGTCTTGAGGTCTGTCAGATTGGTCCCAGCTGCATATGGGACTCTTCTGCTGCTGCTAGTGGATCATTATAATCTTTCTGCTGAAGCTTGTCCTCCCACAGTTCTTGCAAACTCTCTGTTGGATGCTACCTCTTTTATCATTATCACCCACGGTGTTTCTGAAGCCCTTGTGTCCCTCAGTCTCATTAAAAAAAACCCTTCCCTTCCCTGTCGCGTCTCAGCTAATTTTCAGTCCCTCCTGCCTTTGTGACCATGCTGAACAACTGATCTCCAAGACTGTACAAAAAGAACAAGATGCAAGTGTGCACACCGGAGTTATTTTCAACCAAATATTCATGAATAACGCCAGTATAAAGGTGCATCTCAATAAATTTGATTAACACTGAAACATTAATTGATTACAGTAATTCCATTCAAAAAGATAAACTGATATAAATTAATCAAACACAGAAAGATATATGTGTTTATAGAAGTGTTTATTTCTGTTAATGTTGATGCTTGTGGATTACAACTAATGAAAAACTGATAAGATTTTTAATAAATAAATTACACAAAGTACACAAAGTATGTCAAGGTATTGCACAGCGTATGGACTCAGTACTTGCTTGGGGCTCTTTTTGCATGAATTACTGCAACAGTGTGGTTTGCCATAGAGGGGATTGGCCTGTTTTATTTTTAGTAAGGTTTACTCTCCTTGTGAAGCGTCTCAATGACTGTCTGCAGGACAAGAGTGAAGTCAGCAGGTTGCAAATGTATTCATTTTCTTTTTTATTTGCTCGTTTGTAATGTTGTAATTTTCTGAAAACTTGAATTTAGGGTGTACATTAGCTGCAAGATATCATCATCAAAATCTCTGTGTAATGAGTGAGTTTCATTTTTGAATTCCATTATTGAAATAATTGAAAAGTTAATTAAATGAAATGCACATTCATGGCTAAAAATCTAATTCTATAGTAAAGTGATTAAAGTGTGTCAGCTTGATATATTAAATTAGTTGACCTAAAATCAGGTTATATATATTATTACATCTAGCAGCATGAAAATAACAGTGCCTACAGCGACTTGATGGTTAGTGCCTTGAGACAACATGTGTTGTGAATTGGGGCTATATAAATAAACTGAACTGAATTGAATTAAAGTTTCATGTGTGTTTCCTGATTATGTGCCTTTTCTAAAATCTTTTAACACTAACACTTATTAATGGAAGAAAATATTAGACCTTGTCATTTTAAAATATGCTCTTTATAAATCTGAGCGATTAGATCCAGTAAGACGGGCATGTTTATTTATCAGCTGCAAAATACGACCGTGTTTGTGTGTATGTGGGAAAAATGTGTGGCGTTCTCTCCATCTTGCTGAGGCCTGATGTACAGCTAACCTCCGTGCCATCTCTCATTCCTCTGTGAGATCCGAGTGTCTCGTTGGACAGGAGCCACACGATGGATGGACAACTTGCTGCTGCTGCTGCTCCTCGGTCATTGATTTCACTGGCCTGCTGGCCTTGCTTTCCCCCAGCTACCCATGACTAATAATAAACCAGTCTCTGCTAGCCATGAAAACAGGTTGTTAGAGCACTAAACACCAGATTAGTCCTGAGTGAGATAACTCAGACATGTCTCCTGAACATAAACCCTTGTTACATCTATTGGAGGTTTGTATTCATCATGTAACCCTAATCTGTTTAATTTTGAAAAGGTCTCTGCGTCTCCCACAGGACCTTGTTTATGGCAGCTACATCAGCAGTGAGAAATGCTTATGACACAAAGCCTTTTTGATTTTAGTGCTGGTTTATTTTGTATTGCACTGTTGGAGTTTTGCTTTAAACCTCATTCAACAGCTACATTTTATCTGACCACCCTGGAGTAATGTCAGATTCGGTTGGAAAAGCAGGTCTGAGGTCAGCACATGAGAGAACTGGGCCAACCATTTACTGACAAAGAGGAAGTTTTAACAAGGATATTCTTCACTTGACAGAAGACATTTGGAGTTGCTTGTAAGCGGAACTTGCAACATCTGAAAAAGAGTTTTCTGAAGCTAAAGATAAATTCATACGCTGATACTTATTTCTGAACACCTATCGATCTGTCAATGTAAGAAAATAAACAAATGTTAAAATTATAAAAATGACTTTTATTGACTAACATTTTAAGGAGGCTTTTATTCTCATCCAAGTGCTTATCTCATTCCAACAGCTTAGTTTGGCAATTTTAGATTTTGCTGCTCTCACTGTCACAATGCAATTTCTTCCAGTTTCATACAGGTTGTGTTTACAATTTTTGGTGTAACGTTCTCATGCACATTTACTATTTAAACACTGTTGCGACTGTATAGAACACTAGAGTTAGCATTGCCTTCCTCCGAAGTAAAGGCATGACTGTAAAATCTTTATTACGAAGTCATACGAAGCAAAAAAGCTGATTAAAGTTATTAAAAACAAACTATTTCCAACATAGGGTCTCAGCTGTTCATTAAGGTTGCTATAACAGAAAAGTGGACCTCGATAGTTGCTTTTGCACTTCTGCAGTTTTCGTTGTTTAGTCCCAGAAGTCGGGTTCAGAAAGTAGGACATCAATTCATACCCACCTTGGGGAAATTTCATCAAACTGGCTAAGGAGCAAATTGACCCGAAGTAATTTTCAGAAGATATCCGAAAGGCTCAATGCATTACCGTACAGTTGTTTGCTTTGAGGTTTCAACCTCTGTCTGTAACAGAACTTGCTGGATTTGAAATGTTGGCATTTTGCTAATCTCAGTTAAGATAAGACTCTAAATTCTCTAGGGAAAACACAGAGAGACTAATACTTGCAGCCACCAATACTGACCACAGTTATGCAAGTAGCTAATATCAAAAACTAAAGATAGCTTAAAAAGTCAAAACTCCCGCTCTATCTCACACACACAGTGTGACGTCACCTCAGTTCCTAATATAAATGTATAGTTATCAACCACTCACAGCAGGAATTGTAGAAAAAAATGGTTAAATACTACTAATTATAGTTATTAAAGAGAAATGGGAATAAGCTCAAATAATTATTGGAAGATCAAAGCTTTACAAAGCTGGAGATTGGAAACCTGCAATAAACCTCTGAACGGTGCATCTCTATTTTCTTTGTTTGCATTATTAGGAACTTGTGGAATTGTTTAGACATCTTTGGAGACAGTGAGCATTTTATAACTGGTTAAGAGTGCTACATGCATTAAAAGTGAAATCTTTTTATCGCATATCTGAGCGCAACAGACATGGAAATATGCATTTATCATTTTCTGTTATCAGTAAGATAATGTAAAATTAAAAGTTGATCAAAATATTGAAGCACATTGTTTATTTTTTTTAAACCCTCTGTGGTTGAAGTGATTTTGTTTCTGTTATACATAGAAATAATGTTTGTCTTGTGTTTAAATGTGTTCAAATTATATCTATTGATTTTACTTTTAATAAATGAATAAACACTTAAGTGATATCGACTAGATTTTTTATATTCAAATTAAAGTAATCTCTATGAAAAAGTGTTTGCAAATAATGACTTTTATGAGTACTTTTGCTTCTGTGCAGTTTTAGCTACTCTACCCACCTCTGCCTGTTCCCGTCTTGTCCTGTGCCATCAGTTAATGAGTTCAAAACTCTTGTTAAAGAACAAAAACAATTAAGTACCAAAATATGCACATTTAGCACAAAAGAATCTGCTGTTTGTGTGAGTATGGGTGGACAGTCCTAGCAAATTATAAAAATGAATACCTTCCAATTCGGGGTTCGTACCTTCACCGTTTTCCTTTCCCTGGTCCTCCTTTACAACCTCTGCCTCTGCCTCTGCTTCCTCTTCCACCTCTTCTCCATCCTCCCCATTCTCCAGCTCCTCTTCTTCCTCCTCCTCCTCTTCCTCCTCTAGATCTTCATCTTCCCTCATGGCTGGCGAGGTCAGGGTGATCTTCAGCTTAAGCATGGGATCTGTTGTAGTTTGTACCAAGATGGCTGCCTCGGGCAAGGAGCTTGTGACCACATATTTCTCCTCTGTCAGCTTCTGTGGTGGGTTAATAGACACAAGCAAACAGTTGAGGGCCAATGTCACCGAATGACTTACAGCTGAAGCAAAATATATCGGAACCCACTAAAGCTTCCAGATGCTGCTCGTGATAAAAGAAACACAACAATGACAAATCCAACAGGAAAGATAAACACTGACTTTCCCAATAGATGTACCTGATTTTATTAGTGCTCAAATCTAGCGCATAAATAAACTACTGGCGCCTCAACAATTATTTAGCAGTGCTTTATTGTCTTTGGCCTTGTAGAAAATAAGCATTCACACAGCATGATGATACCACCACCATGTTTCACTATTGTGGTAGTGGTAGCATCATACTGTGTGACTGCTTAGTTTTCCTACTTACTTATTTTGCCAAAATGTTCTTTGGTCTCCATGATGCTGTTTGTTCACCAATGTTCCCTAAAAAAAACTTTGGAAAGAAATTTGCTGTACTAGGTTTTATTAAGAGACTGTAAAGTAAAGGGTAAACCACATATCACTTTACTTTCAAGTCACAGTTATGCATTGCTACTATATGTATGTATAGGTCTATCAACAGTGGTGTCCAACTGCAGTCCTCAAGGGCTTCAGAAACATCAGTAATATCAAAGTGATTAGGCTCCTGTTTACATCATGAGGTCAAAGCAAAGCAAACAGTTTTATCGTAAATCTTTCTGTGAGTAAAACAAGTGTTTTTTTCTGAGTTTTACAGCCACTGTCAAAGTGAGGAATGACTCAGGGGCCATTTGGCTCCGAGAAGAAAATCAAGACCTTCGATATGAGGCTTCTTGTCTGCTCCCACACACCCAGAGGAGGGAAGATTTGCCTTTTTCCTACTCACAAGAGATAATAGTGAACTTATTAGTAGGCAGAGTTTATTTATGCACATCCCCTTTCAGCAGGAAAAGGTTTCCTATCTGTTATAGATACTAAACGCCATAATCTACTTGCAAACAGGACCTTTGCCGATTGCAAAGCATTATTTGAAACTAATACAGCAAAAAACTTAAAAATATTTTTGGTATTGCACAAAATTCCTGAGTCTATGCTTCCCATTCCAATTTTAAAAGAAGAGGTTTTATTCATTTTAAGTATAAATATGTTAACTCAAGGGGAGGACCATTACTCAGTTTAATTAACAAATTGTATCTTCAGGCAATCTGTATCTAGAAGTGGTCATGAAAACATAAGCATTGTTCATGTTTTCATCACCACTGGTCCTCCTGGGGTCTCTGTTGTCTGTATTTCAACTGTTGCTGCTTCAATCTGCAGACATGCTCCTTGTAAGCAGTAGCTTACAGTGATAAACCCGATTATTTGTTCACATCATCGGTGCTCTGTAACCTATGTAAAGTCACTCCAAACTCTTTACAAACTGTAATGAGTTCAAATACATTTCAGGCATTCAGTCTTCTGCTTTCACAGCATTTGTGTTAGAGGAGGGAAGCTCCACATTGGGGTTACAACCTGGTGCTACACAGCGATAACTTTAGATATTTTCATAGCAGTTACACTTTGAAACAAAAATTAAAATCCCTCCAAACCATAGGGAAATATGTAATACTAACTGATGCTTAACAATTAAAACAACATGAAATCACAACCAATAAATTAGTTCCGATGAGGCTCGTATGTCAGATTAAAATAACAAAATTTAAGCAGGTATTAAACCTAAACCCTTTTCATTGAGCCCACAAAACGTTTTTTTATTGGTCTTATGTCTTTTCTTAAATGTCGTGTTTTCATTAGACGTAAGCAAAAAAACATCATAATTAGCAGAAATTCAGGCTTAAAAACAGTGTGTAATTAATCTATATAATATGAATTGAGTTATTCAAATAAATAAACTTTTCAATACTTTTTTTTTTAATTATTTGAATATGAATGTAATGTGTACCAAAAGAGAACCCGAGGTTATATAATTTCTTTGCTATAAGATGTCTGAGGACCTTTAATCTTTAATATATATATATATATATATATATATATATATATATATATATATATATATATATATATATACACACAGTACAGACCAAAAGTTTGGACCCACCTTCTCATTCAAAGAGTTTTCTTTATTTTCATGACTATGAATATTGTAGCTTCACACTGAAGGCATCAAAACTATGAATTAATACATGTGGAATTATATACTGAACAAAAAAGTGTGAAACAACTGAAAATATGTCTTATATTCTAGGTTCTTCAAAGTAGCCACCTTTTGCTTTGATTACTGCTCCACACACTCTTGGCATCCTGTTGATGAGCTTCAAGAGGTAGTCACCTGAAATGGTTTTCCAACAGTCTTGAAGGAGTTCCCAGAGATGCTTAGCACTTGTTGGCCCTTTTGCCTTCACTTTGCGGTCCAGCTCACCCCAAACCATCTCGATTGTGTTCAGGTCCGGTGACTGTGGAGGCCAGGTCATCTGGCGCAGCACCCCATCACTCTCCTTCTTGGTCAAATAGCCCTTACACAGCCTGGAGGTGTGTTTGGGGTCATTGTCCTGTTGAAAAATAAATGATGGTCCAACTAAACGCAAACCGGATGGAATAGCATGCCGCTGCATGATGCTGTGGTAACCATGCTGGTTCAGTATGCCTTCAATTTTGAATAAATCCCCAACAGTGTCACCAGCAAAGCACCCCCACACTATCACACCTCCTCCTCCATGCTTCACGGTGGGAACCAGGCATGTAGAGTCCATCCGTTCACCTCTTCTGCGCCGCACAAAGACATGGTGGTTGGAACCAAAGATCTCAAACTTGGACTCATCAGACCAAAGCACAGATTTCCACTGGTCTAATGTCCATTCCTTCTGTTCTTTAACCCAAACAAGTCTCTTCTGCTTGTTGCCTGTCCTCAGCAGTGGTTTCCTAGCAGCTATTTTACCATGAAGGCCTGATTCACACAGTCTCCTCTTAACAGTTGTTCTAGAGATGTGTCTGCTACTAGAACTCTGTGTGGCATTGACCTGTTCTCTAATCTGAGCTGCTGTTAACCTGCGATTTCTGAGGTTGGTGACTCGGATGAACTTATTGTCTGCAGCAGAGGTGACTCTTGGTCTTCCTTTCCTGGGGCGGTCCTCATGTGAGCCAGTTTCTTTGTAGCGCTTGATGGTTTTTGCGACTGCACTTGGGGACACTTTCAAAGTTTTCCCAATTGTTCGGACTGTCTGACCTTCATTTCTTAAAGTAATGATGGCCACTCGTTTTTCTTTACTTAGCTGCTTTTTTCTTACCATAATACAAATTCTAACATTCTATTCAGTAGGACTATCAGCTGTGTACTGTATCCACCTCCTGCACAACACAACTGATGGTCCCAACCCCCATTTATAAGGCTTGAAATCCCACTTATTAAACCTGACAGGGCACACCTGTGAAGTGAAAACCATTTCAGGTGACTACCTCTTGAAGCTCATCAACAGAATGCCAAGAGTGTGTGGAGCAGTAATCAAAGCCAAAGGTGGCTACTTTGAAGAACCTAGAATCTAAAACATATTTTCAGTTTCACACTTTTTTGTTCAGTATATAATTCCACATGTGTTAATTCATAGTTTTGATGCCTTCAGTGTGAAGCTACAATATTCATAGTCATGAAAATAAAGACAACTCTTTGAATGAGAAAGTGTGTCCAAACATTTGGTCTGTACTGTATATATATATATACATATATATATATATATATATATATATAGACACATACACACAACATATATACTTTAGACCTTCACACAGGATAAAACTCTTTGAGGAGGCAAAATGGAATAAACATAAAAGAAATGTTTCTTTGTGTGACTTCATCTCTGGATAAATGTCAGGAGCCTCACTTCAGAGCCATGACTTGTTAATGAGGAAATGTGACACATGGACATGACACCTCTCAACTTCACACTTGACGATATTGCTGCATCATGTCCACTTATGCTCACACTAACACCCACAGAGCCTTTCTGCAAGCAGCACAGTAACGCTGGCAAACAGAAAAGAACAGAGATCTGTCTAGCTTGCTTAATTTGTCTCAGTAACAAATGCTTCACAAAAAAACCTTTAATTTAATTTCAGAAACCAAATTAAATTAAATACTTATGTTTGCATATCAAACAAGTATTTTTGACCAGCTTTGGGGGACAGAAACACCAGGGAAGCAGCATAAAGTACCGACATGTGTGCTTGGGTGTATGAATGGAACAGAGTGTCTCTCTAACCTGGATCTGTGTGGGTAAATTGTGGCAGACAGTGTCCAGCAGTGTCTGTGTGGGTTTGTCTCTGCACATCAGCACCAGCTCCAGGTCCATGTCGCCTTTGATAAGGAGTCCTTTCGCCACCAGGCCGACCCTCATCACTCCACAGAGCATGCCACCACCGCCCGACTCTCTGCTTCACAAATAAACGTAAGATTAGTAATTTTTTTGCTAAATAATCTACAATTAGCCGCCACACAGAGCTCTAATAAAATCAAAGCTTAGCCCCAGGTTGTAAATATTCGTCATATATAAGAAATACTCTGCAAAAAATTCTCTGATTATCCTTTTTGATCTGATAAATACAATCACATTCTTGTCAAAGGGCTCCATTCGAAACGTGTTCAGGCAGCATGATTAAACTATTAAAATACAACGTTGCAGTTAATACGACAAAATAAGATTAGACCGAGCGATTGACCACTTTCATAAGAAGTATTGAACAGTTTAAAAAGAGATTCATGAAGATATTCAATCATGAAGACTGACTGTGTCTGCCCAGGTACTGCTTAGCTGTGGTGTTTTTCTCCATCTGCCAAAACACTGAATTCAAGAGCGCTTCCAGAAGGTTTTTGAATGGGTGGTCATTTGGGAGCTACTGATAATGTTGCAGGTGGTATACAAAAATACATAACAGAATATTAGGGGTCTTGGTATACTGGCATCCCAAAAGAGGGAAAATTGTGTCCATTCATCTTTGCAGAGAAGCTCAAGTTCAGTCAGACCAGATGCTTTGCATCTGTGAGCATCACTTTTCAAGTTTTGCCACAGATTATTAATTGGGTTAAGGTCTGAACTTAAACTGGACCATTCTAACACATGAATGTGCTTTGATCTAAACCATTATACAGGTCCTTCTCAAAATATTAGCATATTGTGATAAAGTTCATTATTTTCCATAAAGTAATGATGAAAATTTAACATTCATATATTTTAGATTCATTGCACACTAACTGAAATATTTCAGGTCTTTTATTGTCTTAATACGGATGATTTTGGCATACAGCTCACGAAAACGCAAAATTCCTATCTCACAAAATTAGCATATCATTAAAAGGGTCTCTAAACGAGCTATGAACCTAATCATCTGAATCAACGAGTTAACTCTAAACACCTGCAAAAGATTCCTGAGGCCTTTAAAACTCCCAGCCTGGTTCATCACTCAAAACCCCAATCATGGGTAAGACTGCCGACCTGACTGCTGTCCAGAAGGCCACTATTGACACCCTCAAGCAAGAGGGTAAGACACAGAAAGAAATTTCTGAACGAATAGGCTGTTCCCAGAGTGCTGTATCAAGGCACCTCAGTGGGAAGGAAAAAGTGTGTCAGAAAATGCTGCACAACGAGAAGAGGTGACCGGACCCTGAGGAAGATTGTGGAGAAGGGCCAATTCCAGACCTTGGGGGACCTGTGGAAGCAGTGGACTGAGTCAGGAGTAGAAACATCCAGAGCCACCGTGCACAGGCGTGTGCAGGAAATGGGCTACAGGTGCCGCATTCCCCAGGTCAAGCCACTTTTGAACCAGAAACAGCGGCAGAAGCGCCTGACCTGGGCTACAGAGAAGCAGCACTGGACTGTTGCTCAGTGGTCCAAAGTACTTTTTTCGGATGAAAGCAAATTCTGCATGTCATTCGGAAATCAAGGTGCCAGAGTCTGGAGGAAGACTGGGGAGAAGGAAATGCCAAAATGCCAGAAGTCCAGTGTCAAGTACCCACAGTCACTGATGGTCTGGGGTGCCGTGTCAGCTGCTGGTGTTGGTCCACTGTGTTTTATCAAGGGCAGGGTCAATGCAGCTAGCTATCAGGAGATGTTGGAGCACTTCATGCTTCCATCTGCTGAAAAGCTTTATGGAGATGAAGATTTCATTTTTCAGCACGACCTGGCACCTGCTCACAGTGCCAAAACCACTGGTAAATGGTTTACTGACCATGGTATCACTGTGCTCAATTGGCCTGCCAACTCTCCGGACCTGAACCCCATAGAGAATCTGTGGGATATTGTGAAGAGAACGTTGAGAGACTCAAGACCCAACACTCTGGATGAGCTAAAGGCCGCTATCGAAGCATCCTGGGCCTCCATAAGACCTCAGCAGTGCCACAGGCTGATTGCCTCCATGCCACGCCGCATTGAAGCAGTCATTTCTGCAAAAGGATTCCCGACCAAGTATTGAGTGCATAACTGTACATGATTATTTGAAGGTTGACGTTTTTTGTATAAAAACACTTTTCTTTTATTGGTCGGATGAAATATGCTAATTTTGTGAGATAGGAATTTGGGGTTTTCTTGAGCTGTATGCTAAAATCATCCGTATTAAGACAATAAAAGACCTGAAATATTTCAGTTAGTGTGCAATGAATCTAAAATATATGAATGTTAAATTTTCATCATTACATTATGGAAAATAATGAACTTTATCACAATATGCTAATATTTTGAGAAGGACCTGTACCTTAGCTCTGGCTGTATGTGTAAGCCACTGGTGGTTCTCACAGAAAATGCGCCCTGTGCAACCTGCTTCCTGTTCTAGCCTTCAATTTATTAAAATCAAAGAGATGATCTGAGATTCTGTGGCGAGGTAAAATGTAGTACAGTACTATACATACATAAAAGCGATAGAAAACTAATTCAGGGCACAATTTACAGATATAATATATTTAATTATCTGGTGCTTGTGTGTCCCCTTCATAATACTGCCCTGGGCAACTGTCCATATGACCCATATCAAAAACCACCAAAAGGTTTCCTTTCAGGATTATCCTGTACTTGGCTCCATCAACTCTGACCAGCTGCCCTGTCCCTGCTGTTGAAAATCATCCCTACAGCATGATGCTGCCACTGCCATCTTTTACTTAGGGTACGATGTTCCTTTGTGATGTGCAAGGAACATGAAAATCACAAGTTCACAGCAAATTTTTAGGAGTGTACCACTGCCAACTCTGCCCCATGCTGGATTCCTTCTATAAGTGTGTCATTTGTGTTTGGTCAGCATCTTTCTTTACATCACTGACATAAATAACAGTAAACATGGTGTCTGTGGCCAAAAACTAATAAATCTCACCATCATCGGTTCATTTTCTGCTTACCTGTATCCCTCACTAGATTCCTCGGTTTCCTTCCTGGGCTCCTCACCAGGAACATCCTTCTCTGTGCTGTCTGCTGGTTGGCTGTCGGAGTTGTTGTTAGGGGCATCACCGCTGCTCTGATCGAGCCAATCAGCAACCTCTTTGAGCGCACATTCGATGGTGAACACCAGGGTCTGAACGGCTTCGAGCTCCTGCGAGGAGGGGTAGATGGTGGAGTGCTTTGCCATGACGTGGCGGTCATCGTTGCTGAAGGAACGGAAGGACCTCTGAAAACCAGGACAAATAACTTATTTGGTCATTCAGATAAAATTTCAACAAAAAAAAAGAAAACAAAAAGTTTAAGAATAAAATATAAACCTTATTTTTGCTCTCAAATTATAAAGAAACAACAGTTAAGTGAATACAACAAAAGTATAAAAGCTGGCTTTTTGTGAGTGCAGGAGTATTTATTGTATTTTTGCTGCTGACGCAGCATACAATATATCCTTTTTCTGAATATAAAAAACCTAGGAGAGCTCACTGGTCAAGACACATGTGCACACACAGCCATCAGGAATCCATCCTACCCCCATACTCACACCCTATCTGCCCATCCTAATTCAATCAGACATTTTGGCCTTGGGGATTCATGTCAGCTCTTCAGTCTTTCTGATTTGCTCCTTCGTACTCTTCAGGAGGTGTATGCAAGGACCGCACTGAAGGAGGACACCAGGTGCGAAGCATCAAATGAGGGAGTCTCAGGGGAGAGTTAATGACAGAAAATAGAGGGAGCTTGCCACAGGAGTAAGGGAGGAGGAGAATGGATAACACTAGGAACAGGAAATTGGAACAGTACAGACTCTTTAAAAACAAAAAGTAAAAACATACAAAACATACAAATCTGCCAGCGATATGAATAAAGTTGAATTTGTTTGGTCTTAATGGTCTGACAATTTAAAGCAAAATATGAACAGCAAACACCTACAAATATTTTTATTCAATTCACCACTGAACTACAGTATAAATCAGATTCAAAATGTTTTCATAATGATAAAAATATATAATAAGATACCATTCCATTTAATTTGAATGTTATAGAATACATTGAAATCAGGAAAGGGAATGATAATTTGCAACTAGATGACAATAACTGATAAATTATGGGAAATAAACTTACTTTATTAAGGCTTGCAATTCCAGGACATTGGAAGTGGAATATATAAACTATGCCAGGCTACAAATGTGCCTAGATAAAGATAGGTCTTTATATCTGCTTATTAATAAATGGGAAAATGTAAGCTCAGCAACATTCACTGGATGCAAAGTAACAATAACAATAACATAATAAAAAAGAAAAACCAACATAATCCAAAAACAATAGCTACAATACAATACAATAAGTCATCTCTTCTGGACTAATCAAGAGTTTCTTTCCAGCCAGTAGGACTTGCCACAAATGAATAAAGCTCCACCACAGGAGTAGCACTTGAAGAAGAATCTTTCAGATGATCTTTTACAACTTTGCAATCAGGATATCTGAACTTCAGAATGTCATACTGATAACCGTCTTGTCATATCCGTACCTGGTATCAATTGTACTAATCATCTTTCTGTACCTGCATTGTTGTTCATTCACTGTACTGAACAAAACATTTAAGGAATAGCAAAACTAATTATATATGTACTATAAAGTTTTTTTTCTTTCCGCTATGATTCTCTGTTCTGTAGTTTTACTTTCTGTCTAGTAGTTTCTTTCTCTAGCAGTTTATTTTCGTAAATATGTCACTGTCATATACAAATAAAAACAAAATCATAATTTGAAGATAGATACATTTTCTTTTTAAATGGCAGACAATGTGAAATATTCCTGCTAAGTGTGAGGCTCACAATTTAACGTGAGGATGGAGCTCCTGCCAAGCTGCAGAGTAGACCTGCTTATCTCAGAGCCCCACATTTGCCTTTATTCTCTTCAACACACACATGAACTCAAAGAGACCAACACATCAGTGCTCATAACCAACACACACAAAGAGGAGAGATGACCTTTCCAGAGTGCTGGAGCCTGAGTGCTATTATCAATCTACTTAAAATCCAAGGACCACTTTTGCACACACAAACACACCATATCTATGGTGAATTCCTGGAGACAGCCAAAAAGCTTCCTTTATAAATCCTAAAACTATAGCTTCCCTCTGAAATCTACGTTCCTAAATAGCATCAGCTCCTCTTGACTGCATAATCACATCCACGTACCCACGACACAAGGACATACACACACAGAAAAACCTCACACACTCCGAACCGATCCTAATTGAAACGGTGACACTCTCTTTCATTGAAGTGACTGAGATAAGGCCATTAACAGCATGAGGAACAAGCGCAGCACAATAATTGCAGCTTCCCAGCCTGTGTGGTTCAGGATGTAAAATGTTGTTGGAAACATTTGGGAGAGTTCCCACTAAGAGTTGATTTTGACTCTCCAAAACTCTATAGCCAACAACAGGAGAGACATGGGGTGGATTTGGATACCCTAAAGACATGTGCTGGTATTAAGATATCTGTTACTTGCTTTTATTAGATCTAAACACAAGCAGTGTCCTCTTTAGCATCTTGATGGGCCTGGAAATCCTGTTTGTCTAATTTTTTTTGTTTTGTTTGTTTTTTTATCTTTTAAGATGTCAATTAGGAAATCTCAAACAATTTTTCATGCATTGACAAGAATACAAACTTGACTTTATGAGTCACATTTCTGAGGAGTAAAATTTCAGAGAATGTATCCAACATTTTGTTACAATGCCGGGTTTATCTTATGCTTGTCTGCCTTCTCAAAGCTGTGTTTAACAGAGTGGTCGTTGCAGATTTTATGAGCTGTAGCTAATGGGAGCTTCTGCAACCATAAACCAAACCGAGAAGAGGGAGGGTGCCAGCAGATCTATGTATGTAAAGCTGTGCTTCTTGACTGCGGGGGGCAGTTGTTGGCCCGCTGCTGTGATGACCATGTAAATCAGCGCAGTTAAGTGGGACTCACTGACAGGAATCGACCCTGCGAGCCAGCGGGTGCAGAGATAACGGTGTTGACATTAAGGCGACCGAGTGCGTGTAGCTGTGATAGGACTTAGAGCAGAACATCACAGGTTCATAGGTTATTGTAGAGATTCATGGTCATGTTGTTCCAGATTGACAACTGTATGTATATTAAAGATTGATTTACAAGTTACTTGTACAGTGTATTCCCTTCAAGCATGATTAATAAATCAGATAGATTGTGATCCAGTTTGCCTGTAACAACCTCAGGTGTGAAAATTAGATTGCATTCAATTTGAGCACATTAACCTGAAGCTGAACAGCAACAATACTAATTGACTTCAGGTATTTTGCAGAGTTTGATGTAACTTAGCATTGTTTATAATGGCCTTTGAGCAAATAAAACATGGATGCAGCAACACTGATACAAAAAACCTTTGTTTATGAACTATAATTAAAGAGGATCTCCATTATGCATGAAACATGTCAACCATTTACAACTGATTAAGTCTGGTAATTAGAGGATTAATCTGAAACTTCTACAATCATTAAATTACTTGTCTCTTCTTCTCAGCCACATTGTTTTTATCAATATCTCATCATCCAAAGCAATATTCAGTTAAGTTTATTTGTTCTGCGTTAAAAAAAAAAGATCACAAATGTCATTTCAAGACACTTTACAAGATAAACCAGTCCAATTAAGATCCAGTTAAATCCAAATTCAACTCGTTCAGATTAACATTAAATTACACACGGTCCATTAATTTCTAAACCTTATATATTTAAATGTAGATGTTCATACCAATGATCATGCCAGTTAGTAAAAAGGTATTCATCAAAAAAAGCCCAGCCGATTACATTGAGTCATTAACATTTTACCAATCCCTCTTACTGACCAAGTCCTTAGTATTGTGACGGTGGAAAGAACCGCATCAATTTAACAGGAAGAAAGATCCAGCAGAACCATCTCAAACCTCTGCTATCTGTCGAGATGACAGGAGGGATACACACACAAAAAACAACTGAAAGTTAATGGGAGCAGCAGCTCAAAAACCAAATGTTTTCATACACTGTAAAAAGACAACCTCAGTTTTTCTTACTATCAAACATGAAACCAGTCTAAACTTTTTCTGTTTTATGTCAGTTAGGAAATATTTCATTTAATACAACAGAGAGAATATTTTTCAGAGAAACTACTGGTATATTCCTTCTTCACTTGGCATGGTTGCATCATTTTAGCCCAGAAAACATCTAAATTTAAATTTTTGGCTTTACAAATATTTTATTTGTGCGAGTGGGCAACGTTTACTTTAGGGTAAATGCTCAATTAATTGCACTGAAATTGCATACTCATTCGCAAACCTATATTTTTGTTTACATCTTTCACTCACTTACAAAATGAAAGAACATTAAGCTTTTAAACAATGTGTTCTAACCTTCCAGTGTGTATGGAGGCATCTGTATTTATCGTTGTGCATACATTTAGTACACCGACAGATTGTGGCCCACTCTTTGCAAAATTGTTTCAATTCAGCCCCATTAAAGGGGTACTCTAGCAAGTTTAAGGTTGTGCCACCTCATTCTAATCTGATTTAAGTTCAGACTTTGACTAGGCCACTTCAGCAACTTTAATTTAATTGATTTTTAGTTTTTTTTGACGTTCGGAGGTGGACTGGTTGGTTAGTGTCAGATCATTGTCCTACTGCATAACCCAAGTGGCTTGAGCTTAAGGTCACCAACCGAATTTTGGACATTTACCTTTAAGAATTTCTGGTAGGCAGCAGAATTCATGATTCCATCAAATACAGCAATTTGCCCAGGTTCTGAACCAGTAAAACAGCCCCAGAGCATTACACTACCCCCACCATGTTTGATTCACCACTGTTCCATGTTATCTTAATTTGTGAATAAGGATATGCTAGAGACCTTCGCCCTTAGAAATGGGTTCTTTAACACTTTTCAGACTGACAGATGCTAATTAATGTTTCTCAGTGTTGTTCAGTTTATGTAGCCCGGTCAATGATGGATTGTTTTTTAAATCTGTTTGCCCACTTGATGTTGTCAGAAAGGTTGTTTTTAGGTGATTTCTTGATTCTACAGGTCAAGCAGGAATCAGGGCTTGGTGTGGCTAATGAAATAGAACCAGAAAAATGTGGTTTATGCATAATTGAAGAAGGGGAGGAATGTATTTTCACATAGGAGCAGGTCAGACTGTATATCTTTTTGCCCTTTGAATATTAAATTATCATTTCAAAACTGCATATTAGCATTTATTTGATCATACTAAACGTTTAATTGTGACAAAAAAGTAGAAATAGAAGATATCTGTAGGGGGGAAATATTTTTTCGCATGCACTGTACACCTTCACATGTCAATGGTGCTTGTAGACCACACACTTGCCAATTACACTCCATTTCACGCTCCACTAGAACCTACCAGCTGGCAGGACCGTGTTACATAACCACATTACACAGCATTTACAACTTACAGTGTGCACTAATGTTCAAACACTCTAATGCAAGAAAATACAGAGCAAAAATCTGAGAAACTTTCAATATGAACAAACCACATAGGACCACTACAGGGGAACGTGGATATAAAAACACTATATGACCATTCATGTTCATCACTTCCATCACTTCTATCCATCAGCCCCACATCTGTCATTAATGCCCTGCAGTAAAAGCACATCAGTTCAAGGTGCTGTGGCCAGTTACACATGCTACTTTACTAAATGGAGCAGAATCTGTGACTTTCCTCTCTTCTACAGCCTGTCTCCTCCAAGCTCCTCCTGTCTCTGCAACCATCTGCTATAAATTACATGACTTAATGCCAAGGACAAGACTCACTAGAGCAATATCAGTTGTGATAGAAGGTTAGTCTTCATCCATGTGTTTGGCCAAGGTGCACGGTACACCTTTAGTTTATTTAAACTTAATTTAAGAACATATTTGCATGTGTGTGTGTTTAGATAGTAGAAATGATAAAATGCTCTTTAGTGTGTTAAAAGTGTGAAAAGAAAAATAAGAAAATGAGGGCAAGAAGGTGCTAAAACAGCAGAGGTAGATAAAAAGCTTCTATTAATTTTAGGAAGCTGAAGTGAAAACAAAGGTTTGTTTGTTCAGGCTGACAGCACAAGCCTTCATAGTGAAACCAATACCCATAAAAACAGTCATCAACTATAAATACCATGCAAAAACATTTCAAAAGTGCTGGTTGGAGGGATGTCACAGCTCTTTAGCACAAAAGGGAACCATGAAAAAATAAACTTCAAAAACCTCAAAATAGTCCTTGAGAGACAGAACAAGCAAGACGGGAGAAAAAAAGCAACAACTCAGTGCCTTCTCTGCAATATCTAGCAGCCTCAGGAGGAATGCATTAAAAATTCATCCTATGATTTATCTGTACTCTGCTTGGCAAGCTGGCCTCGCCACACTCTACCATCCTGCATTTTTGTGCGCACTTGTACTAGCCGTTTCTCAAATTACCAAACATGCACAACGTCACACAGAGATATGAAAGATAGCAGGGTACACATGCATCAAAATATAGAAACAAAACCACACTAATGGATGCATCGCAATATCAGAAATATTAGCACCAAGCCTATCAGCTGCCCTAAGAGCTGGAATATTTTGCTGGAAGCCATCAGTATTCCCAGACGGTATTGTTTAGGCAAGAATGTTGTTCTGCTATAATCAGTCAAGCCCATAAACCATCCTCCAAAACATCAACACACCATCTAACCTATACTAAAGGTCTGGGTTGTGTATCTGTGTGTTTCTAGACATTGCTCCTGGTAAAGCACAGACATGGTTTATAGGCTCTCTATAACATTTTATGACCTGGCTTCTAAAAGCAGGTGCATTTTTGACAAACATATACTGGACCGAGTAGAGAAATATTGACATATATACAGACCTTTAAATAAAATATAAATAAATAACTTGGTGAGTAATACAACATGGGCATAAAATAGTGACACGGAGGAACAGATAAATACATTGTTGTAACACAAATCCTTTTAATAAAGTTAGGTTAGCTTTTATAGATAAAAAACAAAAAGTTTTAAAATATGTTATACTTACTTTTAAAGCAAAATTTTATAAAATTTACACAAGCTATCACACTTAAGGTATCACAGTTTTTACACAGAAATTTAAAACAAAATTACTTAACATGGTCTAATTGGCTTTAAACAATATAATAGATATTTAATTATATAATCTCTAACAACAATTTACTATTACTTTGATTTTGATTAGAGCCGCACAGTAGACACATGCTGTGTGCAATATCACAATAGCACAAAGACTGCTGGGATGCAATATTTGGTGGGGTAATATATTCAAAGTGCCATGCATGCAAATTCTTCATATCAAAATTAACTTTGGCAACATGACGACTGACAATTTCAACAGCTTTGAAACTGTAACGGTTTAAAACCGAGTAACGCCTTGATACCAGTCTCCACCCCAGGTCTATCACCTACTGATATATATGGTAGGTATGTGTACTGTTAACTACAATGGAAGGGGTAAAACATTTAGACTGAGAGCCATTTTGCAAGTAACACGAACATTTTCATGGATTTCAGCTGTTTAGGGACCCTAAATAAAAGTTATCAATCTTTCTTGCTTATCCTTTCCTCTCAGTCATTACCTTCTTCAGCTTACATGTAATGTGGTGACAGACTCTTGACTAATTGATGCAGAAAAACTGCGTCCCAGTTTCTAGTGGAGAAAGCGATAGTGGACAGGAAAAATGTAGTCTTTTTGTATAATCTCTGGATTGTCTACAAGATCTTTTTAACGTCCTTTTTAAAAAATTCCGCTTTGGAAATGTCGATTTTTCTCAACAAAATCACTATTTTCTTGTGGATGGAAAGTGAAAACTCAGTATAAAGCCTCAAATTTTCAATATGGCAAGGAATCGCCTCCTTATTTCAGCAAATTAATGCCAAAATGTTACAAAAGGGTAATGCAACACAGAAGGACACACTTTCCATTCAATATTTACAGTAACTTAAGACTTATAGAGTTTAAAATCATACTTTATATGTCATGTCACTTTTGTATTATTTATAATAATTCTCAGTGTGTAGTGGTGTGCTTTTCCCCAACTGAATTGAGACATGAGGCTATGGTGCAGGGAAATGTCTGGAGAACTACCAGACAACTCTGGGGGCTTACTAAGTGGTTTCTTCCTAACTATGTGCAGTAATTCAATTCAATTCAGTTTTATTTACTGTATATAGCGCCAATTATCTGGACTTAGGCAACTAATAGTCCTTCTCTAATTCAGCTAGGTGTCTTCTGTTATTTTCAACAAAAAAAGGTAAAGTTGGTAGTCTCCATCCAACCTTGACCTAACATACATGTCTTTGGATTGTGGGGGGAAGCTGTAGTACCAGGACAGAACCCACAAGTGCATGGGGAAAACATGCAAATTTCCTGCAGAGACGACTTGTTCGGGATTTGAATCCACAACCATCTTGATGCATGGCAACAGTGTTAACTACTGCATCAACCTGAAATATATGCTGGCAGGAATAATGTTATAGTACGTAAAAGGAAACACCCATACAACATATCAGACTGTGAAAAAGTATGCACTTATAGGTGCACAAAATAAATAAAGAAGCAAAGTGTAGGCTTGTGTATTTGTTGAACTTCTATAGTAACATCAGTGAAAATAAGTTGTTTAGTCTGTTGTGTGGATTGCATTTTGACACCATTGCCAAGGTCAGCATTTGCTGCATTACCCTAAGTCAGGAGTAATCACAGTACTGAGTTTGCAGCACGGGCATGCACTGGTCTCATTACCCTTGGTTATTTATGAGCTCAGCTATGTTTTCCCTTTGTGCAATGTTCAACCTCAGCACCTGCAGCAACATCTTGTTTTCTTTCAGAAATGCACTTTTCTCCTCTCCAGCTTTTTTTTATTCATTCTTCTGCCTCCCCAACAAACGACTCTTCCACTTATTCACTTTTTTGAACCAATTTTTCTCCTCCCCTCTCTTGTTCTAGTTTTTAATAATTCATATTTTGTTCAGCCCCCCCCATGGGAGAGGAGCATCCACTGTCACAAGCCAAGATCATTAATCAATCCCTCGCCCCGCACACATTTTACCTCAACCTTTCTGCTCGTAACATCCATTTTCCACCCCTCCCCTCTATTTTGCACATCTCCTATTGCTTTCAACAGTCTTTTTACCTTTTGTTTCATATTATTCTGTCTATCATTTATGTTTTTATGGTCTTATTTGCTTCCTCGTCATTTTCTCATTCCTCGGCTCTCTTTGATCCTCTGAACCATCCAGTACTGAAGTTCCTTTGAACAACATTTCTGTGCTCCTGTAAAAGGCCTCTTACGCATCTTCTAACATAATGAACTAACTCATTGCTATATTTTCACAATTTCTAAACCTGCAAAATATGCAGATAAAAGAGCTTTTATCAAACATGAATATTTATGCACAAAATGTCAGGAGAATATTAGCAAGACAAAGCACATTAATTACATCTAGAATTATTAATTATGCAGTGATATTAATGTAAAAAAGAAAATCCAAAAGGTCACAAGAAAAGGACTTGACACTATGGAAAACTCAGTCATGAATACAAAATCTTCTACACCACTTACACATCCTGCTAATAAGATATAAAATAATGCATTGAAAAGCATTAAATAAAACCATGTTTTATTGAAGTAGGTTTAATTTAAGTTTATGCAGTAGAGAAAAAAGAAAGTTTTGAAATACCCACAAAATTGTTATTTGCCAAATTTACTTTCAACTTGAAAGAGGTTTTTAGACCACTGAGCAACAGTCCAATCCTTTTTTCTCCTAAGCCCAGATAAAACACTTCTAAAGGTCTCTCTGGAGCTGCTTTTCACAAAGAATGCTAAAGTTGTAACTCATGTCCTGGATATGTCTGTGTGTGGTGGATCTTGAAGCACTCCCTGAAATACTTGGGCTTTGCCTCACAATCCTCTAATGGTTGTGGTAATCACCTTTGGTTGTGCAGCTTTTTCTGTCACACTTTGTCCTTCCACTCCACTTTCCATTAGAATACTTAGATACAGCACTCTGTATACAGGCAGATTTTTCAGTAACGACCTTGTGTGGCTTACCATAATTGGGGAGACTGACAATGTCTGGACAACTGTAATAGTTAAGTTTTATTTTCTGCTCCTATTCACCTTTGCCACATCCGTTTTGTTACATTTCCTTATTGTTCAATAGTCCTAACATATTCTCTCTTCTTACTCGACCACCCACTACATTTGCTCCATTCTCATTGATGTATGAGCATTCCTTCGCTATCTGCTCTAAACAAGCTTTTATCACACATCTATTTCTCAGCCCTAAGACTCACACTATGTGTATTACAACTTATCAGATCGAACTCATGGCCTTTAGTCTGAAGAAGTCATTTCTGCACTGTGGATAATCCACAACCCCACACAGAAATCTCTGACACCTACAAAACAATCAGTGTATTACCATGCCTGCAGGAGGAGTGGTCACTTGTTTCCTTCCTGCTGACGCCCACTTCTGGAGTTTGCGGGCGTGTGGTGGGACGCGGAAGCAAGGTTACTCGTCAGGATGTTGATGGCGAGACGTTTCTGCTCCTCATGTGCTTGTCTCTCACTGTGGCCACTCGAGAAAGATGGTTTCTGATGGATGAACAACAGGATGACAGAAGGAGAAAAGTTTGATCATTATTGGAACTGAGTAAACACTATTGCCAAGATATTTCTTTTAATATTTAAAAACGGAAATACACAAAATATGGTGTCTTCCAAAAGGTATTCACGTCCCTTGAAGTTGTTTACATTTGAACACATTACAACCACAGACTCCAATGTGTTTCATTGGATTTTTATGTGACAGAGCAATACAAGGCCGTGCATAACTGAGGATGGAAAAGGAAACAAGGTTTTCAAAAACGTTTTACCAACAAAGAATCTAACATATTGCAGATGCATAATACTCTTCCTTACTAAATGCATTGTGGAACTGCTTTAATCTGCAATTGCAGTTTATTCATAGAGTATGTCTCAGTCTCTACCACCATTGCATATCTAAAGACTTTTTTTGCTTATCCTTCTTTACAAAATAGCTCAAGTTCAGCCAGACTGGATGAATAGTGTATGTATGGTGATTTTCAAATCTTGCCACAGATTCTCAACTGGATTCAGATTTGGACTTTGACTAGGCCATAGTAACATGTGAATAAGCTTTGATCTATAACACCCCCAGTCTTATTTCAAAGGAGCACATTTCCATGTGTTTAGCTCCATCTAATCAACTCTGACCAGCTTCTGTTTTTCCTGCTAAATAAAGGGATCCCCAGAGCAAGATGCTGCCACCACTGTGTTTCAGTCTTTAGCCTATTAAATGTAGTAAAAAACGGTCAGATATGCCATCATTGGATCAGGGCACCTTGTTCCACATGATCACACGGGTGAGCACTTTATTAATAGGGTGACTACTGAGGGCAACTGGTTTCACAGGATTTCACTTGGGGTATTAGAGTAAAGGAGGGCTGAATACAGATGCATGTAACACGTTTCACTTCTAAAAAATTTGAAATCAATTTATCATTTTTCTTTCACTTTACAAATAATTTCTACTTTGTTTTTATTACAATTCCAATAACCAACATTATAGACATTCAACATATCTGGTTAATACCATACTTAATGAGACAAAAGGTGGACAAATTCAAGGGACATGAATACTTTTCCAAGGCATTGTGTGTAAAAACTCAATAGAAAGGCAACAGCAGGGTCAACAAGACTCTACTGATTATTCCCAACACGCTCTGTTGACTTCACTGTTTAATCCTGGAGAACTCTGCTTCACTGACACTTTTACTTTAAATTTCCACTCTCACACCAACACATTTGTCTCTGCAGAGGTGCAGGATCTGTCCTAGTGTAAAGGATCTGACAAGTCCATGTGCAGAAAGCTGTAGACACACATAGGGCAAAGACATGCAAAGAGCCTCATAGGCCCTTATTCATATTTTATGAGCTGAAAATGTTCTGATGGAGGGGGACGTTAAACAATCATGTACTTGTTTTCATTCACTGGCTTACAAACTTGAGCCCAACTCACCCTCCTTAAGTCATTAATACAGCTACGAAATTAACAAAAATGTATTCTATTATTATTTTTCTTGTTATGGGAAATTTGTAGATTGTCAAACCCACTAAAACTTTGTAGTCAGTGATTTTTTTTATGTTCAGTTACAGCTATTTATTAATTAACTTCTAACCTTTGATTTACACTTTTTTTTTTTTAGCAAATTCATCAGATGACATTCTGAGCCTTATTCTATTAGGTTTAAAAAAATAATGTCCCCACAGAAATCTTCTATTCTTGGGCTTTGGTGCCGTTTCCATCAGATTAAAGTGAAAAAATAACAAAAAAAATCACATACATTTATGACAAGGAACAAAAAAATGGTATATTATGGTAAAAGCAGCCTTAGAAACCTCTCAGAGCACTTTGCCTGGGAATCTGAAAAGAGGAAAATCTCCTAACCTTGGCCCCAACATTAGATATCCGTTGCAAAGAAATTAGTTCTCCAATTTTATGGAATTCCATAAGATGAAAACTTTTTGAAAACAAAAAGAGAAAACAAGGGAATTAGATGAATACATGTAGAAATTTAAATAAAGATGCAAAACATCAGAATATAATTCTGCACTGTGACCTGACCAAGAGAAAAAAAATATTTAGATTATGGACAATTTTCCTGAAATCCTCCTGCATCTCTTATTTGCTTTGTATCATGAGCACCTGGGCATTTATGTGGTAGATTGTCGTTCCTAGAGAAGATCTCCTGGATGATTAAACTTCGAGAAATAAAAAGTCTGAGATTAAAAGAAGATAAAGTGAAATGGCGAGATGTGGGAAATGTTTAGACAAAACAGAGAAGTAGACAGTACTGTAAATGATCATGGACCGCTGCATGCAGGAAAAACAAGAGAAACGCTAAACAATAAGACAAAAACAAAGTGGGGGACAGAGTGGAATCGGATGAGCAACAACACAGATATTGAGCTAACCCCTCGAGTAAACGGACTCCAGCAGAAGCGGCTCATTTTCTCCCCAGCCCTTCGCCTCTAAGCTGTTGGCCCTGGGCCGGTCACAATGACAATTACCTCCTCAACACACCTGGCAGTGGCGGAGTCTGTGTCCCAGCACTCGTGTTCAGCCAGTTGCCTCAGAGCCAGCGCTTATTGCTGAAGGCGGGTAAGCCCTCCTCCAACATGACTTGGCCACTTAAAGACTGCATGCACATGATTATAGTGCAAGCACACAAACACAACCGCTCAGCCAAGAGGCATAAAGCACCGTGCCAGACCCCATTTGATTTTCATTATCAGAACAATTCAGTGATAAACAACAATTTCATCTCACAGTATCTTTCTCACAGCACTTTCCTTCTACTTCTTTCTCAGAAATTAGCATCAAGTTTGCAAGAATAATAAATTCATGTCATTTTTGATTGTAAAATATATTACACAAAATGGGAACCAAATGTTTATTAAATCAAACTCTAAATGAAACTCTCAAGAATAACAGCATGTGGCCTACAGTCTGCACATCATCTTCAGCACCCTCTGGGAAATTAATGAAATCAGGTTCTCAAATCCATGGTTTCTTGTTGGCTGTGCAAACGTTACAGCCAGTTTGTTAATAAATTCCCCTGTGGTTTTGTCTTTTTTGGACTAAAACTGATCAATTATTAAATTTTATTTCCACACACTACCATAGTGCTCCATTTTTCTATTTCTCTTTCATTCACACCATGCTGGCTTTTAATTAAATTGTGATTGTGATTCTCCTGAGAAGGAGAGGAGAAAAGAGGCAAAGACTGCCTGAAAACCTGCCTCATTAACACCAGAAAAGGTTGGTGGACATTAGCATGAAGGCACACATCTGGGTGTGCACGGAGACATCGAAACTCCCATTAACTCTATCATGTCCCGCAGTTTTTGCATCAATTTCCTTAAGAACTTCATGCATGAGGAAAAAATAAATAAATCACACACCTGTGCTGTGTCCTTCCTTCTCCGGTCAGACACAGGAAAGGGAAATTTTTGAAAAGGGGATGGAAAAAAGTGAAAGATGACAGAAAGATTGGAGAGATTGTGAATCTGCTGAGGAAGCTGTGGGCAGCAATTTACACCTTTCTTATCTGATAACCGTCAGACAAGATGAACAGCAGTGGAGACAGAGAGGCAGAAGACAGTAGACCGAAGCAAAGATACAGTCCTAATTAGAGTTAGCTAAGGTCATTTTCACGATGTGATTCCTCTTAGAGTTAGGGTTTATGCTAAATAATGCAACCAGAGGGAGTTCTCTTTTTTAGTTTTAACAGAAGCTAAGGGATTGGCTCCTTTATGTTGTTTTATTTTGCGGTGCACACAGAACTATTCAAAATTTAGATCAATACCGTTACTGCATATTTTCCCTCTTATGTTTGTTACTATTAGCATTTATCCCTTTTCTAAAGTATGTTTGGGTACAATTCAGTGAAGCAGATCTACAGCAAAGCTCAACATTGTAGAGACATGCGAATATATAAATATTAATGAAGCTGCAGTGAAGCCAGTGCATTTTTAGAAATGTCTTTTTCATTTGTCAATTTCTCTCATGCATGTATTTCTAAGTACTTTACATATCGTGCGATCTCTGCTCAAAAAAGACAAATTTTAAGATTCAATATAAAAAACTGCAGTAATTTGGAACCTAGAGCACCTTTTGATACAGTTTTGACAGTGAGATTTTCTTGTAGCCACTTCATGACATGAAGATCAACCCACAGCTCATCTGCTTTACTTGAAAAGCTCTCCTCTTTCCCATTTTCAAGAGTAACCAAGAAATTGGTATCTGTGTTATTTCTTTATAAAAGAAAAGTGACTTAATGAAGTACTAATTAAACGTTCCTAATGGTGAATGGAGGGTTTCATACTTCACCAGGCCTCATCTGTGATCGCAACGTTAGAAACTAAACATCTCATCTTTTTCAGAACAGTGAATACATGTCAGTGTTAAAGCTGATAACTTTCCTCAATGTGAAAGACTCAGAACCACTGAGGTGTTTAAAAATGAAGTCACATGAAGCACAAAACTTTATGAACCTACAAAGAAAGAAACTTTAATTTCTGCCTTTGCATGTCAGCTCTTCATTCAGGCTGCTACGTTTAAAACAAGCTAACTGAGTTAGACCTCAGCAGATAACAGGAAATCAAAGGTTTTACAACAAAGTGGCTCTTTTTTAATCTTTTTTTATCTTTCATTAGAAAATGTTAGCAATCTTTTGGAAATCTTACAGCTTAGTGTATGACTATGAGGAATAAAACACATGATCATTTGTTCATTTAGTGATTAGTGCAGTAAATGCACTAATCAAGCTAATCACTAATATAAGATGCTAAAGACAATAATTTTGTCCTTGTTTTGAAATAATAGTAAAATTGAGTTTAACTGCAGAGCTGTATAACACCCATGGCTCTCTCTCACACAAATGTTGAGACATAGCCTCTGACCCCAATATAAATAATTAATGATTAATAATGACAGAAACGCTATTTAAGGCTCATGTATATTACAAAAATGACTGATAAAGGAATTTAACACAAATGTGAGCTTTTTTTCATTTAAACATTAAGGTGGAAACTGCTGTTATTTATAGTAAAGGAAGTAAATGCATTTATTTTGGGTTTTAGCTGCATTTGGTAACAGAAATTATCCACAACATCTCTGATTGGTGCATCTCTAGTTCTTAAACTCTTTGATCCACCTAAGAAAGCAAAGCATGCTTCGGTCACATTTCTATTGAAGAATTGTTAAGTTGGCATCCTGTCCAGGTTGTTCCTCTGCTTGGAGATAGGCACCAGCCCCCCGGCGACCCTGCATGAACAAGCGGGTATGGACAGTGGATGGATGGGTGAGTTTTTAAGCTGAGTACATCTAATTGAGACACAAGTGATTTTGATTTAAAAAAAATCTGTCATAAGATTTTTTTTAAATGTTGGATTTTTAAAGATTTTCCAGTGTGAGATTAAAGCAAAAGGCTTTTAAAAATCTTTACTAGGCCAGCGCCAGTAAATGCGCAGGGCGCTGTAAGTACTCACTGTGTTAAGCTGTTTAATTGTTGACATGTGTGCTTGCCTCCAGGGTTATCTGTGAAAACATCTGCAAACGTCTATGGTAATAAAAATGGCACACAGACACCAGAACACACAAATCTCCTCATTCTAGTTAGCAAGCTATATTAGCAGAACAAATGCAAAATCACGTCTCAGATACACATCCCTCTCAAAGCCTCTGTTGTGGCGAAGCGTCTCCTGATTTAACAGGTGTTAGCCTATTGAGGCGTCTGTTTGCTCAATCTATTCCTTGACTGGCGTGAGACAGCAGCGCGGAGAGAGGTCGAGACAAATGTAGAGAAAAGTGGTCCCAAACACAGACGGCGGGGACACAGGAAGATACATGGTGAAAGCAGGAGAGCCAAAACATGACATGATCAAGACTTGTTTAAGACTGCAGGAGAGATGGTGGAGAAAACCTCCTGCATTTAAAAAGCAGAAAACCATGGGGTACCTTCTGCTGCTCTTGACTGTTTAAAATCAATCTGCTGATTTTGACATTAAAAGGAGAAGATTCTGCACGACCTCTCCAATTTATTGTCCTTTTACATCAAGGTTTACTAATTTCCTTTTTAACTACATTACTTCTAGGATTTATTCTTATTTTTACGCCAGGAGAAACCTGCCAATACCGCCGCCATAATCAATAAGGTAAAATATGATAGACTCTCTTCCTAAATCCTGGATTTCAAGATTCAGGGAGAGTTGTACTAGGAGGGGTAAAGTAAATGTAATGTTGAGTTTTGACCCTTTTTTTACTGCCTAATGGAAAAAAATTTAAAAAAGCAGGTTTTTACTTTTGAATGCACAGCTTTTCAGCATAGACAACCAAATGTTCAGCATCAAACCTTGAACATTACTGATAACCATTACCCCAAAGAGAAATTTAAGCCTTAGGTTGGAGTCCTATAATAGCTTATTTCCTTTATAAAACAAACACAATTTCCTTCTCTGATAAGAATGTCCATCTTCTATAGATAAAAACATATCAAGCCACACATTTACATTATTCTCTATAATTATATTTACTTTGCCGATTTCAAACAAAACAGAAGAAAACTGAATCAGTAAGCTTGGTGTGAAACAACACCATAGAAATGCATCTAAACCTTTACATAGGTTTGACCTTTGCCAGTTGAATTTATATACAAGAACACCTAAAGCCCCACAGGTGTTGGTGCTCGGGCTTTTGTCACATGTATTGTGCATAACTGACATGGTGTTTAGGGATATTATCTGCATTATGTCTCATTAATGCAGGACTATGCAGCAGGCTCAGAATGGACTGGAATGCTATCAGAACAAAGGACATATTGGATATCACCTGTATGTCCTACACTCACATGTTAGAAATTTCCTCTCATTTCTTAGCTCCATTTTACTGAAAAACATAAAGAGGTATTTATTCATTAAATAGAATTTACACCAGTTTGTAGCATCTTTTACTGTTACCATCTCCCTCCAACCTAATATTAGGTGTAAACATTAGGTCGAAAAACTGCAGTGGTCCATCACCACCAGGAATTAGAGTAATAAAATACAACATAGCAATTTTCAGCAATGGCTCTCAAAGCATTGCTGAAATAGAGAGCCCTGCTGATTTTTCTTCCAACAGTTTTGTCAAAATTGTTTGACACTAGAGAGTCGATGTGAACAACATATATGTATATTCTTGTGGAATTGATTTTAAAGAGCTCCTTACAAATTTGATTGCAATGGAGTGATATGTTAGTGTCAGGGGGGCATTTTCCTTCCGACCTGATATATATGTACAGTCAGCATTTAGTTTTGAATATCATAAACATAAATAGGTTTGCTTTTTCTTGGTATTATACAATGAACCATTCCACATGGATTTAAAGCAATTTTTAAGTAAAAAGATTATCAGCAAAACATTTTATATTTGATACAAAACATTCAATATAAAATATTTATTATATCATAGAGGCCATAAATTATTGATTGTATTGGATCTACTTCGTATTTATTTTATTGAACTCCTACAGGGATGTTTGGTAATGTTTGTACTAGCAAAGGTGAGGCATTCAAGGATGGTGGTGGCAGCATCATGCGGTGGGGTTGTGGAACATGCACAAACTAGATGGAAAAATAAAGAGGGAGGACTACCTCCTAATTCTGCAAATTGTGAGAAATCAGCCTCATAGTTTAAACCGGGAGACACATGAGTGTTGTAATTAAGAAAACATGAGCTAAATGCTCAAAATGGCTTGGTAATGGACGAGGCAGGTAATGGACCATGCTTCTGTGTTATTTGTGTCTGCTCAGTCTTCTCAAACCCTCTGTCGGTCGCAGCAGATGGCCCCTTACACGGAGCCAGGTTCTGCTGAAGGTTTCTCCCTGTTAAAAAATTGTTTTGCTTTCCACTGTCACCACATGCATGCTTAGCATGAGAGATTGCAGCAATGTTAACTTGATGCAATCAACTCTTTAACAGTCTCAAACTGCTCATTCAGGAAGAGTGATTGCTCCAAAGTCAATGAATTATGCAATTAACTAGGCTAGAAACCAACCAAATTAAATGAGCTTTACCATTTGTGATAAGAGCAGTGGTCACATATCCAGCTAGAATTCTGCCAGAAGCTTGCTGTGGTTTCTCTGCAACTTTCCAGAAAGGACATCAAACCAAATATTAGTGGGCATGTATGTACATATTTGATCCCGTTACTGTATAAATCTTTTAATCCAAAATTGTAACTCAGATCTGATTTTTACAAATCATGGCGGTTTGTTTAAAAACAAAACAAAAAAAATACACTTGTAAACAAGCATTAAAAGCCCAAAGGTAATGTTACATTCAGGCTGTTGAAAAATGCATTCAAACCCTTGACCAGAACTGTATGTTTCTTTGTCTTTTAAGCTCGATTTCACTGACACTGTATATTGACCAGGACCGGGCCGGGAGATGTGAGAGAACAGAGTAGTGATGAGAAGCCAGAGAAAATGCTGACATTGCTTCTGGGAGGGAAAATAAATAACACTTACAGGCCAGTGTAACACCCCCTGATCAATTATTTAAATGGTCAAGGTGTACACTATCGATCGATCAATATATATATATTTATATATATATATATATATATATATATATATATATATATATTTATATATATATATATATATAAAAGGGTACAGTATTTAGTCCTGCATCCACATCATATTACTTATTTCAGCAGTGCGAGTACTGTCCTGCGTCAGTGCGGGGAATAAATAGACTATCACTATGCCAATACTGAAGCATGCTACAACTGTGTGTGTGTGTGTGCTGGTATGATCCTGCTGTGCTGATTTCAGCAGGAACAGATGGTCCTGCCAGGGTTCTGCTGAAGCTCTACAGCATATATTGCATACATTGTGTGTGTGTTCATCATGCAGACTGTCTCCTTTGTTTTTCAGCAAATGTATATTTCCACACACTTCCAATCCCTAGCAGTTCTAAAGAGCATGCTGCGTTCACACAGAGACACGGCAACAGTGGCTGTTGCAACGTAAGTGGCATCTGGTCTTTGGCCTACTTGTCTCCTCCGATGACACTTAGCAGCCTAATCCTGTTTGAAAGGCTCTTCCCTACTCAACTGATGTTTGAGAACAAAAAAAAAAAAAGCTGTCACACCCCAACCCCTTTGTGTTATGTGTGAGCTTGTATGCATGTGTCCAGACGGGCTGTGCATCATACAATCTGCATGTACCATTTAATTTTTGAGATCAGTAAATAATAGTTGGAAAAAGTAGAGAAAAACAAACACATAATGTCTATTAATCTGAAACTGAGTGGCAATCAACATACTAAGCTGGATATGAGCTTCAGATATGGTGCAAGGCCATTGACCAAAAATACATCTCAAAAACATGAAACTAAATTATTTCAACCAAATTTAGGTCAAAGGTTATCCTCAATAATGAAATGTTTGCTGTGTGTTGTTTGTTGGATACATGTGAGAATGGCTAGGGTTGTCCAGATGAGGTCTAATTCCCTAATGGGTTTCAATACACAAAGGCAGGCCAGTGAGCACACATGCATAATGCTGTTTAATGACTGTGTTGTGTCCGATCCCGCTCCAGCCTTGTGTATGTTATTAAGAAAACCAGCAACATGGCTGCTGGTGGAATATAAAGACTGACAAGATTTTTAAAAATATAGCCCCAAAATTTGATGGACCATTTTTTTGTGGATAAAAACAGGGTTCTTAAGCATTTCTAATTTCAAAATGACATACTTGCAGACTCAAATTTCCAAACCTCTCTGTCCTTTTTTAGCTTATTTTTGAAAATCAAAAATCTAAAACTATGGCTTTATGGCAAATCATTCTACAGTGGTCCACTTTTAAATATGAACCCTGCAAAAAATCTGAGGATGTATGTAGGAAGGATGGATGGACAAACAAGTAAATTAAATGACAGCCAGACAGATCTTTTAGATAATGCTATAAGTAATAAAATCGGGATACACAAATTATTTGGCATACTGCATTTCTTTTCTACTACACTTGCCAAAATGCTTACAGAAATTGCCAAAAAGGTTTAAAAGCTGTACAATTATTGTAAAAAGACAGCAGGACAGAAAACAGATCAATTTCCAAACAGGATTTCAACAAATGGTTTTAATGAAGCATGTTTAAAAATGTGTCTATTTGTACAGTGAATGTCGGAATCACAGATGTAAGAAGGGTCATAAGGACTGACTGTAGGTTAGAATAATTGTGAACAACTAGGGTTGAGACAAGAATTTCAGGGTGATTTGTTAGCTTTGGTAAACATTCTGCTTGATAAGCGACTTTTATCAGCAGTTCCGAACTTGTGCAGAACTCAATCATGTGCTGCATTTAAGTATTTGCTAATTCAGTCGTTACGACACACCTTGCTGGTTAGGCTGTAATTATTACTATACCGTGGATCATGTTTCATATGCAAGTATGGTGTGGCCAACTGGATGGAGCAGACCCATCATCAGTTTGTCTTTTTGGCCATTGCTCCTGTTGGGACCCAGCCATGGGGACAACATGAATGGCCAGTAAGAACGTTTCTGGAACTTTCAAAATAAATCCCATTAACCTACTTCCAGCACAGCCAGGAACAGGGAATAACAACGGACCTCCCGTGACGTCACTGACAAAAACCCAGCTTTTGCAACAAACAGACCTCTTCCACGCAGGTCCCCAGCGGAACTGGGTGGAGGGACACAGCGCGCTAATGTCTCTTTGTTGGCAAACAGACATAACTCTTCAAACTTGATCCAAGAGTGTCATACGATCACGCGATCATATGCACTAAGTTAAGTAGGAATGACTTGCTGTTTGTATATCCGGTATTCTTTCATGAACGGGGTAATTAAGATACAAGCGTTGCTTGACTTTCTCTCTGAGGTCTACAGAAGCAGAGAGTTCCCAGCAGAGACCCTGTCTCTACAACGAGTGGAGCAGTTTTTCCGGTTTGAAGGAAGGACAATGGGACCACATCACCGTGGTTACAGCAGTAACGTGCAGTTTGGCCGGCCGACAGAATGAGCCACCGCTCCCCACACCTACGGAGGTTGGCTGCAAGTTAACCCTTTGTTCACGGTGGATGCTTCCTTCAACTTCGTCGCCCCGTACAACTTTTTCTCAGCACAGCTCATGTAAGAGGTTGTGTTTTGGGCAGAGAGAAGTAGTTCAGAATGAAATAATCTAAACATTTTTCGTTTTATGATGTCTGGTTTTGTTTGTGTTGAAAACTCAGCCATTTTAGTGCTAGCAGATTATCTGCTCAGCACATGTGCTCAGTTTATGTGTTCTGTGTTTGTGTTTTTTTCTTTTTAATTAAGACTAACTTTATTTAAAGGGTGATTTTAAAACACAGAAGAACGGCCATAACGCGTTCTTCTTATGCATTTCAACCCTTTTATTAATGGTATTTTAAAGGTATGTGTTTGATTTTGATGATGAGCTATAAGCTTCTTTTGTTAGCTTCAACCGCTAACAGCTAAGAACACGTGCTCGCCTTCTAAAGATCACTTACCCAAAAAGGTCGTCTGTTTTCAATCTAGAAAATAATATTTCCCTAAATATTATTTTACTAAACTTGAAACTAAGTAAACACTATTAAGCCCCATTTCTCCAGAAAAATTTGGTTCTTATTCAAAATAATATTTCCTTAAATATTATTTTACTATTTCCTTAATATTTCTTTAAATATTATTTTAATAAATAAAGGCAGCTAATTAAACACCATTGAGAATTGGTCATCCAGAAGGTTGGTTTTATTCAGCAGATCCTCCTTTAAAATATTATTTTAGTTAAATAATATTTTATCTGATCTTGCATTGTGAATGGTTGTCTAAAATGTAAGCTAAGTTAGTTCCAAGACTAACTTAACTTAAATTCCAGATTCTTCAAGATAATCCTTGGTTCTCAAACATAAACATTGTATGGTAATGTTGCATCACTCTTTCGGTCATGGCTTTCAACCATCTTTGATCAACTCGTTTATATTGAACATAGCCCATTAGTCTTCCTTATTCTTTAATTCTGCTTGGTAGTTTAGTTGGATTGTTTTAACATAGTAAAGAGTTTGTTGATTGAAATTATTGACTTTGAGTTAACTCATTTTTGTATTTTAAATTCTTATAAATTCTTGTATTTTAAGAAATTGTGTGAATTCAATCCATGTGTGTGCAGAGTTTTGCTGTTCAATAATGTCAGAGCTTGGCTCATCCCTTTCAATTTGGTCCTAATACCACTGCCTTATTGGGTTGGTATTCACAGGACAACCCTTAAGAGACCAAAATATTATTTAATAAAATATTAAAGTATTAATATTAAATATTAAATAATATATTCATATTAATAATCACAACACTCCTGAAAGCAGCGGTGGATGCTGTGGCTGTTTTGCAGTCCCTGGTCGGCTTTATGCACACGTGGACAAAATTGTTGGTACCCTTCGGTTAATGAGGAAAAACCCACAATGGTCACAGAAATAACTTGAATCTGGCAAAAGGTAATAATGAATAAAACAATCTATGAAAATGAACAAATGAAGTCAGACATTGCTTTTCAAACATGCTTCAACAGAATTATTAAAAAAAATAAACCCATGAAACAGGCTTGGACAAAAATGATGGTACCCTTAACTTAATATTTTGTTGCACAACCTTTTGAGGCAATCACTGCAATCAAACGATTCCTATAACTGTCAATGAGACTTCTGGACCTCTCAGCAGGTATTTTGTTCCACTCCTCATGAGCAAACTGCTCCAGTTGTCTCAGGTTTGAAGGGTGCCTTTTCCAGACGGCATGTTTCAGCTCCTTCCAAAGATGCTCAACAGGATTTATATCAAGGCTCATAGAAGGACACTTCAGAATAGTCCAATGTTTTCCTATTAGCCATTCTTGGGTGTTTTTAGCTGTGTGTTGGGTCATTATTCTGTTGCAAGATCCATGACCTGTGACAGAGACCAAGCTTACTAACACTAGGCAGCACATTTCTCTCTAGAATCCCTTGATAGTCTTGAGATTTCATTATACCCAGATGCAGCAAAGCAGCCCCAGAACATAACAGAGCCTCCTCCATGTTTCACAGTACGGACAGTCTTCTTTTCTTCATATGCTTCCTTTTTCCATCTGTGAACATAGAGCTGATGTGCCTTGCCAAAAAGTTCAATTTTTGTCTCATCTGTCCAAAGGACATTCTCCCAGAAGCTTTGTGGCTTGTCAACATGTGGTTTGGCAAATTCCAGTCTGGCTTTTTTTAAATTTGTTTTCAACAATGGTCTCCTTGGTCATCTCCCATTAAGTCCACTTTGCCTTAAACAACATCGGATGGTGCGATCTGACACTGATGTTCCTTGAGCTTGAAGTTCACCTTTAATCTCTTTAGACGTTTTTTTGGGTTCCTTTGTTACCGTTCCTATTATCCGTCTCTTTGTTTTGTCATCAATTTTCCTCCTGCGGCCACGTCCAGGGAGGTTGGCTACAGTCCCATGGATCTTAAATTTCTGAATAATATGTGCATCTGTAGTCACAGGAACATGAAGCTGCTTGGAGATGGTCTTATAACCTTTACCTTTAACATGCTTGTCTATAATTGTCTTTCTAATCTCCTGAGACAACCCTTTCCTTCGCTTCCTTTGGTCCATGTTGAGTGTGGCACACACCATGTCACCAAACAGCACAGCGACTACCTGTAGCCCTATATATAGGCCCACTGACTGATTACAAGAATGTAGACACCTGTGATGCTAATTAATGGACACACCTTGATTTAACATGTCCCTTTGGTCACATTATTTTCAGGGGTACCATCATTTTTGCAGAGGCCTGTTTTATGAGTTTATTTTTTAAAATAATTCTGTTGAAGCATGTTTGAAAAGCAATTTTTGACTTTCACTTGTTCATTTTCATATAAGTTTTATTTATTATTACCTTTGTCGGATTCAAGTTATTTCTGTGACTATTGTGGGTTTTTCTTTCATTAACCGAGGGGTATCAACAATTTTGTCCATGTGTGTAGTTGCATTTGATAATCACATATCTGGCCGTTTCAGTCTGCCCCTGGTTCTCTCAATGAACTATTTCCATGCATTTTACGTTGCCAACTTTTCTGGAAAACTATAGTGTTCTTAACATATGGCTCTGGGTTTTTTTTTTGTTTTTTTTGCAGCTATATAAATTACAAATAAACCCTTCTCAAGAACAAATCAGAGTTGAAAACACTAATGAATATCATCAAATTTTGAGCTTGTACTTAGCAATACTTAATTCTATATAGGCTAGCAGCTGCAGGTACTTTAACAACTCTAGGTCATGTGTGAAAGTATGTCTGTTGTAGTTATGCCTTTTCTGAGTTTCAGTTACGCTGCTGAGAAGCCATACTTCTCTTTTTACTGGTGAAAACAAGAAAAAAACAAGAGCACAAATCCTGATACTATCAGTTTCAAGAAAATTGAATATTGAGAAAACAAAACAACTTTTTTTTTGCAACTGCTTAGGCTAAAACCTGCTACATAAACATATGGTGCTCTGCCCTCCACAGGCAGATTAAATAAATATGTTTATATAGAAAAATTTGGCTGACGATTTTCTTTAAGAGTGAGCTGTTTAACTTCCTGCTCTTTAACATCCTGCTTTTTAACCTGCCTTGCTTTAACATCAGATGATCAGAGCCTCCATTCATTTTAGGTCAGTTTGAGCAGTGTGCTTGATTATGGTGGTATCATTACACACTTCCTTCCTGTCTCTCCCCCACTTAGTGGAGAAAACAGAGGACGTGAGAGAGAGAAAGGAAGGAAAAAGAGGGAGTAGAGAGAAGGATGGAATTTAATGTGAATAAATTAAGCGTGCAGGAGTTTAAAAACAAGATGGGAATGTTGCCGGCATGAACAGAATACACAAGGCAGAAAAACTTTACAGTGTGTAAAGGAGAGAAAACTTTAAAGCCAACATATATGGATGTATGCCATTGATAAGAATGTTGATGCTGGAAAGACAAAGAACAAGGTTTCAAAAAAGAGGAATGATGAAGACTCAATGAAGAAAAAGAACATTCTGTAAAACACACAGAGGAAACAGAATAAATTCAAGGAAGTAAGAAAATACTGCAGAACAGAAGCTGAAGCAGTTTGAGGAAGAATGTAATGGCAAAACTCATAACAGATGAAGAAGGATAAGGAAACATGAAGAAAAAAAGGGCGGCTGGTGGAGACAATATGCTTGCAACAATTATGAATTAATATTAAAACATATTTTAATGAGCCACGGGAAAGTGAACAATAATTAAAAATTGAAAGGATGTTATATAAATTATTAAAGTTATATACACATACAACTTGAATTTCCTTAATCTATTATAGCCTGAATTCTGCCCAAGGGTCCCTTAAATAAATCTAAAGGTCAATTGCCCATAATTCCAAACCTTTAACAGTTTTATTCTTTGTAAAGTAGAGATTATCTACAAGAATAAAAACTAGCAATTAAACACCATAAATTTTATATTATGTGTTTGAAAATGTAAGTAAATCAGGACAGGCAACAGCAAAAAATGTGTTCTATCACAATTGCAGTGCAGAAGAGGGATTCACTTTCATCGGCATGGCGAAAACGTAAGTGGCTTGCACAGCAGGGGACTCAGACCCATCTTTTTGATAAATTCAGCAAATAATTATTTGACCACTTGGTGGTATCTATGTACAGACCATTAAACTTTCAGTCCAAGGTGGTCAGACAAAATGTGCAAAAAGAAAAAGAACTGCCAGAATGCAGTACCACTGTAAATCTTTACAGCATGATTTGACGAACACTCAGAAGATAAACTGTGTCGGTATCTATAAAAAAATAAATACAAAAACAGTACTTTCTGGGAAGGTTTGGTTCATAAATTTACACAAATTTCGCATTAAAAGTCTAAGCTCTATGATTTAGGAGTGAGATTTTAGTGTACTTGGTAAAAAAAAGTTTACAGTTTGTTATATTGTCAGAGACGTCATTGTTTGTACAACCCCATATTAGATTACCAGGCGAACATTTAATGTATGCTTACTAGCAAGCAACAAATCAAACAAGAAACTGCATATTCATCCATTCATTTATGGTTCATCTGTGCAAGGTAAGGGAGGATGGGTGCTTATCTCAAGCAGTCATAGGGCGAGAGGCAGAGTACACCCTCTACAGGTACACCAGTCCATCACAGGCAACACAGACGCAAAAGAAAAACATCCATGCCCTCACAAACTTATACCCAAGGACCATTTTGAGAATTTTCATGTTTTTGGACTTTGGGAGGAAGTTGGATTACCAGGAAAGGACCTACGCATGAACAGGCAAGAACATTAAAGATTCATACAGAACGGGCGCAGCGTTGGTGGTGTAGCGCAAACCATATACGGCGGCTTTAGTCCTCGATGCGGCCGTCCCAAATTTGAGTCTGGCCCTGGCGACATTTGCCGCATGTCTTCCCCTCTCTCTCTCTCCGCCCCCATTTCCTGTCTAGCTACTGTCAAAAAAATACTGGAGAAAATTAAAGGTCACTAGTGGCGCAAGAAAAATCTTTAAAAAAAAAAATAGCAAGAGTCATACAGAAAGAGCCTAGGCTGGGATTGGAATCCAGGACCTTATTGCTGCAAGGCAACAGTGCTGAGATACTCAATAAAGGTATATAAGAGGAAAATGATGAGGGAAAATAAGTTCAGTTGTGAGAGCACAAAGCATGGGCTAGTTTATAAGCGTCAATGTATATGAATGTTTTAAAAAGTCATGGTTTCAAAACTGATGTTCATTTATTCAGAAAGTCATGGTGAGGAAACTAAAGGATCACCACCCATCACTCTTATGAAAGGTAACACTGTTTTAAAACTTCAGTTGAATTACGAGTGGCATCTCTGTTAAGCAGGTGACTGCAGCCTCCTAACCTAAGCAGATAGCAAGTGTTGTTTCTATATTTATCAAAATAGCAACAAGTACATGTTATTAAAACATTTCAAGTGTTGCAGGAGTAAAATAAAAGTACCTTTAAACAAAAGCATTTAGCTTATGTTATGCATTTTTATAACGATTGCTTAAACAGCATTAAAACAATGACACCATGGTATTTTTTACTGATGGTTATCATACCATGACAACATCATGCTGGCCCATCCTAGACAGAACCTCTTGCACATAAGTAAACATCAGCAATATATACACAAAAAAGAAAAACGACGAAGGAGTCAAAAAATGTCATCTTCTCTGCTTTTTGATTTCAGCATAAAGAAGCACCAGATTGTAACAATGCCTGACAGAAAGGGTGGAAAATGAGTGTGAAAAAAATTCGTCCTCAACTTTTTCCTTTGGGAATGGTCACCATGGTTACAGGAGCCTTTTTCAGCTGAATGTGGGACAAACAAGGAACCAAAAGAGAGAAAGAGGGAAGGGTAAAAACAGAGATAAGGAGATGAGATAGACAATGAAACAGTGTAATAAAATGTTAAAGTGTGTTAATGTGTGCAGAGATCAGTTATGGCTAACATAGCTAATTAAAAACTCTGACTGATAGAAAAGATGGAACTTAGCATACATGCCAAAAAACCCCCCAAAAAACAGCATTTAAGATGCGATTACAAAAGTGCATCTGCCATATATAGCACTGCAGAGAAGGTACCCAATCCCCAGCTATAAACACATCGGGTGGCAGGCTAAAGCAGAGACCAAACACACATTCTAATGGAAAACAGAGGCCAACAGGGAACAAACAGTGTCAAGAGACTATCACGTCTCATCTTACAACCAGACAATCAGACTCCATCTATATTTCAAGAGCCACGGAAAACTGTCACAATGGGCTTTCTAGATCCAAGATTAGAGGAGGGCACCGCTAATGAAGAGCAGGGCACACCTGGATCATGTTTCTATGCTGGTGGCCCAACTATAGCCCAGTCACTCAAACACCTTAGGGCAATTTGTTCAAACTGAATGACAAACCTTGCGTAAGAGTAACTGAATGTGTGCATTAAATCCAACTTTATTTGTCACCTTAATAAATAATTGGATGAATAAACCAACACTATTCAACACACAGTTATTGATAATTATGTTTTACGTTATGGAGATACTTGGCCAATGCCAAGTATCTGCAAAGATTGCGAACAAAACAGATGAAAAGTCACTTTACCTTCCTTCCAGGTGTCTGCTTGTCTAAACAGTGTGTGGGCAGAAAGTGTGCTAAACATCAGAGACACCGATCACCGTTTTTTTCTGCTGCAGCTTTGTCAATATTTGCATTAATGCATGAAAAAAAAGTCTCACAGAATGAATTATTCATTGAGAACAAAAGGAAAATACTCGTAAGAGCCGGTTCTGCTTGCCAGCAGTGCCATGGTCTTAACGACACACATGTATCAATGTATGTATATTCAATATGTAGAGTGAGTGTCGGCGAGTGAGGCGTTTAAGAAAGAAGAGAGTGATGGGCTCGGGTGCGCTCACCAGCAAAGTCACTGCTTCCTCAAGGACACTGCGGCTGAAGGGCCAAGAAAGAGAAAAAGAATGACACACGGAAAGAAGAGAAGATGAAGACGGGAAGATAAACAAGGGGTGAAAGAGGGCTAAGCAAGATGCAAGATGCAGAGAAAGCTGGAAACATATAGGCCAGTGGCAGATGCAACAGATAGGAGTATGAGGAAAGAAACAAAACATCTCCACAGATTGTGTGTTTGTCCATAAAATGGTATTTTACAAATCATTTGCTATAATATAAAAAGTGAAATCGTTCACAATCAAACCAGAATAAAAGATGTGTGAAATAATCGGAAACACTGTTTGACCTTTTGGAACCTGTTTAAAGCAACACAACACATCGACTTTCACTATTGTGCGGTATATTTTTTTCTTTATTTCTTTCATAGCATAAAGTGGCCAAGGAGCTGTGCATGGTGATGAGATATAGTAATACAACAATTATAATCATAATCACCACCACATTAATCATAATAACAATAACAACAGCCCATATTGCCATATTTGAAGAAGGTAAGCTCTATATACACGTATTATTTTCCCTTTCTGGCCTATAACAGCTGCTTAGGCCTATTTAGGTATTGTAGAGATAGGAAACAAATGGGGGTAAATCAAGCAGCAATGATCCCAGGATACACACAATGACCCCTATCTCCTGCATAATTTTAATCACCCTATCTGCACCAAACTGATAAATTATGACATATGATGGGTCAAATTCAAGCAGACCTTTAGTATTTAAGCCTGATAAATTATTCCCAGACCTGTGAATGACACCAAAATAAAACGTAACTGAGCAAATTAACACAATCAAAACATCCAAAAATCTCCTCCCACACTGAGCAAAAGCAGCCACGGCTGAGTGAAGAACACTGTGGAGAAGAGCAGTGGAGCATATTGTTAGACTCAGCAATGATGCACTAAAACCACTAAACACACACATGCAGACCCCAAACACTGATATTGGAGAAGGCCACTGGGATGAGCTGCATAAAAACTACTTTACATACATAAACAGGAACTTTACCAAAACGGAGAGTGAACTCTTCAACCACAGGTACCCCAGGCCCTGACCAACTGTGGCCAAAAATCTGTGCAACTACATTTAGTGGAGGACCGATAATAATGACAACAATGCCACAAATGATTGAGGAAAGTTTGCTTTTGGTCTACGAGACGAAAAAGGTGAGACCACAATTAAGTAGGTAGGAAGAAGCATGTGGCATTTGATGTTGTATACTGTTAATACAAACCACAGTTGATTATGTACTTCCTGAAAGGCCACCCCAGTACTTTGTCAAAGTGTGTATTAGACCTGAATTGCTAGAGGATAAGGTGTCGGTGTCACATTATGCGTTACCGCTGTGTGAAAACGGCATGCTGCAGTGCATCCGTAGCAGAGAAACAAAATCATGTTAGATTGTCTAAGGAGGATTATAAAAAATAATGTTTTTCTTTATATCACTAACATCAATAAAATGCAACCATTCAGAAGCTTTCGCTGACAGTCAATCAATGATTCTGCTTGCAGAGATTTGTGCCTTGTGAAAATATTCATACACCTTAACATTTTGTCATATTCCAACCACAAATTAATGTATTTAATTGAGATTTCATAGACCAACAACAAGTAGTGGAAGGAAAATTATATAGGGTCTTAAAATAGTTTGACGAATAAAAATGTGGTTTGCAGTTTTACTCAGCCCTCTTTACTTTGATACCTTTAAATACAATCCAATGCAAGCAATCACCCTCAGAAGTCACCTAATTAGTACAGTCCAGCAGGATGTACCAGCTGAACTGTAGGTAAGAAAAGCATTAATGAAAGCAGACAAGAGGCAGATGATAACTCTTTGGGAGCTGTGAATATTTACAGCTCTGTTGGAAGAATGCTGACAGGACAACCATTAGGCCTTTATGGAGGAGGAGTGGCAAGAAGTAAAACATTGTCAATAGAAAGCCATAAGAACTTTTCCCAAAAACTATGTACAGGACACAGCAAACATTTGGAAGAAGGTGATCTGGTCAGATGAGACCAGAATTTAACCTTTTGGTCTACATGCAGAACATAGTGGAGGCAGTGTCATGCTTAGCAGGGACATGAAGGCTGGTCAGAGGTGAGACGTTAGATGGATGGAACAAAAAACAGAGCAATCCTGGAAGAAACCTGGCAGAGCTATAATGAAACAATTTAGATCAGGGGTGTCAAACACCAGACCTCGAGGGCCGGTGTCCTGAAACGTTTTCGATGTGTACCAAGTCCAACACACTGAATCGAGGGACTGAATTACCTCCTCAGGCACTCAAGTGCTACAAAGTCCAGCCAATGACCTAATTATGTGAATCAGGTATGTTGACAGAAAGACACATCTAAACTTATCAAACTGCAGTCCTTGAGGGCAGCATTCTGCTAACTGTGGTTTGGATGAAAAACATATTGATGGTGGTCTAGTCAAACTTCAGATCTAAATGAAAATCTGTGGCAAGAAAGATATTGTTCAAATGCACTCCTAATCCAGTCTGACTGAACTTGAGCTATTCTTTTACTTCCACTTCACAATTATACAGTACTTTGTGTTGGTCTCTCTCAAAAAATACCAGTAATGCACATCAAAGTCCTTAGTTGTAACATGATAAATATTTGAAAACGTTTAAAGGATACAAATGCTTTTGCAAGGCACTGTATATGGACTAACACCAAATAATTCAAGAACAGTTGTCTTTAAAATGATGCTGATTTGTCATAAGATCATTTTTTGGACACCTACACATAACAAGCCAAAGAAGATGTATTTTTTATTTTTTTGGAATTTTGAATTAAATGAATCAACAGCCTTGAAAGGATTTCCACACCCAACAACCACACTAAGGCCTCATGCACACGAAGACAAAAACATTATTGTGTCAAAAACAATTTAGAAAATCTGGGCATCCACATGACTGCATCCAGCACCACTGAAAATGCTGTACTACGTATGCCAGGCCCATTGGTGGCTCTGTGACACTGCCAAACAAACACACCAAAAATGCTAGACAAAACCGCTGGGCATGCGCAGACAACTCATGCAAAGTAAACACAGCAACATAGTGCCTGCGGCTAGGAGCTGTGACATCATCGTTTCAGAAAGATGCATTTCGAGTGCACAAAAGGAAATGCAGAACTGTCGTTTGGAGCCTCCAAGTCATGAATTTTAAATTACTTAATACTTTCTGGTTTGGGCATTTTTTAAATCTTTTTTTCAAGCCTGAGTAAAACAAAATGTGAAAGTTACACAATCTCAGTGAATTAAACAACATTTGCAAACTTAAAATTTAAAATAATAAGTAAATGAAACAGTCCTACTATATTTATGTTCTTTAACGAATCAAATCAATCACAAGAAATACCAAAATAACATGGTCATGTTGCCCACCTAACAAAATACATATGTATGTATACGTTTAGCACATAAAACGGTACTGAATAAAAAATACAAAAAACAAATGTATTTAAGCTTTGATGGCCAAGTAGCTTCATCATTTAAAAAATACACAGAATAATAGTTGGGATCTACAGTAAAACCGTATAGCAGTCCCTAACAAAACAACAAAGAAAAATGTATGTCTGCTAAAATTCCTATAGCTTAATAGAAATGTCCAATCATCAGCCACCAAGTTGCTCAACAAAACAAAACGCTTTCTTGTTCTTCTGTTACATCATTTAAAAGAAAACTGGTAAATTTAAATATGTTGAAAACATGTTGAACCACTGATGAAAGTGATAATCTTGGCTCTGATAACACAAACCCAGACTGCTGACTGAACCCTCATGATAAATGAACCCACTTGCATGAACGCAAGCAAAACCACTGCGTCATCGTCTCAGCTTGAATGGGAACAGACCTGCTTATAGGGCTTCTGTTGTTTTCCAGTTAATTGGGCTGCACCATAAATAATTACCCACCCTGCTGAAGCACTTGCAAAAATTCTTGGTACAAAGCGAGACACAATGCAAGATACAGCTTACATACATAGACAGAAAAATAAGAATGCATTTTTGCATGCATTTAACTCACCTTCCTTTGACTGTTAGTTGCGGTCCCTTTTTGTGTCGATCGGTCTGTCAGTCAGTGTGGAGTCACTGTGGGTAGACGGGCAGGGTTACCTTGTGTGAACCTGAAAACACACATGTTCAAATCATCATTAATTTCAGCATAAATACAAGAAAAGCATGGCTTAACTTACATCAATAAAAATAAGAAAAATTCAAGAGGCAAAGAAAAAAATACATAAGAGTCTAAACATGTTTTTGTGGGGCTTAACAGAGAAAAGCATTGTCACAGATAGAATGAACACATAAAACCACCAAACAGTACTTTGGCAACTGCATATATAAATAGCATGAGGGATTATATTACTTTTCTCCTTTCTTCTATCCGGCTTCTGAACAAAAAGCAGCACAAAACTATTGATATCATTCCTCACCCCCTTGAGATAGAGAGCTTAGAGGGAAACAATATCAGAGAGGAAGGATGTAAGAAATAAAACAGGCCGAAAGCTACGGTAGATTAGAAACTGGAGGAAACCAAGGTATTTATTATTAATGCACAATGGTAATTAATCACACTTCATTTAAACCCATTTTGTACAAAAGCCTCTTTTCTGCCAGCTGATTAGCAGTGCTCAGCAACAGGCGGGGGTGGGACAATGATACAATATGCACTAGCGTCTCTGGCACTTTCCTGGCGTCTCATGAAAAGGATTTTGTCATTTCTGTGAATGTTGCCAAAACTGAAAAGAGCTATGAATTTCTTTATTCCTCTAAGAGGTCTTTGACGTGGGGAAAATATGCTTATTTGATTATCCACCTTCTAAAGTTTGCATAATTTAGTGCTGACCCATTCTAAACAAACCTTGTGAGGCACAAGAAAATGCTTACTTTATTTGGTCATGAATTAAATCAGTTAATCAACTCAGCTGCATTAACATCAAATGTAGTATCCACAACTGTTTACCTTGAGGTAAATGTACTTATCCAAAGGAATTTGAGACTTACAGTTGGTTAGTCTCTATTATCTCATCTGTTAGAAAACTATAACAGCTGCTGTTTTGTAATAGAATTGTTGCCTATAATATTCACCTAATGTAAGGTTAAAACACTCCAACAATTAACTGTATTTTTGACACTTGAACATGTTCACTCATTGATTTCAGGACACTGCTAGTTTGAAACAACGCATCCTGATTTATATTCGACAGCACAACCTTTTTCTACAATGCCAGTTTGTTATTTCAAGCAATATTTGTAATTTAAGGGCATTACACCTGAAATCCCCAGTTAATACTAAAACATCTAAATGGGTTCAGATAGTAGAAAGGGTTGTACAGAGAGAAGCATTTTGTATACTGTCTTACTAGCTTTCGGCCATTATAAATCATTAGAACAAGTAAAGATTGCTAAACCACTGTAAAACATTAGGCTATATACTTTTATTGGTTTTATTAGTAGCGTTCAGAGGCACCTCCACTCAGCCAGGCTGGAATAACTCAGACCTTAAAACCATACAGAATAATCAATATATCAATAATCCTATACTATCTCATGCCTGCCTTCATGTGACAGAGAAGAACCTGACAAACCAGATTCAACGAACTTTAGGCTGGCACACCTCCCCACAAATCTGAGAAACAATCTTCCAGCCAAGAAAATCAAACCAACACAAACATGTTGTATTTACTGTGAGAAGTTTGGAAAAACCGTCACACCTCGGATAAAAGGGTATTACTCAGACTGGTGTTGGTTGGTGGAAATGGATGTGGCAGTCATACAGGACAAACCGGTTTCAAGTCTGTTTAAGTGTTCATAGTACAGGTCCTTCTCAAAATATTAGCATATTGTGATAAAGTTCATTATTTTCCATAATGTCATGATGAAAATTTAACATTCATATATTTTAGATTCATTGCACACTAACTGAAATATTTCAGGTATTTTATTGTCTTAATATGGATGATTTTGGCATACAGCTCTTGAAAACCCAAAATTCCTATCTCACAAAATTAGCATATCATTAAAAGGGTCTCTAAACGAGCTATGAACCTAATCATCTGAATCAACGAGTTAACTCTAAACACCTGCAAAAGATTCCTGAGGCCTTTAAAACTCCCAGCCTGGTTCATCACTCAACACCCCAATCATGGGTAAGACTGCCGGCCTGACTGCTGTCCAGAAGGCCACTATTGACACCCTCAAGCAAGAGGGTAAGACAGAAAGAAATTTCTGAACGAATAGGCTGTTCCCAGAGTGCTGTATCAAGGCACCTCAGTGAGAAGTCTGTGGGAAGGAAAAAGTGTGGCAGAAAACGCTGCACAACGAGAAGAGGTGACCGGACCCTGAGGAAGATTGTGGAGAAGGGCCGATTCCAGACCTTGGGGGACCTGCGGAAGCAGTGGACTGAGTCTGGAGTAGAAACATCCAGAGCCACCGTGCACAGGCGTGTGCAGGAAATGGGCTACAGGTGCCGCATTTCCCAGGTCAAGCCACTTTTGAACCAGAAACAGCAGCAGAAGCGCCTGACCTGGGCTACAGAGAAGCAGCACTGGACTGTTGCTCAGTGGTCCAAAGTACTTTTTTCGTATTAAAGCAAATTCTGCATGTCATTCGGAAATCAAGGTGCCAGAGTCTGGAGGAAGACTGGGGAGACGGAAATGCCAAAATGCCAGAAGTCCAGTGTCAAGTACCCACAGTCAGTGATGGTCTGGGGTGCCGTGTCAGCTGCTGGTGTTGGTCCACTGTGTTTTATCAAGGGCAGGGTCAATGCAGCTAGCTATCAGGAGATTTTGGAGCACTTCATGCTTCCATCTGCTGAAAAGCTTTATGGAGATGAAGATTTCATTTTTCAGCACGACTTGGCACCTGCTCACAGTGCCAAAACCACTGGTAAATGGTTTACTGACCATGGTATCACTGTGCTCAATTGGCCTGCCAACTCTCCTGACCTGAACCCCATAGAGAATCTGTGGGATATTGTGAAGAGAACGTTGAGAGACTCAAGACCCAACACTCTGGATGAGCTAATGGCCGCTATCGAAGCATCCTGGGCCTCCATAAGACCTCAGCAGTGCCACAGGCTGATTGCCTCCATGCCATGCCGCATTGAAGCAGTCATTTCTGCCAAAGGATTCCCGACCAAGTATTGAGTGCATAACTGTACATGATTATTTGAAGGTTGACGTTTTTTGTATTAAAAACACTTTTCTTTTATTGGTTGGATGAAATATGCAAATTTTGTGAGATAGGAATTTTGGGTTTTCATGAGCTGTATGCCACAATCATCCGTATTAAGACAATAAAAGACCTGAAATATTTCAGTTAGTGTGCAATGAATCTAAAATATATTAATGTTAAATTTTCATCATGACATTATGGAAAATAATGAACTTTATCACAATATGCTAATATTTTGAGAAGGACCTGTATTTCCCCACTCATGTGCTGTCCTTGCTTCCATTTTCAGCACCTAATTTATAGTAATTTACAAACGCAAAGCCAAAGGTCTACATACGATACAAGTGGGGTATTCTCCAGCAAAATAATGTCCCGGAAAATGTTTTGTCCAGACCTTTCTTCTTCTACATCTCAACCTCAACTTGAATTAAATGTACATAATTCTCACCTAGGTTTGCACAACTGAAACACAGAATTAACAACTGCCAGCACACCTCCACTTTTGTCTCACCATTTAATGAGGAGGAGACTATTTTTAGTCTTGAAATTATAAAAGCTAAAACTGAATATTTTAGCTTTTAGACAAAAGGAGCTCTCTTTTTTTAGTTCTAACAGTACACCCCAAATTATTTATATAACATAATAACATAACAGTTTGACATTAGGAAAATATTTTTATGGCATATTAACTATATAAACCAGATTTCAAACAAATAATGTGCTCAAAAAATGTCAGTCAGTCATTTTCTACCGCTTATTCCATAGTGGGTCACGGGGAAGCTGGTGCCCATCTCCAGCAGTCTATGGGCGAGAGGCGGGGTACACCCTGGACAGGTCGCCAGTCCATGGCAGGGCAACACACAAACAACCATGCACACACTCATGCATATACCTAAGGGCAATTTAGAGTGACCAATTAACCTAACAGACATGTCTTTGGACTGTGGGAGGAAGCCGGAGTACCCGGTGAGAACCCACGCATGCACGGGTTCTCCATGCAAACTCCATGCAGAAAGACCCCTGGACGGGAATTGAACCCAGGCCTTCTTGCTGCAAGGCAACAGTGCTACCAACGGCGCCACTGTGCAGCCCGCTCAAAAAATTTATTTATTTAATTATATTTTGTTCTTATACCACACAGGTTTAGTTGCCTTCACGACACAAGAGCATTTCATGAGAGATTAAAGAAAACACAGGTAGTATTGGCAGACAATTTTCAATGACAGGCACAGCCTCTCAAAATCAAGAAAATAATGTCTTCTTTGTAATTTGCCAATCTATCGCCTCGCTTTTGAAAGCCATTAAAGATAACGAGAAGAGTCTTGGCATCAAACTGAGATGCAACGGTGAAATCAAGCATAAAACCAGACATTGTTTTATGCTGCAGCAGGTGGTAAAGAAACACAACTCTGTAAATAAAACACAACCAATAAGATATTTAGCTTGTTAGACACAGCTTGCCAGTGCCAGTAACTGCCACATGAGAACAGAAAAATGCTCCTAAAGGAGACACAATGTTGAATGAATGGGAACGTTGGAACGGGTGGCTAAAAAGTATTCACATCCCTTGAATATTTTCTACATTTTTCCACATTACAACGACAAATGTCATCGTATCTTATTGGGATTTTGTGTGATTTATCAATCTAAAGTAGCATTAATTGTGCAGGGGAAGGAGAGCGGTACGTGGTTTTCAATTTTTATAAACATCTAAAAAATGTCAGCCCCCTAAACTACGATACCCCTACATATAATCCAGTTAAATTAATTGCTTTCAAAAGTCATCTAATTATAGATCAGAGCCCAAATGTGTGTAGTTTAATGTTAAAATATTTAAGATTTTCTTGTACTTCTGCATGCGTGAGATCCTACATGTTATGGGATACACTGTTTCTAACTGTTTCATTGAAAAAATGTGTAACATTTACTTATTCTGTAAGCTTTAATATTATAATCCAAAAATAAAAAGTATTCCTCACCCCTTTTCATTTCAAATCATTCAGTCTAATCCTAATCCTGATCTCTGATGTAAATCATTCTCATAGCTTTTCATCTATTAAAATCCAGTGCAAAACAATTTTCTAAAACTGATTGCATGCTTTTTATTTTTGGTGTGTGTTTGTGCATGTTTCGTTGCATTGTAAGGAAAATCAAATCATTCAAAAAAAAAAAAAAAAGGTCAGAGCTGTATATGCTCACTAAGCAGAAAATCCCAGATTTGGATCCTTTTCCATAATTGTACAAGACATAACAAGTAGGACCAAAATAAGGCAGGCGAGATCTAAAGAAATGTGTAAATAAAAATTAAAAAATTAAAAAAACAGAGGTCTATGAGCAGGTGGATTTTTGCATCCCTTTAGATATACAGCAAGTAACAGCTTGGAGTTGTGTCATATAATGGACAAAGTAATGCTCCTAGAAGCTGGATCAACAGTGAAGAAGTCTAAGGGCTGAGATAAAGTTGACGAAGAGTCATTGACAAGGAAGTGGAGATAAATAGAGCCAGAGACATAGGTATCAGGAAGTTTCTTCACTGAGCCTGTTGTTCTGCATTGTTATGAATCAGGAATCCTTTTAACAGGTACAATAGATTCAGTTTAAACAGATTAAGCTATTGCAGAGTGATTTACTAACTATCATGTGCGTTTTTCATAGAATCAACTCTTGAGAACAGTGAGATAGCCTTTTTTTTTTAGAATAGATGATCATATAAATCAGTAGGTTTAAAATTTTCAATTTGACAAAAGCCATCTGGTTCTGCTATACCTTAAAATGGCTACAGCTGAATGAACAAACTAAACAGCAGATTTGCAGTGACTTCTGCAGCAGTCATTCACACAAAGCTTAAATAGCTATCCTCACAGGAATTTTACAGTGGCTCTAAAAAAACACCACTGTTAAATCTTCAGGTTTTAGAGAAAACTGAGCTAATGAAATTAAGTAAATTTACAAGTTTTTCCATTACCTTAAATGTAACATATTTCCTGTACAACTTGACAGAAAAATAGAGTAGGATTTTGCTACAGTATTATTTTCTGATAAAGCCATGGATTGCAGACAATAATTTCATTGTACAAACGTATCAGTCAGGAAAGGGTTCAAAAATCCACAGCATTAGAGACCATGATGCAGTGAAATCCTCAATAATTATAGAAAATATGGGACTACAGAGGCCAAAACTGGACATTTTTCCAAAATGTGACAAAACAGAACTTTAAAACTAGTGAAGGAGGCTGGAGGGGACCCTGGAGCTGCAGTAGTTTCCAAGTACTGATTGTGTTCTACGTACATGCGACAACATCTGCTCTATTCTCAATATGTTTGAACTTCAAAGTAGGATTGCAAGACCGGAGACATGCAGGCCATGCCAATATTTCAAAGTTTTTGAATGGCCTAGCCAGAATCCAGAACTAAATTTGATAGAAAACCTGTGGGATCAACCTGGTCGAAACGGTAGCCAAGATATGTTCTCATAGTCAGACTTTTGGAAAACATTTGAAAGGGAGAGTGAGCAAATGTTACCTAGATGCAGGATGCTGTTAGACTCGTACTAAAGAAGACTAAATGCTGAAACAGAATCAAAAGGTTTTTCAGCAAAGTTTTAGTTTAACGGTGTGCTAATTTATGTTATCAGCTTATTGTCATTTAAATTCCTTAGACCCCTCCATCCCCCCACCACATACATGTCACATTAAAGATGGAAAAGGCTAAGAAATTATTTGTCATGATCTGAACTTTTAAGTCTTAAAAATCCTTAATTTTAACAGGGTTTTTAGATTTTTAAAAGCCACTGTACCTACTGGTCCTAATCTGAATTCCCCAATTCTAGAGTACACACAAACGTACTCTAGAAGTTTGCATGAGTTTTAAAATTTAAGACAGAAATTACACCCACTCCAAATTCTCTAAAAACCCTAAGCCAAATTAAAAATCCATCAACTTCTACTTAGAAATGAGAAAACTTTCTTTTTTAGCACCATTGTTTAAAGGTTTTCTGTCCTCTTTGTTCTATAAAACAGAAGCCATACCAAAGAATGCCTCTGGGGCTGAGCAGCATTAAGGCGAGGTAACATTTTGATTTGTAAACATTTTCCTTACAGTGATCGCCATCTTATTTCAATTGATTTTACCTTAAGCTTTATTTTTTTCCCAAGAAAAGCTACTCGGTCTGTTATTGAGCTGCGGCAGTGACAACAGCATGTTAAATAGCAAATTTAAAGAATGCCTTGGCCAATTGTGTAGCTGATAAGCCCCAGTTGTGAGCTGAAAATCTAACACCTACATCAACCTCAACAATTACTGGCATCCCTACTCAAGGTGTTTAAAAAGCCTAAAAATAAATTTTGTATACTTGTACTTGTTGTTTTCCACATATCTGGGACTGGGTCGCGGGGGCAGCAGTCGCAGCAGAGACATCAAGACTTCCCTCACCCGAGACACTTTCTTGAGCTCCTTTGAGGGAAGCCCGAGGCGTTCCCAGGCCAGCGGAGAGACATAGTCCCTCCAGCGTGTCCTGGGCCTCCTCCCAGTGGGACGTGACTGAATCACCTCCCGAAGGAGGCATCTAGGCTAGAGGGGGCCACCAGGACCATGTCATCTGCAAAAAGGAGAGACGAAATCCCCTGGTCCCCAAACCAGACCCCCTCTGGCCCTGTACCAATTTTTAATTCGAGTCAATTTATATAGTTGGTAATAAATTCTGATGTTAGAAGTATAATTATTATTATTATTTTTTTTGTTATTACTTTTTGCCTCAGAAAAAGAAAAAAAAACTATTTTGAATAAAAGTATAAATAACATTTTCAGTACCTCGACAATTTTTATATAATAAATTAAATTTACCTATTTTTTAAATGTATACTTTCAATGATTAAGATTGAAAAGGAACCTTTACTTAGAAGGTAATGGCATCCCATTTCCGAGGATAGACATATATTATGACATAGAGGCCCATTTCTCTAGGCAACTCTTCAAAATGGGAAAAACAATAGAACAGACCTTTAAGTAAGTCAGATTTGTTTTGACCTTCACCTAAACCTGCCCAGATCTACAGTCAGAGGAATAATTAAGAAGAATAAAAGGTTCGGGTAAAACAACTGATGCTGTGAAACAGGCTGCAACCACACACAGCGAGGAGGATGGTAGTAGAGGTAAAGGCATTTCCAAAGGTCAATGAGAGTTGCAAAGAGTGACATCGTGAGGTCACCAATGTCAGAAGGATCAATGTTTTAAGCTTTTCACCAATAAACATTCAGCTTGGGTTTGGCGTAAAACAAAGGATACATATGCAGAAAACCACATCAGGCCCAGGTGGAGGAGCATTTAGAGTGCATGGCTGTATGTATCTGCTGAAATAGTAAGATGCCTTAAATAAATATCTAATGGTCTCTGCTAGAACACTGACAACGCCTTATGACTGGGTCCAGCAGGATAGTTATATGAACATATGACCCAAATCAACACAGAAATAGTTAGTCAGACACAAAAATCAACCATCTTCCCTGGCAATGGTGTAGAATATTTGACATTTGGGACATAACCCTAAGAGCCTAAATAGAAGTCAACTGGACTTCTCTAGTTTCTTGAAACAGGTGAAACAACAAAACAGAAGTTGTCCAGTTGCACTTAATTTAAACAGTTAGGAGATTGTTCCTTCCATGACCATATTAGGTCTCAGACCAAAATGTAGCCACAAACCTTATAGGGAGAATTGAACAAAAGAGTGTATACAAGAGGACATATGACTTAGGACAATCTAGAAACATGCAGAGAGGAAGAGCAAAGATCCCTCTCTCTGTATATTCTAACCTTGTGTAATGCTGTAGGATGAGGAGTTGTACGAAGTATTAACATCAGATGTGCTAGTAACAGTAGTGCACAAGATTCTTTAAAAAATGTTTCTTTGAGTGGGATTCTCCCCACTGAAACAGTTGACCTAACTAAAATGGCAGATTTTCCTAAATTGGTCAAATGTGAGATAACTTTACTGCAGTAAAACAATTTATTTTAAAGGCTTTATATACACCTTTACTAGGGAGTGCCAAGAAGTGTGGAGGATTTTGCATTTAGCCATTCTTACAATACCACTTCAAACCTGTTGCATGTCTCCAATTCTTTTTTCATAGAAATATTTCTCTGAAATGTATGCTTTTCTATTTATGGACAGGTGTATCACAAGATTTGCTCAAAGGAAGAACTTATTTTCAATTATGGGTGTGTGCTAACATACATATATACACAAACTGTCCACTTAAAAACAAAAAAGGTTACTAAGGGCAGAATTCATAAAAGGTTTAAAACAATCTTCATTTAAAACTGATGGCGGAAATGTGGAGACTATCTAGTTAAAAAACTTGAATTTTCCACTGACTTTATAGCAAAATACATTATAAATATAGTATAAATAAATCTGAGTGCAGCAATGAAAACAATTATTTTTATAGTCTGTGACATACAGATAAACAGTAACATAGGTGAGAGAAGATCCAGTCAAAACTACATCCCCTCAGAGGACTGAAAAGGAACATTAAACCCAGTTATGCGATTACCCTAGGCTATTATCTGGTCTATTTGATGTCATTTCCACTGTGCAGCTGCTTTGTATCTCCCCTGTGAAGTGTTTCTTTTCATTCAATTAGCCACGAAAGTGTTTGCAACCAATGGATATGATTCAGTCTTTTTCCAGGCTGATCTGCCACAGAGGGTTACTGTGCTGAATAAGTCCGACAATGAATTCAAACAGAACATAAAGAAATCAGTGAGAAGGGAGGGGATTTGGGGAACACGGTTGTTAGCTCTTTGCGTTTTTCTCACCCACACAACCAAGGTGAATGGACACAAACACCAGAATGACACTTGCTCTGGGCTTCATACAGCAGCCTTTTACAGTAGATCTTAACAACTGAGAACGTTGCTCAATCACTTCCCTTCTTTCTGGGTTGTCATAGCTGCAGACTGCCTTCTTGTCTGTACTTTGGCAGATTGTATCCAAAAAACATAAAACCACGGCTGCCCAAATCACGGCAGAATTAAATGTGCACCTCAACTCTCCTGTTTCCACCAGAACTGTCCGTCGGGAGCTCCACAGGGTCAACATACACGGCCGGGCTGCTATAGCCAAACCTTTGGTCACTCATGCCAATGCCAAACGTCGGTTTCAATGGTGCAAGAAGCGCAAATCTTGGGCTGTGGACAATGTGTATTGTTCTCTGATGAGTCCACCTTTACTGTTTTCCCTACATTCGGGAGAGTTACGGTGTGGAGAAGCTCCAAAGAAGCGTACCACCCAGACTGTTGCATGCCCAGAGTGAAGCATGGGGGTGGATCAGTGATGGTTTGGGCTGCCAAATCATGGCATTCCCTTGGCCCAATACTTATGCTAGATGGGCGCGTCACTACCAAGGACTACCGAACCATTCTTGAGGACCATGTGCATCCAATGGTTCAAACACTGTATCCTGAAGGCGGTGCCGTGTATCAGGATGACAATGCACCAATACACACAGCAAGACTGGTGAAAGATTGGTTTGATGAACATGAAAGTGAGGTTGAACATCTCCCATGGCCTGCACAGTCACCAGATCTAAATATTATTGAGCCACTTTGGGGTGTTTTGGAGGAGCGAGTCAGGAAACGTTTTCCTCCACCAGTATCACGTAGTGACCTGGCCACTATCCTGCAAGAAGAATGGCTTAAAATCCCTCTGACCACTGTGCAGGACTTGTATATGTCATTCCCAAGATGAATTGATGCTGTATTGGCCGCAAAAGGAGGCCCTACACCATACTAATAAATTATTGTGGTCTAAAACCAGGTGTTTCAGTTTCATTGTCCAACCCCTGTAAGTGCAGTGTTATGTCACGTGTGATCAGATCAACTGCTTAAACAAGTCATGGCAAGCTGTCTCCTATTTAAGGGCAAAATATTAACAATGCAACCATTTTCCATAAATACTATTGAAAATTTTATTTGTTTCAGTAAAAAAGTGAAACTCATAGATTCATAACATGCAGTGTGATATTCCAAGTGTTTATTTCTGTGCTTCATTTGTTATAGCCTTACACAATTAAAGGAAAGACTGTTGACTTGACAGTTGTTCAGTTGACAGTCACTGACAGCCTCCACAAAGAGGGTGTGCAAAATAAGGTCAATGCTAAAGACACTGGCTGTCCACAGAGAGCTGTATCAAAGCACATCAATGGAAAGTTAAGTGGAAGAAAGAAAAGTGTGGACGACAAAGATGCATAAGCAATAACTGCTGCCTTGGGAGGATTGTGAAGCGAAGTCCATTTAAGACTTTTGGGATGATTCACAAGGCATGGCCTAAGGCGTTACATTCCTTGCGTTAGGCTACTCCTGAACCAGAGACGTTGGAGTTGTCTTAACCTGGGCTAAGGAGAAAAGGAACTGGAGTGTTCGAGTGCTCCTCTTTCCAGACAAAAGAAAAGTTTTCATTCATATGGAAATCAAGGTCACGTTAGCAAAGACTGATCGCCTCCATGTCACGCTGCATTGATGCAGCAATTCCTGCAAAAGTAACAATGACCAAACATTCAGTGCATACAGTGTACAAGACACGGCCGTACTTTCAGTGGGATGAAATTTCTGTATTTGAAATCCTTTTTTCTTAAATGTAATATTCTAATTTTCTGGGAAAATTCCTTCGCTGAGCCATAATCATCAACAGAAAGAAACCATTATAACTTAATTTTATTACTCTGTTCGTAATAACTCTATATAACATTAAAAGAGGACACTTTATCTTTACACTTAAAATCCACAAGTATTTTTCATTTTATTGGAAAGGTATTATGCCAAACATTGTGCATAAATAACATCACAGTAGGATTAAGGAAGACCATCAGACATGACTTCATAATTCCTTTTAATAGCCACTTGCAGCTCTTGTGTTTCCTTAAAATATTTATATTGATGACATTATTTAGAGATTACCATACAGCCCTGAATCAAATAAACTAAATTCAATAGAAAGATTTTTGGACATTTGGAAGTACATCTAAAATTAGACTTGCATAACAAATAAATTCCAATAATAATAATAATATACACAATATTAAAATAGCAAAGGACTGCTTAGTTGCAATATCTGGTATGCCATCATATTTCTAGTGTATGATGAACATTAACATATTTGGAAAATCAGATGGAATTCCACATCTGTTACAGAAGTGGTTATGATGTTAAATCTCACAGAGAGTGAAAGGGACATTATGATAATGGAATAAAAGCAGTATCATCATCACAATATTCAATAATAATGCTGCATTTGGACTCCTAATATAGTGCATCCCCATCTCAGATAAAAACATACCAGCATGAAGCTGCCATGAGTCAAAGGCTGCAGCGAGAAAACGAATGTTTGTGCCTGTGTGAGTAAATATGAGTGACAGCACCCCAGAGACTGCACTCAGCCTCTCCAACTCCTGCAGACCTTGCAGGTTAGCAAAGTCAGGATGCAGCTGAATGTGCCCTTGGCGCACGACTGTCTTCAAAAGTGTGAACTACACCAGATGGCACCTTGCAGATGTGTGTTTCTGTATGTTTGACATTCAGCTGATGACAAGGATAATATAAACACTCGAGGATCAACATGGCACTAAAACTGCGACCATCTGGACAAGAGCTGAAAAACATAAACACAAACCTCTCTTATTCTGTTAATTCTTTTTTATTCCTCACATTGCTCTACTTTTGTTTCTAGCTCTTTGTAGTGCCGCCATCCATCATCATTAGGGGGCAAACAGATGACCTGTCTACACACCGTCCCTGCACTCTCTGGAGAGGAAGATGACGAAGGTAAGGCGCACTGTGAAGGTTTTATTTAAGGGTATAAAAGAAGCCCTAAAGAAAAAGGGGAAATATTAAGTAACTTAAAGTTATAGCAACTAAACCTTCATATTTAAACTTTACATTTAAAACTAATTTGATTGAACTTTTACTTAATGACCAGTTTTTATTAGACTGCTTCTTTCTGTCTATATAAACTTCAGCCAGTGTTAATTTTATTCAAACTTCATACTTCTCTGTAATGTTTCCCGACAGTTTAAGCAAATGAAAAGAGCAGATTCCAACTTTGTTTTAACTCAATGCTACCATGAACATTTACAGTAACTGAGTACTGCACTTCTGACATTAATGTGCATGTTGTCCTGTTAAAGGGTGCGTTTGCAGACCAGTTGGTAGTATTGGCTAATAACAGCACTTTCATGTTGGCTGTAACATCATAATGACCATACATGTCATTCCTTAAAATGAACTGTGCAACAAATGACGTTAAATCATTTCAGTACCAAATTAAACATACCACCAATGCCTTAGTCTCTTAATGTTAAGTTAGTGTTATTATATCTGTTTACAAAATAAAAGCACAACTTCTAGATTTTTGTTTCTCCCCAGAAGTTCAATATTCTTTCTAATTCACTCATTACATTACTCTTAGCTCTTTATTTTTCTTTAACAATGCGCCTTGGAACATGTGTTCTGTTTAGACATAAAACTTGTATTTACAGATTTACTACCTGGTGACTTAATAATGTTGCAAATCCTCCAACCCAAAGCAAGAAAAAGAAAAGCTTCTGAATCATATATAATGTGCTGTATAGAGTAATGGGGCAGAACAACCTGAACATTAGGAACAACAGATGTTAACTAAATCTTCACACACTGTTCTTTAAAATGTTATCCTTTTAAAAAAAACTAACAATAGCTGCAAACCTATTTCTACTATCTTTCATTGAATGTAAATTAATTTTTATACCTTGTTGGGAACAAACTATAACTTACTTTTTAAATCAGTCACAACAGGTAATGGTGTTCTTTATATGTTAAATCTAAATTTTTAACGTGCAGCTCTTCTGTGTTATAGGCAGACTAGACAGCATGCATCCAATGTCAGAATGCTAATTTAAGCCAGATAGTAAAGACTTGTCTTAGACTTGCTTCAGCTGACTATTACTGCTTTCTTTTTGTTCCTGAAAATATTTATTCAAGATTCTACTCAAACTTTTATTTCAATATTCAACAATGCGGGCTCCATTCTGCGTCAAACAGACAAGGTAGCTGATTGATCTTTAAATTTCTCAAGGAGAACAGAAAATCAAAGACAACAAAGCTAAATATAGAAATGAGAAACATAAGAAAAAGGTGATAAAACACAAAGGGATGGGAATCATTAAGATGAAAGAGGAGTGGAGTGAAGCATACGGATGTTGGGAGGACGATCAGAGGACAAACTATCGTCTCCTGGTAATACATAAAAATAACTCTGCTGCTGCTTTCTTGCTGCGATGTGTGGTGGAGGAGCTAACTAGGTCAGAAAATTCCCACTGAAAGGGAGGCAAGAAGTAGAGGTATCACATTGATTCGGCCTGTGGTATCAGTCTGAGACAGAAGTCGGTGCCTCCTCACTAAAAGCTTTTCGTGATGAGGCGTGTCCCTTCATGCTTCTATTTCCCACACTATATTTGCATAACAGTTAAATTTACCTATTCATTCTACTAATAACTTACTGTACCACCAGCAACATTTCACTCCTCCATTTCCACCCTTCTCGTATTGTTCAAAACCCTCTTCTTTTACCCTTTCTGCTACTAATTCATTAACTTCAAAACAGCCACTGAATATTTTTTTTAAAAAGCACAAAAGTCAGTGCATAATCTTAAATGATTCAATAATGTGGAAGGTAAAACAAAATGAAACTGTCGACCTGTAGTTTACTGAGACACTAGTGGGAATACTTTGAACTTATAGAACAGTGTCTATGTATGTTATGTTCAAATTAAGAAAGTCCCAATCAGGATTTCTTTTTCCCCATAACCAATAAGAGTCCTGTGTTGGTAAATTCCTTAACAGGTATTGACCAATAAAGAGTCCCAATTTGGTGCTACACTAAAATCAATGCCATGTACATCCTGAAACCCCAGTACCTTTAAATAACATTACATTTCATCATTACATGGCCTGCATTCATATTTTGCTTCCGTTTTACTTTTTTTATTCAGCAATAATGTTTTCTGGACAGTGGCAGATATTCTGTGCGTTACTAATTAATATTAATTAGTGTCAATTCATTTAGCAGCTAGTAGGAGCCTTATTTTCATTTGGTTTAGAATTGTTCTATAGAGATTTTGCCCCCACCTTGTCTTTATGTTATTAAGCCCCTCCTTAATTTTATTCTTAATTATTCCATTAACACTCAATAAAATATTTCTATGCATAAAATAATACATAGTATTACACTAAAACACAAGTTTGAATGATGTAGCACAGCATTAAAATGCCATCACTTTCAGACATTATTCTCGTTGGAGTACTTTGAAGCAGATTAACCAAATATAAGCATGATAACATCTAAAGTCCTTTTAAATGTTTAATTGCTTTAGGGAATTCTTTTTAAAACGGATTGCAGATTACTTGCTTACATAACAGCACTAAACACACTGTTTGAGTTGCTTTTGAAAAACGTTTGATATTTGAGATTTACTTTGTAGCCTTTTAAACCTTCTCTTTTGTATTTTCTAATATGAATAAATGCAATCTCAAGCACCAAATACTGCATGGTGTGCTGCGATTCTGATTTTTCACTGCTGCCCGAGCAACGTCTGAAGCGAGAATTACTCATAAACTAAACAACGCGTTGTTCCGCATTTCAGAGACTTAATTATATCTTCAGTGATGAAGAATACTGTAAGCCTGCTAAGCGTTGTGGTGACTTATTGGCAGACTGTTACACATTGATCATTAGAAGAATGTGTGTAGAGGAGATACCCAAATCTAGACTAATGAAAATATTTTTTGGGGGAATAGTAACAATGTAAAAAAAGCCTTTACAAAATCCCCTTTTGGGGAATCTTGCCAATATAATGCATCAGACTTGACAAAGCTAAATACATTTAAAATAAGTTCAGAGCTTAAAATCATTAAGACTTGAATGGATTAACCTGCTGTGCCTGTTCAAAATGGGCAGGGCTGATCTCAGCTGGCTCATTGGTGGCAACAGAAATAGCGAGAGCTGACCACAGCATAAGTGGAACACAGCAAGGTTCTTTACACTTTAACCACCTGCTGGATTAGGGCTTGTAAAAAATAAAAAATAAAAAAAACAAGCAGATTTTCAAGGAGTTACACATCTACTTTTACAGGGAGAGCAGCAAGTAAATCAAACTGTGACATCATGTTGCAATGGTGCATTACAGCCTTTTGAAACGAGGCCATAAAGTGTAAATTTGATCAATTTAATCAATTGATAACACTGTCCTTATTATGCCGTTGCATTCAGTTAAAGAAACACTACACTACAGTGTTGTAACAGCAGATCTTTAACTGCAAGAAAAACACTGAGGGTCACTATTAGGAAGCACCACATAGGTACTAACTTACTTTTGCATGTGTAAGTTTCCCTTGCTTAATATTTTACCGAAATATAAGAAAGAAAATTTATACTATAACTTTATTTTACACAATCAATTAAGTTCCAGTTATTTCCCATTATAAGAGATTATTGGCAAATGCAAACAGTACAACAATTGACTAAGCAGCTGATGTACATTTCAGAACAAAACAAAGCTAGGCATTGTTTAGAATCCAGGAGCTGCAAAGTTGAGAGTCCAAAAGTATTAAGCAATAAAGGCAGTTTATGGCTGACCATGGAGTAGCAAATCTAAAATGCTATTCTTTAGAGAAACTTTGCCCTTTGATAAAAATCTTGCATTGCATAACACAGATACATATAAGTCATAACAAATTCAAGAAGCCCCCTCAAATGTGATGTACACACAGTAGTGTTTAGACCTACACATTACTCAGACACATTTACAAGAGTGATATCTGACAACAGCTAGAATTAGATGTACACGGCTTGAAAAAGCTGTTCAGCCGGTGATAATGGCTCTGGGTGCTGATATGGCAGTACAGTTTACAAAAACTTGCTTTATCCTGGGAGTAGAGGAGATAGGAAAGCAGAACCTAAACAATCTCACACTGACTGATTGAAGCAGATATGTTTATGCACTGGACAACAGCTGAAAAAAAACACTGAAAAATGTGACTATTTTTCATGCTGTAAAGAATAGGCAGGCATGTGTTGGCAAGAGATTCACGCAGAATGATGAACTGTATTTAAACAGTTATTTTAAAATTAAAAGAACACTATGGTTGATTGGAGCCTTTGTTCAGCCATCAGACTGAAAGTATAAAGCAACAGGTGGGGAAGGGGGAACACTGCATTACCCTATGCTTCAAACAGCCAAAGTAAAATCTGGTCATTTCAGCACCTTGTCTGGCATCTAATTAAAAGTCCTAACAAATTAAAAAGGTTTTTATTAAGGATCATGAATTACCCTGTCTGTAAGCGTATGCATGGTGCTATACAAATAAACTTGCCTTGCCTAATAGTCACTTTTCCTCAAATGCCAAAAGCAATGCAACAACTGACAATGACATCAATTATCAAGTATCAATATTAAGAAGTATCATTAGTTCATGAGAATTACCCATAACTGGAAAATACTGTGGATCCCTCTCTGTCGGAGACTGGGGATTAAAGCAAGAAGCATATTAATAAACCCATAGTAATAACCCAGCTGCCTTCTACATCTTTCATGATCAATAAATGACCTGGTGTTAATTGGGATGCTTTTCAAATAAAACATTTGCTCACAATAAACAGGAAAAACAAATCATGTTTTGTGACAGAGAACTAATTTCCTGTTCATTCTCTCCTCCTTTCTGTGATACAAAACGCTGCAAGAATGTTAACACTGGATGTATCATCCAAAAGTTATGTTGCTGAAGTTGTGCACAAATACATTTTAGACCTCAGTGATATTCAGGACGGCAGACAGCTTTATTCTGGGCAAACTAATGAAATACTATATTTAAATTCCTTGAGATGTCCTAATAACGCAGATGTCCTGGGCTCCGTGAGGGTCGTTTGTCACATTAAAAGTACATTTTCACAATAACAACTTTTAAGCAGGTATTAAACATACTTTCTATTTATCCCACATTTCCTCATTAAACATATTTTTTATTGGTATGATATAATATTCTAATATTAATTGCTGTGTTTTCATCAGCTGTAAGCGGAAAATAATCATAATTAACAGAAATAAAGGCTGGTGGCCGCGAGTTGATTTTCAGAATCATCATGATGTGACCCCTGAGGGGTACGGAGGGCCAAAAGGGACAAAATTGAATAAATATATTTATCATGAAACAAATAAATGCACCATTAAATGTCCCATTAAATAATTAAATGTACCATTTATTTATTTAATACATTATTAAATAATTAAATTCACCATTAAATTATGAAACACACAATAATTGTATCTCATTAAATAATTAAATATACAATGAAGAAATTAAATAATTAAATATTAAATTAATCATTAAATCTTTTTTGTATTCATGTAAAAGTTTTAATGGGTTGCCATTGTCTGGCACTATTATTTTGGGGATCATTGGCAGAAGAGTTTGGAAATGCCAAAGCTAGATGACTATTATGTAGAGCGAATATGTAGAAGTAGCTAAAAGAAAAAGGAGTTGCCGAACACTATTGATGTTTGCTTTATACAGAACTTGTGCAGTGCAGTGGCAAAAGTTTCAAAGGCTTTTAGTGTGAACTGATGCAGACAGAAAAGGTGAACCAAGAACAAGAGGTGGTGGCCATTTGTTCATCATCAGAGGTTGGCAAGTGGATCTGAGAGCAACACCAAACCCAACTGTACCTGGTTGAATGGAAAACTTGTAGTCGGGGATTGAGTTTGAAAACCACTGACCTAAAGTATATGACACCACCAATTTTCAAATATCAGATAGGTCTACTCTGCTCCTCTGTTCCTGGCTTAGAACAAAAATGATTAAATACTTCTATTAGACAATAAAATCCTAAATAGATCCTCCCTACAAGGTATTTAGAGAAACTTCAGGTAGGAGCCACACACATTTCAGCTTAATAATAATTACAGCATCTTGTATAATAGTCCTGAAGAAAGCCAACCCATCCAATATTAGATAAGAGAACCAAAAGTAGTTTGCACAGAGGCTCATTACTCACCAAAACAGATATTTTTAGCCACACAAAGAGCAAACACCCACCAGTAAACAAAATCATTCAATACATTGTTCTACTTTCTGCTAAACCAGATCAAAGTTTCTCAGAAAGCGGAAATAGCAACTAAGCAAACATACAACAGTTTAGAGACACTCGAGCAGCTTGCAAAGCTCCCGCTGACCAGTCACACCAGGGTCTGATTTAGGAGGATGTGGCCTCTAGCCACCAGCAAGTTTTGGGGCCCCAGGCAGAAGTTTTAGCAACTCATAAAAATGACAAAAGGTTGGGTTGCTTAAGCACAAATATTCTTCACGGTTTCTAGACTTTTTCCCAAAACTATTTTTTAATTCGTCTTTTCTAAAAAAATTTTTTAAATCCAAATTCACTAAAATACATAAAAAAAATAATGTGTGAAGATGTTTTATGAAGCTTGTTTAGGATAAAGGTGCAGACTTTAGTGGATGTTCTCTGTAGAACCTCTGTTTATTTTGAAAACCTACCTTTTCTTTAGCTTTGTGTTCTATTACCTTAATGTTTTCCTGTTTGCCGCTGCTACTGTGTTCCTTGTCACCTTTTCGCTTTCAGTCTTGATTATTTCTTATGGATTGTGTCTCTGGTTTTTGTACTTCTGTGGTTTCTGTTTTCTTGCTACCCTGGTTTCCTCTATGTTTTATAAGCAATTTTCTACCTTTTCCTCAGTTCAACTTCAGTTTCTTGCCTTCGCTCACAGCCACACCAGCTTAAATATCTCTCACTCAGTCAGTCTGGTTAGATCCTCCTGTCAATGCAAACAGCCTGTTCTCCTTGAAGTCCTCTTGCTAATTATTATTTTTGGCTCCCCTGGGCTTTAGTTTTTGTAAATTTTCGAATTTCCTTTTTTAAGTTAATACATTTTTTTCACCTGTATGCCTCTTCCCTGCATATAGGTCCTGCTATTGACTGTTTTGTAACAGAATTACTGTAAAATAGGTACAGGGGTTGGACAATGAAACTGAAACACCTGTCATTTTAGTGTGGGAGGTTTCATGGCTAAATTGGACCAGCCTGGTAGCCAGTCTTCATTGATTGCACATTGCACCAGTAAGAGCAGAGTGTGAAGGTTCAATTAGCAGGGTAAGAGCACAGTTTTGCTCAAAATATTGAAATGCACACAACATTATGGGTGACATACCAGAGTTCAAAAGAGGACAAATTGTTGGTGCACGTCTTGCTGGCGCTTCTGTGACCAAGACAGTAAGTCTTTTTGATGTATCAAGAGCCACGGTATCCAGGGTAATGTCAGCATACCACCAAGAAGGACGAACCACATCCAACAGGATTAACTGAGGACAAGAGGAAGCTGTCTGAAAGGGATGTTCGGGTGCTAACCCGGGTTGTATCCAAAGAACATAAAACCATGGCTGCCCAAATCACGGCAGAATTAAATGTGCACCTCAACTCTCCTGTTACCACCAGAACTGTCCGTCGGGAGCTCCACAGGGTCAGCTACACGGCCGGGCTGCTATAGCCAAACCTTTGGTCACTCATGCCAATGCCAAACGTCGGTTTCAATGGTGCAAGGAGTGCAAATCTTGGGCTGTGGACAATGTGAAACATGTATTGTTCTCTGATGAGTCCACCTTTACTGTTTTCCCCACATTCGAGAGAGTTACGGTGTGGAGAAGCCCCAAAGAAGCGTACCACCCAGACTGTTCCATGCCCAGAGTGAAGCATGGGGGTGGATCAGTGATGGTTTGGGCTGCCAAATCATGGCATTCCCTTGGCCCAATACTTGTGCTAGATGGGCGCGTCACTGCCAAGGACTACCGAACCATTCTTGAGGACCATGTGCATCCAATGGTTCAAACATTGTATCCTAAAGGCGGTGCCGTGTATCAGGATGACACTGCACCAATACACACAGCAAGACTGGTGAAAGATTGGTTTGATGAACATGAAAATGAAGTTGAACATCTCCCATGGCCTGCACAGTCACCAGATCTAAATATTATTGAGCCACTTTGGGGTGTTTTGGAGGAGCGAGTCAGGAAACGTTTTCCTCCACCAGTATCACGTAGTGACCTGGCCACTATCCTGCAAGAAGAATGGCTTAAAATCCCTCTGACCACTGTGCAGGACTTGTATATGTCATTCCCAAGACGAATTGATGCTGTATTGGCCGCAAAAGAAGGCCTTACACCATACTAATAAATTATTGTGGTCTAAAACCAGGTGTTTCACTTTCATTGTCCAACCCCTATATTTGCACTATAGGTTATAATACCAAGAAAGACTCATGCCTAGTTCTGTATTGGTTATCTACAAAAAAATTCAACGAAATAAGATCCCTCACAGTGATATGAACTTGGAACTTGCAAAACACTTAATCTGAAAAATGTAAATTTTTTTTAAAGCAGAAAATACCTGTTTTTGGGCTTGAAAAACATCATTGCCCAGAAGTTACTGCCCCTTGCTTGAAGTCAGTGTTACCAGCAGTAGTTACCGTACTGATATTTTACAAGTTCAGAAAACACTTTTATTTAGTACATTTACAAAATAAACTAAATTTTGTGGGGCCAGCGGCCTTTATTAACAGTAATTAAACAGAAACGGGTGGAAAGAGAAGGGTGGTCAGTGATGGGGTTGGGGGCTACTTTAAGCAATTGGGAATTGATTCCCGGACTGCCTCCATTGATCAGAATATTTAATCACAACCATGTATTAAAACTTGGCCTCGACAACCAACATTGCATCAATAATAGAAATTTAGTACATCAGTTTTATTTATGCAGCAGTCACTTCGCTCCACAAACATCAGCATCAAATAACTTTCAGACAACGTTGCAGCTTAACACAAGTAAGATTTTATATTAAATGTTCCTATAACTCTGAAGTCTCTCAGGAACCTTTCTGTTTTTTTCACTTTCGAGCTAAAGCACGGTTTGTCTTTCAGCTCAGTAAAGCCTTGCTTTTCCTTCCACATTGTGACTGGAAAACAAGGTGAGGGAGCCTTTTACTGTCAGCCAGCTTTGCCAACATCATGACAGGATGTCTCTGAATTGCTGCAGGGAAGTTGGCAAACTGTTCAGCCCTCTTAGAAAGCTGGATCTCCAACCATGTGGAGCATTTGTGAAGGAGGATGCTGACCTGAAACCCACACTCTCTCCGTGTGCAAGCTAGTGTAGGTAGACCAAATATAAGCAAGTAAGTATGTTGTCCTTACAGTGTCACAGAGGCTGATGTTTGTTTGCAGCAGAACTCGCCTGGCTGGTAACATAGCATCCTGTTGCAGATACTTTATTTAGACAAGTCTTTACCAAACTGATTATATAGTAAGTTTCTAATATGGGATCCAAGTATACACTGGTATAAACACTATGGACGTGTCCAGCCATCATGTTGTTCAGGAAGGAGAAACGTTCTGTGTCTCAGAGATTAATGTGTTTTGGTGTGAAATGTGTGCATCAACACCAGAAAAAAGCAAAAGACCTAGCGAAGATGCTGACTGACAGTGAAACATCACTACATTTGAAGAAAGAGGGGCCTGAGAAGACGGTCCAAGATGTAAAGTAAAAGGATTCCACCATCATGTTACGTGGGTGTTTTGCTGCAGAATCGACTGGTGCACTTCATAAAACAGATGGCATCATGAGAATATCACAATGTTTGGAAATACTGAAGCAACATTTTAAGGAATGAGCCAGAAGGTTAAAGCTTGGTCACCTAAATCACTCTTAGTATCCCACCAAGTTAATTTACTATCAGACAGTGAAAAAAATGTTTCTGTCTTCATACGGTGTATGTAAACATCTGGTTTCAACTGCACAAGGCACTGATTTCATTCATTTTAATGTAGTATTGAGACTCAATCAGCAAAGGCCTGAACTTCATAATCCTGGCTTGAATATCTTTGATATGCAATTATGTATTAATACTGGAAATCTTTCACCACCTGCACAAAAAAAACACAAGCAGTGAACCAATTTAAATGTGAATAAATATATCACAACAGCTTAATTTCAGCAGGCTAAAAATATCAATAAAAATGCTTGAATTAAAAAAATAAAGTGCATTGAACATCATAGGAAGCTGATCATCAAATCAACTTAAACATAAAAGTACATTTTATCTTGAATTAAAAAAATTAAATGTATTGAACATCATAGGAAGCTGATCATCAAATCAACTTAAAAGTACATTTTCTCTATAAACCCTGAATTTTCCATTTTTAATACACAAAATAGACCTTTTAATGTGTATATCTCCATTATGTTTTCAGTAATGCATGTTTACCAGTTGCACACATCAACCTATGGAAAATAGGTAAAAGAAAGAAGATTTCTGTATATTTACTTTCTGGCACAGTGAAATACTTGTATTGTAACATCACAATGCAAAATAACAACAACTAGCTTCATTTTAGAAGGCACTAATGATGAAAAATTGTATTTTGGCATTAGATAGTTTAGATCGACAGAACAAAGACGCAGTGATATGGCTTATTAATTCAAGAAAAACCACATGAAGAAGATTCTTGCTTAAAAACAAACTCATCCTCCAGCCTTTCAGCTAAAAACACATGCACACAGGCCACCGACAGAATGGTAGCTGTGGATGCACTAGTCACACACACTGGTGATGTGTGTGCTGGAGTGAGAAGATGAAAAGATCTCAGAGGAAATATGGTGGCGTTTCACAGCAAGTGCTGTCGTCTGCTCTCCAGCACGTATGAGTGTGTCAGAAAGAGTTCGCTGCTCTGCTGCATCCTCTGCTATTCATGCTCCTCCTCCCAGCAAGCTCGCCATATATAACAGCATCCAGCTCAGTAGATTTGAGGCAAACATCACAAGCTCAAATCTTTGTTACAGCAACATCGGTGCATCTATAAAGTTATAAAGTGACCAGACACGCAGCAGATTTGGGATCAGATTCATTTTCCAGCTGTTTCTGTGAATAAATAGGAGGTAGCTGCAATTAATAATTTTACATTATTAACAAAAAGCAGTTCTGATCTGATATGTATTAGGTTTTAATGGTGATTCTGGTGTGTGTTACTCAGTGTGCCAGAATCCCATAAATCCCTTTTTATTAGATAAACACCCTCGTCAGAAATCTCCCCAGCATCTCCCCGATAATCTCCATAACCAATTACAGAGTGATCCGCCTCTGCTTAAAATGAAAGCAACCATTAATCTGCTAACCCCAGTCAGTGGGTCATTACAGGGAGAAAATACAGCTTCCAGCCACACATGTGCTGACTAAAATCTCAAAAGATTCTACACATCATGTTTTTTGGTAAACATAGAAAAACGCAGCTGTTACAAAGCAATTATATCACCATAAAAATGGATAAACAGCAACTTAACTGGAATGATCATTCAAAACAAATGAAATGAAGCAGTTTGGTCACAGGTTTGTTATGGAAGAGGAAGCATTTTATTGATACAACTGCAGCTGGATAATTTGTGGTTGTTCCTTTCCCTCTGCATAATTCTCATTGATCAACTTTCTTTGTATACTGCATAAGAGGACAGTGGGTCAACATAAGGAATACCACAAATATTCTACTCTACCAGAGACAAAACAAATAATAAATGAAAACACGTGTTATTTGTCAATATTTATTACTTTAACAGCCTCTCATAAAAAAGTGCTAACGTGAAATCAGCATAGACTACATAAGATCTTCTGTAACTTTCCGTAAGTTAAATTTAAGACTCAAATCATAAAACCATTTTAACCCCCAATACATTATGGCAATACAATCTAAGCCAAAAAAGACTGACTGGATTTTCTAATATCTTTTAACGTTATTGGAATAGATACCATAAAATATTATGATAAACCTTTATGTCATATCTCCTATCCCGACTTAATGGTGCAAATAATAGCTTATTCTTAACTTAACCAATAACGTAACAAAGTTAAATATAACTCGGTCAACTTTTCTTGGAGGTTTTTGGCTCAGGTAACAGGTACATGACTCTAGTGCTTTTACATCTAGACTTATCTGACTTTAAGGCCTTCTTACACAGCATACAGCAAGTTTCATACTGGGTAACTGCTGTTATACCTCGGTGTTCAAGGACAAGGTACAGGATAACAAAACACATTTAGATTTCCGTTACCTAAACTAGGAACATCAAACTCCAAATATATGCCGTAGCGAAATTATAAACTGTTGTCCCAGTTGAAGGAACTCGATTGGACAACTAAATGCTGCCAGCCTACACATGGTTGAATTAAGCCAATTTGCCGACCTATACCAACACCGAGACTGGGAACTATCCCTTCCTACTCCAAACATGGTCTGCTTGGTTTAAATAAATAGCTTGATCTTCCTGGAACTGTGAATGAGGGCAAGCTACGGTTTCCTTTATCTAAGCTTTTTTTGACACAGTAAACGGAGCTGCATGGGACATAAGATGAGGAGGTGATAGGGGAGGATTCTGACTTTCTGCGTGTGAAAGTGAGCATGCATGGAGATGAACGTGTGAATGTTAGGGAGAGAGAGAGAGGAAACAAAATGGAAATAACAGCTTGGCTCTGTGTGGAAATTGGCTATTGTCATATGTTCTTTTGGAATTTGGCCAAAAGAGCATATTCCAGCATTGGGTAGAACCCTATTGGGTAGAACCCTGATGAATGTTGTCCTTATGATGCAAAAGCAATTCAGAATTGTGCTTACTTCCTTAAGAGCTGGTAAGTTGGAAAATGTAATTTTTTCCAACTAAATATTGACTATCTGCACGATTCCTCCCAATTTCCTATCATATGCAATCTTAAAAAGCAGTGATATGCAAGTCAAACAGCCAGAGACTACAGTGTAAAATGAGGAAAGAAAATGCAGCATGAACTAGAGATGCACCAATTATAGACATTTACGGACAGTTTCAGATAACCCATTTTGTAAAGCCAATAACAATTTTAGCTAACCACAATCTCTCCCTCAATAGCAAGGATTTAACAGCATTTAAAACAATGTTTATAGCTCTTCTGATTTGAGCGGCCAAAGCTTTTTTATATAAAGGAACACTATGTGTTTAAAAGTTTCTGTAAAACTGGGTTTAACCATTAGTTTTAAAAAAAGATGAATAAAGTTTACATTTTAGGTTATATTTAGCATCTTCAACCATTGCTAACATTAACATTCCCAGCAGTCTCTGCTTCTATTCCTTGCAAAGTAGACCCTGCCCTAACCCAGATTTTCTAAAGGCTGCCAACATTTCCAAATTCTGTTAGTTTTACAACAGGCAGAGATTGAAAATTCAAAGGGCTAAAACTGAGATAACTTGGTCTAATAGGTGCAGACTTTCTGGCGTCTGCTACAGTCAGTTCCGGGTCTGTTTGCACCTTCGATAGTTCAATCAATTGTTTCAAAATGAAATGAGCAGCACCCATTTAAGTCATGCTGTATGTTGTAGCAACCTGAATTATCAGCTGGCATTCATACGTAAAAAAATCCATCCACGTTTCCTTTTAAATAGCTTATTACATCATTTGTATTTCATTTAACTTCATTCAACACCTCATCAAAAATATGATATATAAAGTATTATGATTGCTATAACCCCAAGTTCACACTGACTACATTCTGTGTCTGCTTCATCATTCCTTGTCAATGTTGCCCTGGATGTGTTTTTGTGTTTAGTATCTGTTCAGGCATCCGACAACAGCTCCGTCATACGTGAATTTTACCCTCGTTGAAATTCAAGCGTTTGTGCTCATTCATCTGTCAGAGATAGACTGCATCCCTATTTCTGATGGACAACGGAAGAGGGCTTTCTGTTATACCACAGTGTGAAATACTGCATTAACTAGAATGGCTTCTATTTGCAATAGAGAGCAAAAAGCACGGAACTTTGAGTCTTCTCTCAGTAACAACTTCAACACTGAAGAATGTTGCTGCTATCGCCGTCTTAAAAAAAGAATGCCTTCTGGGGAATCCAACAGTCCGATCACCAGCCGACTTCTCAGTACATCTCTAGAAGAAAACTCACATTTTAAAACTCAAATAACCAAATTTCTCTTAACCTGACAGATTCAATCGTTCAGGCAAGATGATCATAAGCACATGCATAAACTATAGGCTACGAATTAACAAAGTACCCAACCAAATGGCCTGACATTGGCACCAGCAATTTTACCCTTTATCGGCTCTAATCAGTGATCTGGTTGGCAAATACTGAAAAATCTATTTTTTTTTTCTTAATTAAATTTGTAAAAACTAAGAACTTCTGCTATTTGTAGTCAAAGAAAATATGAACCAGCAGAACATACTTTGATGCACTTTTTTTAGTGCAATAAAAAAAATTCGATAAGGCTTAGGAATGTATGCTTTGATGCACAAATGGGGATTATCTTCTATGATAAACCTTGTTCTTTTAGATTCGAAACAATTTCTTCAATTTAAGAATCAGCAACACATCTTTTCTCTTTATTTGTGATAATCCATTAAAAGAAAATCTAGATCAAAATCAGCCAAAATCATAATTAGCAGGTAAGATCTCCAAGAAACGTGAAATCAAATTTAGCAAGAAAAAGTCTGATAAGTGCATCTAAACTAGGAAAAATTTACAATTTAAGATGACAAAAATTTCTGTGAGATGATACAATGTCTATTGAGAATACACACATGCTGTTCTGATTTGTTTTAACTGACTACATTAATTTAAAAAAAAATATTGGACTGAATCTGCAATTTAATATCTCAGACAAAGCAGTTCTGCAACAAGTACAGTATGAACTACTGACATTTACAACAAGGTCAAATTAAAGCAACAGTTAAAAATGAAACAGCTGATAACACTCAAAATATCTAAATCATTCATTAAGCTAGCTAGCTAGATTATCAGTCAATAGATGCACTTGTAACAGGGCTCTAATAAATGTCAGTGAAATAGACTCTTAGCATGCCCATGCAGCAAGCCATTCAACTCTTAATTCTGCAGATTCTCCAGAACATCTAAATACAATAAACCTGGCAAATCATTTTCTTCATAGTTCATTTCAGGTTCAGTCTTTAGGCGAAACGTGTCAAGCATGGATACAGGGAACCTTACAAGGTCATCTCTCCCTGGTCCCAGCCTCTTTCTGTCCTAACTGTGTCACTTTGTTTTCCCCTCTGCCTTGGATCTCATGTCTCTGTCATTCAGACCTCTTCCTGGATTCCACACAGATGTGAAAGGAAACAGGAATGGCTGCAGCGGCAGTTGGCAGCACAATCTCCGTTTCTTCTCCTCTTGGAGCACTCACACTCAACACACAAACACACGCACAGTCAATATTCCTGTTTTGGTGGCTTTGTTCATTTTGCCAGTTGAGAAGATGTTTCCTCAAACCTGATTAAAGCCATTCCTGTTCCTGCAGATGACATGCAGGGGGGGGGGAATGGGTGTTTGCATGTGTATTTGCATGTGTGCAAGATCAACAACAGAGATAGACTATGGTCAGCAGGATGGATCTAAATCAGCAGAGTGCAGATGGGTCCTTTATTACAGTGAGGAGGAAGAGGAACATTCAAAACAGTAGCACTCTCTATTGCCTGCTGCCCCTTCGCACAGTCACTCCTTTAGCACAGCACCAATGGGACGCCCAACTCCCTGTTGTGCTTACAGAAACCTGGCAGCCAGCTTCCATGTCGCCCAATAAGGAAAGCTTTTGCTAAAGCTTTAGCCAATTGGATTAGAGCTACATTTCCCTGGCTGACAGGATTCCAAATGTGCTGCTGTAAGCTCAAATCTTAGACATGGTGGGAAGACTCATGTTTCACCGATAGGCACTAGAAGTCAAGTGTTGCTGGGCCGTGCAAGAAAAAAATAAAAGAGACATCCTGCGTTTGTTACTGAGATGCTAAACAGTTTGAACAGGGGACAAAACATGAACCTAAGCTGGACCTCTGACAAAAAGCAGACATTGAGGGCTTAAACAAAGAAAGAGCTGAACTAAGTGAGATGTCAGTGCAAACAGACAAGGGAAAACGATGGGAACAAACATGCATAAATTTAGATTCAGATTATTTCCATAACATAATAGCAGTTTTTCCTTCATTTGAAAACTGTGCATCTGTAAGGTTTTGTGATTTTGTTGGTTCTTATCCATGCTCATATTAGTAAAATACATTACCTGATGCTAAAACAAACTGCATGGTGATCGTACATGATTGGACAATATAAGCTTCAAAATTCACACTGCACTGTGTGAGAGTTTTCCATCCAGGGTTCACAATGGCTGGGTGCAGGCACAAGTAGGATCCATTAGTGGAAATTAAACCCATGTCTAAACCCACTGAGGCGATCAATGCAAACTCCTGCTTGAATTACCAGGAATATCAAAAACCAAAGGCTAAAGATAATACATGTAAAAGCCTAGAAAACAGTCTGTAATTTCACTTTGAATATGAGATGTGCTGATGGCAGCAGTTCTTACAGCACCCTGGTAAAGATGTGTAAAAAACACCTTAAAAATTCTTAAAATAAATGTATCTTTTGTTTTTAACTGCAAAACAAATTGAAAATAATAATAAATAACACTATGTAAGGATGGATGAAGACTAAAGATTATCAATTAACCATACCCGATGCTACTGTAAAAAGAAAGATTTATTTGCAGGCTTTTACACATCTTTACCAGCTGTGCCAATATACAGGTCCTTCTCAAAATATTAGCATATTGTGATAAAGTTCATTATTTTCCATAATGTCATGATGAAAATTTAACATTCATATATTTTAGATTCATTGCACACTAACTGAAATATTTCAGGTCCTTTATTGTCTTAATACGGATGATTTTGGCATACAGCTCATGAAAACCCAAAATTCCTATCTCACAAAATTAGCATATTTCATCCGACCAATAAAAGAAAAGTGTTTTTAATACAAAAAACGTCAACCTTCAAATAATCATGTACAGTTATGCACTCAATACTTGGTCGGGAATCCTTTGGCAGAAATGACTGCTTCAATGCGGCGTGGCATGGAGGCAATCAGCCTGTGGCACTGCTGAGGTCTTATGGAGGCTCAGGATGCTTCGATAGCGGCCTTTAGCTCATCCAGAGTGTTGGGTCTTGAGTCTCTCAACGTTCTCTTCACAATATCCCGCAGATTCTCTATGGGGTTCAGGTCAGGAGAGTTGGCAGGCCAATTGAGCACAGTGATACCATGGTCAGTAAACCATTTACCAGTGGTTTTGGCACTGTGAGCAGGTGCCAGGTCGTGCTGAAAAATGAAATCTTCATCTCCATAAACTTTTCAGCAGATGGAAGCATGAAGTACTCCAAAATCTCCTGATAGCTAGCTGCATTGACCCTGCCCTTGATAAAACACAGTGGACCAACACCAGCAGCTGACACGGCACCCCAGACCATCACTGACTGTGGGTACTTGACACTGGACTTCTGGCATTTTGGCATTTCCTTCTCCCCAGTCTTCCTCCAGACTCTGGCACCTTGATTTCTGAATGACATGCAGAATTTGCTTTCATCCGAAAAAAATACTTTGGACCACTGAGCAACAGTCCAGTGCTGCTTCTCTGTAGCCCAGGTCAGGCGCTTCTGCCGCTGTTTCTGGTTCAAAAGTGGCTTGACCTGGGGAATGCAGCACCTGTAGCCCATTTCCTGCACACACCTGTGCACGGTGGCTCTGGATGTTTCTACTCCAGACTCAGTCCACTGCTTCCGCAGGTCCCCCAAGGTCTGGAATCGGCCCTTCTCCACAATCTTCCTCAGGGTCCGGTCACCTCTTCTCGTTGTGCAGCGTTTTCTGCCACACTTTTTCCTTCCCACAGACTTCCCACTGAGGTGCCTTGATACAGCACTCTGGGAACAGCCTATTCGTTCAGAAATTTCTTTCTGTGTCTTACCCTCTTGCTTGAGGGTGTCAATAGTGGCCTTCTGGACAGCAGTCAGGTCGGCAGTCTTACCCATGATTGGGGTTTTGAGTGGTGAACCAGGCTGGGAGTTTTAAAGGACTCAAGAATCTTTTGCAGGTGTTTAGAGTTAACTCGTTGATTCAGATGATTAGGTTCATAGCTCGTTTAGAGACCCTTTTAATGATATGCTAATTTTGTGAGATAGGAATTTTGGGTTTTCATGAGCTGTATGCCAAAATCATCCGTATTAAGACAATAAAAGACCTGAAATATTTCAGTTAGTGTGCAATGAATCTAAAATATATGAATGTTAAATTTTCATCATGACATTATGGAAAATAATGAACTTTATCACAATATGCTAATATTTTGAGAAGGACCAGTATATGGAAGGGGCTGTAGATTTCAAAATGACACTAGGATCTATGTCTATTTTATCTGTGTATCATCATGATACTAATTTAAACAGAAACATGAAAAAATGCTGCACTTGTAAAAAGTAATTCTGATACAACTCAGGGAAATGTAAACAACATAAATAGAAAAACGTTGTGTCAAACTGTCGAACAAATGTCAAACATAGGCACCAAAACTTTGAAAAAAAAAAAAGCAAACTAACATAAAAATACCTGAAAAAAAAAACAAAAAACAACAATCCAGAAATAATTTTAAACAGACAAAAAAGGTTTAACATATTATCATCTAAGCAATGAGGAAGAGTTCAGTGCCAAGTCAACGCTCAGGAGAAATTATCTCCTCGGGTCTGGATTCAAGATGCACCAGTCAGGTTTGTCCTGGCTAACCCCGAGGTCTGACCTCCAACTCCTGCAAAATTTTTTTTGTTTGAAATGACTATAGTGCATTAAAGATAAAAGAAAAAAAAGTGTAGGTGATAGAGGTAATCGTTTTAATTCTGAGAAAATGAGAGAATTACAAACATATCCCCATTTATGCATTAAAGCATTAGTTCCTAACCTTTATGCAACTTTTACAATACAATAAAAGTGCATCAATGTTGGTTGATGCATTCACAGACTGAAAATAGAGGGGATTCCTAGTCTTGATGCTGATCACCGATCAGAGCTTAAAAAAAAGGAAGAAAAGAAATTGGGTGATTCTAATAACTGGCTGATTGGTGCATCTTGAACGGGTCTTTCACCCTATGGTTATGGATGCATACACACCCTCACTCCACGTCTTCCTCTCTCAAACGCACTGGCAAACTCCACTGTATGCAATACAAGAGGAGCATTATACAGCTGCAACACCATAACTCCCTGTTTCTATTCCATAAATCATCTCTATCTAGGCGAGGAAAGCAAGAGCTGGACCTATTTAACAAAGACCCTCTACATTACTACCCTAACTAGCCTAGGTGTGTCTGAGTGTGTTTGCTGGGTCACCTCAAGCACATGAAACTGGGTGGAGCAAACAAAAATAACCCAAAGGCAACAAGGCCATTAGTCAGGCTGGGGGATCACCAGGGACCAGGACCTGATAAACCAGTGCAGACTGCTGGAGCACAGCACATAGCAGCTCTATTAATTAGCCAGTGAATCAGAACAGCAACAAACTGTTGCCAGCCACATACTGTAAACATCAAGCAGGAAAGATCTCATTACACCGAAGCTGGGAGGTTAACAAGTGGATATAGGCTTGTTAGGATCTCCCCCTCAGTTGTTGGAGGAATTAAAAGAACTATAGTTTACAATTACAGCTCAGGTGTTGGTATGCAAACAAGCTGGTTCATCAAGAAAGAGGGGGAGCAGCTCAGAGTTTCATTATTTCATTTCTTCTTTTCAGGCACGCAAAAACAAAAAAAACTGCGGGTATACTTCTGCTGCTGCAGCTGCGTTGGGGAAATGGTTTAACCTCAGAGCCTCAGGAAATTACTTTTAGTTCCCTAAAACTCCGCCCTGACAAGATTAAAACAAACAGAACAAAAACAGGTAACTGGCAACTTTTTTGTGTGTGACACCTAAGTTGGCAGGTGTTTCAAACATCTCAATAGAATAAAAAGACGAGAGAAAAAAAAAAAAAGACCCGATAGATATTTCGCAGTACAGGGCGGAAGTGGCCATACACCTGCAACCGACACTTAAGTAACGTAATCACAAAAACATACAGTCAATAAAAATCCTGCTACAATCTGAACGTTAGGGAAAGTTTAGGTTTTCACTTAGTTTCTCTTTTTACTTTGGCACAAACAAGCGCGAAAGCAAAACAATGTGTAGGATAAAAAAGATCTGAAAATGTTTTATCGGATTTCCATAGCTTTATTAGACATTGGCAGGTGATTAAATTAAATGGCTAATTTCCTGCATTTGGCAAGATTTCCTCACCGGGTGAGAAGCGCGTGCAAACAGAAAAAAAAAAGAGGGGAAAACGGACCAAAAGAAAACATCAAGTCACTTACTGTGCTGGTAGATAGTTGTTGGGAGTCCGTCACTAACAACAGAACGGGGAAAATCCAACTAAGTAATGAAGGGAAAAAAGCTCAGCCCAACAAAATAACAGCGCAGTCCAGTCCCAACGAGGACAAGCCAGACACTAACAGCGCCTTGACAACCGGGGCAGCGAAAGCGAGTCCAGGAGCTATGGTAAACCCACTTATATAATAATTACCACTCTCCAAAGCATTTATTCCACACGTATACCTTTACCACAAGGGGGCGTCAGAAGGGTCGCCCTTTTAAAATAGGTAATTTAGAAATATTCACTTTCCAGTGTTTAAACAGTTTTTTTTATTTAGAAATCAAAAAGAATTTAAAAATTTCACTTTTTAAATTGAAAAAAAAAATTCTTCCACTGACTCGCTAGCAGCTGTGCTACCAGAGGAACGGCAAGACAAGTTTATTTATATAACAAAGTGCTTTACCGAAAAAACAAAGGAACATATGAAAATAAACCAAGCAAAACATAAACACCTGATACATCAAAATATATATGAAATATAAAAGCATGAAACCAGAAGCATAATCACATAAAAGATAGAAAATATTATGACAAAATTTAAGTTAAAAAAAAGTTGTGTGGTGGGAATGATAAAGCAATTTTTGGCCTTTAAGAGTAAGCTGCAGTAAACAGTGATGTTTACACTCCTAAATTAAATGTGCCAACAACAGAGTGCAACCAGCTCAATCTCACAATAAACCAAAATGTCTTGAATGTGACCAGTTTTCGTGGTTGTACTGGCGCAACACTTCACTTCTGAAGAGCCAATCAAAGTCAGAGAAGAGTGGGTCGTTTTGGCCAGCCCAGAACAGCTCCGCATGGCTCTGCGCGTTGTCTGTTGCATTTCCATAGACCCGCTATTGCTCCGCTGAAGGGAACACCTCCTGGAGGCGCGGCTTTAAAGCATCATGTGTCGTGCTGCATAACCCCGAATGAAATACCCAACCGTAAATGTAAAGAAGAAATAACCGAAACGCGTTACAAAAACAAGAATTAACATGTCTATTGCCAGGGGATTAAATCTGCTGACTGCATTGACAATCAGATTTGATGAATAGGATTTTGACATCCGTTTTATTATTATTATTAAAGATTTTACTTTCCCTTTAAGAGACTTTGAAAGATTTTAATTAGGTCTCATTTTATTTCTAATTGTTGTTACCTCTATATTTATTCAGCTGCCGCTGAATATTGCAGTCTCCTATGATCGCCAGAAAAGTTTGCACCTCGTCGTTGCTCCAATGGGTGACTTTTCCGGATAACTGTGCAAACTTCATCATATGTTTCTCTCACTCGCTTGAATGCACATTTGAAAATGCTGGTTGTTTTTTTACACTGGTCGACTCTTACGGCTAGACGCGCACACGGCCAATCAGTGAACAGCCGTTTGTTCACATCACGCACAGTACCGACTCGGCCTGGCTTAGCCCTGTTAAGGAGGTACCAAAAAAGTAGGTACCGGTACTTAAATAACAGTAATGGAAATGCTCGCAAAGCGAGCCGAGTGGAGCCAAGTCAGGCCAAATAGAGCCAGTGGAAAAGGGGCATAAGGATATAAAGATCAAACAATTGTGTGTATGATGCCAACAGGGTAGCCATCATTAGAGGGACTCTTAGAGGCAGATCCCTAACTTCCCGACTGACAGGCAGCAGCAGCTGAGGCTGGAGAGCATCTTCTCTTGCACAAGAACCATCGGCACCGGTGCCCCCCAGGGGTGTGTTCTGTCCCCACTTCTCTTTGTACACAAATGACTGCATCTCACTAGACCGGCAGTGAAACTGCTGCAGTTTGTAGATGACACCACTGTCATTGGTCTGAACCAGGACAATGACAGGTCTGCATGCAGAAAGGAAGTGGATCGGCTGATCCACTGGTGCGGTCCGAACCACCTGGGGCTTAACCTGCTCAAAACTGTGAAGATGACGGTGGACTTCCGGAGAACTCCCCACACACTGCCTTCCCTCACCATCCTCAACAACACAGTTTCTACTGTGGATTACCTCTGGTTCGTAGGAGCCACCCTTTCTCTGAACCTGAGATGGTTTCCACAGATACACTGTTCGAAAGAAGGCTGAGCAGACACAGTACTTCCTAAGGCAACCCAAGAGGTACACCTTTCCACAGGAGTTGCTGGTCATCTTCTACGCTGCCAGTATTCAGTCTGTCCTGTGTTCATGAATCACTAAGTGGTTTGGCTCATCCACAAAGCAGGACAGGTCTAGACTGCAATGAACAATTAAGTCTGCACAGAGGACCATTGGGGCTGACTCCCTCCATCCAGAACTCGTACAGGTCTAGGGTCCGGAAAAGGGCAACTTACATCTCTGTTGCTCCTACCTTAAGGTAAAAGTCTAAATGGTGCATGTCCAGAATGTGCAGGCCCTGCAAAGCGCTATTTGTAAAAACCAGCCACCACAGAGACTGTTTCATTCCCCAGGCTGTCACACTGATGAACACAATGAGCTTGTTACAGTGATCAGCTACAATGCTGTGAAACAAAATAAGCACATTTGCAATATCACAACCAGCCTTTCCTTTCTTCTTCTTTACATAAAAATAGCTGTGCATACTAATCCATGCACATACTGCTCCTTTTATCCTTCTTTTTATTTCCTCTGAAGTTTAAATATTTAAATTGAATGTCTGTACTACGTGAGAGTTAGCAACCAAAGTCAAATTCCTTGTTTTTACACACAATCTTGGCCAATAAAGCTGATTATGATTTATCATAGCACATGTAAAAGTGCTCTAAAAATAAACTACCACTAACTGACTGAAAATGTTAATATGCCAAAAAGTTGAATTTGTAACAGGACCGTGGCTTGATTAAATCCTACAACTGCCTGCCATATTGCCGCCTGCTGATCTGTCCTGTCAGGAGACAACAGAAAGCAAAAGAGAGGGAGTATTTCTCTCGAGATGAATAGAGATTGCGCAGGCGCGAACGAGGTCGAATCATTCCTGTGGAGAAGGACTGAAAATGGCAAGTGCAGAAAAGTGCTGCATTTACCTAATGGGAAAAGCATCAAATAGGGATAACAAAGGGGCATAGCGTGAACGACATCTTATTACTAAACGTTTAAAAATGCTGGATTATAAACAACGAGAATTTGAATCAATTATATGAGATCAATTTGACAACACTGATTTAAAATCAGTCGATGAAAATCAAGCCTTCAACTAAACTTGAGGGTGGTAAAATGTTTGGTTGTCAAATCCTGAAATGACACAGGATAACTATTAGAGTCTGTGCTTAATGGCAATTAGTCAATTATTTATGGTATTAATGGGACGCCTTTGCAAGAGCTATACAATGAATAACAAACTGAGCAAATCATGATTACAAAGCAAAAAGTGGCCCATCTTTATCAAGCAGAATAATTTACCCTTTCCCAGACACTGTTGTAAATAATTTAACTATAAAAGCTTGCCTCTGCTTCCCTGCCTGGCTGCATGCAGCATAAAATAATCCTCTCCGGTGCTCGGCAATCGATCTAAAGAGGGCGTCACCAATTAAAACACATCTCGAGACCAAATTAAGTTCAGTCAACATTCCTGCTGTCGAAAATGCCTGCGACGGGTCAGCCCAGATCAGCCAGGGATTAAGAGGCTTCTGTCAACTATCAATAGCCATGTGCCTGCAAAGACACAAGGGGGTTGGTGGGGGGTAGTGCATGGTGTGGAGCAGGAAGGTGGGGGGCGACTTTTAGTGCAGATCCAGCAGGCAGCCGATGATGCTGTTTGTCCTGTCCGCGGATCGGAGGAGAGAATCACCCATCCAACAGCGGCGACAAATTTTACCTTATACCAGTCATCCTATCCCAGCTCCTTATAATAAAGCCCTGCGAGAGATAGAGAGGAAAATGGTAATTTACCTGTGCGCTTTTCCTCCCGATCAGCCTACTGATATCACTTCACACTCAGTGTTGCTTCCAGGGATGCCGCTCACTCCGAGCTGCTCTCCGCTCAATTTAGACGACTGGGTTTGTTCACGTGGCCGCGCTCTCTGCTTGTAATTGGCGGAGCGGCGCGAGCTGTCGGTTCATGCCCTGCACCTGTGCGCTACAGCGCGGCAGGTATGGGAAGGGAAACCCACTCAGGATCTGTGAATCTTTTAAACTTTCTGAATAAAATGATCAGTTGCAACACTAAAAAGGGGGGCGTTTCTTAGGCTTACCTGCAGTGGTGGTTTTTCCATGAATGGAGCCACGTCCGCGCACCTGAGTCTCCTTCCACTCTCCCAAAAAATGCTTTTATGCAACAATCAAAAAATAAAATAAAATAAACAGTTGGAAGCAGAAAAATAGAATAAGACGTATGAATAGATAGGTAATGGTATTTTGAAATGGGCCATGTGGGCAACTGCCCATGGTGGCAGTAGAAAGGGGCACACAAGGAGGAAATTACAAAAATAATAATTCATGTCAGTTGGCCTTCAGCAAGTTTTTTTTTTTTCCCTTTATGCGTGTGGAGTCAGTTGGCACCCTCTGTTTGCAGATAGATAGATAGATAGATAGATAGATAGATAGATAGATAGATAGATAGATAGATAGATAGATAGATAGATAGATAGATAGATAGATAGATAGATAGATAGATAGATAGATAGATAGATAGATAGATAGATACAGGTCCTTCTCAAAATATTAGCATATTGTGATAAAGTTCATTATTTTCCATAATGTCATGATAAAAATTTAACATTCATATATTTTAGATTCATTGCACACTAACTGAAATATTTCAGGTCTTTTATTGTCTTATTACGGATGATTTTGGCATACAGCTCATGAAAACCCAAAATTCCTATCTCACAAAATTAGCATATCATTAAAAGGGTCTCTAAACGAGCTATGAACCTAATCATCTGAATCAACGAGTTAACTCTAAACACCTGCAAAAGATTCCTGAGGCCTTTAAAACTCCCAGCCTGGTTCATCACTCAAACCCCCAATCATGGGTAAGACTGCCGACCTGACTGCTGTCCAGAAGGCCACTATTGACACCCTCAAGCAAGAGGGTAAGACACAGAAAGACATTTCTGAACGAATAGGCTGTTCCCAGAGTGCTGTATCAAGGCACTTCAGTGGGAAGTCTGTGGGAAGGAAAAAGTGTGGCAGAAAACGCTGCACAATGAGAAGAGGTGACTGGACCCTGAGGAAGATTGTGGAGAAGGGCCGATTCCAGACCTTGGGGGACCTGCGGAAGCAGTGGACTGAGTCTGGACTAGAAACATCCAGAGCCACCGTGCACAGGCGTGTGCAGGAAATGGGCTACAGGTGCCGCATTCCCCAGACCTGGGCTACAGAGAAGCAGCGCTGGACTGTTGCTCAGTGGTCCAAAGTACTTTTTTCGAATGAAAGCAAATTCTGCATGTCATTCGGAAATCAAGGTGCCAGAGTCTGGAGGAAGACTGGGGAGAAGGAAATGCCAAAATGCCAGAAGTCCAGTGTCAAGTACCCACAGTCAGTGATGGTCTGGGGTGCCGTGTCAGCTGCTGGTGTTGGTCCACTGTGTTTTATCAAGGGCAGGGTCAATGCAGCTAGCTATCAGGAGATTTTGGAGCACTTCATGCTTCCATCTGCTGAAAAGCTTTATGGAGATGAAGATTTCATTTTTCAGCACGACCTGGCACCTGCTCACAGTGCCAAAACCACTGGTAAATGGTTTACTGACCATGGTATCACTGTGCTCAATTGGCCTGCCAACTCTCCTGACCTGAATCCCATAGAGAATCTGTGGGATATTGTGAAGAGAACGTTGAGAGACTCAAGACCCAACACTCTGGATGAGCTAAAGGCCGCTATCGAAGCATCCTGGGCCTCCATAAGACCTCAGCAGTGCCACAAGCTGATTGCCTCTATGCCACGCCGCATTGAAGCAGTCATTTCTGCAAAAGGATTCCCGACCAAGTATTGAGTGCATAACTGTACATGATTATTTGAAGGTTGATGTTTTTTGTATTAAAAACACTTTTCTTTAATTGGTCGGATGAAATATGCTAATTTTGTGAAATAGGAATTTTGGGTTTTCATGAGCTGTATGCCAAAATCATCCGTATTAAGACAATAAAAGACCTGAAATATTTCAGTTAGTGTGCAATGAATCTAAAATATATGAATGTTAAATTTTCATCATGACATTATGGAAAATAATGAACTTTATCACAATATGCTAATATTTTGAGAAGGACCTGTAGATAGATAGATAGATAGATAGATAGATAGATAGATAGATAGATAGATAGATAGATAGATAGATAGATAGATAGGTGCTGCTACCATCACCTCTCTCAATAGAAATGGGGTGTTCAGGGTGACTCACAAATGCACACCAAACTGCTCACATGTTTAGTTATTAAAAAACATTTATTACCATGTATCATTTTACCTTCACTTCAAAGTTATAGATGGCTTTTTGTTAGTTAACCATCTACAGTCCCAACAAAATGGAATGAGACTTACTTTTGTAAACTGAAAAACTGAAAAAAGTACTGTGCTTTTCATGTTTTAACTTCGGGTGTTTCTAATGCCAAGAAAGGTTTGAAAGTTTTCTTTTTCTTTCTTTCTTTTTTTTTTTAGTATGTTTTCAAAGACAATAGAAGCTTTCATGTTTTAAAGGGTTTACAGACTCTTCAGTGTAGAATTATGCTCTTTAGGTTTGAAATTTCTAAGTGGGACAAATTATAAACTAGAGATAATCAAATTCACTTCAGACTCAAAAATACAGAAATAGAAGTTAAATTTAAAATTGAACCATAAGCTTCAAGTCAGACACCAACTACAGCAGTATACAACAATATTTTATTAGAGTGCTTACAATATGCAGATACACTATAATGCCAAAGGTACTTGTCTGTCTAAGTTTACCTGTACATGAACTTTGATGGCATTCTATTCTTAATCTTTAAGATCCTTTTGTTGATGGACCCACTGTTGCCAGCAATAGCAACTTTAACTATTTTGTAAACATCTTCCACACGTTTTAGGAATGTGTTCATAGACAAGAAAACCAGAATTGCAGCCTCCACTCTTATTCATCCCAAATGTGTTCAAGAAGGTTGAGGTCAGGACTCTGTGCATTTTTGGGATGCAGCTGACAAATAATGTTTTTTACTGCACCCCCTGTGCCATGCTGCTCTGGACAGAAAGCCATATCACCTATATAAAAACACCTTACCTGCCTGTATGACTTGTTGATATTCCAGATTGCAGACTAAACATAAAAGTAAAACATGATCAGAGAAATAATAACATTAGCTAAGCATAGGCTACATCTGTTCCACATCTGTTAGTAGCATGACTGACCGATTATCCCTGCCCTCTTTGAATGTCATTTTAACAGAGTGCTGCTATTATCAGATTTACAAACCTAGGCATTAACCTCGTAATAAACAGTCTTTATCAACATGTAACAGCAACACAGACATGAGGGGAAAGAAGCAGACTAAGACTAGTTGGCCAGTATAAATTGTATTTTTTTTAATCTTACAGCATAGCCTGCAGGTTCTCTTACACATATGGGCAATATATTGCAACACTCCTGCACATTTAGACTTGAAGGTTGCAAACCAGCTTGGAGCACACCTCCGAATATAGACCATACCTCATTCCCAGTTAAGCGCATGCACACCAATGTACCATGCACACACAGTTTTTCATTTACTTACCGAGGCTACGGCATAGAGCAGTCAATGGTGCAGGAGTATTTTTAGATTTCATGTGGGTTGCAGGTGCTGCTGTACTCAACTAGCTCACAACGATCAGAAAGCCATAAAAACATTTTTCCTGGAACATTTAATACGATTTGATTTCTTTTCAGATTTCTTTATCAAAGTTTAAGTCTTAATGCACTGAGCAAATATTTTGATAAAAAAATGTTTGTTGTGCGTCAAACATGCTTTCTGACTGTAATTAAATTAAGTGAAATATAAAATATAACTATATAAAGTGCTTTGAAAATGTTTTGCCCCCCTTAAGCTTAGGAGGAGAGAATGCTGCAAGTCACTGACCCGATGCAATCTGCTGGGATCCTTAGATTGAAAAACCTTTTAGCCAGTTTGAATAAAAAAAACTGAATTTGACTTTGATAATTAGAATTAATTGGAATGTATGTGCCTAACTTGAAATCTGTATCATTTGACCGAATTGACTTTGTAAAGTTCTTTGAGACAACGTGTTGTGAATTGGTGCTAAATAAATCAACTGAATTGAATTATACTGTATATTAACTTTACTTTTGTTTTTTTGTCAGTTCAGATCATCAGATCAAATAAATATAAATATAAGACAAAGATGACTGCAGCAAATTAAATAATCAGTTTTCAAACTGACTTTATTTAATAAAGGGAACAAAATCTACTCAAACTAACATGGTCCCATGTGAAAACATAATTGTCCTCACTTTTAGATCATGAATTAACAGTAATTTACAACTTCTTTAGTTCAATTTCACTTGTCACACCCAGGCCTGATTGCTGCCAGACCTGTAGAACCAGGAAATCACTTAAATAGAACCTGACTGACAACACGAAGTAGGCTAAAACGTCTCATAAAGCAACACATCATAACCATATATTTCTATTTTGTTTTATGGCACAACTGGCATTAATGTATTTATTTATTTCTGAAAGTAGGCAGATAAGAAATGAGGTGGAGATATGCGGCAAACATCACTGGGGCCGGGATTTGACAGCCGCGTCAACGACTAACGGCCCATACATAGGACAGGCGCTCTAACGCTGTGCCACAAGGCACACCCATTATGGCCCCCTTAAAAAAATCGAAGAACAGATGAGAAAATTATTTGCTTGTTACCTTCCAAGGAGTTGCTGACCCGCTAAAATTAAAGTCACATAGATACTTCTTCCAGGAAGTCACAAAAGAGCCCAGAACAACATCTAAGCACTTGCCTAGGATCATTTGCCTTACCTAAGGTCAGTGTTCATGATTGACTGACTGGCAACAATGAGAGAGTTTCAAGGCCAAAATAACTGCTGAACAAACGTTTCTAAAGGCCCAATTTCACAATAGCCAAAAAATATCTTGATAATCCACAAGACTTATAGGAAAATGTTATTCAAACTTAAGAGTCAAAAGCAGAACGTTTTGGAAGGAATGTATCTCTTTACATCAAGCATAACAATAACTGCATTTTAGAAAAAGAACATAACTACAGTCAAACATGTACTGCTGGAACAGACAAAACCATGAACCATGCTCTCTACCAAAGAATTGTTAAGAAGAATGTCTGACCATTTGTGGCCCTAAGATCAAGTGTTCTTATGTAATGCAGCAGAACAATGATCCAAAGCACACCAGTAAGTCCACCCATGAATGGATGAAAATAAACAAAATGAAGGTGTTGGAGTGGCCTGGTCAAAGTCAGGTCTTAAATTCAATCAAGATGTTGTTACATCACCATAATCAGGCCATTCTTGTCCGTAAGGCATCCACTGTGGGTGAATTAAAACAGTCCTGCAAAGAAGAGTTGGCCAAAATCCCCCAGAGTGATGTAAAGACATGGCCAATTATTGCAAATGCCTGACAGCAATTGTTGACTCCAAGGGTGGCCAAGCCAGCAAATGGGTGTAGGAGGTAATTATGTTTTCACATAGAGCCAGCTTTTGTCTCTTGATAAACAAAATCACCATTTGAAAACTGAATTTTGGTTATCTTTGATATTCAGTTTTTTTTTTTTTTTTGACGAGCTAAAACATTGAAGAATAACAAAAGAAAAACTGACTAAAATCAGTATGAAGAGCAAAGGCTTTTTTAAATTTTTTTATTTTGTGGTACTAGTGGTCTTTATTTTGTAAGTTGACCGACAGGAAATAGAGTGGAGAGAGAGAGGGGAAGACATTCAGCAAAGGTCAACAGGCCAGGACTTGAACCTGTGATGGCTGCATCAAGGACTGTAGCCTCCATACATGGGTCGTGTGATTTACCCCTGTGCCACTACTGCACCCAAAGGTTTTTTCATAGTATTTTGTGTATGTTATTTTTTAATCCTCCCTTTAACTGCCTGGTCGACCAAATGGTTGACCACATTTTGAATCACTAACTTTCAAAGAAGGGAGTGCCTTATCTAACTCAAACTGATTAAGCCATCTCTACCATTTGGTGTAAGAATGTAAGGCTAAAAAGATCCACCAGATGGCACTGTGATCATAAATGGTAGGTTCATCTTTCCCTCCTCCAACCAGGAAGTCAAAAACTAAAAAATCAAGCATGGGATCATGACTGTTTCTGGGCAAACCTTGAAAGGTTTTTATACTTTGTTTTACATATTTTGGTGATAAAGGCCAGAGTAAACAGAATTATGACCCTTGATGCAGCATAAAACTTATATTATATTTTTTAAAAATGTTTAGAAATGTGCTTGACCAAACGGTTGATTTGTCACTTCATGGTATGGGTAGCAAATTTAAGCTAATGTAATTAAAACTGATAACATGCTATGAAATCGACTTACTCAAACAAACTAGTTTATCTATTTCTGTAAATATGACTCATTAAGTGTTAGTACATCATGATATGCTAAAAACTTGTTCCTGTTGCTTACTTTTTTCTTTATAAGTTGATCTAAATCGCTGTGATAAAAATCCCACAAAAATTTAGAAATCATAATTACCTCAATACCATTTAACTAAATACCACTAACTGGTGTACTAATATTACTACCACTGATAATTATAATTTCATCTTTTCAGCAAGTTTAACAAGATGGACTCTAAAACGTTCTACAGTGCAATACTACATGTTCCTCTGGCCCTTGTACCAGCAAATCCTCATGACTCTGATGCAGATCTGAGTGATGATGATGACCCAATACTGGATCCTGATTATCAGCCCATACAAGCAGAATATTCAAGTGACACATCATTTGAATCCCTGGTTGAAGAAGAACCTCCCTCAACAAGCAGATCATCTAAACAGCCACCTTGTAAGAGGCGCAAAATGGGCAAACTCACCCTAAAAACAGTTTGTCTGGAGGAGATAGAGGGCACCTCCACCTCAAGTTCCCCCTCAGGCCAAAACCAAAGCACAAGAAGAATCTGGAAGCATGAAGACATTGAGGAATTTGAGGTTCCAAATCCAACATTTGAACCCCCTGAGGTTGTACATACACCCTTTCAGTATTTCAAAAAGCTCTTCACTGATGAGATGATTGAACATATTGCTCATCATACAAATCTGTACTCTGCTCAGGAGTTGGGAGATCCAATTAAGACTAGCCCTGAAGAAATTGAGGATTTTGTAGCGATCCTTCTCTATATGGGTGTTTTCAACTTCCCTTCTCTGGAGGATTACTGGCACCATGAGTCACGTTTCAATGTGGTAGCTCATATTATGCCAAGGAAGAGATTCCAGTTGTTACAGCGGTTCCTTCATTTCAATGATAATCAGCAGAGCAATGAGAGTCCAGATTGATTTTACAAAATCCAACCTCTCTTTGAGATGCTTCGAGAACAATGTCTACTGATACTATCTACTTACAAGCACAGTATAGATGAGGTCATGGTAGCATATAAAGGTACAAGGGCTGGCAATCTCCGACAATATATTGCCAACAAGCCAGATAAGTGGGGCTTCAAATTGTTTTGTTGAGCAAGTTCATCTGGCATAATCCATGACTTGCTCCTGTACCAAGGGGTCTCCACATTCTTCAATGTTGCCCACAGTGTAATGATTCTGGCACGTCTGCTCTACCCTGTCTCCCTGGCTGCAATCAGCAGATGAAATGCACCTGGTGGCTGCTGCTGTGCTGTGCAATCTGTGGCATGCCTTACACCTGTGTCTTCCCTGATATATACTGACTCTGACAAGCAGACGGTGCCAGATTTTTGAAAGCCATTGTGTGAGTAGATATCCAGCGTTCCTTTCTGTCTGATCATTGTTCTTGACCTTGCCTTGCCTTTTGGATTTATGCCTCTACCTGCTCCCTGTCGGACTATTTGGATTTTGGTTGTTGACCTTGTTTCCTGCATCTGGTTTATGCCTCTGCCTGCCCCTTGCCTGACGCCTCTTGTTCTGATCGTTGACCCTGTTTCTGTCCTTGAATTATTGAGCCAGCCTAGCCCTCGGATTATTCAGCCTGGAGTCACTTCTTACCTGTGCTGTGGAGATCACTGCCTGCCGCCCACTGAGGTTTCCCCTCTGGGTTTCAAGTTCCACTCAAGACAAAAGCAGGTTAGTGGCTTTTCTGATCCCTGGAAAATCTGGAGAGACTACAAGTCACTAATCCCTCTTTCTGCCTCAGTGGTTCCTGGAAGCTGGGAGGAGTGTTACCTTTGTGACGTTTTCCTGTGGCTGAATAAACCTTTTAAACTTTCAGTACTGTGTCTGGCTGAATCTTGGGTCCACCTCTTTCTGATTCATAGCAGAAAAATCTGGCCAAAAATGGACCCATCGCCAGCACAACAGTGGCGCACCCACGTTGATGAGGCCCTTTCCTGGTTGGGTTCTGGCTTGGAGGAAATAATTTCCACATTACGTTCTGGCAATCTTGTCTCCGAGCCGCCACGTCACAAAAGGAGCCACGCCTATCTCCGCCTGAGATGTTCAGGGGAGACCCAGACCAGTGTCGAGCTTTCCTAACTCAGTGTGAAATTCATTTTGAGCTTCAGCCGTCATCCTTTCCCACTGAACGTTCTAAGGTGGCTTTTGTTATATCTCTGCTGGCAGGAAGGGCGAAGCAGTGGGGGACTGATGAATGGCAGGACAGGTCTGCATCTTGTACCTTCTATGAAACGTTTTCCAAGGAACTCATTCGAGTTTTTAACCCTGTTCTTCCAAGTCGTGAAGCCGCAAGAGGCTTACTGTCCCTCAAACAGGGTGATCAGTCTGTCTCGTCTTATATAATTGACTTTCATTTGTTGGCCGCAGATAGCCGTTGGAATGAGGCAGCACAGATGGATGCATTTATGCAAGGACTAAACGCAGACATCAAGGTGAGTTAGCGACCCCTCTTCCATGAAACAACTCGAGGACCTGGCTGCTCGCATTGACATTCGGCTGGCAGAGAGAGGGAAGGGGAAGCGACATGAGGAGGGTCGCTCCTCATTAACTCAGGGTCCTGCACTCTGGCATGAGAGAAGGAGTCGGTCACCTCTCACTGAGGAAAATGATAATTGTGAGCCCATGCAGTTGGGCAGAACCAAGATTACCCCTGAAGAGAAGGATCGTCGGAGAAGATTCAAGCTCTGTTTTTATTGTGGAGAGAAGGGACATTTAGCACTCAGGTGTCCATTAAAAAGGACAGGTTCAGCAGAGGAAGGGAGTTTTCTACTGAGCCGAAGTCAGCTAACTGCCTCCTCCTTGTTTCCTGCTCATTTTCGAACCTCTTTCATGTCTCTCCAGGGGGCCGTGTTTATTGATTCAGGGGCAGACACTGAATTCATGGATGAAGCATTCGCCATTAAGAACAACATAAAGCTCATTCTGTCAGCTGACACACATACAGGTCCTTCTCAAAAAATTAGCATATTGTGATAAAGTTCATTATTTTTCATAATGTCATGATGAAAATTTAACATTCATATATTTTAGATTCATTGCAGACTAACTGAAATATTTCAGGTCTTTTATTGTCTTAATACGGATGATTTTGGCATACAGCTCATGAAAACCCAAAATTCCTATCTCACAAAATTAGCATATTATTAAAAGGGTCTCTAAACGAGCTATGAACCTAATCATCTGAATCAACGAGTTAACTCTAAACACCTGCAAAAGATTCCTGAGGCCTTTAAAACTCCCAGCCTGGTTCATCACTCAAAACCCCAATCATGGGTAAGACTGCCGACCTGACTGCTGTCCAGAAGGCCACTATTGACACCCTCAAGCAAGAGGGTAAGACACAGAAAGAAATTTCTGAACGAATAGGCTGTTCCCAGAGTGCTGTATCAAGGCACCTCAGTGGGAAGTCTGTGGGAAGGAAAAAGTGTGGCAGAAAACGCTGCACAACGAGAAGAGGTGACCGGACCCTGAGGAAGATTGTGGAGAAGGGCCGATTCCAGACCTTGGGGGACCTGCGGAAGCAGTGGACTGAGTTTGGAGTAGAAACATCCAGAGCCACCGTGCACAGGCGTGTGCAGGAAATGGGCTACAGATGCCGCATTCCCCAGACCTGGGCTACAGAGAAGCAGCACTGGACTGTTCCTCAGTGGTCCAAAGTACTTTTTTCGGATGAAAGCAAATTCTGCATGTCATTCTGAAATCAAGGTGCCAGAGTCTGGAGGAAGACTGGGGAGAAGGAAATGCCAAAATGCCAGAAGTCCAGTGTCAAGTACCCACAGTCAGTGATGGTCTGGGGTGCCGTGTCAGCTGCTGGTGTTGGTCCACTGTGTTTTATCAAGGGCAGGGTCAATGCAGCTAGCTATCAGGAGATTTTGGAGCACTTCATGCTTCCATCTGCTGAAAAGCTTTATGGAGATGAAGATTTCATTTTTCAGCACGACCTGGCACCTGCTCACAGTGCCAAAACCACTGGTAAATGGTTTACTGACCATGGTATCACTGTGCTCAATTGGCCTGCCAACTCTCCTGACCTGAACCCCATAGAGAATCTGTGGGATATTGTGAAGAGAACGTTGAGAGACTCAAGACCCAACACTCTGGATGAGCTAAAGGCCGCTATCGAAGCATCCTGGGCCTCCATAAGACCTCAGCAGTGCCACAGGCTGATTGCCTCCATGCCACGCCGCATTGAAGCAGTCATTTCTGCCAAAGGATTCCCGACCAAGTATTGAGTGCATAACTGTACATGATTATTTGAAGGTTGACGTTTTTTGTATTAAAAACACTTTTCTTTTATTGGTCGGATGAAATATGCTAATTTTGTGAGATAGGAATTGTGGGTTTTCATGAGCTGTATGCCACAATCATCCGTATTAAGACAATGAAAGACCTGAAATATTTCAGTTAGTGTGCAATGAATCTAAAATATATGAATGTTAAATTTTCATCATTACATTATAGAAAATAATGAACTTTATCACAATATGCTAATTTTTTGAGAAGGACCTGTAAAGTGCTAGCATTGGATGGTCACAGCATGAACAATTCACACGTCAGGACGGAGGAGATTACCTTAACAGTTGGAGGTAATCATCAAGAGAATGTAACCTTCATGATCATAAATTCACCTGAACTTCCTGTTGTCCTAGGGGCCTCCTGGTTGCAGAAACACAACCCTCACATTGACTGGAAGAGAAAAGAAGTTCTGGTTTGGTCTGAGTCATGTCCCGCTGACTGCTTTTTGTCTGCTGCTACAGAGGTCATTGTGGAGAATGAGGTTGAGGAGACCTATCCGGATTTATCCAAGGTACCTCAAGAATACCATGATCTAAAGGAAGTATTTAATAAGATTAAGGCCAAGAACGCTCTGGCTCATGCTATTCATTTGGCTCGTCATGACTGTGATCTGCTCAGAGAGCAGTATGAGGAGGAGCAGGAGGCCAAAGCTGAGCTGCAGCGTGCCATGTCCAAGGCTAACAGCGAGGTGGCTCAGTGGAGAACCATGTATGAAACTGATGCCATTCAGCGCACTGGGGAGCTCGAGGAGGCCAAGAAAAAGCTTGCCCAGCGTCTTCAGGATGCGGAAGAGTCCATCGAGGCCGTGAATGTGAAATGTGCCTCTCTGGAGAAGACCAAACAGAGGCTACAGGGTGAAGTGGAGGTCTTGATGATTGACGTGGAGAGAGCTAATGTTCTGGCTGCAAACCTGGACAAGAAGCAGAGGAACTCTGACAAGGTTCTTGCAGAGTGGAAGCAGAAGTATGAAGAGTCAAGCCGAGCTGGAAGGAGCTCAGAAGGAGGCACGTGCTTTGAACACAGAGATGTTCAAAATGAAAAACTCCTATGAAGAAGCTCTGGACCACCTGGAGACCCTGAAGAGGGAGAACAAGAACCTGCAACAGGAAATAAGTGAATTGACTGAGCATATTAGTGAAACAGGAAAGACAATTCATGAACTGGAGAAGGGTAAGAAAACTGCAGAGAATGAGGTCAGGAGCAGGAACGATGCCCTAAGGTGCCAAAGAATATGGAGAAAGGCCAGGAGGTCGATGATCAGAATGTCACTGATTCAGTCAAGAACGGCCAACCGGAGACGGACCCCTGCCCCTAAGTACCAGGTGGGGCAGAAAGTTTGGCTCTCCGCCAAGAACCTACCATTAAGGGTAGAATCCCGGAAGTTGGCACCCCGATTTGTTAGACCTTTCCCAATTTCCAAGATCATCAACCCTGTCGGTGTACGGCTGAGATTACCCAATTCCATAAGGATTCACCCCACGTTCCACGTTTCTCAAGTCAAGCCCTTCGTGGAGCCCCCGACTTGGGGAGCTCCTTTTATGGCAGACAAAGAACTAATGAAAAAGGGCCGTGGAGCTTATGATTACAGGTCGACTGAAGGGGTAATTGCAGTCAAATGGTTTGACAACAAATGTGTCAACCTTCTGAGCAATGCCTGTGGGATTATGCCTCTTCCAACTGTCAACCGGTGGAGCAAGGAGTCTAGCGCAAAGATCGCTATCCCATGCCCGTCACTCATCCCTGCTTATAATGAGCATATGGGGGGAATTCTGACATGTTGGTTCACCTGTACAAGACCCCAGCTACGTCCAGGCGATGGTATATCCCCCTATTTGGATATATCCTTGACCTGTGCGTTGCAAATTCCTGGCTGGTCTACAAGAGGGACTGTGGCCTTCTCAACCAGAAGTCTCTCAAAAGGTTCCGCCTGGCAGTTGCCAACAGCTTGAACAAGCCAACAAGCCAGTATCCAGAGTTGGCCGACCATCATTCACTTCTTCCCTCTCACAGAAGAAACGATACACCCCAAAACCCTCACAACTAAAACCACAACCAGATGTGCACTATGATAATGTGGGACACTGGCCTCTTCATTCTGACAAGCGGGGACGATGCAACCTATGCCCAAAGGGTGTATCAAGGTGGAAATGTCAAAAGTGCAATGTTTTCTTGTGTTTGAACACAAACCAGGAGTCCTTTGTAGCATATCACCAAAAGTGAATATCTGAAAACAACAGTGCTATTGCACAATCACACCACTGAGGTGTGTTGACTTGCAGAGTTTAGAAATTTAGTATTTTCATAGGTTTGGCACTGTTTTATTGTGCAGTTTTTCAAAGTTTTCAAAATCACTAATAGTTCAATTAATCCACGAGAATTTGTATCTAGTACCTCAAAAATGTGAGTGCTGTTGTCTCACAAATGAGGTTTATTGAGATTTAGAAGCAGGAAATTTTTTTTGTCTTGTGTTTCGCACTACCATTAATTTTTTTTGTAGAAAAATTAATGTTTTGCACAAGGGCACTTAATAAGAAGTTGACTAAATGCGAGAGTGTTGTGCTGTTGCACTCTGTTACAGATGCAGTCAGCCTGAATATGTGTAAATGCATAATTTCATTGTTTGAAACTGTATTTTCATTCGTTGAAATGAAATGAAGCAATGTTTTGTAGCAAACTACCAGAAATAAAGTATATCTAATACCCTTGATATTTTTTTTGTTGCTTTTTTATTTATAAATTGCCATGTTTATGTTACTTTTTTTCCTGTTTGTGCAATTAGTTTGGAACTTTGCACTTTAACCATGAAGTGACATCTCAACCATTTGGTAGAGGTAAATATGTTTAAATGTAAAGGGTATGTAATAGAAAAAATTGTTGATTTTTGTTATAAGTCACCCAAGGACATAAGAAATGCAAAAAAAAGAATTTTTTCACAGAGCTTTTCTTAGTGGGGTAGTTAAAGGTTTAACTGGTCGTCGTAGATTAGACGCTGAAATGGCCTCCTGGCTATTGGCACTGAGGCACTGTGTTTTTCCTTTAACTCAGTTTTGGCCTGAATTAAAAGCATGTTGGGTTTTTTAGGCCACCATTGGGTATTTATAATTAAATGTAAGAAACCTGGCACAATTACACCTCCAGCTCCAAATTATTTGCAGAAAATCTTCCTTCAAACATGCATTTAAATCTGAAACACATTTCAAAACTGAAGCCACTAAAATTAAATCTATGCCACATTTTGCATCATAACAGGTTTGTTCTTCACATGCTTGAATGATCTGGGCTTTTCTTTTTATCCAGATTAAAGAATAACCCTTGGTTTTTGGAGTCAGGGATGGAGAGTTGCCATCCTTGAGAACAAAAGCTAAAGAGCAGAGAACAGACCTATGTTCCTCCTTCTGTTTCCCTCCAGCCCAACCTTTATCCATCATCTCTTCATCCCCCCACTAGGAACCAATACAAACGCCTGCCATCTGACACTCCCCTCCAAGGAGTAGTTCAAGAGCTGTCTTCTAAAAAAGAAAACACACCACGCACACACACATATGAGCTGCTGATATTAGTGAGGATCATGTCTCATGCTCTCCATCTAAAGTAGGGAAACAGGCCAAATGGCACAGAGAGAAACAGACGGAGGGGCAGACGAACAGACACTATTTCCCAGTGCTAATCAGGCCGTTGTGGACATCAAAACAGAATGCAGGATGATAGAGAGGGACTTCCTGTTGGTAGACTGTGCAGCAGAGGTCACAGCATGAGCATATCAACCGTTGGTCACTTGGTATGATGCCACCTGGCTGTGCCACCACAAGCAGGACCCCGGGATTTGTGTGTACGTGAAGAGACTTGGTGGGTTGGACTAAGCTCGGACGGGCAGCAGATGGTGGAGCCAGGGTGGGTCGAACATAGGAGCAAGGTGGACTAACACACATGGATGCACACTGTGGTTACACAGTCAGAGCTGCCAGGAATAGTTCGACAAATGCTAATCTGACAATCATACTCGACCAAACGTTTGTAACCATAAATAAATGTAGAGATTTATCCAGATTACTCTCTTCTTTCAGTTTCTTAGATTTTTTTTGAAAATATCAGTTTTATATGTTCTTTAATTAATTATTAAGGAGATGGCCTTTGACCTTCATATGCAATGCCTCACAAAAAGTATTCACACCTCTTGAAATGTTTACAGATTGTCAAACACAACCATAAACATTGTATTTTATTTTGGATTTATGTGACAAGACCTTTGAGGTATGTGTTTACCAGCTTTTAACTTCTATAGAGTGAAATTGTTTTGGATTTGCAAAATAGCTAAAGCGCAATCAGATTGGATATTTAGTGTCTGTGAAGACCAGTTTTCAAATCTTGCCACAGATTCTCAATTGGATTTAGGTCTGACTATGTCATTCTAATAAATAAATTTGATCTAAACCTGTTATGGTTTGCAAGATATAGGACCCCAAAATGCAGACGAGCAGGCATCGTGACGGTAAGTGCAAAAGATTTAATAACAAAAAACTCACTCACAGCAGGAGGCAGGAACAAAACAACAAACGGGCAGGCATGAGCAAAAAACAAGACATGATCTGAGAACAAGACATGAGCATGAGAAAAAGACATGAGAATGAGAAAAATGTTTCCACGATGACTAACTGAACAGGTGTGTTTAAATGGAGCATGGTACAGGTGGAAAACAACACTGATTAACATGGTGCAGGTGAACCGAATAAACCTAATTGACAGACAGAACAAAATGTGACTGGAGCAAAACAGAATCTTGAACACAAACTAGAAAAACATGAAGCAAAAGCATAACCAGATCCGAAAACCAAACTAGACAAAACATGAACAAGACGACAAAACAAAAGCATGAACCAGGAAAATAACAAAAGAACAAGTCAAAACCTTAACTGTGAAAAACATAAGAAAAAACCAGAAACCAAAAACCAAACAACCCCTAATCATAACAAAACCATGTCATCGTAGCCCAGCCAATATTTTTAGGGGCATCATGGAAGGTGAATGTCTGTTCCATTCTCAAGTTTTTTGTAGCATTAAACTGGTTTTCTGCCAAAGTTACTAGCTTCATCCATCTTACCATGAACTCTGACGAGCGCCCCTGTCTCTGTGGCAAAAAGAGAATTCCCATACTATAATGCGGCCCCTACCAGCATAGGGATTGTGTGTTCAGGGATTATATGCAGTGTTAGATTTCTTAGACTCTTCTGATCAGAGAAATTTATTCCATGTTTGCTGTGTCCCTTACATGGCTTGGGACAACCTGTAAATGGGACTTTATGTGGCTATTTTTTTGTTTTTTACAAAATGATTTCCTTTTTGTTACTCTTCAATCGTGGCACATCTAATAGTTGTCCTGCTGACAGCTGTGGACCCTATATACCGATGAGATGACTTCAGAACACAATTTGTTTCATTGGATTTTATTTAGGTTTATGCAAGTAAAGGGGGCTGAGTACACTTTTCAGATTTTCATTTATTTATTTATTGTGAAAACCATATGCAATACCTGGGGTAGGTCCATCATGCAATACCCCAATTAAATACATTGAAGTTTGTGACAAAAAGCAAAAATGTTCAAGAATATGAATAGGTTTGCAATCCACTGTATGTCTATAAACTGACACAGCACTGACTACCCATAATTAAATTTAAATATAATACTTAATGTTAAACATAACCTCAATATGAACAAACTGTGCTGAGCGAGCCAACCGATTCTTATGTGGACACAAATTGACTGATGCACAGACATACACATGCTTTTGTGGCACTGTGGCTGAGCAGCTGTCTCAGGAGTGGAGGACATCTCTATTGTTGGATAGTGATAGATGGGCTTCTGCAGTGGACTATAGATTGTGAGGAAAATGTCCCCAACCTACACTGTGTACCTTCATTATGGGAGTCGAAAAAAAATTATGTTTTGGAGAAGCCCTGTGAACAGCAATGTGTTTTTCCTGGTGTCTTTTTCCGTTGCGTGGAAGGTGAGGACAAAGCTGTCAAATTAGTATCATGCCAAATGAGTAGATGATGACACAACACCTCCACAATACTATTGTGTAAAGAAGATTGATTTCCTTTGAGAGCATGAAACTGTTTACTTTGAAAGGGCTGCTTGTTGTTAGGCCTCAGATCAAAGAATCCGAAGTTTTTTCAAGTACATATACTAAAACTCTGGTTACTTTTATGAGGACATTCTTTGACAGAACTTTTCTCAGTTACTCCTAATACTAAATGCTTGTTATGACTCGTTTTACCCAAACCTCACCCTCTTCAAATAAAATATGGCAACCGTATAAACACAGTTTAAATCTGGTGGATTTGTGAGAATTATGGACTTTGGTTTATGATGTCAAAATGTATTTAAACATTTATTAGGGTTGATCAAGTTGGCTTAATAAAGCATGACATCCAACCTTTTTGTTTAGAGTACATTTGGAGAGAAAATGGGCTAAAAAGGTCCAAAGTTCTCATATGGCTATGCACGGTTGATTTCATTCAAAAGACATAGAAAAGAAGATTTGGTCTTTAACATAAGTAAAATGTAAATTTGGTTAAAAAGTCAAAGGTTAATAGCCATCCACATAAAGACGAGTATTGATGCCAAATTTAGCTGAAAAGGCATCAGGGTTAATCAAATGAGCAAACTAGATCTGCCTTTTAACATCTTTATTTAGGCTGCATTTGGACCAGAGCATGAAACTGTTTACAAACAAACGTTCAGTTTAATTGTGTTTTTCTAGATTTATTAAAGATAAAACAAAAATGATATAAAACAGGAACGATTAAAAAAACTAGCTACAGGACATCGTCCTGCACTTAAAAAAACAATCAAAATACAACAAAAAAGATGAAAATGATGATAATTAGGAAACTGCATTAATTTGTTATAATTAGGCATGTCTCAGTAATTGTTTTAAAGTATTCCAAGATTTTAAAAATCTACATTTTCAAAACCATAAAAATTTCCCATCATACCACTCCTATGGTTTATGGAGTGGGTGGAGTTTTGAGCTGAGTGGCCCCTTTCTTCTATGTTTCAGGACATTACAGGTCCTTCTCAAAATATTAGCATATTGTGATAAAGTTCATTATTTTCCATAATGTCATGATGAAAATTTAACATTCATATATTTTAGATTCATTGCACACTAACTGAAATATTTCAGGTCTTTTATTGTCTTAATACGGGTGATTTTGGCATACAGCTCATGAAAACCCAAAATTCCTATCTCACAAAATTAGCATATCATTAAAAGGGTCTCTAAACGAGCTATGAACCTAATCATCTGAATCAACAAGTTAACTCTAAACACCTGCAAAAGATTCCTGAGGCCTTTAAAACTCCCAGCCTGGTTCATCACTCAAAACCCCAATCATGGGTAAGACTGCCGACCTGACTGCTGTCCAGAAGGCCACTATTGACACCCTCAAGCAAGAGGGTAAGACACAGAGAGAAATGTAGGCTGTTCCCAGAGTGCTGTATCAAGGCACCTCAGTGGGAAGTCTGTGGGAAGGAAAAAGTGTGGCAGAAAACGCTGCACAACGAGAAGAGGTGACCGGACCCTGAGGAAGATTGTGGAGAAGGGCCGATTCCAGACCTTGGGGGACCTGCTGAAGCAGTGGACTGAGTCTGGAGTAGAAACATCCAGAGCCACCGTGCACAGGTGTGTGCAGGAAATGGGCTACAGGTGCCGCATTCCCCAGGTCAAGCCACTTTTGAACCAGAAACAGCGGCAGAAGCGCCTGACCTGGGCTACAGAGAAGCAGCACTGGACTGTTGCTCAGTGGTCCAAAGTACTTTTTTCGGATGAAAGCAAATTCTGCATGTCATTCGGAAATCAAGATGCCAGAGTCTGGAGGAAGACTGGGGAGAAGGAAATGCCAAAATGCCAGAAGTCCAGTGTCAAGTACCCACAGTCAGTGATGGTCTGGGGTGCCGTGTCAGCTGCTGGTGTTGGTCCACTGTGTTTTATCAAGGGCAGGGTCAATGCAGCTAGCTATCAGGAGATTTTGGAGCACTTCATGCTTCCATCTGCTGAAAAGCTTTATGGAGATGAAGATTTCATTTTTCATCACGACCTGGCACCTGCTCACAGTGCCAAAACCACTGGTAAATGGTTTACTGACCATGGTATCACTGTGCTCAATTGGCCTGCCAACTCTCCTGACCTGAACCCCATAGAGAATCTGTGGGATATTGTGAAGAGAACATTGAGAGACTCAAGACCCAACACTCTGGATGAGCTAAAGGCCGCTATCGAAGCATCCTGGGCCTCCATAAGACCTCAGCAGTGCCACAGGCTGATTGCCTCCATGCCACGCCGCATTGAAGCAGTCATTTCTGCAAAAGGATTCCTGACCAAGTATTGAGTGCATAACTGTACATGATTATTTGAAGGTTGACGTTTTTTGTATTAAAAACACTTTTCTTTTATTGGTCGGATGAAATATGCTAATTTTGTGAGATAGGAATTTGGGGTTTTCATGAGCTGTATGCCAAAATCATCCGTATTAAGACAATAAAAGACCTGAAATATTTCAGTTAGTGTGCAATGAATGTAAAATATATGAATGTTAAATTTTCATCATGACATTATGGAAAATAATGAACTTTATCACAATATGCTAATATTTTGAGAAGGACCTGTATATTGTACATATATTGTACATTGTAAATTGTAAATTTGTATACTCTGTAATGCAGAATATTGCATTGTACATTGTATATTGTACATTGTAAATTGTAAATTTGTATATTCTGTAATGCAAAAACAGAACAAAAGAGCAAAGTGTACCGGAGTCAAATTCCTTGTTTGTATGTACGAACTTGACAATAAAGCTGATTCTGATTCTGATTCTGATTACATCCTCCCTTACTCTCATTTCTCCTAATGGGCTGTTGTAAGGTAACCAAACCTGACTACTATTGAATTATAATGGGAAGCAGAATGGTAAGAAGCAATAATATTCTGTTCAATAAGCACATCAATGCTTCTACTGAATTCAGTGTGTTTTCATACTATATTTTGCTTTAGTCCTCCTCCACTGTGTATTGATCTGCTGTCCTTTGCTGATGCTAACTAATGAACAAATGAAACAGCAGACTGTCAATGCCTTCAGTTGCATTCACAATAATAACATAAATGTCAATAAAACCATAAATAAATCTGTAATAATCAATGTGATTTTAGCATAACTTGTTTATTTATTTATTTTAAAAGCAATTAGATCATGTTCTACATATTTGTTTTAAATGTTTTTATTAACACTGTGATTCTGTGGGATTTTTATTGAATGGTAGAATACCATGAGATTCTAATAACGGGCCCATGTCTAGTTATATTTTCGGTTTAGTTTGTACTTTATAAAATTTTGTATTTCTGTGTTGAGCAGTATATTTTTTTCAAAGGCCACTATTGTGATGTTATGTGATGTGATGTGAAAACATTATTTATTCCCAAAAGTAAGAACAGCCATAAAATGAGACACCATACACACACAGGGTTTGGAGTTACACAAGGTGTAAATATCTGTTATCAGTGACAGGTGATGGAAAGGTGAGACCAAGCTGTTTGTCACACCCAAAACCTTCATCTATTAAATAATGAAACAGACATGAGCCTGGGTTGTTGTGTCCCAATGGCTTTAGACTGCACTGCATTACTTTCTTGGGGACTTTCTCAAATTGTACCCATACCATGTCCCCACCACCTTCAGTATAACAATACGCTACCCTGTGCTGTAATTTTGAAATGTGTTTCCTGATGTAACAATGTGATTTTTGCTCCTCTAAAGACGACAGATCCGCTTAAGGTGAATGCATAAACAGGCCTCAGCAAGATGAATAATGCCTGAATGTCAAACACACAAAGCCCATGTTGCATTGTGCAGCTCAATGCTGTCAGCCTTGTTCTGAGTCTCTTTCTAATTGCTGTCACAGAATGACATGAACACCTATCAAAAATGTTGATATGCTCTTTGTTTTCCAATATCGTCCTGGATCAAAACACACAGAAAGCAAATCACAAGAATAATATTTTTATTCTGCAACCTTAATAGAAAAGGTAATAGTTCCAGGAAGAAATTCACTATTATAATAATACATGTACCATTTTCCAGCTCATGTATCATGAGGTTTTGTTGTAAAAGTCAATACACAAGTAAGTGTATTTATAATTTTTTTTTACTACTCTGAGGAACTAGTATTATATAGTATTTTACAGACAAATACAACTAAAAACAATACAAAAGGCAGTTTTCAAATAATGAATACATTTTTTATTGGAAAATATTTTTAAAACCAACTAACCCTGTGTTAAAAAAAAGCAATTGTTCCCCATTTTAGTTCTGGTGAAAAAAAAGTTTAGTTACATTGCTACTGCTCTTTTACATGACAGTGGTGCATGTTTTCTCTGAAAATGGCAGAACTGGAGAACAGGTTCTAGAGTGTAATGGTTTGAAAACGTCCCGGTCTGTCCCAGTTGTTGTGTAGACTGAAAAAATTTTATCATTCTTGTGGGGAAGCCCTGGTTTATGTGAAATATTACTGAAATCAGTAGAAATTAATGTGCAAGCGCACAACATAATGGCTGCCGGATAGTTTAAAACCCACAAAAGACAAAGATTTCAACAGTGACAATGGCGGATTGCAGAGTACTTCAAATTTTAAATCTAAGAACGATTCTCCAAAAGAGAGCTTATTTTCTCTCATGTTTTGCAGGAAAAGTTTGAACATGTTGAATTTCAAAGAACATACCGTCAACTAGTGGAGTGATGAGGGAAATTACACCACCTTCATGTCTATTGTTGCTGTGTGAACGGAGATTGTAATGAAAGTGTTGTTTGCTGTGTGAACGGAGATTGCAATTAAAGTGCTGTTGTGCAGACGTGTTAACAGAAACGGGGGAAAAAAATCCTGTTTCAATGGATCGTTGTCATGTAAACAGGGCCTAATCCTGCACTTCAAGACTGTGATAACTGGCAGTCAATCTTTCACAACACCTAGGAGGACTTTTGTCCCATTCTTCTTTCCATATTTGTTTTAATCTAGCCACTTTAGAGGGTTTTCAAGCATGACAGGCCTGTTTAAGGTTATTCCCTAGCATCTTAATCAAAAAGAAGTCTAGACTTTGACTAGGCCACACTAAAACCTTCTCTTTAATCAGTTTTTATGAGTCATACAGAGGTGGATTTGCTGGTGTGCTGCTAAACATTCTCCTGCTGCATAACCCAAGTGTGCTGGCGGTTAATATAAACTGATAGTCGGACATTCTCCTTTAGGATTTTGGATACAGAGCAGAATCAGTTATGATAATTTGTCCAGGTGTTAAAGCAGCAAACCAGACTATTACACTGTGACCAACATGTTTGACTGTATGTTTTTTTTCCTGGAATGCTGTGTTAGTTTGACACCAGATATAACCGGAAGCACATCTACTGAAAAGTTTGACCTTTGTCTTGTCAGACTACAGAATATTTTCCCACATTCTAGAGGATTATTAGGATGTTTTTGGCTGCCTCTAGCAGGTTATTCGTCTAGATTCTGCAGTCTTTAGCTCTGTTCATCTAGAAGAGAGAAACATCAATGCTTGAGTTTTTCCTCTAACTTCCTGTTGCACTGGTTGTTACCACTTTGAGAAAATGGGTGCAGTATGTCAGGCTTGCAGTCTTCAAAGTCTTCTTCTATTAAAGACTTCACTTGAAAAAAATCTGCCTTTTACAAAAACAAAAGCGAGAGATTGAAGATGCCATTAATCTTTTTACATGTTAAGAAAGGTTAATTTAAAGCTAATTAGGCTGCTAACATACAGGTGAGGTGCAGAGACGTATTACTCACCAAGTACAAGGAGCTGAGACATGGAAGCATGGAGACCTCTGCCAGTGCTTGTGAGTAACGTTCCACCTCAACACACCCGGAGAGGCGAAGGGGGATTACAGCAGGGCACACGCTGATGCGCTGTTGTGGTGCAGAGATACTGGTGTCTTCCCCATTTCTTCACGGCTTCTCCTGGCCGAGGGAGGCGTGAGACGCTCAAAGAGGAGAGCCGGTTTGGGGCGAGAGGGGAAAATGACTGTATGCAAGCCAGCAAATTAGAGAGAAACGCAGCACGGACAAAGCAGTCCCTCCTGGTGTGGGTGTTATGATTTGGGGTTGTTTGGTTTTTGGTTTTGGGTTTTTTCTTTATATATTATTTCACAGTTTAAGTTTTGAATCATGTTTCTGTTTATTTTTCTGGTCATGTTTTGGTCTTGTTCATGTTATGTCAAGTTTGGTTTTTGGATCTGGTCATGCTTTAGTTTCATGTTGTTCTAGTTTCTGTTAGTTTGTATTCAAGAGTCTGTTTTGCTCCAGCCACGTTTTGTTCTGTCTGTCAATTATCTTTATTCGGTTCACCTGCTCCAAGCTAATCTGTCTCCTTGCTCCACCTGGTTCACGCTCCATAAATTTACACCTGTTCAGTTACACATTGCGGAAACATTTCAAATTATGCTCATGTCTTGCCTTTTCTTGATCATGTCGTGCCTGTCTTGCTTGCCTCATCTGCCTGTTTTGATCCTGCCTCATCTGGAGTGAGTTTTTGTTAATTAAATCCTTTTCACTTACCATCATGCTGCCTGCTAGTCTGCATTCTGGGTTCCTACGCTGCACACAGCCTAACAGTGGGACTGGCAGCGTGGATCAAGAAAATGCTACAAAATATCTTCACTGAGAACAAAGTGGAACCAAAGTCAAATTACTTGTTTTTGTGTACAAAATTGGCGCTCAGCAAAAGTTGATTTTGAATTGAATAAAGTTTTACAAGTGTATTATATTATTCTAAATAAGATTTTTTTTAAACTATGAAAAGGCATAAATTTGCCAAGAACACAAAAGACAACCTGTTTTAATATGCATACCTGTACACACTCAAACACAGAGGTGGAGAGATTTCACAGGTCAAACTGTGCAGAGGTAAACTGAGCAGACTATTGGCTTGATGATGCAATCCTGGTACACCAGCCATTCATGCTGTAATGACTGGTGTACCAGGATTTTATTAACCAGCCTAAAGTACCAGAGGACTAATCTCTTCCCTTGGGCCCTCATCACTAAACCAGATTGACTTTACTGATGTCACAGCTGTAGAGCCTGATTGTGGGTTTCATGAGGGCTTAGATGGTATAAAAAGAAGGAATGAAACAGCACAAGCTGCTTTGAAGCTTCATCAGTGCCAAAAAAGGAAAAGTGGTTTTGATTAAAACATATTGTGTGTTGAAATGGCCCAGTCAAAGTCCACACCTAAATTTAATGTGGAATCTATGGTAAAACTAAAGTAAAAACAACAACAACAAACGCCTCTATTGAGGACTTTTGCCTCTTTGTATGGGGCTGATTTGGATTGGAAATAGTCTGGATAGTATCCAGACTATTTAGTTTATACTCCATCACTTCCATCCACTGATACCTCCTTCTTTATATCCTTAACATCATCACTCTCCTTTTATCCTCTCTCATGTTTGCATCAGTTCATCTAATTTCCTTCCCTCCATTTCTTGGGATTTTCCCATATAAGCTCCCACATGTTCATATATTACTTCAAAGCTGGAAAAGATAGGAACAGCCGCCTAGGGAAGCAGAAATATATATGTGATTTCCCAAACTTAAATTTAATTAATATTGTTAATTAATATAAAACTCCCAGTTCAACATATGTTCAAGTATATTTTTAATAGAGCATGACAAAGAGTGGGATAAGCAAAAGAGTATCTCCCAACAGCTACAGACTATACTATTGTGCATACTAGAAAAAGGGAGTTTGATACTTAGTTGGTGAGATAGCTAAATAGCTTTTTTATGCTTTTTGGGCATTAGGACCCTATCAGATTGAGTCAAGCACATAAACCACAATATATACACTGGTCATATTTACGCTGAATTATTTTAGCCTGATTACAGATTCTGTAAAACAAAGTTGTGATCTGTAAACTGTTTATCCTATTTGTAATAACAGTAAAGGGGCTATTCATTCAAGAACCACCAATGATGTGTGTGTATGGTTGTCTGTAGTGTACCACTGCTTGTTGCCTAGTGCTGGACTGGTGACCTGTTTAGGGTGTACCCCACCAAGGATGGATAGATGGACAAATTACACCTTCACTGATTGTTAACTCCTGAGACAAACACAAAGAAAGGGAAATGAGTGGATTCAGGATTTATGCCCACTAAACAATGTAACTAATATAAAGAAATGTTTAAAATCTAGCTTATCCTTCCCCAACATGATGTGTATAATGAAATCACGTACACAGCTACATATTTGAAGCTAAAAAATTGCATCAGTATCACATTATTTGACCTGTTCTTAAATTTGATTCCCAGCTTGCCATTAGGTAGATTGTGTTTGCCCTGATAAATTGTATGAATGTGTATTTTAGAGCTAAGTATTAAGAACAATGTAAATCCCAGGGATTTATGGGAGTTATCTATAACTGACACGTCATCAGACACGTTCTTCTCCTCCTCCTGTGCCTGTTCTGTTAAGAGTCATTTAATCTCTCTGTCTGTCCACAACTCCCTCTGTTAAAAACATTAGAATAAAATTTACCCTTCCAGCTCCCTAATGGTGATGATGATTCAGCCTCTCAATTCTCATTGCAGCATTGACAGTTTTGGGGCTAATCCACTTTTATTGCATTGCAGGCCTTTTATTTAAGAAACTATTTCATATTGGATTTAAAGGTGTTAACTGCAGTTCAGTTTTAGAGAGCCAGCTGTCCCCTCTTTTTTAGACAATAATAAGCACCGGCAGACAAATGTGCCTATGTAAGTAAGAGTATAATCCCTGAATCAGTGGGTCTGTGAAAGTTTAAGGGTATACACACACATGCAAGTATGTTTAAAGCTATTAAGTGAGTTCTTTGTTTTGTTTTTTTAAGTTTTGGATCTAATTTATCCGTTTTACATCAGTAACATCAGTTTTTAAAAACATAACAAAAATAACACTAGTAAAAAAACTAAGTTTAAAAATGTAATTCTTTGATTATCACGATTCACTGTAGAAAGAATAATGTATACCTTTCAGAGAAACAAGTTTCTTTCATAATTTAAAATTGTTGCACTTTCTCAAGCTGTATCAAACTGCCAGTGTACAACTTTGTTTGTCAGTTTGTATTTAACAAATAATCAACCAGTTTCGGGGAATGTTGAAAAGCGAACTGCTGACATTTGAGCTGGTTCATGAATCCTAAATATAAAGCTCAGCATGTGCTGCTACGGTCATACCTAAAATGATTCAAACCCCATTGCTAATTAGTATTATGGGAAAATACAGAAAGCAGCAGCTGCTTCCAATAATTAAAAAAAGAACAATGTAAATGGTTCAACAAAGCTGATATTACAAGTGGTTTTTCCAAACTCATCACAAAACTTAGAGCACCCTTTTGTTGTCATGATTCATATCCAGACATCAGCTTCTGACATTGTTCCTAAGGAATCTTATCCATGTGATTGTGGGACAAAAGACTCCAGCTCATTAATATTCTTGGTCTAACATACTGCAGTAGCCTTTTTTAAATCTCACCAGAGATCAAGTTAAGGTCAGGCCACAATGGTGGCATTTTAGTATCTTCCAGGACATTTTCTGAAACCAAGCCTTGGTGGACTTTCAGGTATACTTGGGATTATTGTCCTGTTTGAAGGACTCAACTTGAGCTTGATGCTCAAGCTTCAGCCTTATCTCTAGGAACAAGTATATTTTTCTATCCGTCCCCTTGTTTTTGCAAGGCATCGATTTCTTCGGTGAACATTTTGGACAATTCTCTTGACGCTGTCCTATTTCCAACATGCAATGAAACATTAATATAAACAGTCCAGATATTTTAGGTGTACTATTTCCAACAAATCTGATGCAACTAACAAAGTCCAGTGTGTTTGACACCTCATCAGATTTGCAAATGTGTTCTTTTAACAAATATTGTGCTCAAAGTGTTGAATAATTTTGAGATGGCAGTAGTCACTGTAAGTGGGATTTAGTGTTGAATTCAAATAAAATATTAGTAATATTAGATTTATTTAGTTTTCTAAACTGTTTTAATGTCATTAGTTTTGCAAACACTTAAACACTTGACTCAGCCAGTAACTTCCACTTCCTCATCAGCATTTTTCTTAGTGTCACCTTTCTGGCTAAGATGAGCCAACATTAGTTTTACTTTGACTGACCAATTGTTTGTGTGCACCTTTAAGAAAGAACTTGACTGTACTACTCCTTGTCCATGGCTGGTTATAAGACTCTTGAGATTAATGTATTATCCATAGCAACTGAAGGTACATGATAAAAGGGCTACTTCCAGCGTGTGAATCAGTTTTTCAGCATTCATGTATATACCCTCCTGATCTCTGTAGCCTTCAAAAAAAGTTTAAGGTAAACATGACCCATAAAAGACAAAATATTTTTGATGTGTGTGCACACATTGATGCCCTTCTGCAGGGAATGCTTTGTGAGCTACCAGACAGTTTACCCACTACAGCAGACTGAAACTGTTCCTTGGTAGTATATGGACAACAGTGGAGAGGTTCACTTGTTTTATTTAATCTATAGGGCATTCTTTATTTCTAAGTTATATGTGAGCTGCAATATTACATCATTGTAGGAGTTTGTTAGGGGTTCATTGGCTGACCAATTAGAGTATTTTGAGGTCCATGGTCTGATGAAACATCACAGCTTAACTGTTGCAGTACTCAAAGCTAATAAGCCACAAGGGCATCGTTCATGGAGGAGGAAGATTATGAAAATCTGTCACTGATCTGAAAGCAAAAGTTAAATGTACTTTTACTCTGAACTCAAATTACCTTTCCTTTCCTTGTGTCTCGGGACACTCAATTAATGTATAATCCATCCATCCGTCCGTCCGTCCATCTTCTATGCACATCACAGAGCACACAGAAGCACCCAGACAAAACACACGCATGCACAGGGAGAACATGCAAATCCATGCACAAAGACCCTAGGCCAGCAACTAAACTCAGGACCTTCTTGCTGCAAAGCAACAGTGCTACCAAATGCACCACTGTGCAGCTCAATGCAAATCAATTCAGTTTAATTCATTAAAATTATACTTGATTTAATGTGAGTCTCTTAAATTCAGTTCAGTCCAGTTTAATTAAGTTTTATTCAGATTTGTTGAAGTGCAAATCAATTTCACTCAGTTCTGTTCTATTCTATTCAGTCAATTTTAATTCAGTTGCCATTCCACACAATTTCCACATTTTTAGAAATAATCTAATTCTAATCTAATTTTTAGAAACATGTGTTTTAGACAAAGCTTTCAAAACTAACAGTTAATTTATATATGTTAGAACAGTGCAATATCTAGTTTACTTTAACATCAAATGTAGGTGTGTGTCTGGTGCATTTTTGGTTAAAACATCTTTCTTTTTCATTCAGTAAAGTAACTTCAGGTGTGTATAGTAGCCAGAAAGTTTATTCAAGTCAGAGCAGTGTTACTTTAAAATAATATTACTCGAGTAAAAGTAAAAAGTGTGGTGCAGTAAAACTATTCACATAGGTAAATTTCTTTCAAAGTGTTACTCAAGTAAATGTAACTGAGTAAATGTAACTAGTAACTACCCACCTCTGCTTTCAATAGAAATTGGTTTATCACCTAATTTAATACAACAAGATTCAGTGTTTGCAATTTAAAAAATATCTAAATAAATCAAGAGGATGCCCCATTGTCAATGTTGTGGGTTTGGAGGCAGGACCGGGATGCAGAACATGGCGAGGAGGCCGCATGGTGAGTAGATGAAGTTTATTAATGAAACTGAAGGTGGACTTACAGAAGGCAGGCAGGCAGGCAGAGTACAGGCAGGTTATCCAAAAGCTCAAGTTCAGGAGGCAAAACAGAAAACAAACCACAAGGAGAAACTCAGGAAGATAGCAAGGGTTGATAACGTAAGGAACCAGCGGGGAACAATAAAAACTAGAGAGCTTATAAACTGAGGGAAGTGGAGTATGGACCAATGAGACAGGGAGGAAGGTAATAAGAGGAAACATGAAACAGGTGTGGACCAGGCTGCAGGGAACTGAGGGAATATGTTACTATGGAAATGGGAGCTAGAGAACACAGAGACTAAACTAAAGACAACTGTAGGGACAGGAAACATAAACTCAAGGCTAAATCTGGAAGGAACACTAACTAGACAAAGCAGGGACAAGAAGAACTATACTAAAGAGCAAGGCTGGGAAAGAACAACTAATCTTGAGGGAAACAAGCAACTGGGTAAATAATAACAAAAGGGGGTCTAAGGCCAGAGGGGAAAAGGAACTAATAAACTAGAAGAATGCAGCAAGAATAAATAACCTAACAGTAAACAAGCACAGAAACACTAAGCGAGAAACTAAATTAGAAAACCCAGTGAAGTAAGGAGAACTGTAGTAATAAGGAGAAAGCAACCACCAAGGGAACTATGGGCGAGGGGAGAAAGAACTACTAAAACTAGGAGGCAGGAGAGAGATCAAAACTATCAGGATGACAGAAGGAATAAACAAACAAACAAACAAACAAACATAACTACTAAACCCAAAGGAATAGAAACACTTAACTGAGAAAGTAAACAAACACAAAACCCAAAATGGCAGATCCTGACACCCATATTCCAATCCCCAATTAAGGAAGAGTGGAGAGAATGAACCGATTTCCACATAAGAAGATGAATGACAGAACCAGGCTCAGGAAGGCCAACCATCTGCAATGACAAGCTCAGGGATGACAAACTATGTAACTTTAGATATAAATATGGTTACATCCGGGGTTATTCAAAATGAGAGAAGAGAAGGTTATCTGTGTGACGGGTTACTTTGCAGTCAAGGTTTACAGCAGTAAAACGTTGTTGTAGAGGCACCAGATTCAGAAATTTCACAACAAAAAGGGAGTACAATAAAATGAAGGGCAGTTCCATAGTCAGCCCGTGTTTTTACAAGACTAATTTGCCTTAGAGATAGACGGCCTGGAGAGAAAAAAGTGTTGTACACACTAAATTTTGTGTGTGTGTTTATATAGGGGGACGGGTGTATGTGTGCCCCCTTGATCTGCAGGCTGAGGTTACATTCATACCTGCTGGAGGTTTTTCTCACAGACTCTCAGAAATCTGTCACTGTCACATTTCATGTCCTTCTCCAGCTCTCAGACTTTTTACACTTTCTTCCTCTTCGTCTGCTTCCTTTTTTTCCGACTTTCACATTAATTTATTTCTCCCGTCTGTGTGTGGTTTCTGGGCACAGATTTCTTTCCCACAGAGACCTTATACATTCTCTTTTTTAAAATCCCTCTCACTTTTTGATCTCTTTCTCATTATGTCTACCTTTACCTCAATCCAAGGATCTTCACACTGCATCTGTTCCAAGCAATATGCTCCTTTTTTCTGTTAAAAAAATAATGTCGGTTTTGTTATGGCGTATAGCGATTTCTGTTGGAAGCTTACTATTAAGCAGGATATTAAAACTCCAGCAAAACAACATATTATTGATGGCATGTTGACTTCTTAAAGATGGGCGGTATGTTGGAAAATTTGAACCAGTATTCTTTGTATCTTTAAATGATGATTATTTAGGTTTGGAAGGACAGAAAAAGTAGGAAATTGCATTTAAACGTGAGAGTCTTATGTAAGAGCTTAAATTAGCCAGTAACTGCTTTTACGATTTAGGTATGATTGGTTTAGCTGCATGGTGGCGCAGTTGGTAGCACTGTTGCCTTGCAATAAGAAGGTCCTGGGTTTGATTCCCAGCCGGGGGTCTTTCTGCATGGAGTTTGCATGTTCTCCCCGTGCATGTGTGGGTTCTCACCGGGTACTCCGGCTTCCTCCCACAGTCCAAAGACATGACTGTTAGGTTAATTGGTCACTCTAAATTGCCCTTAGGTGTGTGCATGGTTGTTTGTGTGTTGCCCTGCGATGGACTGGCAACCTGTCCAGGGTGTGCCCCGCCTCTCGCCCATAGACTGCTGGAGATAGGCACCAGCTTCCCCGTGACCCACTATGGAATAAGCGGTAGAAAATGACTGACTGACTGACTGGTTTGGAATGAGTTGTGGAGACCAATAAAGACATTACGGTAATTAAAAATGTTTTTCTAACAGATAAACTCACATCCAAACGCACGTGCTATAAAAATGTATCCCCGCCCTACATTCTTTCTGTTTCTGCATTTTTATCCCAGTTAAATGTTTCTGACAAAGATAGCCTAGTTGAATAGAAAAAAAGGTTTTTACAAGACAATTCCCTTTATGCAGTAGAGACCAACCTGGCACTTTGTCAAAAACAGTAATTTCCCCAGTCCACAATCCACAATTGCAGAATGCATAGAAAACATTCCCTTAATATTTCTGTTTCAAAATGTTTGCCCTTTTCTTTAACAAATGCTTGCAACCGGAGTTTTAAAAGGACAATATTAAAAATGTATGATTGAAACATAGAAGATGTAACACTGTTTTATAGCATCTGCTTGGAGCCACAAGTAAATTCTTGCTCATTATATGCAAGTATTCAGTGATTATTTTTATTGATCTATAGTCTAAAGGAATGGGGTAACACAAGGGAAAGCCTGCATCATAGACTAAAATCAATGCTTTCATACTAATTGGGTTGGGAACCACTGGAAGGGAGAGCTCTCCATGGAGAGATTGGTCAGGGATGAGGTCATTCAGTTAGGGAGAAACCAAAGAAAAAAATAGGAGCACAGAAACTTTAAACTTCATCTTAAAAGTCCTTTGAAAGACGCAGGTTGATTGGACAGATTTATGCACAGAAATATTTACTATGAGTAGGGAGAGACATTTAAATAAACCAACTGGTATAAAGAGATTCTATGGAATAATTCACTCATTAACAAACACTGGGAAGCAGCCCATAATACATGGAGTAAAAATATTATTATAATACGCTGAGTGCGTATTATAAACAATTTCCACTATGAAATTAGCACATGTTAACTGAGCAATCTGTTTGATTTTATGTACAGTTTGCAGAACCGTTTCCAGAGAATGCACCACAATACACGGTACTTCATGAAGAGATTATATATATAATGTTTCAAAGAATGCACATTAAAATGTACTGAATGTTTGAAATATTGCAAGGACTAATACAGACAATAAAATCTGCATAAAGTCCCAGAAAACAAAGTCAGTCTCTCAATTTGTTTTTCAACCAAAGACTTTACTACAGTATTGGAAGCTTTAGGTAACAACCATAAAACTGAAATATGGATGGGAATATTTAATGGCTAAGAAGAGCCACATTTATACACCATGTTTGAAGCACCCCATTGATTCAACGTGCATTATTTCTGTTTTAACACCATTAAAAACTGTTGATGAAGGAACTTAGAGGGATTTTGCAATAATAGGTGAAGAAGAATGTACTGGCTGTGAATTTGTTTAATGTTAGTTGTGAAAATGCAGTATAATTACTTTTTTATGCTTGTTAGTTCAACTAGAAACTATACTAGAAACTTCACTAGAAACTCATAATTTCAGAAGATCAGTGATTGATGGCTGCTGTAGAACTTGGACACATTTCACAAACACTGAGTGATTGAGATTTAGCTACAATGGTCTTTTATTTAAATCTTCTCATTGCTCCTTTAAATTAAGGAATGCTCAACCATTAGGCAAAGGAATCAATAAATTTTGATAGACTTGAGAGTAATGAATAATATAGGATGAGACTGATAAACATTAATTCATAAATATAATTCACATATACTTTATAATCACTACATTTTGCATACAACCTTTATTTGGTACAGAAAAAAGCTGTCCGACACGAGCCGTTTAATGGTGACTATGCTTCAGTTTAAACCCTGCAGTGGAATCTTAAAGTCATTTTTACTAATCTACTCATAGCCAACTGTAAGAAATCCATTTCTGTGACTGTAATAAATAATGCCTACATACCACACCCTAATTTGTCATTTTCTGTTAGAGTTAACAGACTTAAATAAGATGAACTGCACTGAATCAAAATAGATAGAATGATAGAATCCTAATGTAGAAGTAAATTGTAATTGTCTTTGCTTTTTTATTTTTTCCCTTCATAATTAATCAAAAATGCTTGACTATCAAGAGAAAGAGACTGAAACACAATCATTAGGTACATGGGTACAAAATTAATTATTTAATGATTTATAGGCATGAAGTGGAAAGCAGTTGGAATGAAAAGGCTATACATGGGGGACAAACTAACCCAGGAGCCTTTTCACCTCACGATGTCCTTCAGTTATTTTTAGGTCAAGTTAAGGTGTTGAACTACAGCAAATTAATGCTATTTGTCTGTTGCTCTGTATTGTTGTTTCTCTTGCAAGTACTTAAGGTTGGGAGAAAGGCAAACAATTTAAAACAAAACCGTAGTAGGAAACAAATCAATTGTAAGCGGGAACATGACAGGCAGGGCAGAAGTAAAGCTTTACTTGCATTTAGAAGGAAGAAGATGGCCAAAAAGCTATGTCTTTTTAATCTTTTTCCTGGAGATACACATTTTAAAAACAAATCTTTAGAAACATAATTAGGGCAACTGAAAGAATTGAAGAAAAGAGCATGCTTTATCGCTTTATCCTACTGATGGGGCTTTAGAAATCACTTATGACCTCAATTTTCCAAAATGAACAAAAAAATACCTTTAATACACAAACTAAGGCCAAAGTGGGAGCCACTTGAAAAATATGATATTTTTCTACTTCAGTGCCACTGTAGAAGCATGCATCAGAGGTATTTTATATTATTCATGGATTCCCAATTATCCTGAAAACTCCAGAAATCTTTTACCAAAAATCAATGTAAAGCAATGTATTTTAGACCCTTGCAATTATGTTAAACTTGCTGCTGGTTGGGTCCCAGATTTATGATTTTGCACAATATTTATGGAAAATCAGTTTATGGCTCGGACCCCCATCATATTTCTGCATTACTGTCTCCTCACCATCAACGTCATTGCTTTACGTTGGAAAAAGCAATGTGCAGCTTTTGCCGTCAGGAACAGCAAGAGGAATGACACCTGAGTAGTGTTTCTGTATCGTTTAACAACTGTTGTCCCACTGAATTTGCTGAATAAAGTGCTTGCTCTGTTTTTATGAACATCATATTATGTAGCAAGAATTTCAAACCTCTACATGGGTTTTCTACATTGTAGAAAACAAGAAACCACCCATGTGTTTATCAGAAAACAACTTGAGAGAAAAAGGAAAGGCAGCTGTCCAATAGATTGGCAGAGAACTTATAAATGATGATCCTTCTAGAAATGTCAGAGGATACTCACTCACACACATTTGTTTTTCTATAGTTGCAAAGACTCTTACAGATACAATGAATTCCCAAACCACTCATCCTAACTTTTATAATGGTGACTAAATGCTCTGCCCTAATCCTTTCCTTATACCTGATTTCTATATCTAAGCCTAAAAACAACACTTAGCCCTCCTAAAGCCATCTGTTCAGTTATTTCCGTCAAACCATAATTTTCTTTCACACTCACAATGTTAAGCATACATAAATATCCATACAAGCACACACACACATACACACACTTTCATTTCAGTGTGTTTTAGTGGGGGGACTGTGGTACCTTGGAGCATCACCTTTATTTTCAGTAAGTTAAGTCACAGTTCTGATCCAATATGGTTGTATGGTAGAGAATATATAGTTTGGCCAGTGTTGTTCAGTTTTTCAAATAACAACAAATGTCATCTCAATTTTAATCCAACTTAGTCCAATTAAATGAAATCTAATTAGGTCAAAATTTTAATCAATCCACTTCAGATTTAGATCCAGTTGAATAAAATTCAAATTCAATCCAAATTACAGTATGTAATTACTGTATAATACCATCAGATTATGTGCCCAGTTTATACCGATTGGTAAGAAGCTATCTATGCAAGAAAGCCCAAATGATTTAATCAAGTCATTGACTTTACAGCAATCCCTGATCATAAGAAAGGTGCTTTCTTTGGGGGAAAAAAAGAGCAAAGAAAACAATATTTTCAGCAATGTTAGCTGAGGGGGAAACTGAGGAGGTGAAATCTCATAATCTGATAATGTTTTTTTTTCAAAAAATGTAATGAACATGTTTTGTATAGCCCATACACCTATCCCAAATGTTTAAAAGGAAGTATAACGGGTTACCTTTAAACTTTCTCCTGCCTATTTTGTCCATCAGATGGAAATCCGTATTAAGCAATAATCTGGTACCTGGCACCAAATGGTGAAATTTATGCTTAATCTGTACATTGTCTCGTTTAAGTAAAATAAAAGTAAATAATAGACGGAAATTTCTAAGGAGGCATTTTCTGAGTTTCCATATTTATTTTTATTTTGTCCTTTACACTCTATACAGTTCCTTTTATTTTCTAACTCTACTCCCAAACGAACAAGAGTCATTACCTTTTTCAAAGCATTGAAACAGACCTGTGGCAGTACGAGCACGTTTAAATTCAATATCATTTTTGGCCTTGTGAAACCCCACAGGCCCGCAGGCGGGCATCATAAAGAGCAGCCTCAAGCTCTCATTTTTCTGAGCTGTAATGTGAATCTTTTTTGTCGCTCATTTTATGGCCTCAGATTATGTTTGGTTATTTTTGGAAACTGGGAGGTGAGTAGCTGTTGGAGTGTGACGCGAGTAACTAAAAGGGCTCCTTAAAAGTTCCCTGTGCACCATATTCAAATGGTTTTTGTGTGCATTCCTAATATATATTTTAAATAGTGTAGTTGCATCAATATTTTCAGATGTAAATAAATTATTTAGAATAAATACTTGACAGGATCATATTAAGGCAGTGTTTTGTCGCTGGTACAGCCATGCTAAAATATTTTTCAGTTTTAGATTAGCAATGCACTCTAATTTGAAAATGTTTCTTTTTCTCATTTTTCATATTGTGTTCATTGTTTGTTGTTGCAGGCTGGTCTATTAGTCATTGAGGACTCACTGGGATTTCTCTTGGAAGACTGTCATGTAGCAGTGCAATAAACAGTAATTGAGATAAAGGAGCGGGTTAGGAAGAACCGGGTGCTCTATTACTCAATATTATAGACTGCGGGCTGTTTAGCTGGTTGTATAACACTTACTAATATTCCCCAAGAGAGTGAAAAGGAGCTGAGAAGATTCCAAAACTGTGAGATGCAAGTTCCAATGATACAATAGGAAGTGGACGTGGGAGTATTCCCTCACAAAGATGTGAACTGCAACTTTACTCGCAAATAGAGATGCAACATGAAGAAGTCATAATTTTCAATTTACGCTTCAGCTTCAGGAAATAAAATGTCTGTATATCTGCAAAAATGCAAACCCATAGGACTGCATGGAAATAATTCAGATTGCAAATACTGGTTGAACATTTTGTTGATGCTTGTCGTGTGCGCCAAGATAAGAACATAAAGTCACCTTCAACTTAATTTTAGGTCCATGTTTAACTAAACTAAAAGTTAGGATGGGAACTGGCAAGTAAAAAACAAAATAATGTGCAGAAATTAAACTGTACAAAAAATATGGGTTTAGGAAAACAAAGGCAGTAGTGAAGAAATAAGTAAGTGTTTGAGAAGAGGAGAGGGATGAAAGCAAAATAATTAAGTATCCACAAGCACTTGAGGTCCTGCTTTCTCTCCTTTCTTGTTGTGATCTGCCCACATTGAGGTAGAATAGTGGTGCAATCCACAACCACCAGTGATAAATGTATATCTTTGCCTGCTTGGGTCAAATAGGGCATCATGAAACAGAAATGTCATTTTTCAATGCAGGTTAACATATAAAACAGGAGTTTTTTTATTCAGCTACTTTAGTGTCCTTCCACGCTTCAAAAACAAGCATGTTGGATTAATGGGATGCTCTAAATTACAAACACAAAATGAATAGATTTACGGTAAGTCCTGCATTTGAACACAGCTTCACATCATCTGACCACAATAATGAGCATTACAAAATGCTTTAAATATAATTTAAATGAAATGTTACTTTATTCCAAAAATTAGATATGAAAAAGAAAACGAATGTATTCACTTAAGCAATTTCTTTTACTGGGCTCCTAAAGTTGTGATTGGGACCATACAGCAGGGAATGAGACATCAAGTGGACGGTCTTGATACCACTAGTAAAGATGTGTTCTTTTAAAATGAGCATACTTTACTCCCCAAAACTGACAAAAAAATAATGGTTTTAACAGTCTTTAACCACCCACTGACGAAACACTTTTTAGAAGGTGTATGTAGACACAGACCAGAGTCACGCCCACTTACTGCTGGTTCTGCCCCTACATTGGGCATCACTTAAATTTTTGTCATTTAAAATAGCCCTGCCATTAGCTCTGACATCTGCGAGGAGAGTAAACAAATTATCTGCTCTCTCTGTCGTTCCCTCACGTCTCAGAATACAAGGCAACGGCAGTTCAGCTGTGCTGGGTCCTAACCCTACTTTTACACCTAAAAGCATCACAAGCTCATTCAGATCTGGGGTAATAACTCTGAATCGCTTCCATACTCCTCCTTCTTCTGAGGAAGAAGCCAAGTGTCTTCTCCACGGTCCTGTACACGTGCTCTTATGTTGCTTTATGACCTTTGTTGTTATTTGTCAATACGGCTGAATTTTCTATCAATCCTCCCTGTGGTCAGATATTATTCCCATTTGCTGCGACTCTGTGTGTGTATGCTAGTCCTGTGTGTCTCTAACCACTGGAGATGGGCACCAGCTCCCCCGCAGCCCAGCAAGTAGAAGTGGGTATAGACATTGGATGGATGGATCGATGTGGTGCACCCAGAAGTTGTTATCATTACCCATAATACAGCTGCTGATTTATTGCCTATGTTTCTATGGTCCTACTTAGGAGTTTTTGACCTGCTCTTCTAGGCTGTTCCACTTTGTAACCTTCGTCATCACTATCCTGAGCAGCAGGTCTGTTATCTCAGCCTGACTAGAGATTATTCCTCCTCTCTATTGCTCAGTTGCGGGAGGCGCCTCTGATTACGCATGCTGAAAGCTGAGTTTAAAGTTGTTCTGTGGGAACAGATAATTTGTGTTTTTTTTTGTGCATAGACTAGGTCCTACTTTACCTTTAACCCACTACCTTAAAGGGTGAAGCCTATTGAAACTAAAATGTTGGATACATACTGTAACCTCAGATTCTGTGATTATAGGTGCAGCCCCTTAAGATTTGGGCCTCAGTGGTTCCTAATTGGCTGAAAACGTTATTTGGCAGATGTTTTCCTGGTATCAGTATAATTTATCCTTAGTGAAACAATTTTGAAAGGTTTTCCCCATCCTATCCTTATGAAATATGCTGCACTCACTCATCCATTTAAAATTTATTGAAAGAACTTGCATAAAATCAAATGTTACATAAATCTTTTTAAGCGAGTGAATAATTCAGATATTTCTTCCAGCATGCATTCTCGTCATTAGATTTATTCCAAAGGATAAAAATTATTTAAAAATGTTCAAATTTTCTAAGTTTGCACAGTAAGTGTTAATCTCACAGTGAGTCGCCTTTTTGGGGTGCACACTTATTTCAATGAATGGGCAGCTGGGACATCATTAGAGCAAAATATAATATAGAAATGTATTCAGTGTCTTGTATTGTCTATTTTCTGTCTTTCAGAAAAACAGGTATAAGACTCAAGTACGAGTGCTTTGAAGTTATTTTTTTGATTATCTATAGAACTGTATTTCTCAGACTCAGGCTTTTTCACGTGTATTGGATGTAAATGATGAAAAACGTGTTTACAATAATAAGTTACACCCCCAACAATATACATAATGAACAGTATATGTATACATGTATATATGTATATATATATGTATATATGTACATTTACAGTTGAAGAATAAACTGTTTAAAAAGGCAAATAATTTTCTTAACTGTCTGACATTGACTATGTTGTCCTTAAGCCACTTTGTACATATTTGGTTGTATGTTTAGGGCAGAGTTGTTTAACTCCAGTCCTTGAGGGCAGATGTCCTGCATATTTTAGATGGTTCCCTGTTTTTAACACACCATTTTAAGTGATGGCTGATTAACATTTGAACTGCAATCATTTGAATCCGGTGTGTTAAAGCAGGGAAACATAAAAGACATGCAGGACACCGGCTCTTTAGGACTGACTCTGGACCCCCCTGGTTTAGGGTCATGTGCATTTGGATGACCCATTTGTGTCAAATGTTTAACTTCAAGGTTGAAATCTTGAGATGTTGCTTCATTATTTCCACATTATGGGGTTTCCTTAATACGTCATCTATTCTGTGAAATGCATTAGTCCTTTCCGCAGTAAAACACACAAACGACATGATGCTGCCACTGACGTGCTTCATAGTTGAGATGGTGTTCTCAGGCTTGCATGCATACTTATGTTTACTCCAAAAATACAGGAATAATGGTCATATGGCCAAAGACTTCATTTAAAGTTTCATCATTTAGTTTCACCCTCCCTGAGTGCATTTGCAAGCTGTAATCTGGCTTTTTGTGTTTATTTTGGAGTAATGACTTCTTTCTCACTGAAAGGCCCTTTAGCCTATATCAGTAAATGACTGGTTTTAATGTGGATAGTGACACTCTCATACCAGCTTCTGTTCTGTGGTTGATACGTACCAAAACAAATCTGGTACGCAAAAGCCATATCATCCCAAATGGAATGATGGCTAATTTTGCTATGGTGTTTAAAGTTTTATGTTATCAATGTGGCTCCCTCAGGCTTATGGAAATGGTACCCATGAATGAACCAAATTTGTGGAGGTCCACAACTCTCTTCCTGATATATTGGCTGATTTCATTTGATTTTTCCATTATGTCTCACACAGAAACAGCTCATTCTTGTGAATTACCCTGCAGGAAACTTACAAAGCCTAACATCATCGGAGCTTTCCTAAATATTGAAAAACATGGGAAGGTTCTAAATATAGATTAAAAAATGTAATAAAGAAAAAAGTAATTACTTTGACCACCAGTTTTGACATTTACTCGACACAAATCGACACATTACTGTATTTGAAAAGGTATTTCTGACAGTTTTTCATGGATGTTCTGAGATGACAGCATTTTTGGTGAATGCCCTAAAATTGTAGAAAAGCTCAACTCTACATATCTACACCACTCATGCCATTAATTCATTTTAATGTTTGTTAAAAATTATTTTTGTATGTAAAGGTCTGACACACACACACACACACACACACACACACACACACACACACACACACACAATCCGTTATTTGTCAAGTGTTTGTGAATCAGGTTAAGTGACAGTGTCGGGATCTGTGCCATGTCTGTTTGTTTGGTGCTGTTTACTATGCTTAGCCTCTAGATGGCGTGGAACCTGGAGGAGAGGTACAGGTGTTCTCTATCCCCCTGATTACCTGCTGAGGAATATTTAAGGAGGAGGCTGCCAGCAACTCACTGCCAGAGTGTTGGCCTTAGTGGTACAGCTCAAGCCACATTACCTTTGCCTTGACCTTGCCTTGTACTTTTGGCAATTTTGTATTTGTTACTTTGCAGGTTTACCTGGACCTGACTTTGCCTTCTGCATTGAACCCTGCCTGTATTACCATCTCCTGGAAAGAAGCTATCCAGCTCCATGAACAAAGACTCAAACTTCTTATTACTTTGTTGGATCACACCGGCTGGCAACCTCCTGATTCCTTCGTTCCTTGGATCTCCTTCTATGAACCCTGTCCACCCTCCTCCATCCACTGCACCAACTTCAGAAACTCTTGGACCTACTAAACATCCTGGCACACCAGTATTCACCATCTCCTGTCCCACGGGTAAACAACCCCTTGGTCTCTCCACCCCCCTCTGGCGGATTTCTCCATCAATCCAGTAAGGCAGAATCATTATTTAAGAATTCAGATCCTGAGTTACTCCTTGCTTACCGTTCTGTTTATTTTTCAGTTGGTATCCCGGTTCCAGTTCCCTGCACATTTCATTACACTGTAAATAAACTCATTACCGTTAAACTCAGTCTCCTGAATTGCTTTCTGCATGTGGGTCAAATCTGTTTGAAACAATATGACAGACAGTTTTGCTGCTCTGAAAATAAAAACTCTTTGTTGGTGGTAACAAGTAGCTTTAGTCAATAGGCTTAGTTAGTTTTCATCATCTTGTTAAGGTGCTATACCGCCTCCTGTATTGCCATGTATGTTGATGTATTATAAAACATGTTAGGTAGGTCCAAACACAAGGAAATTATGCTGATTTTTGTGAACATAAACTCCTGTCACATTTTTAAAGTATGTGTGTCACTTTTGATAAGCTCTGTTTTGAATAGTGCATGTTTATTGAGATTAAGGTTGTGGAAGTGCATCAGTAAAGGGTGTGTTACATATGCTGTAATGTCAATGTCTTTTTTTAATTTATTTTTTTATTCATGTCTAAGGAATCAACTGACTATTTGGAAATGTCAGTGTTCCATGAGTGCCCCAAAGTAGTAAGATAATTATCAGCTGTTTTATACAGAATGTAGGCAATGCTGTCTGTTTCATTTTCAGTAGCAAGCGTTCAGTATCCTGCGATGAGTGAATCATAATCATCAAAAACAGAGTATTTGCATAGCAATGCATGAGATCAGGCGGTGTAATCATTCGGTCATTGCAGCAATATTTAATGAGATGTTACCCAAAAGCCTTAGGCAGTGGCCTCATTCAGCACAATTTATTTTTTTTTGTCTCATATCAACATTTGTCTGCATTATGGGGAGACATTAAAAAGGTAACTATTAGGAGAAGCAACTTATGTTGTTGCTTGCTGAATATCTACAAAAGCAGGAATCATTGGAGAGATTCTTCAGTCTGACTGCACATTCCCAGGAGTATTAAACAAGAGGACTTGTCTTGTCTATATTTCTGCATGGATAAAACTTTGTGTTGAGGAATTAAGGAGATAGAAGTTTGACCAAATATCTGAGGTGGAATCTGTTCTGTTTGATTCTATGATTTGCCATTTAAAAACACAAACTACACAAACTTGTGTCATTTTAAAATATAAATGCATATGTTTAGTGAAATACTTTCCATGGGAATGTTTTTTTTTATTATTCTAAACTTACACACAAAATATGTCAAATAATTTCTTTATTTGACATATTAACAAACTTAAGATGGAAAAATGTTTGTTTGAGCCTGTAGTTTAGCACTTTCAGTTCCGGACGTAGTGAACACAAGCCCACGATGGCACTAAGGGCAAGTCCAAGGACAATTATAGTGTAACTGTATACCTCCTGGATTTTGTTGTGGCTGACATTTTCTACTCTATCAGCACACAGGATTTTTTTTACATCCACCCTATTCTGTATCTCTCCAACACAAATTGTTGACAGTCAGAAGGCATCTTTGGGTGGACTACTATTAAATAAACAATAAGATTCTTGTTATAAACATAAAATAAAAAATAAATGCCAGACTTAGAGGTCACTTTAGTTGTTTCAGACGCTGACCAGCCGTGAACCTCTAAGCTGCTCTAAGGAGCCGAAAAGCAAAACAGCCCTGTCAGCTTCTTTTTCTCTGAAGTCTTGCTGGGATTTCTATGAGGGAATGTCCCTGAAAGCTTCACTGAATCTGGATCAGAGAACCACTGCAGCACTATGATACTTTTTTAAATTGCTATAGAATAAACTTTGTCTTCTTGTGAGTCATTACCAGTTAACAGCCAAAAGGGAATGTATTAGAGCTTATAGGTTATTGGATTTGCTTTTAAGGTTAATGGACCTAAATAATTAAATATATATTAAATCAAAATGACTTGAATAGTTTCATATGCTCCTTTAAATAGGCTTAAATGCTCCTTTAATTTCTCATTTTTAAATTGCTCCTTTTTGAGTTTCCTCTAAGCGTGCAAGTAAACCTTTCACCTGTCTCTTTTTCAGTCTGCATTGCGATGTTTCTTCATGCCTTAATCAGATTTTAACTTGATCAAAATTTGAGTCATTATATTCTCTACTTGTCCTATGAACATATTTTCATGTTTAATCACCCAACTTGTAGCATAATAGGTACTTTTTGCATTTTTTTAGAGGGTGCAAAGTGTGTTGATACTACATTAATAAAGTATAGCATTATGACCACTGACAGGGGAGATGAATAGCACTAATTGCCTCTAATTACTGTACCTGTTGGTGTGATATAAACTAATACTTACTGCACGTTTTGAGCTACTTACAATTACCTCAGTATTGACCTGCAGAATCAAGAATTATTTGAACAAAACCTACAAGGCAACATGAAGTAGGCTAAACAATCTCAAAAGTAAAACATCATGCCCCGATCCTAAGAAATTCAAGAACGAATGAGAAAGAATTTCAACATCTATTTATGTCCAAAGGATTACAACACTATTCCTAAGGCTTTGGGAAGATGGCAAACATCTGTCAATGTTTTTTGCATCCACAGAAGGAGAGAAAATGTAACATTAGTGAACCTTCCCATTAGTAACTGGCCTGCCAAAATTATTCCAGTCCATCAATAACTAATTCAGAAGGTCAGAAAAGATCCAAAAACAGCATCTAAAGCATTCCAGGCCTTACCTGCCTCAGTTAAGGCCAGTGTTCATGACTCAACAAGAAGAAAGGCCTATTTTGCATTTGCCAAAAAATATCTTGATGACCCCAAAGACTTTCAGGAAAATATTCTGTGAACTGAAGAGACGAAAGTCGAAATCTCTGGAAGGCGTGTGTGTCCCTACATTTGTTGTTATACTAACAGTACTTTAGAAAAAAAATGTACTGACTGCTAAACATGGTAGTGGTGGTGTGATGGTCTGTGGCTGCTTTGCTGCTTGGATGAATTTCCATGATGGATGGAACCATGGATTCTGCTCTTCACTTAAAAATCTTGAAGGAGAATGTCTGGCAATCCAAGCACTGGGATTATACAGCAGGACAGTGTCAGAGTCTGACAATCCTCCTTCCCAAGTTAAGACTCTGAATCTCTCTACCCCAGGCGGTTCTTGCACCAACAATTTAGTAAGCCATTTCTCAGATCTTAGTAATCAGTTGCTTCATATCATTCGTCTGTTCACCAATCCATTTTGCTTCCTTCCCTTACAGTTGGTGTTCCCAGTTCCCGTCCTAGACTACTTTGTTGACAATAAAAACCGTTAAACTTTTCCTTCTGAGTGTTCCCTGTAAGTGGGTCTAATCTATATCAAAAATGACAGAACACTCTGGCCAACAAGACCCTGCAGAAACACTCAGAAGAACTATTTCAGAACATGCAAATCAGTTACATTCTCATGACTCTTCTCTCCACGCTCTTGCAGAGCGGCAGCGGCATGCTAATCAGCGGCTTGGGCAGATTGCCTCCATGTTACGTCAGACCTTAGTTACTCAATCCACTTCACATACAGATGGCACTGCTGCTTTACCGGTATCCCAACAGCTACTTCACTCTCGTGATGTTATTTCCCCTAACCTTGATATATTTTCTGGAGAAGTGGGTAATTGTAGAGGATTTTTACTGCAATGTGCTTTAGTTTTCAACCGTTCTCCAAGTTCCTTCCCGCATGATGATGTTAAAATTTCATACATCATTGGTTTATTGACCGGCAAAGCTTTGCAATGGGCCGAGGCCCAATTTTCTGTTTCTTGCAACTTTGGTTGTACTTTTGAAGAATTTGTTTCTGAATTTAAGCAGACTTTTCCACTGAAGTGGATCAGTCAGACACCGGAAGGCAACTGCAAGCATTAAAGCAATGCAATAGACCTCTCACTGAGTTTTCGATAGAATTTCGTACTTTGGCAGCAGCTTCCGGTTGGAATGATATTGCTTTAAGGTCAGCATTTATTCATGCTTTAGACGAGAATTTAAAAGACGAGTTAGCTTTGGTTGATGTTCCTGCCACATTACATGAAGTAATCTCTTTGGCCACAAGAGTGGATAACAGAATAAGGGAGAGAAGGAGAGCCAGAACAAAATAATCTGGTATTAGTTCACAAACAAATTTTTCACCCATTGCAAGACCCACTCAGCCTTTAGCTACCAGGTCGGAACCTATGGTGATAGGACATACTCAGTTAACTCCAGAAGAAAGACAGAGACGCAGACAAGCCAAACGGTGCTTTTATTGTGGTTCTCCTGATCATTTTGTTGTTAACTGTTCCTATTTGTCCCGGGCAGCCAAAAGACAGGGTTCGCTAACCTTAAAGGGTGGGCTAGCGGACCAACCTCAAGATAATGAAGCCCCTAGACTCAGCTTACCAGCAACTATCATGGTTAACCAACAAACTTTGACTATGTCTGCTTTGATTGACTCTGGAAGTGAACAGAATTTAATTGACTCAGGGTTAGTGAGCAAAGCAGGAATTGAGGTTGAACCTCTTCATTCCCCGCGATCTGAATTAGCCCTTGATGGTCAGGCTTTACAGCAAATTACACATCGGACCAAACCCATTGATCTTTTGTTATCAGGGAACCATAGAGAAAAGATTTCCTTCATTGTATTTCCAGTATCGCAGGGTTCTTTGGTCTTAGGTTACCCCTGGTTATGAAAACACAATCCTCATCTTGATTGGTCGAAAGGACGTGTTGAATCTTGGTCCATTAGTTGCCACTCATCTTGCCTTCAGTCAGCATTTTCCCCGAGCTTTTCTGAACAAAGTAGTGAGGAAATTGAGGAGATAGATCTCTCACATGTACCCTTAGAATACCATGACCTCAAGGGAGTTTTTAGTAAAAGCAAGGCTTTGTCCTTACCACCCCATAGGCCTTAGGACTGTGCTTTCGACCTTCTCCCTGGCGCCCCCTTACCATCTAGTAGACTATATATCTCCCACCCAGAACAGAAATCCATGGAGAATTATATAAATGAGTCTTTACCAGCAGGGATAATCCGACCATCTTCTTCGCCTCTAGGGGCCGGATTTTTCTTTGTAGGTAAAAAGGATGGTTCCTTAAGACCATATATTGACTATAGAAGTCTTAATCAAATCACCATCAAGAATAAATATCCTCTTCCACTACTTTACTCCGCTTTTGAACCGGTTCATGGTGCTACAGTATTCTCTAAACTAGATCTGAGAAATGCTTACCATCTTGTTAGGATCTGCCAGGGGGATGAGTGGAAAATGGCCTTCAAAACTCCTCTTGGTCATTTTGAATACCTGGTCATGCCTTTTGGACTATGCAATGCTCCTGCTGTCTTTCAGGCACTTGTTAACGAGGTATTTAGAGACTTTTTAAACATTTTTGTTTTTGAATATCTTGATGACATATTAATCTACTCCAAGGACATTGAGGAGCATTGTCGCCATGTACGCCTAATACTACAACGTCTTTTAGAAAACCGACTCTTTGTGAAGAGTGAAAGGTGTGAGTTTCATCAAACCTCTGTCACCTTCCTAGGATACATTCTTGAGAGTGGACAGATTCGATCTGACCCCGAGAAGATTAAGGCGGTTCTGGAGTGGCCTGTACTAGATAACCGCAAAGCACTACAAAGATTCCTCAAGTTTGCAAACTTTTACAGATGCTTTATAAGAAACTACAGTCAGACAGCCTCACTACTCACTGCTTTAACCTCTTCCAAGGTCCCATTATCATGGTCACCCGAGGCTGAAGAAGCATTACATCCTTGTGCCTTTTTTTCACGCAGACTGAACAACGCAGAGACAAATTATGACGTCGGAGATAGGGAATTACTGGCTATCAAGTTAGCTCTTGAGGAATGACGCCACTAGCTTGAGGGCGCGGAACATCCAGTCCAAGTCTTTGTTCTTTTCACGTTTTGACCTCTGTATTTCTTTCAGACCTGGAACTAAGAACGCTAAACCCGACGCACTCTCCAGACAGTTTGCAGGTGATAAATCAGTAAAGGAGCCAGCTCCCATCTTATCGCCTAATTGGACGGTCGGGGCGCTCAGGTGGGAGATGGAAGACGTAATCCGGAGAGCACAGCAACAAGAACCCGACATCGGCACAGGACCACCCAGTTGTACCTACGTTCCACTTCAGGTTTGTCATAAACTCATTGATTGGTTACACACAGCTACGTTTTCAGCCCATCCTGGAGTTAGCAGGACGATAGCTCTAATACAGAGAAGGTTTTGGTGGCCTTCAATCCACAAGGATCTTAAAGACTTTGTTCAGGCGGGTTCCACTTGTGCCAGAAACAAGACCAGCAATCAACCCCCCGCTGGTCTTCTCCAACCGCTCAGTATACCTGGTCGTTCCTGGTCACATATCGCTTTGGACTATGTTACCGGTTTACCCTCATCTTCAGGTATGACCACTATTCTCACAATTGTTGTCCGATTCTCTAAGACTTGCCATCTCATCCCACTCAGAAAAACTCCCCTCTGCTCTGCAAACCACCAAGCTTCTCACCAAACATGTTTTCCGTTTACATGGCATACCACATGACATCCTGTCTGACCGAGGTCCACAATTCATCTTTCAGGTCTGAAACAATTTTGTTTAACTTTGGGAGCTAGAGTTTCACTAACCTCCGGCTACCACCCCCAATCCAACGGACAAACATGAAGACTCAGCCAACAATTTGAATCCACCTTACGCTGTCTCACTTCAACTAATCCTACAGACTGGTGCTCATACCTGCCATAGGTTGAATATGCTCTGAACTCTCACGTTTCTTCTGCTACAGGACGTTCCCCTTTTGAAGCATCGCTATATTACCAGCCACCTTTGTTTTCTGCTGATGAGACAGACATCACGGTCCCTTCAGTCCACCAACACATCCGTCGCTGCAAGACAGTATGGAACTCCACCATTCAAACCCTCCAACAAACTGCAGAACAGAATAAACGGTTTGCGGATCGTCGACGCCGACCTGCCTGGCCAAAAGGTCTGGTTATCTGCACGTGACGTGCCATTAAAGTCTATGTCTCGAAAACTTTCACCTCGTTTCATCGGACCCTATGAGATCGAGACAGTGATCAGCCCATCAGCGGTCCGCCTTCGTCTACCTGCAAGCCTTCGCGTACACCCTACGTTTTATGTTTCACAGATTAAGCCTTGAATCCCTAGTGCTTCAGTGTGGACTCCCGTCGGCGGGGCCGTGGTTGGCAGTACCTTGTCGACTGGGAGGGTTACGGTCCGGAGGATCGCTCTTGGGTGCTCCGGTCATTCACCTGTGACCAAACCCTCATTGATGACTACCGTGCTTCCTTGCCGTCCACTTCTTCTGGGCTGCCAGGCGGCAGCCGTTGAGGGGGAGATGATGTCAGAGTCTGAGTCTGTGTGTGTGTTGCGTGTGTATTGTGTACTTGTTTTTCTAACCATTCAGTTTCCAGTTGGTGCTGGAGTTCTCAGGTGCGCTGGATGAGAGGTGTTTTCCATCTGCTGATTGCTTGGAGAAGTACTTTAGAGGGAGGCTGCCAGCACTTCGATGCCAGAGTGTTTGCCTTAGTGGTAACAAGCTCAGCCACTACTAATTTTTGTGCTTCGTTTTTGAACTCAAGTAATCTTGCATTTTGTTCCCACACAGGTTTCTACCTGAGGCTTTGTTTAGCTTGCTGAGTTCCGACTTCGTTCCAGTGTATCTCTGAGCATCTGGATTATCAGCTACTGAGTTAAGGAACTACAGGGGTTGGACAATGAAACTGAAACACCTGGTTTTAGACCACAATAATTTATTAGTCTGGTGTAGGGCCTCCTTTTGAGGCCAATACTGTCGGGGGAGGACTGTGGGTCGGACCAAAGCGCAGACAAGAGCTCGGTAGCCGCATCTTAGTACTTCCTTGTTTATTCAAAAAATATCCAAAACGTAAAAAAAAACACTGCAGGGAAGAATCATAAGTACAGTCCAAAACTTACATGAACTCTGCAGGTCACTTAAGGCAAAAACGTAGCAAAAACGTAGCATAGTCTCCAAACGAAGCATAGACAAAGCATAGACATGGTAGGGAACGGGGTAGTAACAGAACGAACCAGCGAGGAACTAAGCAAACAGAACTACTAATATACACAGAGCACAAAGAGGGGAACAAAAGGCAGGTAATCAAAGAAACAGGGAACAGGTGTGACATGGACGCAAGGAGACAGAGGGAGCAGGTGAACCTAATAAGACTAAGACATGAGGAAAGGGATTGATTAACAAAACAGTGAAACAGACCTAAACGAAAACTACAGACCAAGATAAAACAGAATCAAGAATAAACATGAACTAAAGGAAACCGAGAACTGGAGGTAGCACAACAACCTAAGATCTAAGGACTAGCAAAAGAAACCATAAAGTCCAAAAATGTCACTCCATGACATTACCCCCCCTTCAAGGTCGGATTCCAGACGACCACTTGAAGACCAAAACAATAGTTCAAAACAACCCGACCAGGGCGGGCGGAGGGGGCCCCGGAAGGAGGGCAAGAGTCCAAAACACAAACCACCGAAACAGGGTGGGCGGAGGGGGGCCTTGGGAGGAGGGACAGAGTCCAAAACAAAAATAACTCCCAATAAACAAAACAACAAAACCAAAGTCCATAATCTCCAGGGGAGCCTAACAAAATCCAGGAGGCCGATGATCAGGGGGCCCGCGATGACGTAGCCAGCGAAGTGGTTGATGATCAGGATGCTGCCTGCGACGAAGCAGCCAGCGAAGTGGTTGATGATCCGGAGGCCTGCGGCGAGGATGCAGGCGCCTCGGAGGTCTGCGGCGAGGATGCAGGCGCCTCGGAGGTCTACGGCGAGGATGCAGGCGCCTCGGAGGTCTGCGGCGAGGATGCAGGCGCCTCGGAGGTCTGCGGCGAGGATGCAGGCGCCTCTGAGGTCTGCGGCGAGGATGCAGTCTGCCTGGAGTCCGACAGCGGCGATGCCAGGCAAGCCCACGAAGCGAGGAGTCTGGCAGAAACCCAGAAGACTTGGCCCTGGCGTCCAACTTGGACCCAGGCTGCAACGAGTCAGGCAAAGAGTCAGGCAAAGAGTCAGGCAAAGAGTCAGGCAAAGAGTCAGGCAAAGAGTCAGGCAAAGAATCAGTCCGTATCTCCAGTAACACCCCCCAGAGGAAACTGAGCAGGTGCTCAGGACCAGGTCTTGGAGACAGCCCATCCATGGGCTCCACCGAAGCATGGTGTGGGAATGGAGGTAGCCCGCCCACGGGCTCCTCCGTGTCATGACGAGGCTCTGTAGACCCGGCGGCGGCCGGCTGAGGCTCTGTAGACCCGGCGGCGGCCGGCTGAGGCTCTGTAGACCCGGCGGTGGCCGGCTGAGGCTCTGTAGACCCGGCGACGGCCGGCTGAGGCTCTGTAGATCTGGCGACGGCCGGCTGAGGCTCTGTAGATCCGGCGACGGCCGGCTGAGGCTCTGTAGATCCGGCGACGGCCGGCTGAGGCTCTGTAGATCCGGCGACGGCCGGCTGAGGCTCTGTAGACCTGGCGGCGGCCGGCTGAGGCTCTGTAGGATTAGCTGCATGCTGTGAGTCCAGAAGCATGGCTGCCTTAACGGCCACGAGAAGAGGATCGAAGGGACCTCCAGCGGAGAGTGGAGCTGGAGCGTCTAGCCATCCCTCTGCAAGAAACTCATCTAGTAAGATAGTGTGCACGTCAACCAGATCCTGAGGATTGATAGTCAAGTGAGGAACACACTCTAGGCAACAGAGACTTCATAAGTTCCTTTTTGATCTCCTGCAACCCGGCCTGAACCCATGGTGGAGCAGGAGGTCGTACTGACGACCGGAGACCAGCAGAGGGCATGATGAGCTCAGGTGCTGCTGCTACTGAAGCTGTGGACGTGACGAGCTCAGGCGCTGCTGCTACTGAAGCTGTGGACGTGACGAGCTCAGGCGCTGTTGTTGCTGCAGCTGTGGACGTGACGAGCTCAGGCGTTGCTGTTGCTGCAGCTGTGGACGTGACGAGCTCAGGCGCGGCTGCTGCTGCTGCTGCTGCTGCTGCGGACTGCTTGCGGCACCGGCGACATCTCCGACGAGGTGTGGCAGGCTCCGAACTGGGAGAGTGCGCTGCAGGCAACTCTGGCTCCGAAAACGAGGAGGAAAAGCAGACTGGAGCCAGTGACTTACTCCGGGGATGAGGAGAGGGTCTGTGGCGCAGCGGACCGGTACCCGGAAGAGGCCTAGCCAGTCTTGTGCCCCAAAACGGTGACCGCTGCTCTCTCTCCTCTGCAGCCTGACATGCGCTCTTCTCCGCGGCACGTCGGAAGTACTCAAACAAAGTAATCCTCTCATTGTCTGCTTGGTCCATCTGTTGGCTGGTTCGTAATGTCGGGGGAGGACTGTGGGTCGGACCAAAGCGCAGACAAGAGCTCGGTAGCCGCATCTTAGTACTTCCTTGTTTATCCAAAAAATATCCAAAACATAAAAAAAACACTGCAGGGAAGAATCATAAGTACAGTCCAAAACTTACATGAACTCTGCAGGTCACTTAAGGCAAAACCGTAGCAAAAACGTAGCATAGTCTCCAAACGAAGCATAGACAAAGCATAGACATGGTAGGGAACGGGGTAGTAACAGAACGAACCAGCGAGGAACTAAGCAAACAGAACTACTAATATACACAGAGCACAAAGAGGGGAACAAAAGGCAGGTAATCAAAGAAACAGGGAACAGGTGTGACATGGACGCAGGGAGACAGAGGGAGCAGGTGAACCTAATAAGACTAAGACATGAGGAAAGGGACTGATTAACAAAACAGTGAAACAGACCTAAACGAAAACTACAGACCAAGATAAAACAGAATCAAGAATAAACATGAACTAAAGGAAACCGAGAACTGGAGGTAGCACAACAACCTAAGATCTAAGGACTAGCAAAATAAACCATAAAGTCCAAAAATGTCACTCCATGACAAATACAGCGTCAATTCATCTTGGGAATGACATATACAGGTCCTTCTCAAAATATTAGCATATTGTGATAAAGTTCATTATTTTCCATAATGTCATGATGAAAATTTAACATTCATATATTTTAGATTCATTGCACACTAACTGAAATATTTCAGGTCTTTTATTGTCTTAATATGGATGATTTTGGCATACAGCTCATGAAAACCCAAAATTCCTATCTCACAAAATTAGCATATCATTAAAAGGGACTCTAAACGAGCTATGAACCTAATCATCTGAATCAACGAGTTAACTCTAAACACCTGCAAAAGATTCCTGAGGCCTTTAAAACTCCCAGCCTGGTTCATCACTCAAAACCCCAATCATGGGTAAGACTGCCGACCTGACTGCTGTCCAGAAGGCCACTATTGACACCCTCAAGCAAGAGGGTAAGACACAGAAAGAAATTTCTGAATGAATAGGCTGTTCCCAGAGTGCTGTATCAAGGCACCTCAGTGGGAAGTCTGTGGGAAGGAAAAGTGTGGCAGAAAACGCTGCACAACGATAAGAGGTGACCGGACCCTGAGGAAGATTGTGGAGAAGGGCCGATTCCAGACCTTGGGGGACCTGCGGAAGCAGTGGACTGAGTCTGGAGTAGAAACATCCAGAGCCACCGTGCACAGGCGTGTGCAGGAAATGGGCTACAGGTGCCGCATTCCCCAGACCTGGGCTACAGAGAAGCAGCACTGGACTGTTGCTCAGTGGTCCAAAGTATTTTTTTCGAATGAAAGCAAATTCTGCATGTCATTCGGAAATCAAGGTACCAGTGTCTGGAGGAAGACTGGGGAGAAGGAAATGCCAAAATGCCAGAAGTCCAGTGCCAAGTACCCACAGTCAGTGATGGTCTGGGGTGCCGTGTCAGCTGCTGGTGTTGGTCCACTGTGTTTTATCAAGGGCAGGGTCAATGCAGCTAGCTATCAGGAGATTTTGGAGCCGTTCATGCTTCCATCTGCTGAAAAGCTTTATGGAGATGAAGATTTCATTTTTCAGCACGACCTGGCACCTGCTCACAGTGCCAAAACCACTGGTAAATGGTTTACTGACCATGGTATTACTGTGCTCAATTGGCCTGCCAACTCTCCTGACCTGAACCCCATAGAGAATCTGTGGGATATTGTGAAGAGAACGTTGAGAGACTCAAGACCCAACACTCTGGATGAGCTAAAGGCCGCTATCGAAGCATCCTGGGCCTCCATAAGACCTCAGCAGTGCCACAGGCTGATTGCCTCCATGCCACACCGCATTGAAGCAGTCATTTCTGCAAAAGGATTCCCGACCAAGTATTGAGGGCATAACTGTACATGATTATTTGAAGGTTGACGTTTTTTGTATTAAAAACACGTTTCTTTTATTGGTCGGATGAAATATGCTAATTTTGTGAGATAGGAATTTTGGGTTTTCATGAGCTGTATGCCAAAATCATCCGTATTAAGACAATAAAAGACTTGAAATATTTCAGTTAGTGTGCAATGAATCTAAAATATATGAATGTTAAATTTTCATCATTACATTATGGAAAATAATGAACTTTATCACAATATGCTAATATTTTGAGAAGGACCTGTACAAGTCCTGCACAGTGGTCAGAGGGATTTTAAGCCATTCCTCTTGCAGGATAGTGGCCAGGTCACTACGTGATACTGGTGGAGGAAAACGTTTCCTGACTCGCTCCTCCAAAACACCCCAAAGTGGCTCAATAATATTTAAATCTGGTGACTGTGCAGGCCATGGGAGATGTTCAACTTCACTTTCATGTTCATCAAACCAATCTTTCACCAGTCTTGCTGTGTGTATTGGTGCATTGTCATCCTGATACACGGCACCGCCTTCAGGATACAATGTTTGAACCATTGGATGCGCATGGTCCTCAAGAATGGTTCGGTTGTCCTTGGCAGTGACGCGCCCATCTAGCACAAGTATTGGGCCAAGGGAATGCCATGATTTGGCAGCCCAAACCATCACTGATCCATCCCCATGCTTCACTCTGGGCATGCAACAGTCTGAGTGGTACGCTTCTTTGGGGCTTCTCCACACCGTAACTCTCCCGGATGTGGGGAAAACAGTAAAGGTGGACTCATCAGAGAACAATACATGTTTCACATTGTCCACAGCCCAAGATTTGCGCTCCTTGCACCATTGAAACCGACGTTTGGCATTGGCATGAGTGACCAAAGGTTTGGCTATAGCAGCCCGGCCGTGTATATTGACCCTGTGGAGCTCCCGACGGACAGTTCTGGTGGAAACAGGAGAGTTGAGGTGCACATTTAATTCTGCCGTGATTTGGGCAGCTGTGGTTTTATGTTTTTTGGATACAATCCGGGTTAGCACCCGGTTAACATCCCTTTCAGACAGCTTCCTCTTGCATCCACAGTTAATCCTGTTGGATGTGGTTCGTCCTTCTTGGTGGTATGCTGACATTACCCTGGATACCGTGGCTCTTGATACATCACAACGACTTGCTGTCTTGGTCACAGATGCGCCAGCAAGACGTGCACAAACAATTTGTCCTCTTTTGAACTCTGGTATGTCACTCATAATGTTGTGTGCATTTCAATATTTTGAGCAAAACTGTGCTCTTACCCTGTTAATTGAACCTTCACACTCTGCTCTTACTGGTGCAATGTGCAATCAATGAAGACTGGCTACCAGGCTGGTCCAATTTAGCCATGAAACCTCCCACACTAAAATGACAGCTGTTTCAGTTTCATTGTCCAACCCCTGTACCTTTTTGTGGATTTCTCTCACTTCCGTCTGTATCTTTCGGACACGGACCAAGCTGGTGGCTTCCCGTTTCCCTCGACTCCAGGACCCGGGCATCAGAACACCCTGCTTCTTCCTCCATCTTGAACATCGGCACCTGAGCTCCTTTTGGCTGGCACCAAGCTCACCACAGAGAAGACAACTGAACAATCCTCCTTCGCAAGTTAAGACTCTGAATCTCTCTACCCCTGGCGGTTCTTGCTCCAACAATTTAGTAAGCCATTTCTCAGATTATAGTAATAAGTTGCTTCATATGATTCGTTTGTTCACCAATCCATTTTGCTTCCTTCCCTTACAGTTGGTGTTCCCAGTTCCCATCCTAGACTACTTTGTAGACAATAAAAACCGTTAAACTTTTCCTTCTGAGTGTTCTTTGTATGTGGGTCTAATCTATATTGAAAATGACAGACAGTGTTTAAACATGATATTTTTTTCATGTTAAAAGCAAGTTTCCCTCATTCTGTTTGTAAAATGTCACACATTTTGATAAGGGTAAATCTAGAGCTCCATTCCTCTACAACACACAAGCTGATTTATGACACTTTTCTCGCTGACAAGCTCAAGGCACGTTGGTGTTGTTATGGTGTGTTGGACCATTTGTTTGCTGAATATTGGACCCTTTGCACGTTGCTGGATGCCACTATGCCCTTTTCAATGTCATCGGCCATTTTGTACCGCAGGATAGCCTGTTCCTACAAATCCCGGCGGGCACCGCGGCTGATATGACGGGGCGTCCCAAGTCTGACGTCACAAGACACTATATAGGAAGGCGCCCATTTCGAAAACTCGCCTTCAGCTGGAGACCGTGACGCGGTGACCACGCAACTGAAGCAACATCTGGAGAAGAGTCCCGAGTTGATTTCATTTATTCTCGTTGGCCAATGAAAATTTCATAACTGAGGTTTCTGGAATGAGAAAGCCAGAAATTTACGTTTTTTTAGTTACGTGAGTTTAACACGTAACTAAAAAAACCACTGAGTTTCAAGGAGACAAATTGCCACCTTGTTTTTGTTCTAATCGACTGTGACGGTCAGATCATATTTTTTCCTTTTCGCCAAGGAGGCCAGCGATTGACCGCTTTTCCTGAAGTTAACTGTGGACGCACATTAACTTCCAACTTCCACCCTACTCTCTCTCAACTCCGCTCAGAAGGAAGGCTTCAACAAAGTAAAACACATTCTTTTATTATTATTTTTAAACATTTCTTTATTAGGAATAGCCGGGCAGGGTAGACGAGATTTTTAGTGCGATTAGAGTTGCCATTTACAGTCTAATGTGTTCTGAATTGTATGTGCATGCCATTGTTGTTACTTTTGGAGACCGCCGTGTCTCGCAAGTGTGTCTTTACCTTGCAAACACCTGTGCGCAGATGCGCTGTGAAGCTGAACTGTTATATCCTCATGACGAAATTCACCATTTTCTTTGTCAAGCCTACTAGCTTGCCGCCAAAAGTTTTATAACGCTTTGTGTGCTCACCCCACGCATAGTTGGGGGATGTTTTATGATTGAGTTGCAGTTTGAGCTCCGCTCCCAACCTCCACTCACCACCACATCCCTTTGTCATATTATCATTTTGCCCTAACTGTTGGTTTGATCCCATACTGCTGTTTTGCTTTATTTTGTTTAGTTAGATATTTGACCCCTTTTGTATAGAACTTTGCCTGTTTGAGTAGATGAAGATTATTAAATCGGAAGATCGGATTGTATCAGGGCTGTGATTTAAAAAATGTTCACATAGATAAACAGAAGGTGTTTTGTGTTTATTTTGTGCAAGAGAGATTCGTCAGTCAAAATAAGGTTGAAGTTCCACACGTTTCGGCAGAAATAGTCGATTAAACAGTGACATTTCTGGTAATAGTTATTAATTATTACTGAGTATTTAACGGTTTAATTATCAAAGGCGTTGAGCCACAATTACAACACCAGAAGACATATCTGGTCTCGATTCATAAATGAGGATTTTGGTTAAGAAATTAATTTAGTCAAATTATGATTTTTAATTATAATTATTGATAAAGATTAATTAATCAATAATCATAATTCTAACAGGTGAGTTCACACCAAACGTGGATTCTTCGAATATTTTGCATCATTTGTGTGCTTTTGCCCGCTTGGCATTCCGTGTGAACTCTGCGTTGCCATTTGGCAACAAGCGGCAACGCTTCGCCGCGTCATCAAATAGGAGGAGCTTCCATCTGCTGCTTGCTGGTTTCAACTAAACATGGCAGACATGGATTTCACGGACCTAATTACGGTGTTTTACTTGTGGAGAGCCGAAAAACGCCGCCGACGTCAACGTCCCTGGGTTCACCAGATTCTTCAGGGACGGGAACAGTTCGGAGAATACCCCCACCTACTCCACGAGCTGTGTCTGAATGATGATCGATGTCAGCGGTACTTCCGTCTATCCAGGACCCAGTTCGAAGATCTGCTGTCCTGCGTTGGGAGACGATTCGGCCTCCGGGACACCAACTACCGGCGCTGTATCCCCGCTGCTGAACGCCTGTCCATCTGTCTTCGGTGAGTAAATAAATCTCAGCTCAATAAAAAAACAGCCGATTTTTTATGTCCACATCTCCTAAATATAAGATATTTGTGCCCAAACATAACCAGGCCAGGTCCTTTCTGTACTTGTCTCGGTAAAAGTAATTAGTTGAGTCATACAACTCTGGCGGCCACACACCGTCACTATGATCTGGTCCTCCATCTTCACTGACAACCGCTTCTTCTATGCTGCGGTCTTTCACCCTACGTCACAGCCACATCCAGTCCTTGATTGGTTGACGCGACGCAAATTTAGGAAAATGTTCCCTTCCGCACCGCGTCCTTCGTCTCCTTCGCACCACCTCGCGCTGCTCCGCTCCTGAACGTGCCTCTACATAGGGATAACATGTAAATTGCCCGCTCCTATCGCAGAATCTGCGTTCGGTGTGAACGCACCATTAGAGCTCCAACAAAAATGTGCCATCTGTGGGACTGCCTGATCACCTACACCTGCTTGATTGAAGAAACTTTGTTTTTGTTAGTCAGTCCTGTCTGCTTTAATCCTGCCATCCTTTGAAAAGAACCTGTGTTTTTCATTTAGGTTGCATCAGCCCAAGAATAGCCTGCAGCCACAAACCCCTGTGCTCAAAAAGAGATGACAGTGTAGCAGTCCCTCTGTGAAATGATCCCAAGGGCCAACTGAAAGGACATTGTGCCAGTATTTCCCAGCCTCAAGAGATTACAACTTTACTAGAACAGGCTGCCAGCATTGGACCCCTGGACGAGAGAGATTGACGTTTTCTGCCACACAGGTGGGATTGTTTGTATCATTCACCACAGCAAGGTTATGGAACGTACTGGAGTGTACCTCTTTCCATCTGTTCCTCTTTTCCCCATTCTTTGAGAACTAGACAGATAATCAGAAAAATCAGGCAACTTTCACACAGAGAGCTAAAAAAACATGAAAAACATTTAGTCTCATAGATTTTGAATTATTAAAAATATAAGTAGCAGAAAATTCCTTTATTTTTTTAGCCAAAGGCCTTTAAAAAGTAGAAGTACATGATGTGATTTTGTTGTTTGTCTTTTTTAGTCCATTTTGTTACAGAGAAAACCTGTTAAAATAGATCAGTCTGAATATTGTGACTTCTTATCTCTGGTTGAATATAAGCCCTTGTTTCAAGTAATAGATTAACTTCTGTTTTTATTTCAAACACATAATAATTCAGTATTTATTGGAAAAAATGAAGCGTTGTCATCAAATAAATAATCAGATTGTTCCATTGATGGTGAAATATATGAGATTCATTTACCTAGTACATTTTATAGTAGCTACACCACAATATTTAAAATTTATTAAATTTGCTCAAGATATCTCAAACTTTAAGAACATTCACAAACAAACTGCCATGAACATTTTCCTAATGAGGAGCTGCAAATTCTAATTAGTATGCAAATATGGACAGCAGTCTACTTTTTAAACAAACCAAAATGACCTGTGTGTCTCAGACAATCATGCGCCATCCATTCATAATTTTGTATTAATGTAAGGATTATGATTATTGATTAATTAATATTCATCAAGCATTATAATTTAAAATCATAATTTGGAAAATATTAATTTTCTTAACCAAAAATCATCACTTACGAATAGAAATCAGAAATGTCCTCTGGTGTTGTGATTACGGGCTCAAAGCTCTTTAATAATTATTAATTATTAACCAAAACCACCAACTGTCAATGTTTATTCAACCGCTTCACCGAAGCTGGGGATCTTCGACCTTGTTTTGACAGATAAATCACTCTTGCACGAAATAAACACAAATGCTTCACTTAATTATATATATAAAGATTTATTGAAGCCAAATAATTCTGATATATTCATTATTCTGGTCCAAAACCTTCACCTAACTAACAAGCACTGTTCTACACAAAGGGAATAAAAATTACTACCTAACAATAATAATAGAAGAAAAACATATATGCGCATTTAGTGTCTATGAAGATCAAACCAGTAGTTTTTTTATGGACAAAATGTGTAACTTGGGTTAAATGTATAGAGAAGTCCTCCTGTTGTGCTGATGTCTCGATCGCAGCGATCAGCTGATAAAACGGTGGGGCCACGCCCCTTTAACCGCAACCAGCTGAACGCCCCAAATCTTGACAAAGAGTCATAAAACTCTGAGGCAGGAACTCAGTGGAAAATCTCCACCAATAAAACTGGAACAAAGAGTGGTCGGGCGAGACCCCAGTTGCTTTGAATGAAAAACGTTTAAAAGTCCGACTTCTAACTCCTGGCTGATTCGAGATCAGCCGGACAAATCAAAACACAGCTCAGCATAAAATACTTCCATCAATATTGCATGCAACAAGTTGTTAATACCTTAGATTAACTACTGGTGATTATAAATCACCTTCACTATGCCTCATCCTGCACAGACCTCTAAATGCACCTATCCGGTTTAATATAAAAAGAACAAAATTACTTGAAGAGCTTGATTTCTTCTCTCCACCGGTTGAGGATGGATCAGGTCTGACGAAAAAGGAGGGGAGGCGGGGATCACGCGTCCGTGATCAAATTATGAAAACAAAACGGTAACTTCTCATCCGTCCAGGAGGAGAAAAGATGAAGAACCTTTAGTCGACTGCATTACACAAGGAGGAAACTCTTCTCCTTGGAAAATAGAACCTCTGTAGGTTTTCACCTGCGCCGGGTGTCGGCGTGGTCTTCGATCGGCAAATAAATCTCCTGATCTTCTCGTATCAGACAGATTTCCAGCTTTCAAGCTCTTCCGGGAATGGCCTTGTGGAGCAAACGTTCGCCTGCCAGCTTTGTTTCTCCAGATATGCGCCTCCTATACGCTGTCCTGTGACAGGCGGGAAATGGCCCCGAAACTCTGCATCTCAGCTGGTTTATACTCCCAGTGACGTCAGAGCTGCGACGTCTGTTGAGCTGCGCATGTCAAAATGTGCGACCAAAATGGATGGCCCCAACACTAACAAAATTCATTGTAAAGATTTCTTACATTGAAATATGCTGAAAAACATTTTCTTGTAGTCCTTCTGTAAATGCCACTCATTTGTGTACCTTTGGATATTTTGTTGATTTAATTTCCCCATCTCAGATAAAGACAATAAAAGTTACATGTAGAAGTTAAGTAAAACCTGTAGGAACTGTATGCTAGTTTCAGAAAGTGAATGAATCAGGACTTTCTAAAGCCCAACTTAAGAAAAACTGAAGACAATTACAATATGATTTCTTTACTTGTGCTTTGTCTTTTGAAGAACTGTTATTTTCAATGCTGTACCAAACAGAGAGTGTATATTTGTCAATATACTCGACCCTATCTAAACTGCTTTCTCTTATTGGATTTCAACCATAAATAATTGATGACTTTGCACCTCCCCCATCTGCCTGGCCGCTCTCTCTTTGTCACCCCCCCCCCCCGTCAGCATTGGAGAAGGACACTCAAGGTGGAACAATGTGATTTCACATGCATTTTTCATGTATGAAAGTGTGTGCGTGCACGCACACACGTGTGTGTGCTTGTTTGTGGTCATAAACCATGAACCAGAGCGCTGTGTTCAAAGAACAGTGAGCATCCAGGTCTGCCAGGAAACTGATCTACAGAAAAACTGAAAATGCAGAGAGATGGTCACAAAAACAAAATGCACAGCGAAGCACAATAAATTAGGGAGCACAGAACAAATAAAAAGGAAGCTGCAGCTCTACACTACAGAAGATAAAATATTTATGATTTGCAAACATAAAGTAGGTGCAGAAAGAATGGTCTCTTTTGTGCACTTTTACAGCAACATGCAGGTTTGTCAGATTTTTTTCTTTTAAACTCTAAGACACGTCATGCTAGCAAGATTCTCGCTGTAGTTATGCTCACATCATCGGATATGCAGATAGAAAAACATTAACTGAGAAATATGCAAATCCACATCGCTGCCTTCTGACACATTTCATGAATTTCAAAATGGGGACAGAGCACATAATTTAACACTCCCAGTGTTGTCTTGTGGCATGATTATTGTTCATTTGACACTAGAATAAACAGTCAAAAATGCACAACAACAGGAGGAGAAAAAATCAATAAACTAAATCTTTTTAATTTTACTGTCAGAGAAAAGAAGGAATGAATAAGAGCTCCAGTATATGCTGTTAAGATATTTTAACTATGCAATGAGTCAAAAATTGTGACCCAGTTTGCTGGTTATAGAAGAGACTAGAATAAGGTTGAAGCTGAAAAATTAAGAATCTCTATTGTTGCTCGTAGGGGACAACGACCACGTACCAAGTGATGTACCAGTGTTTGTTTTTGCTTAGCAGTATTACAATGCATAGTTACAGAGACATGAAAAATACTTGCCTACTTACAGATTTCTTGGTTTTGCTTTTTGTCACACCTAAATGTTTAAAACAAATTTGAATATCAGACAATGGTAACCAGAGTGAATACAAAATACATTGTTCAGATGATGATTACATTACATGTCCCAATGTGAAAAAGTAGTTGTCCCCCTTTTAAAATATTCATTTAACTGTGTTTAACCACATTTCTTGGAAAGCTGAGTTCAATTTTAAGAGCCACGTCCAGGTCTGAGAACTGCTAGACAAAACCATATAAATAGATGTCTTTAAGTAGGCTTAAAGAGCACACAAAGCAACACATTGTGCCCTAATCTAAAGAAATTCAAGAACAGATTAAAGCTGCAAGCAGCATTGGGCAGCCCTTGCATTTTAGCTTCACTCCGGCCTGTGTCGCGACCACAGGCGTCCAGCATTGTCTCCTCCACGCATCGGTCGAGCCCACCGCTCCGTTCCGCACATTGCCACTACGTGGTATTGTGAGCAGGCCTTGACACAACCTTCGGTCAGGCTAAGATATGCTCCGCCAAGAAGTGTTCAAAATTTAACCGAAATTTGACCTTCTCCATTGAAGTTATGGTCATTTCCTCTTTGGTAGCAAAACACTTCCTGTCGTGGTTTGAAAATGCCATCTAAAACTATTATGGGTTATTAGACAAAGTTTGAAAATTCTACAGACTGTCAAGGAGGGTCATTCACCACAAAAACCTGAGACTTTTTTGTGTGTTCCATTTGTACTCGGAAGTCGGAACCTCTAAGTAGGAAATTCCAACGACCCCACCAGAGTTGGAATACCGGGTCGGAAAGTCGTGGCAACACAACCATACCCGATTTCCGCATTCTAGATGGTCGCTACTTGCATCAATTAAAACATTCTTACTTTGACTGTTTTTAGCAGTTCTTTATCGTTTATGTAACATTTAGTCAGTCGTACACTTACTACTTCCTGGTGTTTAAAGGACAAAATGTTTTAATACTGTTTGTATGCATGAAATACTGCATAGAACAGTTTTTATTGTCATTGTTATTGTTGTGTGTTATTGTTGTTATTGTTGAGTGGCTGTACGGTGGCACAGTTGGTAGCACTGTTGCCTTGCAGCAAGAAGGTCCTGGGTTCGATTCCCCGCTGGGCGTCTTTCTGCATGGAGTTTGCATGTTCTCCCCGTGCATGTGAGGGTTCTCACTGGGTACTCCGGCTTCCTCCCACAGCCCAAAGACATGCCTGTTAGTTGTTAATTGGTGACTCTAAATTGCCCTTAGGTGTATGAATGAGTGTGTGCATGGTTGTTTGTGTGTTGCCCTGTGATGGACTGGCAACCTGCCTCTTGAACATAGACTGCTGGAGATAGGCACCAGCTCCCCTGTGACCCTCTATAGAATAAACAGTAAATGACTGACTGTGATTGTTGTATAACTGCTGTTAAAGTTGCAAGCTTTACCAACAAAAAAAAGCAGCAAACTGGAATGATACAACTCAGAGATGATGTAAACTCCAACTTTGCAGTTCTGACTTCTGAGGTTAATGGAATGCAGCATTGGCTCTCAGTGAGCTGGGCTAAATTGATGTCATCATTTGACCACACCAATATGTTGAACAGTCATCCACAATGAAGCACACAAAGTTTGTTGTGGATAAGATGATATGTTAGGAAGATATAGCCAGAGCAGCTGAGTCAAATTCCAATTTAATCCAATTGACCTGTTTGGTAGTTGACAAAGAACATTCAATTCCAGTTTGGAGCAAATCGGATCGTGCATGTGTTATTCAGAGCCGACTGTATACAAGCGGCGAGATATCGAAATTTGCCATTGTGCTACACATATATGGTCCAGCCAACAGTCACAGTAGGAGTCATCAGACACTGCTTGAAACTTACATGAGTCGGAGTGTAAAAGGAGGATGTCCACCACTGAAATATGTGACTTCCTGTTCTAAACGGGTGGAGTTAAAGTGGTGTCAGAAAATGACACCACTTTATGAATGTGCTGAGTGCTGGTCTGTCATGTGTTGAAGCACCCCCTCCGAGAGGTCTTCGGCGTGTTCGTTTATTCACCGTAAGCTGAAAGAATTCACACCTATTGAAATAATACACTCAGACACCGTTATATTGAATTCAAAAGTTCCTGGACCAGGGAAGCTCTCATGTGATATGACCACACACCGAGACAACTTCGGAGCTTCTCACTGGGCACATGGCTTTTATTAAAACACACATGAAAATGGGCAGCGCGCTGTTTACAGTTTTTTCTCACATATAGTCACGTACAAACTTTTTCCTGCCTACCATATTAGGACATGTTCCTGTCTCCCAGCACCTGCACTCGTATCTACTGATATAAGAAGGGAGTGCTTGGCCCATTAACCTTTTCACATTGTTGGGACCATACAACCATGGATTTCGACACCAAAACTCCGGTACATACTTTTCTGGAACTTTTCAAAATAAAGTGCATTAACCTTCTTCCGGCATAGCCAGAAAAGGGGATAACTGCGGACTTCCTGTGGCGCCATTACCCAAATAAAAGCACAACTCTGAAGGGGGAAGGGGGGTAGCAGAGGACGTCCCATGATGCCACTGCCCGTATAAGATCCCCACCCTTCCCACATATCGCTCTCTTCCACGCGGCCTTGCAGAGGGACCGGATAGGAGAGGAAAGCGCGCTGATGTCTTTTGCTGGCAAAAGACATAAATTCAACTGGATCCAAAGCCATACGATCATCAATCATATGCAAGTAGAATGAAATACTGTCTGTGTATCCGGTATTTTCATTCATGAACGGGGAAAATAAGGTGTAAGAGTTGCTTTTTTCTCTTTTCTCCCCACAGAAGCAAAACTGTGTCGAGGAGAGACCCCGGTGGAGAAGCTGTTTCTACAAGCCGAGTCTGAAGGTTACTACGGACAGCACAACCGTGTTACGGTAAAGAACAGCTGGGCAGCGGACAGGCCGAGCCGCCAGCTCTCCGGAGCTAACCTTTTTGTTCAGAGTGAACGCAGAGGTTAGCTACCAAGCCAACCGCTTGTTGACTGGATACCTTCTTCAAACTTCGCCCTTGGACAACATTCCCTCAACATGGTCAGAGGTTAGGTTTGGCAGATTAACAGATAAGTTTAGGATGAAATGATCTAAACGTTTTCATGTTATAAAGTTTTGTTTTTTGGAACCTGGCTATCTTTAGCGCTAGTAGGCTAGCTACGGCACGCGCCGGTTCTGTGTAAAGTTAAGATAAGCTTTATTTAAAGGGTGATTTTAAACAGAAGATTGCTCATAATGCACCGTCCGATTTTTTAACCCTTTTATTAACCCTGGTATTTTAAAGGTATGTGTTGATTCTGGTGCTAAACTATCCGCTTCTTGCTAGCTTAACTGCTAACGGTAAGAACACGTGTGTGCTAGCATTAAGGCTAGTCAACAAAAAGGTGGTTGGTTTTCAAGCTAGTGAATAATAGTCCCTGAACATCATTTATTAGAGTTGATAACTAAGTAAACACCATTAAGCCCCATTTCTCCAGAAAGATGTGGCTTTTTTCCAAAATACTCAATAGTATTTCTTCACATATTATTTCAATAAATAAAGGCAGTTAATTAGACACCGTTGAGAATTAGTCATCCAGGAGGTTGGTTTTATTCGGCAGATCATTATTTAAAACATTATTTTATTAAAATAATATTTTACCTGATCTTGCATTGTGAAGGGTTGTCTAAATGTTTGCTGATTATTTCCTAAGTTAGTTCCAAGACTAACTTAACTTCACTTCCAGATTCTTCAAGATAATCCTTGGTTCTCAAACACAAACATTGAATGGTAATGTTGCATCACTCTTTTTGGTCATGATTTCCAATCATCTTTAATCAACTTGTTTATATTGTACATAGCCCATTAGTCTTGATTATTCTTTAATTCTGCTTGGTAGTTTAGTTGGATTGTTTTAGCAAAGTAAAGAGTTTGTTGAATGAAATATGTTTGACTTTGAGTTGACTTATTTCTGTTAATAAATTCTTGTATTTTAAGAAATTGTGTGAATTAATTCCATATATGTGCAGAGTTTATCAATAATGCCAGAGCTTGTCTCACACCTTTCTATTCTGTCCTAATACCATCGCCTTAATGGGGCAGGTATTCACAGGACAATCCTTAACAGACCGAAATATTATTTGATAAAATATTAAAATTAAATATTAATATTAAATATTAAATAATAATCTCAGATTCATATTTACAACAACATCCTTCTCCCACCCCTACAGTTCTTCACTATTTTTCTGCTTCACCACACTCAATGCCAAATTTGTGCAATACAATTCTGCAGGCCACTAACACAGGTTATACATTTTATTTCCCACACTGGTTATGAACATAATAATAATAAGGCACACACATAATATATCTCCACACATGACATACAGACAGTTTGTTACAGTGTTGACCTAGTGTGGGGAAGTTATTAGGCATTTGTTTTTTAATGGCAAGAAGTCAGATTTTGAGGCTTGGCCACGCCCACATGCTTTGATGCTGCAGAAGCCTGATTGCACTGAGTTGTTTCTAGGTTGACAAAGATCATTAATATCCAGTTTAGAGCAAATTGAAACATGCATGTGTGATTTAGAGCCAACCGTATGCAAACAATGAGATGTTAATATTCGCCACAATGCCAGACCCAGATGCTTTGATGCATAAAAAAGTTTTTGATAACAGAGTCTAAGTCTAAAGTTGTGGGAGGAGTTCACTCAGTTACTGTGTGTAAACAAGAGAAAATGGCATCTTGGATCCAAAGTGGATGACTTCCATTGGGGTTTTGTAGGTCCCGAAAAGTTACATATACCTAATTTCATAATCCTCAGTCAAAACAAGGCTTAGGGCTGAATTTTAAAAATCTTGTAGGTGGTGTTGTGGAGGCATTAGGCCACGCCCACCCAAGGATGGGAGATCAGATGTACTGAATTTGTATCTGATGTCAGATTTCATCCCACTGGCAAGGCCACTCCCTCCAGCAAAAACTCAGTGTTAGAATCAAATTGAGACCAACTTTGTCTGCTCTACCCTGTCTCCCTGGCTGCAATCAGCTGATGAGATGCACCTGGTGGCTGCTGCTGTGCAGTGCAATCTATGGCATGTCAAGCACCTGTGTCTGCCCTGATATATACTGACTCTGACAAGCAGACGGTGCCAGATTTTTGAAAGCCATCGTGTGAGTAGATATCCAGCGTTCCTTTCTGTCTGACCATTGTTCTTGACCTTGCCTTGCCTTTTGGATTTATGACTCTGCCTGCTCCCTGTCGGACTATTTGGATTTTGGTTGTCGACCTTGTTTCCTGCGTCTGGTTTATGCCTCTGCCTGCCCCTTGCCTGACGCCTCTTGTTCTGATCGTTGACCCTGTTTCTGTCCTTGAATTATTGAGCCAGCCTAGCCCTCGGATTATTCAGCCTGGAGTCACTTCTTACCTGTGCTGTGGAGATCACCGCCTGCCGCCCACTGAGGTTTCCCTTCTGGGTTTCAAGTTCCACTCAAGACAAAAGCAGGTTAGTGGCTTTTCTGATCCCTGGAAAATCTGGAGAGACTACAAGTCACTAATCCCTCTCTCTGCCTCAGTGATTCCTGGAAGCTGGGAGGAGTGTTACCTTTGTGACGTTTTCCTGTGGCTGAATAAACCTTTTAAACTTTCAGTACTGTGTCTGGCTGAATCTTGGGTCTGCCTTTTTCTGATTCATAGCAAAATTTCCCCCATAGAGTTTGGCTGTCTTCCTGTTTGTTTTAGGACATATCTCAAATAGCTTGTTTTCTTAATTTGGAGTTTTATTAGTGTACCAAGGTCAAAATCCACTGCTGACCAAAACAACACAATGGCTTGTTTCATATCTGCCAGAAAAACCTTTTGATAAATATCAGTCCACAGACTTATTCTGTAGACTGACAGGACAAAAGTGGATTTTATTGAATTGTAACAAACCCTCTGTCTCAAATCTCACATTGCTTACCTAATCTCTAGCCCCTAAAAACTAGAACAAATCAGTTTACCTGGAACTATCCATAACCCAACCCTTCTATGTTGAATCAAAACATGAGTGGATCGGTCCACATACCAAGCAGTTTTTATAGTGTACAATTAGAATTGTTTACCTAATTTCTTGTTATACCTTCCACTTGGGCAAATAAATGATCAATATTTCTTGATAGAGCAGCAAGCGACCTTGGCAGGTTGTCTTGTTCAGGTCAAGCTATAAATTGTGGTCTTGCCACTGTGACACTGACTTTGTCATGTTTTTAGTGTTTAGTCCTAATTAGCCCTAATCATACTGGCAAAAGGGAATTAAAACCCACCATTTCTTTATTGCTCGTTATTATTACTCCACTAATCCAGAGTAATTCAGTGAGTGCAGATGTATGCATGAGAACAAATGTGTTTAATCCCACTAAAAGCCTAATAATGGGGATCTTAAGATCTCCTTTTTGATTTTGTCAGGGTTTCTTTAGACAGTTTTGTCCAGGAACTCATTAAACGGGACACATGGCTATTGTGTGCTGGAGGCTGGTTAAGGAAATTAGCATGAAATCACGTATTATTTATATAAGTGGTAGACATGTTATCATCTCTCTGTTCGTGTTTCTAAATTCAGCCCTTTTCCTTGGATTTTGTCCCAGTTTATTTACGTACTTCTTAAAAGTAAACCAGGACAACTTTTTGTCAACACCGGGTTTATTTTGGTTCACTAGAGACAATGAAATTCTTAGGCTAAGAAGCACAGAAAACTTTGGAAATTTTTTCTGAAATCCCCCTTTTTTTTTTTTTTACCTTGAATACTCTGATTAGATCATCTTCTGACCTTATTATTTATGAGAGCAGACAGGAAACAAAATATAGTTCTGGTTCTACTTATCTGTCCTCCAACCATCTGTTTTCAGCTCAAGTTGAAAAACTATACTTGCTATTCTGTTGAGTATTAACATGCTTTTCAGATGCCAAGTTCAGTATGATTTAGCATTCTCTGGCATTTCCTACTCCACATTGACTGGACATGTAGATCAGCAATAGAAAATGTTTTTGGGGCACAGCTTACAGATAACATTTCTTTTCTACCAACGTTTGTATCACCCCCAGAGCTTTCTGTGTGGTTAGTCATTTCACCTATATCAAAAAGCGCATCAGTAAGATAATACCTTATCCACTTCATAATTCATCCATCCATCCATTTCCTTTACCAACTTCTTCTGTACAGGGTTGCGGAGGAGCTGGTGCCTATCTCCGGCAGTCTACAAGCAAACGGCAGGGTACACCCTGGACAGGTTGCCAGTCCATCACAGGGCAACACTGTGACACACAGGACAAACAACCATGGACACACTCATTCATACCTAAGGGCAATTGACCGAGATCAATTAACCTAGCAGTCATGTTTTTTGGACTGAGGGAGGAAGCCGGACTATCCGGAGAGAACCCATGCATGCACGAGGAGAACATGTAAACTTAAATGCCCCAAGCCGGGAGTTGAACCCAGGACCTCCTTGCTGCAAGGCAACATGTTTTCTCTTGTAATCTAACTGAATGTAATTTTATTAAATTTACTGAATCCAATTCATTCTAGCACAAATAATTTACCATAAAACACAACACATTCAGGTAGAAAGTCAAATCTAATTACACAAGAGGTTAGTACAATCCAGTACAAGTACTTAGAAAATGCCACTGGAGCAGTTTGCAGCTGAGTGTGAAGCGGCCAGGATGAGAATCAGTGCCTCCAAGCCCGAGGCCATGGTCTTGAGCCGGAAAAGGGTAGAGTGTCTTACCCGGGTCGGGGGTAGGTCCTGCCTCAAGTGGAGGACTTCAAGTATCTTGGGGTCTTATTCACGAATGAGGGAAAAATGGAGTGGGAGATCGACAGACGGATCGGTGCGGCTACCGCAGTAATGGGGGCCCTGTGCCGGTCCGTTGTGGTGAAGAGAGAGGTGAGTCAAAAAGCGAATTTCTTGATTTACCGGTCGGTCTACGTTCCCACCCTCACCTATGGCCATGAACTTTGGGACAGATCTTTACACCAGTGCAAACCTCCATAATGATTAGCTTTCAACATTAGCTTATTTCAAGCAACTTTTTTCAGTGAAAGTAAATTTGACAGCGTGTTTTACGCTAAAACAAAAAAGCTTCTCCAGAGGGAGCCCAAGGCGTTCCCAGGCCAGCCGAGAGACATAGTCCCTCCATCGTGTCCTGGGCCGTCCCCTGGGCCTCCTCCCGGTGGGACGTGCCTGGAACACCTCCCGAGGAAGGCGTCCAGGAGGCATCCGGTATAGATGCCCGAGCCACCTCAACTGGCTCCTCTCGATGTGGAGGAGCAGCGGCTCTACTCCGAGCCCCTCCCGGATGGCCGAGCTCCTCACCCTATCTCTAAGGGAGTGCCCGGCCACCCTACGGAGGAAGCTCATTTCAGCCGCTTGTATCCGTGATCTCGTTCTTTCGGTCATGACCCGTTCATGGCCATAGGTGAGGGTAGGAACGTAGACCGACCAGTAAATTGAGAGCTTTGCTTTTCGGCTCAGCTCTCTCTTCACCACAATGGACCGGCACAGCGCCCCCATTACTATGGCAGCCGCACCGATCCGTCTGTCGATCTCCCGCTCCATTCTTCCCTCACTCGTGAACAAGACCCCGAGATACTTAAACTCCTCCACTTGAGGCAGGAACTCCCCTCCAACCTGAAGAGGACAAGCCACCCTTTTCCGGTCGAGTACCATGGCCTCGGACTTGGAGGAGCTGATCCTCATCCCAGCCGCTTCACACTCGGCTGCGAACCGCCACAGCGCATGCTGTAGGTCTTGGCTAGAGGGGGCCAGCAGGACCACGTCATCCGCAAAAAGAAGAGACGAAATCCACTGGTCCCCAAACCAGACCCCCTCCGGCCCTTGGCTGCGTCTAGAAATCCTGTCCATAAAAGTTACGAACAGGACCGGCGACAAAGGGCAGCCCTGCCGGAGTCCAACATGCACTGGGAACAGGTCCGACTTAGTGCCGGCAATGCGGACCAAACTCCTGCTCCGCTCGTACAGGGACCGGATGGCCCCTAATAAAGGGCCCCCGATTCCATACTCCTGGAGCACCCCCCACAGGGCATCACGAGGGACACAGTCGAATGCCTTCTCCAGGTCCACAAAACACATGTGAACCGGTTGGGCAAACTCCCATGAACCCTCGAGCACCCTGTAGAGGGTATAGAGCTGGTCCAGTGTTCCACGGCTGGGACGAAAACCACACTGTTCCTCCTGAAGCCGAGGTTCGACTTTCGGTCGGACTCTCCTCTCCAATACCCTGGCGTAGGCCTTACCAGGGAGGCTGAGGAGTGTGATCCCCCTGTAGTTGGAACACACCCTCGGTCCCCCTTCTTATAAAGGGGGACCACCACCCCAGTCTGCCAGTCCAGAGGCACTGTCCCCGACCGCCACGCAATGTTGAAGAGGCGTGTCAACCATGACAGCCCTACAACATCCAGAGACTTGAGGTACTCGGGGCGGATCTCATCCACCCCCGAAGCCTTGCCACCGCGGAGCTTTTTAACCACCCCGGTGACTTCAGCCTGGGTGATGAAAGAGTCCAACCCCGAGTCCCCAGCCTCTGTTTCCACCACGGAATGCGTGATGGCAGGATTGAGGAGATCCTCGAAGTACTCCTTCCACCGCCCGATAATGTCCTCAGTCGAGGTCAGCAGTCCCCCGCCCGCACTATAAACAGTGTTGGCAAAGCACTGCTTCCCCCTCCCGAGGCGCCGGACGGTTTGCCAGAATCGCTTCGAGGCCAACCGGTAGTCCTTCTCTATGGCCTTACCGAACTCTTCCCAGGCCCGAGTTTTTGCCTCTGCCACAGCCCGCGCCGCAGCACGCTTGGCCTCACGGTACCCGTCAGCCGCCTCAGGAGTCCCACAAGCCAACCACAGCCGATAGGACTCCTTCTTCAGCTTAACAGCATCCCTTACTGCCAGCGTCCACCACCGGGTTCTGGGATTGCCGCCACGACAGGCACCACAGACCTTACGGCCGCAGCTATGGGCAGCAGCATCAACAATAGATGCGGAGAACATGGTCCACTCGGACTCTGTCTCCAACATCCCCCGGGATCTGGTCGAAGCTCTCCCGGAGGTGGGAGTTGAATACATCCCTGGCCGAGGGCTCCGCCAGGCGTTCCCAGCAGACCCTCACTATGCGCTTGGGCCTGCCAAGTCTGTCTGGCTTTCTCCTTCTCCAGCAGATCCAACTCACCACCAGGTGATGATCAATGGTCAGCTCAGCCCCTCTCTTCACCCGAGTGTCCAAAACATGCGGCCGAAGGTCTGATGATACGACAACAAAGTTGATCATCAACCTCCTGCCTAGGGTGTCCTGGTGCCAAGTGCACTGATGGACACCCTTATGTTTGAACATGGTGTTCGTTATGGACAATCCGTGACTAGCACAGAAGTCCAATAACAAAACACCACTCGGATTCAGATCGGGGAGGCCATTCCTCCCGATCACGCCTCTCCAGGTGTCACTGTCGTTCCCCACTTGGGCGTTGAAGTCCCCCAGCAGAATAATGGAGTCCCCGGGAGGGGCACTATCCAGCACCCCCGACAGGGACGCCAAGAAGGCCGGGTACTCTGCACTACCACTCGGCCCGTAGGCTGAAATGATAGTCAGAGACCTCTCCCCAACCCGAAGGCGCAGGGATACGACCCTCTCATCCACTGGGGTAAACCCCAACACGAGACGGCTGAGCTGGGGGGCAACAAGCAAACCCACACCAGCCCGCCGCCTCTCCCCGTGGGCCACTCCAGAGTAGAAGAGAGTCCAGCCTCTCTCGAGGAGATGGGTTCCAGAGCCCACGCTGTGCGTGGAGGCGAGCCCGACTATTTCTAGTCGATATCTCTCGACCTCCCGCACAAGCTCAGGCTCCTTCCCCCCCAGCGAGGTGACATTCCACGTCCCTAGAGCCAGCCTAAGCATCCGGGGATCGGGCCGCTGAGGTCTCCACCTTCGTCCGCCACCCAATCCTCTTTGCACCGGTCCCTTTATTAATGTTGTTTTTGTAAATTCTATGTATCATATCTGTGAACTGAACTGTATGGCCGTTTGATATAACTTCTATCTCTTTTTCAAGGACAATGGCACCTTCATCAGTGTTGATAGTCTAATTCTTTGCACACATGATCATACTTAAATATTGGCACCCTCACGAGTCCACCATGTCCCAGCAAAATCTTTGCTCATGTGTGTTGCTTTCCCATGCTCCTTATTTTTACCTAGATGTGTATTTTATTTCTTCATTTCTTCTCCTTTTCATAGATTTTTAGATTTACCAGTGAAAGGAAAATAATACTAGTTTCTTAAAAAATTTGAACAAAAGCTGTTTTTACACCAGTGACTCAGCTTCCTTAGTTAGAACTCAGTGATTGCTTAGTTAAATTTCAATGGATGCAAATGACTGTTATTATCTCTTTGGAAAGATTGGTTTAGAACCAGCTCTTACCAATAAAACCCAAAGGATTATTAACGTTATCTGTATCATTGTAATGTTGGCCAGAGATTTTTAGATTTCTCAGAAGGATTCATAGATTTTTAGATTTCTTAGAAGGTTTTTAGTATCATTTGATTTGTTTTTCTGTATCTGTGTTTATTTTCTTTTTGATTGTATTGTAATTGTATGTACAGCGCTTTGAGTGTCTCGCTACTGAAAAGCGCTATATAAATAAACTTACCTTACCTTACCTATCACATAGTACCTTTAAGTTATAGACATTGAAATATGTTCATTGTTTAAAACCAAGGATATTTATACTGAAAGAGTGAACGCATTAAATTCTGCAACACCTTGGGACAGTGTGCCTGGTGCAGATGAATCCTCTTAATCGTGCTGGACTCCTAGACTGATTAAGGAGTTAGGGACACAGGACACACACACACACATTCAGATGGCCTTTTGAATTCTCTGTAGAAGCTGACAGCTTTGGTTTTTTGATGGACCAATATGCAGGGAAGAACTCCCGAAGGTAAGACGAGTCTTTATTTCCCATGGCAAGACACAGACAGGGTAGCAAGCATGCAGCAGGAAACACACGTACACATAACATGAGGAACCAGCGGGGAACAAAGGAAACAAACTGGTTTAAATACAAAAACTGAACAGCAGGGGGAACCAATAACAAACGTGACAAGACAATCAGGGGAAAACACAGAACAGGTGTGGGCTTGGGGTGCAGGGAGACAGAAAACAAAGGACTAGACCAGGTAATATAACAAAAACACAAGCAGGTGTATGACAGTTTTGGATGGAGGGAAGTTTTGATAAAGAATTAAAAAAACATTAGCTTCACATTCACCAAAGTTTTATGAATTTTGGCATTTATGGTTGAAAGATTATGCCTAAATCTTACTGTGTTGTATAAAGTAATCATGTAGTTACCTCCCTCCTTTCTTCCTAGCTTCATGCAAAGTAATAAAAAATAACAAGCATGCTTGACACCTGTAGCATTCAGCGGTTTAATATAGTTTCATCACATGTAACTTATTTGTGTGCGACATACAGTCAGAGCAATTCTCTCTGACAAATAAAACAATGGATATTACTTTTTATTTTGCCAGGGCAGCTGAACCTGCTAGTGGCATCAAAATTAGTCAGATATAGTTGTAGAGTTTCAGAAGATTCTTATGATGTTGTTTTGCTTTGCTTAATGAATAGCTAATGATGAAAATAAAAATGTTGTCAGTCTAATGTCTGTAGATTATATACTTTTGTATACTTTTTGTTTTGAATTGCATAACTCGTTCTTGTCTTGTTATTGTAAAAGAAAAAACAAATCTTCGATAATTTCCATCAACAAGATTAGATTGGATCCACCGTTTTAATGGCAGAAAAATAGTGAGATATCAATGTTTCTCATTTTATTTTGTCTTCTTCTCTAGTGCAGTGCATCCCATCTTTGTAGTACAGTTAGTATCATTTCTTCCAAAAGAGTAGGATTTTTATACTGTCTTTGGCGCCCCTTGCAGTCTTGAAAAATAAATTACATACTCAGACCAAGCTACATGGGTTTTTTTTTTACTTGTCAGCTAAGTGTCTAAACACATGAAATAAAGGTTTTAGAGTTTAAAATGAAAAATATTTTCAATAATTTTTAGATTTCCTAGTTTTGATACCTTTTCTTAGCAGTCAGTGGGCAAGAGACAGGTGCACTGAAAATAATTTGATCTACTAAACAAGCAGTCATTCTCTGAGATCAACCCAATTAAGGGTCCTTTAAAATAGAGCAAAGGATGCAAAGGATTTGTGTACAATAACATAAACATGTGCGACCCTGTGTGTAAATGTAACGCTGTACTTCTACCTTGATGACAAACAAGGATTCAATACTTCATCTCCTACATCCTGTTGTGCTGGGACAAATAGAGGCTGCTTCAATAAAAAGGCAAAACCCGACGAGAGCTCAATCTGAACCTCTGTGGTCATAACCTTTTGTTTTTAAATCACCATAATGCATTTCAGATTCAATCTCACAAAGGAGAAGGCCTCAGTATGTACAGTCAAAAGGTATTTTGCAACTTTTGATCCCACTGTTGTATCTGTGAGGCTGCGTGCAGAATGCTTGTGTGTGTACTTATCTTTCTGTCCGAAGGGTGGCTCCAGGCAGGCAGACTGCACAGGTGTACTCCATTGGTCAGCAGGGACAGTTAAAAGAGGAGTGAAGTCCCTCAGGGAAACGCCAGAGAATTCTCACTCATAGTGTGGTAATCAGGCCTTATCTTTGTGGCATCCTATTCACTTAGAGAGTTACTTACCTTTTATGTCTTCTCCCTTCTGGCAGAGCTGCACCTCTTCCTCGAGCCTGTGTTCTTTGTTTCTCTATTGGATGACTCACCTTCATCAGGCTCCAGAAGAACTTACCTCTGGTCTCTCTCGGAAGATTCTTCTCGCTCCTTCCTCTCTGTTGCACAGAAAAGATTCCATTCTTGCTCTGACTGTCGCCTGCCTGTCCACCCTCCATTATTGGCTGTCAGAAGAAACCATCCTCACACACTGAGCCCTCAAACTGCCATCCTCAGTCATCATGGATTCACTCATCCTTGTCGCCTACAGGTCCAACCACGGCCCCCAGTAAAAGTCCCCTATCTTCTACATCTCCATCCTTAATCATGATCTGGTACCTTCACTAACACATCTGTTTTCCCTCTGAGAATTTCCCAAAGTCTCCGGGACCTGAGAATACTCACTGCTCTTCGTTATTCTGACTTAAAAAAAAATCCCTTTAAAACTGGCTTTGGTGTAGTTGTTGCTTGCTCTAGGGTCTGGCTAATGGCGAAATGACACCTACTTTTCCATAAAAATACATACATTTCTAAAAATGTTGCACTGTACAGGTCCTTCTCAAAAAATTAGCATATTGTGATAAAGTTCATTATTTTCCATAATGTCATGATGAAAATTTAACATTCATATATTTTAGATTCATTGCACACTAACTGAAATATTTCAGGTCTTTTATTGTCTTAATACGGATGATTTTGGCATACAGCTCATGAAAACCCCAAAATCCTATCTCACAAAATTAGCATATTATTAAAAGGGTCTCTAAACGAGCTATGAACCTAATCATCGGAATCAACGAGTTAACTCTAAACACCTGCAAAAGATTCCTGAGGCCTTTAAAACTCCCAGCCTGGTTCATCACTCAAAACCCCAATCATGGGTAAGACTGCCGACCTGACTGCTGTCCAGAAGGCCACTATTGACACCCTCAAGCAAGAGGGTAAGACACAGAAAGAAATTTCTGAACGAATAGGCTGTTCCCAGAGTTCTGTATCAAGGCACCTCAGTGGGAAGTCTGTGGGAAGGAAAATGTGTGGCAGAAAACGCTGCACAACGAGAAGACGTGACCAGACCCTGAGGAAGATTGTGGAGAAGGGCCGATTCCAGACCTTGGGGGACCTGCGGAAGCAGTGGACTGAGTCTGGAGTAGAAACATCCAGAGCCACCGTGCACAGGCGTGTGCAGGAAATGGGCTACAGGTGCCGCATTCCCCAGACCTGGGCTACAGAGAAGCAGCACTGGACTGTTGCTCAGTGGTCCAAAGTATTTTTTTCGAATGAAAGCAAATTCTGCATGTCATTCGGAAATCAAAGTGCCAGAGTCTGGAGGAAGACTGGAGAGAAGGAAATGCCAAAATGCCAGAAGTTCAGTGTCAAGTACCCACAGTCAGTGATGGTCTGGGGTGCCGTGTCAGCTGCTGGTGTTGGTCCACTGTGTTTTATCAAGGGCAGGGTCAATGCAGCTAGCCATCAGGAGATTTTGGAGCACTTCATGCTTCCATCTGCTGAAAAGCTTTATGGAGATGAAGATTTCATTTTTCAGCACTACCTGGCACCTGCTCACAGTGCCAAAACCACTGGTAAATGGTTTACTGACCATGGTATCACTGTGCTCAATTGGCCTGCCAACTCTCGTGACCTGAACCCCATAGAGAATCTGTGGGATATTGTGAAGAAAACGTTGAGAGACTCAAGACCCAACACTCTGGATGAGCTAAAGGCCGCTATCGAAGCATCCTGGGCCTCCATAAGACATCAGCAGTGCCACAGGCTGATTGCCTCCATGCCACGCCGCATTGAAGCAGTCATTTCTGCAAAAGGATTCCCGACCAAGTATTGAGTGCATAACTGTACATGATTATTTGAAGGTTGACGTTTTTTGTATTAAAAACACTTTTCTTTTATTGGTCGGATGAAATATGCTAATTTTGTGAGATAGGAATTTTGGGTTTTCATGAGCTGTATGCCAAAATCATCCGTATTAAGACAATAAAATACCTGAAATATTTCAGTTAGTGTGCAATGAATCTAAAATATATGAATGTTAAACTTTCAGCATGACATTATGGAAAATAATGAACTTTATCACAATATGCTAATATTTTGAGAAGGACCTGTATGTACTTGCAGGAGTATTATTGTATATATTATATAGTTTCTAATTTATCTGAGGTGATGTTTAGAAGCTACGCTGCAGCTAACGTTTAAAAAACGTGATTACAGTAAGTTCGGATAGAATAACAAAATAAGTTATAAAAGTTTTCACACTAGACTAAATTTTCCAAGCACATTTACCATGTATACAGCTCTACCAGTGTTCACATTTGTGCAAATATCACAGAGAATAAAATAATCCTCACAAAACCTTATGTCTATTATACAACCCATTGCATTAAAAATGTGTTAGAAAAAACTTGATGATGGTGATGAAAAAGCTTGGTGATAATTGTAAGATAATTGCAGGTGGCTCAAACTACACTTTTGCACATGAAGAAAATTACAGGGAAAATAACGAAGTGAATGAAAGTGCTTTTGATTTTCTTTGAGTGAGGCGAGTTTATTGTGATTCTCTGCGGTGTGTATCAGCGTGGTTTGTGTCAAAGTGAATGATTTTTGTCATCGTATGAGGAAACATAGACTTGAATTATTGAAAGCTTGTTTTTCATCAAGGTCAAATTAAAGTATCACACGCCCGCGAACACAGACGCACCACCACACAGCTATCCGGCCTGACAAATTACTTTTGTGAAAAACTAGGGACACAAAGGAAAAATGAAACATGTTACTCCTTCAGGGTGTGTATGCGTGTGTGCGTGTCACTGTAACCCATTTCTCTCTTTCCTTATTCTTCATCCAGTGCAGAGCTGAGGTCAGTGGTCACATGCTCTGGTTTCCATTTGCAGCTTTAGTTTAGCCACACACATGCAAGAAAAAAGTTTTCACTCTCATCTTTTTCTTAGAATTACTGCACATTTTTCTGCAGACATGTGTTTGCCCATCCTGGTTACTGTCTTCCTCTTGTTGAAGGAAAAGCAAAAGAATGGTGCCATCACTGTGTTGGGTTAAGTATATAGTTGTAAGGGACAGGTTTGTGAATTAATTCTTTCTTTGTTTTATCTGATTATATTGGTCTTTGGCTATTTGTCAGGTAAATTTATTTTGTTTCCATGAACAAATTCCAGATCTCATCAGTCTATGATACAGTTGGCTCCTTGTACCTTTTTGGACACATTTTTCATTGAGTTAAACATTTATTGAGGCTACTATGCTTTATTTGCATTATTAAAGTCAAAATCTTGCTTCCCTATATCCGTGACAGCATACAATACCATACAACACAATGCTTCAATATAACTAAACACAATACAATATGATGGAGTGCAATAGGATACAATTTAATACAATATGATACAATACAATACAGTTAAATACAACAGAATACAACTTAATATAATAAGATGCAATGCAATGCAATACAAATCATTACAGTAAAATGCAATATATGATACAATACATTTTAACACAGTGCGACATGATACAACTCAATAAAATTCAATGTAATACAATACAATGCAAACCAATCAATAAGATAAAGTAAAACCTACACACAGGTACACACACAAACTCTCACACACCTATATATATAATCTAAATGGCTGAAGGTCATACAAACAGGTTCCTATATCATCAATCTGGTCTTTCCACTTAAATGCCAGATGCAGTCGTGGTTCAAGAAAGTCAACCAAACAATTAGAATATCACCTACAGAAATTCCTTTTACAGAAGAAAAACTGCCCTGAGACATGTAGGCAACCAGCTTCTACTGTCATTGCATTGGAAACATTGTCTTTACCTGATTATCCTTTCAGGGTGGGCTGGGGGTAGGGTTGGTGCCTGTGTCCAGCTGTCTTTGGGTGAGGGGTACAAAAACATACCTCATTGCTATTTAGGGTAACCAGTGACCTAACGTGTTTTTTGAGCTGTGGGAGGAAGCCAGAATACCCAGAGAGAAGCTACACATACATTGGGAGAACATGTGAACTGGACTCTGGATTCAAACCCAGATTCTTCATGCTGCAAGGAAACAGTGCTGCTTAACTATGTATCCCTGAAACAGCTCTCCTAAAAATAATTGTACTACTATTACAAACACTATCATGTATTCACAGAAAATACTTAATTTCAGTACTGGTAAATTAATATAAAAATTACAGTGGCTGACAACTATGAATGTGCCATTGAAGGGTGAAATGCACTGCAAACACATGAACCATACAAACTCCAAAACACACAAACACAAAAAACAAATGCAACAAAAAACGCTGCAATAGACAAATATGCTGCAATCCCAGAAAACAGACAAAAGCAAAAGGAAAAATGCTGCAAATACTAAAATCAAAACAGCAAGTTAAAAAAAGATGCAAGCTAGCTCACCACAGTGGGAATGCACCAGACTACTAGGGGCACGCTAACATTACCAACTTGAATATGCTGCTGTTCTATAATGTTGTAAAGGATTATGCCCATGTATTTACAAAAGACATGAAGGAAAACATACCTTTTCTTTCCTCCAACTTTGTCCTTGGCATCCCATTAATGTCTTTACGGAGGGTGTGGTCCCATATGATGGACGACTCCCCCTACTGGTCCGGTGCACTTCCGTTTTGTGGAGTGAGCCCACAGCTTTTTTCTTTACTCGCTGTTGTTTTTGGTATTTTCAGCTTTTTGCTTCTGTCTATTTTCTGTGATTGCATTGTTTTTCTTTTGCTGTGTTTTTCTGTTGCATTTGTTCCTTTTAGGTTTGTGTATTTTGGAGTTTGCATCATTCATGTATTTGCAGCTCAAAGCAAGCCCAAGACCTATAAGGACTGAGAATTAGGTTATTGGATAGAGGTGGGGTTAAAGATTTTTTTCAGGCTGTTGGTGCAGCACTTCAATGCCCTGTAGCACCTCCCAGAGGGGAGCATGATGGAGAGGTAGAGTTGTGCCACTGATAACTATGCAACCTGCTACAGCAGTGTGACCTGTAGATGTCTTTCATGGAGGAAGAGAAAAGATAAATGCTTTTTTATGCACCACATTCACCACCCTCTGGAGACCTTTCCTGTTTGCCTCTGAACAATTTCCGAACCATACCAGGATGGAATAGGTCAATATGCTCTCTAATGAGCAGTGAGAAAAGTATTTAGCAAGCTGTCAGAGATGTGGATTTCTCTCAATGTCCTGAGGAAGTGCAGCCTTCCTGAGTGTTTTTAAAGGCCAATGAGGGTCTATAGAAACTTTATAGTTTGTCCCTTGTTCTACATCCTTGTTTCCTATCCCAAATATCCAAACATGAATTGTAATTTTACAAGAAGTCCAGGATGAACTATTTGGTCTTTAGGATGTTCATAGTAAGATTTCTTCTGCACATCATCCTGGTGGTCTGCAGACTTCATCCCTGTAGGCAGCCCCAATGAGATGTGATAAGATGCAATGCAGTAAGGTTGATACAACGCAACACAATGAAATGGGATTCTCTATAATACGATACAACTTATTTTTTCTTAAAGGAGTGCTTCACTGATATCGGTTATTATTTGACTCTCTGCTGCTTAAGCAAAGAATCTCTGGATCACCTGAACTTAGAGTTATTACACAGTTGATTCCTGATTTACCAAAGTACTTTAAAAATAATTTCCTAGTAAGGTAAACAGAGATAAAAGATTATTTGGCGGTTTCAAAAGATTTTTGATTTAAAAATGACTCACAATATTATGCTTTATTGCAAAGTGCGGCAAAAGTATGTTTCAATACAACGATGACATTACAATTTAGTACAACATGATATAACACAATATGGTAGAAGGTGATGTTATGCCCCTCCTTGAACCGCCACCTTAATGTGGTGGAGGGGTTTGAGTGCTCAAATGATCCTAGAGGCTATGTTGTCTGGGGCTTAAAAGCCCCTGGTAGGGTCTCTCATGGCAAGCAGGCTCTGGATGATGGGTCAGACAAAGAGCGATTCAAGACACCTTCATGAGGCCATACAAACGATCGAGGCATATGACGTCAACCAGCCGGGATCCCACCCTGGAGCCAGGCCTGGGGTCGGCACTCGTCGGAGAGCACCTGGGGGCTGGGTTGCTCCTTGTGTGACCCTGCCGGGCCAAGCCCGAAGGAGAGAGACGCGAGGCCATCCCCCAGTGGGCCCACCACCTGCAGGGGGAACCATGAGGGACTGGTGCAAAGAGGATTGGGCAGCGGACGAAGACCTTAGGCTGGCTCTAAGGACATGGAATGTCACCTTACTCTAGTAAGGCGAGTCCAGCAAGTAAACCCAAGTAAACCCACCCCAGCCCGCCGGGGTGTTGCCCCCCAGCTCAGCCGTCTCATGTTGCAGCCGTCTGGCCCGTCATCCACTGGGATGACGGGCCAGACGGGTCAAGCGGTAGTGTGGAGTACCTGGCCTTCTCGGCGTCCCTGTCGGGGGTGCTGCATAGTGCCACCACCTGATGGTGAGTTGGATCCGCTGGAAGAGGAGAAAGAGGAGACAGACTTGGCAGGCCCAAGCACATAGTGAGGGTCTGCTGGAAATGTCTGGTGGAGCCCTTGGCCAGGGATGTATTCAACTCCCACCTCAGGGAGAGCTTTGACCAGATTCCGGTGAAGTTTGGAGACATAGAGTCTGAGTGGACCATGTTCTCCGCATCTACTGTTGATGCAGCTGCCTGTAGCTGTGGACGTAAGGTCTGCAGTGCCTGTCGCAGCGGTAATCCCCGAACCCGATAGTGGATACCAGCAGTAAGGGATGCTGTCAAGCTGAAGAAGGAGTCCTATTGGCTGTGGTTGGCTTGTGGGACTCCTGAGGCAGCTGATGGGTACCATGAGGCAAAGCATGTCGCGGCCCAGGCTGTGGCAGAGGCACAAACTCGGGCCTGGGAAGAGTTTGAGAAGAGAAGGGCTACCGGCCTCGAAGCGATTCTGGCAAACCGTCTGGCGTCTCAGTGGCAGGACTTCAGGCGTGGATGAGATCCGCCCTGAGTATCTCAAGTCTCTGGATGTTGTGGGACTTGTCATGGTTGACACCCTTCCTTAACATTGCGTGGCAGTCAGGGACAGTGCCTCTGGACTGGCAGACTGGGGTGGTGGACCCCCCTTCATAAGAAGGGTGACCGGAGGGTGTGTTACAACTATAGGGGGATCACTCCTCAACCTCCCTGGTAAGGCCTATGCCAGGAGAGGTCCTGCCTCAAGTGGAGGAGTTCAAGTATCTTGGGGTCTTGTTCATGAGTGAGGGGAGAATGGAGCGGGTGATTGACAGATGGATTGTTGCGGCTGCCGCAGTAATGGGTATGCTGTGCCGGTCAGTTGTGGCGAAGAGATGAGCTGAGCCGAAAAGCGAAGCTCTCAATTTACCGGTATGTCTGTGTTCCTACCCTCACCTATGGCCATGAACTTTGGGTCATGACCGAAAGAACAAGATCCCGGATTCCCGGCTGAAATGAGCTTCAGAAAACTCCCAAATAACTAATGGGCACTCCCTTAGAGATAGGGTGAGGAGTTCGGCCATCCAAGAGGAGCTCGGAGTAGAGCCGCTGCTCCTCCACATCAAAGGAGCCAGTTGAGGTGGCTCGGGCATCTATACCGGATGCCTCCTGGACGTCTTCCTCGGGAGATGTTCCAGGTATGTCCCATCAGGAGGAGGCCCAGGGGATGGCCCAGGACACGCTGGAGGGACTATGTCTCTCGGCTGGCCTTGGAACGCCTTTGGCTCCCTCTGGAGAAGCTGGAGGAGGTGTCTGGGGAGGGGGAAGGTCTGGGTGTCTCTACTGAGTCTGCTGCCCCTGCGACCCATTCCCGGAAGACGACAAGTACGAGTGATGTTATGCAATATATGATATGGTACAACGCAATATTACACAATGCAATACAAAATAATACTTATTTTCCCTTGATCTTGTGCTTCACTGATGTTTGTCCATTTGTGAGTTACTCCTGTGGACAAGCAAGAACACTGTATCTTATTATTTATACTTTTTGAGTGTTTATTCCCAATTTGGCTTTATTAGTGCTACTAGTCCTTTTTACAATAATTCTTTATTGAGACAAATGAAGGCAAAACATATTTCAGCGGTTTTAATCTTTTATTTGAAAATGACACAGATTAAATTGTGCTTTTGAACAAAGTGCTGCAAAAACATTTCCCCTCTACGCGAAGGACACTATAAGATACAATTTGAAACACAATATAAAACATTGGAATACAATAGATTACAAAATGGTGTGATATGATACCATGCAAAGCGGTACAATATGATATGACACAATGTTATACAATTCAGTACAATAGGATACAACAGGATAGAATACAATACAATACACTCACTGGCCACTTTATTAGGTACACCTTGCTAGGATCGGGTTGGGGCCCCTTTTGCCTTCAGAACTGCCTTAATCCTTCGTGGCATAGATTCAACAAGGTACTGGAAACATTCCTCAGAGAGTTTGGTCCATATTGACATGATCATCACACAGATGCTGCAGATTTGTCGGCTGCACATCCAAGATGCGAATCTCCCGTTCCACCACATCCCAAAGGTGCTCTATTGGATTGAGATCTGTTGACTGGGAGGCCATTGGAGTACAGTGAACTCATTGTCATGTTCAAGAAACCAGTCTGAGATGATTTGTGATTTATGACATGGCGCGTTATCCTGTTGGAAGTAACCATCAGAAGATGGGTACACTGTGGTCATAAAGGGATGGACATGGTCAGCAACAATACTCAGGTAGGCTGTGGCGTTGACAAGATGCTCAATTGGTACTAAGGGGCCCAAAGTGTGTCAAGAAAGTATCCCCCACACCATTACACCACCACCACCAGCAGCCTGAACCGTTGATACAAGGCGGGATAGATCCATGCTTTCATGTTGTTGACGCCAAATTCTGACCTTACCATCTGAATTTCACAGCAGAAATCAAGACTCATCAGACCAGGCAACGTTTTTCCAATCTTCTATTGTCCAATTTTAGTGAGCCTGTGTGAATTGTAGCGTCAGTTTCCTGTTCTTAGCTGACAGGAGTGGCACCCGGTGTGGTCTCCTGCTGCTATAGCCCCTCTGCCTCAATGTTCGACGTGTTGTGCATTCAGAGATGCTCCTCTGCATGCCTTGGTTGTAACGAGTGGTTATTTAAGTTACTGTTGCCTTTCTATCATCTCGAACCAGTCTGGCCATTCTCCTCTGACCTCTGGCATCAACAAGGCATTTGCGCCCACAGAACTGCTGCTCACTGGATTTTTTTTCTTTTTAGGAACATTTCTCTGTAAACCCTAGAGATGGTAGTGAGTGAAAATCCCAGTAGATCAGCAGTTTCTGAAATACTCAGACCAGCCCGTCTGGCACCAACAACCATGCCACGTTCAAAGTCACTTAAATCACCTTTCTTCCCCATTCTGATGCTCGGTTTGAACTGCAGCAGATCATCTCGACCATGTCTACATGCCTAAATGCTGCCATGTGATTGGCCGATTACAAATTTGTGTTAATGAGCAGTTGGACAAGTGTACCTAATAGAATGGCTGGTGAGTGTATGTTACAATATTATACTAACAGTACATTACAATAGGATACTATACCATCCCATACAACACAATGCCATACAAAATGATATGATACAATAAAATGTATCTTTGGGGGAAATTTCTTTTTTTAGTGACCTTTTTTGTGACCGCCATTGACTACCTGTCAATGGTGGTCACAATTAACCATCGAAGAAGAGTGAGATTACGAGACCAATACCAAATGTCTGAATATTTGTATAAACTGAATATTGTCATTATTTTAAGCCAGTTTGCCTGTTTTAGCTTTTTTTTTCTTTTTTTTTTTAAAGTTGTGTTTAGGTGACATCAAGACAATATATGGAATCTTAAAAGTGTTAAAGAAATGTTTAATTATTCCAAATGACTGCGATGATTCAAAGAAAATTTTAATACTCACTAATGTTCTCTTCGGTTCTCACATCTAGGCTTTAGTGCTTCCTCATTACAAACACAATTATTTTGTTTAATCTTTACCTCTTTCATGTTAGGGTATTTTTGTTTTAATTTACTTTGTTATGCCAAACTGGGTTTATTGTTTCTCCTTTTTGAGCCTCTGTAATGCAGTTCGTATTGCTAATTGATTTGCTTCATGCTCTCTTCTCTGATTGGGCAGTTTGAATGAGAGATGAATATTCAAATTCACAGCCTTTAAGAAAGCCTTTTCGAAAATGTTTTAAGCTGTTTTCATTTTCTCTTTTTCTCATATTCTTCCTCTGACCTGTGCCTTGACACAGACCCTCTCAAAGTCTTTTTTGTGCTTCTTGACCATGTATTTTGCTCAGGCTGACCACAGTGACTTGTTTTAAGGATCCTAATTTTAGACATGGAAATATGTAGCTGTTTTAGAAGCAGAAGTGGACATTTAGTTTTGCTGACAAAGTGATAATTAAATTGAATTTAATTTGAACACTTTTCCTGCACCTGTTTCACATTCAGAATGTTGAATATAGTTTGTTTGAAAGTAGGTGCTCTGGCTCATTTCAATTTCCTATGCTATTTTTAACTAAGAAATATGTTTGGGTGTTTCTGATCTGTTGCCTGATGCATATCACTCTGATCTGCATTTTCATAGTTCATGCACATGCAACACGGACGTGCTTCAGTGCTAACAGGAAGGAGAAGGGCATCTTCACTAAAGCTGAGCCCAGTGAGTAAACAGGAAGTCATAGAATATTACTCAGACTAAAGGCTATAGATACAACTATGCACTGAACTGTGGTTACCATAACCTATATATATGAAACAGCAGAAGCATTTCAGCTGGCTTTTAAGAGATCATTTTACATATTTATTATACAGCTTTATAATATCTGCAAATATATATGCAGTACACATTGAAAAATAAACAAATAGCATCTTACACTAACACTTTCCACATAGGTGTGTCCACAGGCACACCTATGTAGTAAGTGTCCTGTACTTGATTCTGGAAAGACACATGATTTAGACATTATACTTCACATGATCAGCTAAAAAAAACCAGAACAAATTAAAAAATGAAATAACATCATAAAGAGGCAACACAGCAATGCACCCTGCTTCCTTGTTCTGGCAGTAAAGGGATTGCTCAGGCTATATATAGTGTATTTTGAGTCAATCTTTAATTGAGTACACTACTTATGGTGCATTGTCTTTGTACTTAGAAGTTGGATTTTCTGAGTTCCCAGACAGAAAAACAACAAGAAGGCACCCTGAAGTTGGAATATCAACTGTTTTCAGTATTTATTATGGGGGCATAAAAAACATTGTAATAGTAAATAAAACGTAGTGAAAGTTCTTCGTATAAACTATTCTTTAGCAAGTCTGACTGTTTTTTTCTCATTAAACCCGAGGCACACATAGCACTACACACTGTGTTTGAGAAAATATCCCTTGAGTATTTGAACGCACACACAATACATTGCTGTTGGCTTGTATCGCTACTGGTAGTTGGCACGAAAACAAAAAGCTAATTTGGTGTCAACCAAATGCTTAACTGGCCTCTGACCCCTGAGACAAATCAAACACACTATTAGCTAAAATTTCGCTAAGCTGTTGCAAGTTTTGGGCTGCATTTTCTTTTGTGGGAACATAAAAATTCTCAAACTAGTAAAATTTGGTAAGGATGGTGTAATGCAGGGTAAAAAAAATCCACTTTATTTGTCCTCTATTTCAGCCCTCAAACAGTTAAAGCAGAGTTGTACCTTAGGTGATGTCAGATGGAAAATTAAAGGAACTGCTTGTCTAAAGAAAAATTATCTATATTTAGTAAATATTTAACATGATTCTATCTCGAGATTACTTTATAGCCAGACTTTTACTTTAGTTGAAAGATACAACATAGCTCTTAGCTGTAGTTTCTATTGGCATTGTTTCAATTGTATGACTCGTTTTCATTCAGGGCCATGAAGAACCCTTCGTTCATCATCATTTTTTTCTTCTCATTTTGGGGCTTTTCATTTCCTCCTTACATTGGTGTTTGCAGCCTTCTCACAGGAAGTAGAGGTCAACCCTGCCCCTGCCGCTCATCTCTGTTTTGTTCTCCTGCAGAGTGTGAGCAGCGCCTCACCCTCATCTGACAAATTTCTAGAAAATAGCTCTACTTGTTTGACAAGAAGTTGCCGCTCATCATATCCTCTGTTTTGCTACAGCTGATCTATTTTTCACTCACTTGCAGCTGGGTGCCACCATGAGCCTACGGAAACTAAGTGAGTATCATCTGTGTTTGTGTGAACCTGCAGGCACTGCTGTTAATCTTTGTGGTTCTTTTTAGAGATGTTGCCTTATCATTCAGTTTTGCAATGTTTTAGTGATCAGAAGTACCAAAACCGTTTTACTTTAAAGAACAGATCTGCTAAAGCTCTGTAAAGCTTTTCACATTGGAGTGGAAAATACTGCATAAAGTTAAACTTGTGGTTGCAAATTGCAGACCAAAAAAATCCCTCACTGAACCCTGTTATGAGTCAGGGGAAATCTAGTACACACAAAATGCAAAAGTGCAAATGTAAAGTTTTTGTTAGTTAAAGTTAATTTATATTTCTTTAGATTTCTAGCACAAAGCTGGCTTTAAATAATAGTCTGTGAACAGTTGCATAAATAGTGCATCAAGCAAACCCCTCATCTTGGATATCAGTTTTATTTTTATTTTTCATTAACATATAGATTAAAGGTTTCACAAGTCGAACTGTGTTTTGAAGAGTCATTGATCTGTGTAAAATAATTCAGGTTTGAGCTGTGTTTGGAGTTCAGTTCTTATGTTGGTCTCAATTAAAAGTGACATACAACCCGAAAAAGAAAACAGGCTCTTTTTGTGTTCTACAAATAGAATAGGCTGTGTCTGAAAAGCATCTCTTCTTGGGATATAATAATCCAGCCTAAATGTGACCAGTCAATTTATTTCATATTTTGAAAAAGAGATGATCCAAAGTAGCCCAGAATTCATTTAAAAAAAATTGCTACAGAGTCTTATAATTTAGTGACAAATAAGACTATAAATAAGAAAGAAACTTCAGCATCTTTAGCTCCAGTGTATAAGACCATGTTTTCTTAGTCCTTAAACTGTAAGAAAACATGTGGGGGCACCCACTGTCATTGGACTGGACATGCAAATGAGCAACAGAAAACCTGTTAGGAGAGTTTTGATGCTTGTTTAGCCCCCTGAAGGAATGGCACCCTGGGTGGCGAGCCATAATCATCCGTATCAGCTTTGTGAGGGCATTCCATTAGCTTAATGTTCGCTTGCTTTATTCATTGTAAAAAGCATTTCAATATGTGTTTAAGATTTTTGGAAAATCTACTTGCACAAACATTTCAACCATCTAGCTGTTGATGTAAGATGAAGTTGAAGAGTTTAGAGGTAGTGTCAAAACTTGATTATTCCCTCTACTTCATGCAATACACCAGTATCCCTGGTAACAAAACAGACTCACAGCATGATACTATCACCACCTAACTTGACAGATATTAGTGTTTTTATCTTTGAAAGAGGCACTTAGAGTCCTCCAAACATTTTTGGCATGTTTGGCTGGCATATTTAGCTAGTTTTTCTTTTTTTTGAGCAACCCTTTAAAAAACTTGTTGATTATATGTCTTGATGTTAAGGACTTTAAGTTTTGTGGTTTTGGGGTGTTACACATATCCTGAGCTTTTTCACCTTTAAACTTTCATGTATCTTGTATTTTGGCCCCAAAGAAATCATAGACATTGTGTTAACATTTAGTGATTTTTTCCCTGATTTGTACTTCCAGTTTCTGTGTCTCACTGTCCAGCCGTTCCTTCCATTGCCATTCTTTAGCTGCTCCACTGTCTTATATGCCTCCCAGCTGCTTCTCCTCAGATAATCAATCTCATCTGTTTATTTTTCCACTAACCACCCTAGTAGTATTTATACAGCTCCTTTCCTCTCATTCATTGTTAGATCGCGTTGTTGTCTGCTTGTTACTTTGGCCAACTTCATGGCCCAGACCCTATTCCCTGCCTATTTTTGCCAGTTGTTATTTATGGTTTTGACTTTACTTTATTAGAACTCTGTTATGTTCAACCTGTCTGCCTGCCTCCACTCCTGCTTTTGGGGCCAACTTTACACTTACATTGTGACACTATTCTTAAAGGCTCGGTCAGTGCCTGGAAGTTGTTTTTGTACTGGTTCTGCAAATGCATAATTAGTTTAGCTTCTACTACTTTTTACAACATTTCACAAAAAACATTACGATTAAGACAGAATCATAAATAACGTAAAGATGTGTTTATAGTGTTTTAAATATTGAGTAAAACACATTAAGTGTACAGCTAATATAATGTTACCCCAATACTTACAGATAAATTCAACTAATTCAGTCCTTTTCAGCCATCCAAAAGGTACATTTGCTTTGAAATGATCTTAAATTAATATGCGAATGGGATTTGTGTGTTGTAGTTTAGAGTGTATAGAAATAATGATGGATGTATACAACATTGACACAAACACTGTGGTTGAATAAAGATGTGGATTTACAGTAGATGCATAAAAAAAGGTGGTAAAGCAGAGAAATTTGATGCAAAGCAGAATCACTTCGCATTCTGAAACGAGTCTTTTGAATGAGCAGTTATAAGTTGCAGTAAAATGCTTTGTAACTTGCATGATTATTAATTCCAAATCTCTGACAGCGTATGTTGAGATGAAACGTTTTATGGCCATACTGTGGGCAATCTTGAGTGTGTCTGTTCCACTCCTCTTTCAGTGCTACTTCTGCTTTTCAGTTGTTTTAACAAATGAAGTACAATATTAAATATTTTAATAATTGACTAGATGCTTAGAAATGAAGTGAACATGTAAAATGAACATTTGGTAAAGAAAAAGATAACCTCCAAAGTTTGAGTTTAAACTAATATAATTTCTGTTTGATTGTTAATATCCAAGGTGATGTTCAGAGTTGTCGGAACCAACTCATAACTCCCCACTTTTAAACTGTTCCTGTTTAAGGTTTCAAATGGTTTGGCAGCCTAACCAACATCTCTTTTCGCCGCTCCACGGAGAAATCGGACTCAAAGGCCTCCAAGTCTGGAGATGATGATGAATGTGCTGCCTCAGCAAAGTTGAGTCCAGATCTTCAGACAACGCTGGACGATCTGGGGGCAATGCGTCCTCGCACCACCAGCTACATCCGCTCCAGTGAGGACTACACACACGTTGGCACGCTGCCTCGGCTCCTGATGAGGAAGAGGGACAAAAGCAGCAAAGGTAAGTACAAGCAGAAGTGGTGATCCAAAAATAATTGCAGGTGATTTTTGCTGAAATGTTTAAAACATGTGAGGTCACTAATTACTCCCTTCCTCTGCAGGAATCCATAGCAACAAAAAGACTAAAAAGAAGAGTGAAAACCAGAGACCTGCAGGAGAAAAGAACGAAGTATTACAGACAACCACAGGTTCCAAGTCCAAGACATCTGAGGGTAAAGCAGAAGTCATAGCTGACACTGGGTTGAAAGAAGTCTCTTCAGCTGAGGGTCAGGAAAAGATCCTGGATGTTTCTTCAGCTAATTTCAAGACACAATCTGAACCTGTAGAAGATGCCACAATTAACCAAAACATGCTTTCTGGACCCACTGCTTCCAGTAAAGAAGTGCTGCCATCTGGTGGTTCAGATGTAGCACTTCAGTCGGAGGAGAGGAAAGCCTTGAACCCTAAAGAGACTTTTGTTAGCCAAGAGAGGCAAGAAACCATTGAAAGTGATGGGTTAGAGCTAAAGGAGGAAGAAGAGAATTCAGAGACAGATGAGGAAAAAGCAATTTACTGGTGAGTTTTTGTCTTTCAGTTTTCTTTGATTGTGAAAAAAAAAAACATTTGTGTACGATTACTGTAATTGTGTTAAAACATGTAGCAAATCATGCTTCAGTTTCACTTTGCTGAGAACTATGGTTTTCATCAACATCTTAAGCTATTTTTGCTCTTGTTTATTTCGAACCAGTTTGAGGTGAAGTTTATGTGAAGTTGTGTTTTTTTTTCCCCCAAAACAATGCCTGAACAATTTCCATTAAAACCATCTAGTAGTGAAGTCATTTTTTCAGTAGTATCTATTGAGTGAGACCGGTAGCTTTGGGTTAGGGTCATACTGCCCCAGGACAGTTGTGGCTTCAAAGTAGCTTACCACTGACAATGTGTGAATGTGTGCATGAATGGGTGGATGACTGATTGTAGTTTAAAGCGCTTTGGAGTCCTCAAACTAGATAAAGCGCTACACAAGTACAGGCCATTTACCACTAGGATTTTGCAATGCAAAATGTATGAAAAGATGAAGGGATATTGCACCTTTTTATTTAAAAGTGAATCTTAGATGTAAGCTGAACTCCTGAACTCATTTTATTAACCTGAGTCTCACAGTATCTTGAGAATTTTATAAATAAAAAAGATAATTTGGTTGTTTTTAAGATTTTGTGCCACAAGTGGGGTTTATTGACAGTAATCAGACAGGCAGAGAGAGAAGGGAGGAAGGGCGCCCCTTTACCATTATATATTCACATAAAAAGATTAAACACTTTGGGCATTTAAACTCCTACTTTTTCTAATTTTGGACTTTTTTTTATTTAAATGCTTTTATCCTAGTTAAAATTAAATCATTTTTAATATGTAGACATTTAATAATTATTTGAAATGGTTCTGTTTTGAAAAATAAACTAAACATTGGTATGGGTTTGAAACAAATTTTCTAAACTTAAACATGAAAAACGTTTACTTAATTTATGGTTTAATCAGGTAAATGATGTATAGCCAGTTAAAAATTAAAACAAACTATAAATGCTTTGATAATGTTGAACATACAGCAGCCTACCAGTGAAACGTTTACACACATTCAATACAAACATGAATGTCAAATCAAGTTTCTTCTGCTTCAAGCTTCTTCCTGGGTGAAATGATCACAAAACAAACAACATCAATGGATTTTAAGATCAATAACTAAAGGCACAAGTTCAAATTTATTGTGGATTTTCTCTAATCCAAACAGAATCAAAATTAAATTAATTAATTGCTGGCTTAAATATATACACTCCCACTAGTATTTGGTTAAATCTCTCTTAAGTAGTTGCACCTGAACCAATTGTTAAATGTAGCCATCGATGTGTGTAACTGGATATTTCACCATTCATGTAATCAGAAATAGGAGAACTAATTTCTGTGTTAACATAGTCCTGCAGTTTACATTGCAGAAACTTTAGTCTGCTCCAAAACCAATTTTGTCTTTTTGGGATCATTTCCATGTTAGAAAACTTGAAACTTGCTTAAGGATAGTTAAAGAACTTCTGTGCAGTTGTTCCTGTCTATTCTTTACTCTTTGTGCAATGCAGTACCATCCCTGCTAGTGAAACAGTCCAACAGCACGATGCTCCCACCACCATGCTTGCCAGTTAAATAATGAAATAGTTCAACCATTTTCCCCTATGACGACATGCCAAATGCAGAACAGAACGGGCTTTTGCATGAAGTTGTCTCTTAGTCGGCACCCTCTTACTCCACATTGTTGTAAAACTTGATCCACTGTTTACAAAAACACTATGGTGTTTCTGCATTTTCCAGTTAATTGCGAGCTTGAGCCTTGGTGGTCCCTGGATATTTCTAAACTTCTTAATCAATGTCCTTTTATCTGAGAGATCAGGAGATTAATCAATTAAAAAAAATATTTATCAATTATGTCAACAAGATTGGTCAAATATTCAGTCAGGAAAGCATGTTGATGGCTAAAAAACGTATGTGGTCAAGATGCAATGCTGTAAGAGACATTTAACCAGTTATTAATGGGCACGAATATATAAATTTGAGCCTGTATGCTTATTTTTGACTATGTGTGGTTTAGAGAAAATCCACAATAAATTTAAACTTATGGTGCATAAGTTTAAATTTATTGTGGATTTTTGTTTTTGAAATTTATTAGAGTTGCATGTTTCCTTCTTTCCTTCCTTCTTTCATTCTTTCCTTCTTTCCGCTCTGGTTAAAGATTGGTTGAAATGAATCCTGAAAAACCCAAAATTATTGACATTCATCCTTTTGGTGAGTGTGTGTAAGCTTTTTACCAGCCCTGGTAAGAAAGTAAAGTTTTTTTGACCCTGTGGTAAGCATGAGCCATCATAATACTTTGGCTGTTGTGCACGTACACAAAGAAGAACAAATCTGCATGTTGCACTCCAAAAACGTATTCCCTTAAATGATGTGTCTAAAGTGAGAAGATACTAGGATTCATTCCTCTGCTTTTTAAGGCAGCGACTAATATTGATTTCTTCTATTGATCAAATGTGTCTGGAGAGATGCCGGTTGGTTGCTGGTTATATGATTTCTCATTTGGCATTGATTTGCTCTTACACACAAAAGACCAGGGGAAATTGCCGTTCTCTGAGCGTATTGTGTGTGTTTCTTACTACAGCTGCTGATTTATTAATAACTTTGGATCTTTGGGAATTTTAACGGGAGAAACTAAACTTCTATATTGGCCCAGCCACCCTTCACCCAGGCAGATTGTATTCACCCCACTGTTTCCCAGGCCATATCAAAGACTGAACCCCAAGTATCTCCTATATATAAGCAGAGTGCATGTATCAGGTTTCATCTATGCTGTGTGCGTATGTGCTTGTTTATAAACACAGGCTGTATATGTGCTGGTATGTAAGGACTCCCATGTGTGAGCGAGGAGTGTCCGCCCATTAGTTCAGCTCCGTTACCGCGGGAAATAAAGCTCTGTATATCAGGTTCTGTAAGGTTCCATCCCACAGCTCTCCCTCCTACAGTATGTCAGCTCAACCCCAAATCACTGCTCTGTCTGTCCATCTCTCAGATTGCCTCTGCACTGTGCAGCTCTTCGCATCTTTTCCTGGAAAGCCTTTCCACTACCTGTCCACTGCCTGTCAACGTTATGAAATAATATGCTACCAGTATGTTTCTGTGATAGTAAGCTTATATGGCAAATTGGATGTTTGTTCCTTAGCCTTAAGATGTCCTAAAAACAATTTTTGTGCTTTACTAATTTAAACAGATTTGTGTTTGACACATGCTCTATATGATAAAATTAATTGATGGTTCATCATTCCCAGTACATGGTTTTGAATTTGTTCCTTCACAGACAGCTTTTTGCACAAAACACTTAAGTTTTATTTGTTGAGAATACTGCGATTTAGTTGATGAAAAAAGCTTCACATTATTTGTATTTATAGAGCTTACAAGTGTGAAATTTTCCCTGAAATGTTCTGATTTAAAATTCTCCCCAATGCCCAGCTCAGACAAGAATAAGGAAAATCCATGCATGTAAAATTGTACGTAAAATAAAATAAAATAAAAAAACATTATAATACCAACAAATTCCAAAGTGCATGCTTCAGATTTTCTGTCCAGCTTTAAAGACTAAGCCTTTAAAGCTCCAGTGTTTTGGACAGTTTAATGGCAAAAATGCAGCAATTATTACTGCTGAACTGTATGAGTATACAATTTATTGTTTTTATTGCCCCCTGAATAATGAATTTCACAGATACCAGATTTTAACACAGTGTACACATATCATTTTAAAGGATAGAAGCCAAAGTCAGTCTGTAGATCAAGGTGTTGACATGTTTTTATACAGTTGTTAATTTGACAAGATGCAAAACACCTTCAGCTGGTTTCACTTTGCAATTTATGGTGGAAGGTGTCATCCTGTGTACTGGCTTTGAAAGAGGAATTTAATCAGCCTTATAATTACAGAAAACAATAAAAAAACTTTGTCCAAACTTGAGTTAGACTGAAAAATAACTATGACAGTGAAAGACAACCAAGAGAAGCAAAACAGACTTACACTGTCCATCAGATGATCATTAAATCTAATTTCATTATCTAAAGGCCTTTGGCTCTGCTTTGTGAATTTGGTTTTAAATGTTCAATTATCATTCAATTATCATTTATACTAATTCCTTTCTTTTCTCAGCTTTTCTTTCCTCCCTTGTTCCCTATTTAGTGTTGTTTACAGTCTGTATCCTATCTAGCCATTCTTCTGCCATTCTGTCTGCCCGTGCTTGTACTTGGGTTCTTCACTACCATATTTCAGAAACATTTGGCACAGTCAGTGTTTTCTGAAACCAGCAAAATGACCTCAGTTTATGAGACAATTGGATTGTTTTGCAAATTTTAAAAAATGATTCCACACACGGAGACTTTGACACAACCCTTTTTATTCTAAGTATTAGAATTAGACTTTTTAAAAAGACAAACATTGTTCCAAATGTTAACGTTTTTATTTAGCGTTTAACTTTTAGAAATGCCTTTTATACCCATCAAAGTAAAGTACTATCTCAGATAAATAAAGCTCTGTCACTACTACTACCTCACCCTAAAACCCCTTTTATACAATTAATTTCTACACTATGCAGATGCTCGTCCTGCGCTGATAAAGATTCACTCACCTCTGCATGCTAATTTTCAGAGCGGCTCCAACAAATGGCAGAATGTGTTACTTTCTAAATAAATCAGCTAATAATTACTTGACCTCTTGAGGTAGTTGTATTTTCATAAACGTGCCTGAATTAAATAACTAGGTTATTAGCCAGACCCTGTAGAACTTGGCTGCATTCTCAGGGGACGGTTAGACCATGGACACATTTAAAAGGTGCAGGGCACTGGCCATCAAGTACTGGAGTTTGACAGCCCTCGTATAGTATATCGATCTCCAGACTATGAGAAAAATGAGATGGTGACATCACGGCAAATCTACAAACCCATTCAGTAAATTTCAATATTGTTGAAAAGTTCATTTATTTTAACTTAGTTCATTAAGTGAACACACATTTTATAGATTAACTGCACACTAAATTATGTTTTCAAGCCTTATTTCTGTTAATTATGAGGATTTTCTGCTTACAGCTAATGAAAATGCATTTAAGATTAGAATATTACATCAGACCAATAAAAAAACTTGTTTAATACAGAAATGTGGGCTTTTTAAAAAGGATATGTTTTCTAAATGCTTAAAGGTTGTTATTTTCAAATAATACTCCTAATCTGACTAACAACCCTCATATTGTAATTTATTGAACATGACTGTAATGCACCCAGTCCTTATACTTTCAAACACTGAAGTGCATGTTTTATCCAAACACATATGCAATAGTCAAAAAGCAGGGGCATCACAAGTATATACATATGTGATAGATGTGACAGGTGTTCCTTGAAATGCTCCTAATGTTTTTTACATTAAGACCCAAGTAAGACGTCTTTTTGGAGGCCCAAAATGGGAAACAGTGTGGTGGCAGTTTTAGCAATTATTTTTTATAGTTTCTTTCTCACTATAGGTCTATTAGCAGGCCAGAAATACTCTTTAAACCACTGTGTAAAATACACACAATCACATTGAGTTATTTGCTGCATGTGTGTACATACTGACAATAAATATTCTAGCCTCCATGAATTAGTACAAATTTCCACCATTATCTAACAAGAGATCATTATTTATGCTCATTCTATATGGGGAGATGTTGACGTTATCTGCACAAAAACGGAGAGAAAAATGCTAATTTATAAAGATAACAGAAGCAGCTTTGTAAGGCAGTGTGGAAACCACTGCCAAAAATGGACCTTTTGATCTGACCTCTCCCTCTGGTTGTGTGTAACACTGCCTAACTCTCAGTCTTCTGAGACGCACTATGCAACAGAGACTTGCACCAATTGATCTGAAAACCTGCCTAAGAGTAAAATTGCTCTCTGTGCTCGCTCTGGCTCTGTATTACAAAGCTGTGGAGCAGTAACCGCAGCATGACTTCCAACGCTTTTTGACACATGATTGGGATCCATCACAAGCTCATGTTATATGGTTGCTAGCAGATTTAAGAGTCCACACTCAGCAACTGTTGAAGCGCAGCAGGGTTTATGTTTTTTCCATGAGGCTGAGCTGCATCCTCATTTCAAGCACTTGAAAGCCTGCAGCAGACATCCATGGGAATACAGCCTCTTTTTTAAAAAGCATGTGTGTCTTTGGTAGTGTGCACCTGTTAGACAAGCAGATGAAACACAAAAGTAAAAGGGTGAGTATCAAAGCACAGGTATATACCATTTGGACAGCCTTTTTTCCTCTTGTTACATTGCCGAACATCTCCCCTCTTTTATCTCTCTTTTTCTTCTAGGTATTCACTTACTTTTATTTTCCTTTTTCAGTCACATGAAGCCGGCAAACACCCTGACAGAACAAGTTCAGGTCAGTCTTCAGATGTCTTTCCATCTTTATTCCTACTAGGTTAAATATTTCTTTACATTTTAAACTGTTGTTCTGTATCTAGATTTGTCACATGAAACACTTAGGCTTCATCTCAGTTTCTTTTAGTTGCCATCAGTGTTTTGTTGCATTTATCTTTCATACGCAGTGCATTTGAACATACCTCCCTTCTCCAACATTACTTAATGAAAATTTTTATGTTAGTGCTGAGATGTTGGTATCAGCCTTCACCCGGTCCTCTGTTTTGCTCATTTCAGCAGACTCACTCTGTATTTAGCCTAATTCAATCTGCCATTTAGCTAATTGAATGCTCAGTGCCAATGTCAGCGTTGCGCATTTATAAGCAGCGAATGCTTCCTCCAGCAGATGGCACCATCATCTCAAGCTGAGAACTCCCTATTTATCAGTCTGTTTTGTGACCTTGGATAGTAGGGTTATAAGCATCACAAATACAAACAAACTCTTCAGCAAAAAGATCAAAAGTGGGAACTGAGAGACAGACGACGCAGCTATAATAGAAAGGCAGAGAGAAGAAAGAGACAGAGAGGGAAAGGGAGCACTCGAGGAGCTGTTTTTGTATTGATCAAACGTCTCCGGTGAGTGATAAAAGCCTTCTCCTCTGACCCTGACCTGTATCACCCTTTGTAAAACAAATGTGTCAGGCTGCTCCTGTCCACAACAAATTGAGTGTAGATAAACACCATCACCACTCTTCTGTTCTTCAGATTATCTTTATATTTGAGGCAAACAACATTTGAAATCCTTTGGTTATAGTTAAAGGCCCAATTTTAAACTCTGCTGCTGCTCTTTTACAAGGAGCTTACTCTTTTATGACTTGTGTACACATTTAATAAAGAAATCCAGGCATCCAAAACATCTCGTTTCAAGAGTCACAAAACTAAAAGAGTTTCTTCCAGAAAATTTTCAAAAGTGTAGCCAGGTTGGGGGCCAATGTTAATTTGAGGTGAAATACCGAAACCAAAAAGGCATAACAGAATTTCAGGGGTTTTATGATGCTGTTGTCACATATAGGGGGTGGGGAGGAGGACCTTGAATGAGTTATATATCTTAAAGTCGCAAGCTATAAGGGACACTGAACAATGAAAAATAAATAAATAAATGTTGCAAGTTATTAAAAAATAAATCTCTCCTGTTGTAATTTCATACAAGCAAAGTAGCCTACAGGACTGTCTGGCTGTATTGGCTTTCAATATTGTGGACAATGTTTTCTTCATTTATGTTGGATGTTTTGTTAAATGTTACATCTTTAGATGGTTTGTCCCAAGCTTTGCTGATGTCAGTGAGATTAAGAAAAGTTTTAACTCTTACAATCCTTTCATCATTTCTACACATCTTCATTAGGGATGTCAATAGATGTGAAGGATGTTGTGCCGCATGGCACACATTCACAATGATGTTTATAATGCTGCTTATTATTATTTTACCATCTTGGCTCTTTTACATGATGCTGTTTACATTTTGTAAACTAGATGGGTACAAAAATGTGAAAAACAAGGTTGCTATGCCCTGATTTCAATACCAATCCTACATGTTTTGTCACCCAGATTGTCACCACAGCAGCCACTCCCAACACCCACCCACCTCCCCACCCACTCCCTAAAAGCTGCCAGCAATGTCCCCTTCTCCTTCCACCTCTCTGAAACATTTATGACAGCTGATGTTTAAATCAGGAGTTGGCCTCAGCGCGCCCTGTTATACTGGGAGAGACCAGCCCAGCGGCTCAGTTTCCCACATGTGCTCAGTCACACACGTGTTCATACATGCACAAGCATTACAATAAAAACAAGATAACTGTGAATTTTATGTTTTGGATTTGAAAAACATATTAAAGCGTTAAATAAAAAAACAAAAGCATTGAACACCAACTCTTCAGTTTTATCATTGAACATTGTTGTTTAGTTTTTTATGAGCTGAAGAAATTGGCTCTGCTGGTTTTGTGACTCATTGGAGCAAAGTAAAAAGCATCTTTATAAGGGTTTGCGGATAGTTAACAGTTCTCACTACACTGTGGTACAAATGAACTCAGTCTCAGTGTTTTATAATACTTTGTGACGTTCATGTGAACCGTTTTTATAATGTGCATCTATTTTTGCCTGCAACCCAGCATTGCTTTGTCTCCTGCTTTGTTCAGCGCTTCGGTTTAACAACGACGGGATGGGGGCAAAGGGGGAGGTGGAATGGGTTGGTTTATATGAGGTTTATTAACATATGTCTGGGACTCTCGACGCTGCTTTGGACAAAATATTGTGTGTGTGTGACGTGGCTCAGTGTGTTACTGAATGTTTGATTATGCGAATGGTTTAAATTTCAAAAATCTGTATGCGTCTGAGAGGTGCTCAATTAAATCAAAGCAGCAGCCTTTGGGGGGATTGCAGGCATATGTGTGTGCATCTATTACAGTAGACTGAATTAATGTGGCACATCTTTAAAAGAAGAGAAGATGAAAATCTTTAGAAAGGGCTGCACGTCTCTGAAAACAAGGTTGCTGTTATTTTGGTGGGCATCTTAAAATATATATTGCTACACTGTGGTTTTTTATTACTTATTTGATTTTTGTCAGCAAGAGTGATAAAAAAATATATCCTGTATCATGTGAACCATTTTTTCTTTAAGATTTACATCCATTTCTGGAGAATGCTCTTTCATTTAGGTGTCAAATGACCACTGGTAGTTTGCTTAACTCTTTTAATATTAAAGTTCTGCTCCAGCAAAGCTCCGCAGATATAAACTTGTTAACCTCAATTAACTCCAAGTCAAATCCAGACCCACACAGGCACCTCAATATATTATCTCTGTGACATGAACGACAAGCTCAAAAGAAAGGCATTCAGCTATATTTAAAGCTTCAGTTTGACTGCCACAGCTTGGGTTGTCCTGCTGGAGGTAACCATTAGCCCCAGTCTCAAGTATTTTGCAGCTTCTAACAGGGTTTCTTCTATGATTGTCCTGTATTTTAACTCCATTTAACCTCCAATCAACTTGGAGAGTGATCTTTACTATTTTAGCTATTTAACTGATTTAATATTAGATTTTAACAAAAAATAATTGTTTTTATGCAGTGTTCTTAATAAGCATGTTGAGATCCTGTTTTAAGCAAGGAATTCTGTGATTGTAATGTCTTTCCTTTGATTTCCTGTAAAGCCCTTTGGATTGTATTGTGTGTGTCTGGTGGTACACAAATAAACTTTTAACCTCACTTTGTGTACGTGGGAAGCTTTGTTACTCTAAACATTTATAGAAAAGAGGGCAAAAATGGTGTTTTGGCAACCAAAAGTTGTAGACCCATGGTCAAGGATGTACAGAAACCTTCAAAAATGACCACACTGTCCAATTCCCACCTCTAAGAGTCTGAGCTAAATCCTCAAATTCTTACTCCCTTCCTTTAAAGTGTTTCTATTATTTTATCCACCTCTTCAAGGTCAGCATGCCACAAACTAGGATACAAAGCTGAGAATTATGGCACGTTCATCTCTCTTATATGCTATTCACACTAAAGATGTGCCTTGTTGCTACAGCAACACATCGGTTAAAGGTTTAGACATTTTAATGCGATTATAGCAAGACAGCTGAATTTAAATTGCATAGTTTCATGCTAAAATCATAGTTTTTTCAATAATTCTGTTGAGACAAAGTCCTTGGGTTTCCTCTGTGTTAGTGCAGACTGGTGTTATAAACAGGCTTTGACACACATATCTGTGGTTTAATGTGGATTAACCAGAAGGTGGATAAGGTCCACCCTGATGATCAGATACACCAATCACACAAGAGGCACATACACACAGATCATTAACGGCACCCTTTTAGCCCCCACGCACAGAATGCATGGTCTTTGTTTTTAGGGCATGAACACACACATTGACACAGTTACACATGTGTTTGCATATATAATCTCTAACCCCCATACTATCTTCTTTTTTTTCTTCCACACACACATTTTCCACTCTCTCCTCTTACACCTTTCTGGCACGTGGCTATCTCTCACACATCCAGACACACTCTTTCATTAGTAGGACGCTCACAGGCACAAGCAGGGATTCTCCATTGTCCTCCCTATCAGCCTGCGGGATGAGGCTTACTAATTAATATTTAACTGAAGCCCGCCTCTGAGCAGGGGGAGAGATGTGGAGATAGAGGACTGGAATGAGAGGAAGGTGGAGGGATGGCCACAGAGGAGAACGGGAGGGCGGAGGAGAAGAGTGAGGAGTGGGATCAGAGAGGAGAGGAGGCTGGAGGGAGGAGGTTAGGCTATTGATCAGAGGGATAAGAAGGTGAGAGATGAGAGCAGGAGGACTGTGATAAGACTGACTGGAGAAATGCTGGATTTGATGGAGCAAGGGAGAGAGTTGTGGTGCAAAGGAAGAGAAAGAACAGCCTCAATTAATGTATGTAATGTAAGTTCTTAGAAAAAGAAATTCATGTAAAATAAAATTAGGGTTCACAAGAGTTTTATTAAATTTAGCCAAATAAAAGCTGAACTGAAAATATGCATTCTCTTATTTGTGTTTGAAAACAAACATATGCACCAGAAAATCCTTTTGTAGCTATGCATCATTTTTCTTTTTAAGGGAATTGTCTTGCTTTTGCTTTGCTTTAATGTTGCATTTTACCCACTGCAGCAACTTGATAATTGCCACTGTGATTCATCTGAGGACAAGAAATGACACTTGTAAACAAGTGTAAGGTTTGAGAACCAATTTCACTTTGAAACAATGACAAGATGTGCTTCTTCTGAGCAGAATCCTTTCACTGGTGTTTATCTGAAGGAGTTGAGGAAGCTGCAGTTATTGGCAGAATATAATGTACAGACACTCCTCTAAATCCCTGGATCTGCTGGTTCTGTTAACAACTGGGAGACATGCTGCCGTTTGATCACTCTTTCCTTCTCTTATCTCTCTTGATGGCTAGGTTTTGGATGCCAATGCTCTTTTATGGGCTACAAATGCTCATACAATAGTTTGATTGATATGGAATAATATGAATAATCTAATACGGTTTCCACAATCACCAGATCTCAAGATATTAAACTTATGGAGTCTGATATCACTTTAAAAAACAAAACACCAAATGAGGGAAAGAACTGAGGTCCATCCCATTTTTAGAGTTCCAGAGGTTTGTACTATCAGTAAACTCAATTAGCTATTTTTATTTGCTATCTATGTGTATAAATGTATTTGTAAAGTAGCTTTAGTCCAG